>NC_140987.1:118226410-118826410 GCF_052327205.1 Somniosus microcephalus | reverse complement strand
TGTAAGCCCATAGTCACTAAATCACAACATTTCAGCCAAGATGATCGATCCTTTATCAAGGCAGTAATCTCTCGCCTTCTAGCTGATGGTATCATTGAGCCATGTTCATCTTCCTGGTGGGCTCAAGTCGTCGTTGTCAAAAATCCTCTGAAGCAACACAAGAAACGTCTTTGCATCGATTACTTGCAAACTATTAACCAGTATACCGACCTGGCTGCCTACCCACTACCACGCATCGATGACATAGCCAATAACCTTGCTAACTACAAGGTATTTTCAACCTTTGATTTAAAGAGTGCATATCATCAAGTACCGTTAAAGGACTCTGACAAAAAGTATACGGCCTTTGAGGCCAATGGTCGGCTTTACCAGTTTTATCGCCTTCCATTTGGGGTCACCAATGGGGTGGCCATCTTTCAACGGGCAATGGATAGCCCAGTCAAACAGGAGAACTTAACAGACACTTTTCCATATCTGGATAATATCACCATTGCTGGTCATGACCAGAAGGAGCATGATACCAACCTCCTGAAATTTTTTGATGTTCTCCGTCGTCGCAACTTAACCTTAAATGAGTCCAAATCTGTGAAATCAGTACCATCAGTCAACATCCTTGGCTACTGGGTGGGCAATGGCGTCATCAAACCGGATCCAGAGCGACTTCGTCCGCTTCAGGAGCTCCCTCCCCCTACGAATCTCGGCTCTCTTCGTCGGGCACATGGCATGTTCGCCTATTATGTGAAATGGATACCCGACTTCTCCGACAAGATCCAGCCCCTGCTTCACACAAAGTCATTTCCATTGGAGGCAACGGCTATTTCGGCTTTCAACCTCCTCAAGCGACAACTGGAAAAAGCCACGCTTCGTTCCATTCTTGAAAATCTTCCTTTCGTGGTCGAGTGCGATGCATCGGATGTGGCAATCTCTGCTACCTTGAATCAAGGTGGTCGACCAGTTGTATTTCTGTCCAGAACTTTGCAGGGTAGCAAGCTCCATTATCCTCCTGTCGAGAAGGAGGCTACGGCCATCATCAAAGCTGTAGGTAAATGGAGTCATTTTTTCGCTCGTTGCCACTTCACACTTATAACCGATCAGCGCTCTGTGGCCTTTATGCTGGATAACTGGAAACGCACTAAGATCAAGAATAACAAAATACAACTCTGGAGGATGGAATTGGGCATACATTATCAACCCGGCAAAGAGAATGTGGCCCGGGATACCCTCACGTGGGCATTCTGCTCTTCTATTTCAACTTCGACTCTTGCGGATCTTCATACTGACTTATGCCACCCTGGCATTACCCGTATGTTGCACTTTGTGCGATCTAAAAATCTCCCATTTTCTACGGAAGATGTGAAAAGAATGTGCTCCTCCTGTAGAATTTGTGCGGAATTAAAACCGCAATTCTTCCGTCCATCGGATGGCTCGCTCATACACACTATGCAGCCTATGCAGCGACTCAGCATTGACTTTAAAGGGCCATTGCCTTCCTCAATGCAAAGCACCTATCTACTTACTATGGTGGATGAATATTCACGGTTTCCCTTTGCTTTCCCCTGTCCCAATATGCTTACTTCCACAGTGATCAAATGCCTCGATCAAGTCTTTTCCCTTTGCGGTATGGCCAATTTCATCCACTCTGATCTGGGTCCCTCCTTCATGTCAAGCGAACTCAAAAGTTATCTCTCCCACCGGGGAATTGCCACAAGTAAAACGACACCGTACCATCCCATTGGTAACGGACAGGTTGAGAGATACAATGCTATCATTTGGAATGCTTTTCGTCTTGCGCTGAGGTCACGCAATCTACCAGACCAGCAGTGGGAAACTATGCTCTCTGACGTGTTGCATTCCATCAGGTCTCTCCTTTCTACGTCTACCAATGTCACAACTCACGAGCGATTCTTCAGCTTCCAGCGTCGCTCCACCCATGGGACTTCTCTACCATCATGGTTGGCAGCTCCTGGCCCCGTGCTGCTCCGAAGATTCATCCAATCGTCGACGAGGTAGAACTCACGGACGTCAACCCCACATACGCGCACGTGCGGTACCCTGATGGCCGGGAGTCCACCGTTTTGCTCCAGGACCTGGCTCCCTGTCCGGCCGGTTCCACAGACCCAACTCATAGAGGGACCCACGGGGATGATGCCGACTCTCTGCGCTCCCCCAAAGATGACGCCCTACCTGGGACGTCGAGAGATCTGCCAGCTGCCCCACTGGATCCACTCGGGGAGCCGTGCGCTCCCCGTGGGATGGCCACCTGAGGCCAGGACGCTGGTCAATCCCTGGCTATCCAACAGGATGAAGCCAGTTCTGCGCGTGTGCGGACCCACACCCGGAGTCACGATCTCCCCAGCCTCCCTCGGGTCGATCAGAGCAACACGGGCCCTGTCGATCCATCGGTACGGATCAAGCAGCCCAGGGTCCAAGACACGGTCCGGGGAGACGTGCCTTCTAGCCATAAACAAAAATCTAAAAGACTGCAGCTATTCGTGGTCCACCTAATCCGTTAAGAGGAAGTCGTCGGACTTCCAAATCTTTTAGGCAGGAAGAATGTTATAAATCTCATCAAGAAACTACTCATGAAATAATGCTGGACGGCCAGCTGGTGGCGTCGTCCAAGGGGTATAAATACTCAGGCATGGGCTCAGCTTACCAGGGACATTTTGTAAGACAAGGAGCTAGTGAAGTACAACTAGACTTCCATGTTCTGAAACAAGTTGATTAAAGCCTTGCTTTATGCTCAAACCATGTGCGTAATGAGTTTTATTACGTCACCCATCACGGTTCTTCTGAAGCTGCTCCATCGATCCTCATCTGAGTCCTGTGCAGCAGAACTCATGTGCGAACTCGCCCTCTGAGGAGCTGGCTCCTGAGCTATCCTTTCCCCCTGGCCTTGCTGCAGCCCACTCGTGCCTGGTGCCTCACCATATGTAGATTCCACTTCTACACGAGCCTCTAAAGTAGGCGCAGTGCCAGTTTCTGAGCTGGTGTCTGTGAATGACAGTTGCAGTGATGCTGTATTTTCTTCTTCTTCTACCTGCATCACCTCAGGGACAGGCTGCTTGTAGTGGACTATCTGAAAGGAGAAAGGCACAAGAGTCAGATTATGGTGAGGGGGTGGAAGCAAGATATCCATGCATACAGCATCAGGAGCTTGAAAGTGAGAAGAGATTGTGGGATAAGGGGGAAGTGGGATGTGAGAAGAAGGATTAGGAATGAGTATACCGCTGTTGTCCCCAAGGGGTTTAACCTCGCTGGTTGCCACGGCCTCTATTATCTGCCGCCCAATGATCTCCAGCACTCTCTCCCCCAACTGGCTGAAGTCGTGGATGGCAGCCTGCCCCCTCCTGTCTGCCGTTGCTCCCTCCGATTATGTGTGACCTTGGCCTGCATGAGAAAAATAAATGTGTGAGTGAGTGTGGTGTAATGTGTTTAGGTGATGTGCCTGCCATAGTTGAATAGCTGTCAGTGTGTGCAAGGTGTGAAATGTGGGTGTGAGTGTTGCAGCAGTGGTAAGATTGTGAGGGTGAAGTGAAGCTAAGATTGTGAGGGTGAAGTGAAGTTATGATTGTGAAGTATGAGTGGTAATAGATAGAGATTGTTGGTAGGTGAGTGCTGGGGGTGTGATGTATTGAGCAGTGTGTGAGGCTTGACCTGCCTTGTGAGGTCATTAAACTTATTTCAGCATTGGATGGCCGACCTTGGGACCACAGTGCTGGCCGTGACATGGGCAGCTATCTCCTGCAAGAGCCTTTGGGAGGTGTGTGGCGAGGGCTTCCTGCCAGTGTGTGGGAAGAGGACAGCTGGCCACCTCTCCATGGCCATGACCAGTGCCTCAAGAGCTGCATTGGAGAATCTGCGGGCTATGTCCCTGTGCTGAGGCTCCGCCATGGGTTTGCACTGCTGTCTTCTTCCAGGTAAAGTTGTGAGTGGCTTGACAATGCGGTGCTGTAGCATCAATGCACCTCCCCTTTAAGTACTGAATAAAGCCTGTACTACACATGACTGGTAATTAGACTGGACCCAATATTGGCCCATCTGTTGAGCATTAAGCCAATGACCCACCAGCCAGCCAGAGGGCTAGTGTGAGTGCCCGCTTATTCTGGCTCTTGTCATCACGGGAAGTTTACATAACTCCCAGCCCTGGCAAACAATCCATTTGTCACCTGCTTTATGCATTTATGTGCAGCGAACTGCGAGACCCTCGAGATGACTCCGGTAGTGCCCTGGAAGGAACCAGAGGCAAAAAAATTGAGGGCAGTGGTGACTTTCACAGCCACTGGTCGCCAGGTCCAGCAGGGAGCAGGTCTTCTTCCAGGTGGCTCCAGATGTCTGCCATCACCTGATTTGACTTTCTCAGCCTGCAGTAGCACTGCTCTTCCAAGAGGTCAAAGGAACTGAGCCTCTGTCTGTACAACCTGTTACAGGGGTAGTGCCTGATGCGCCTCAATAACTTCAAGGCTCAAAGTTAACTGGATAAAACAAGGCTTTTATTAGCAAAGAAAGATGCCTGTGTCTTCACCTAGCTTCACCTAGCATTCTGGTGTTCTGCTGCAAGACAAGCCTGGGCTTGTCTTAAGTAGGGCCAGGTATGGGCGGAGCCGACACACCCAATGGGGAGAAAGGGGGCGGTGCACTATATACAATACAAGGTAAAACACAGGAGCAGGTAATACAAACACAGGAGCAGGCAATACAATATATGTAGTTAAATACAGAGTCTGATGAATGACATATTTCATCACGTTCACCCCTTCTACAGATTTAGTCTGTCCGGGGGTGTGATAGTCCTCTGTGACCGACGTAACGGTTGCGGTGCCGCGGGTGCCGGCTGGGTGTCCCGGGTGACCTCCTGGGTCTCTGCCTGGGGCGCCACCGGGGTTGTTGAAGGAGTAGGTGGTGGGGGTACCGTTGGCTGGTGTTCTTCCGGGGGTGATGAAAAAATAGTGGGTGGGTAATAGTTGTTGTGGTTGTTGTTGTTGTTGCTGTTGTTGTTGTAGTCATTGTCGTTGTTGCTGTTGTTTCCGGCTGGGGCGAGGTCTTTTATGGACACAGTGTCCTCCCGTCCGTCAGCGTGCCGGACATACGCATATTGTGGGTTGGCGTGGAGCAGGTGCACTGGCTCCACGAGAGGGTCCGTCTTGTGGCCCCTCACATGCTTCCGCAAAAGTACCGGACCTGGGGTGGAGAGCCATGACGGTATGGATACGCCTGAGGTGGATTTCCGGGGAAAAACAAACATTAGCTCATGAGGCGTGGCGTTAGTGGCGGTACACAATAGTGACCGTATTGAGTGGAGCACATCTGGGAGGACTTCCTGCCAGCGGGAGATAGGGAGGCCCTTGGTCCTTAGAGTTAGAGTGACTGCCCTCCATACTGTCCTGTTCTCTCGCTCCACCTGACCGTTACCCCGGGGGTTGTAGCTGGTGGTACGGCTCGTGGCAATCCCCTTGGACAGCATGTACTGGCGTAGCTCTTCACTCATGAAGGACGCCCCCCTATCCGTGTGGATATAGCTTGGCATACCGAACAGGCAGAACAGGCTGTTGAGGCATTTAATGGCCGTGGCGCTGGTCATGTCTGGGCAGGGGAAGGCGAATGGGAAATGGGAGTATTCGTCCACAATGTTCAGGAAGTAAACATTGTGGTCGACGGACGGGAGGGGGCCCTTGAAATCTAAGCTAAGCCGCTCAAAGGGCCGTGTAGCTTTGATTAGGTGGGCTCTATCAGGGCGGTAGAACCGAGGCTTGCACTCAGCGCAAGTGCGGCAGTTCCTGGTCAGAGACCGAACTTCCTCAATCGAGTAGGGTAAGTTGCGGGACTTTATGAAGTGGAACAGCCGTGTGACCCCTGGGTGGCAGAGGTCGTTGTGGAGGGTCTGTAGCCGATCCCCGGTGGCGTTGGCACACATCCCTCGTGAGAGGGCATTGGGGGATTCGTCCCGGCCGGTATATGATGTCGTACTCGAAGGTGGAGAGCTCGATCCGCCACCTAAGAATCTTATCATTTTTAATCTTCCCCCTCTGTTTATTATTGAACATAAACGCTACCGACCACTGGTCGGTAAGTAGGGTGAAGCGTTTGCCAGGTAGGTAGTGCCGCCAGTGGCGCACTGCCTCCACGATGGCTTGGGCCTCCTTTTCCACGGAGGAGTGTCTGATCTTGGGCCCCTGGAGTGTCCTCGAGAAGAAAGCTACGGGCCGCCCCGCCTGGTTGAGGGTGGCCGCCAAGGCAATGTCAGACGCATCACTTTCCACTTGAAAGGGAGTGTTCTCGTCCACTGCCTGTAGCGTGGCCCGCTCAATATCCTGCTTAATGCTTTTGAAGGCAGCATGGGCCTCAGCAGAGAGCGGGAAAGAGGATGCTTTCAAGAGGGGGCGGGCTTTATCGGAGTAGTTAGGGACCCATTGGGCATAGTACGAGAATAACCCCAGGCACCTTTTCAGGGCTTTGGGAGTGTTGGGCAGGGGGAGCTCCCGTAGGGGGCACAATCGGTCGGGGTCTGGTCCGATTTCCCCATTCTCCACCACGCTGCCTAGTATGCAGAGGCGCGTGGTGTTGAAAACGCACTTGTCCTCGTTGTAAGTGAGGTTGAGTTTTTGTGCGGTTTTCAGAAACCTCGCGAGGTTTGAGTCGTGGTCCTGTTGGTTGTGGCCGCAGATGGTGACGTTGTCGAGATAGGGGATGGTTGCCTGCAAGACCATGCGGTCCATCTCCCTCTGAAAGACCGAGACCCCATTCGTCACCCCAAAGGGGACTCTGAGGAACTGGTAGAGGCGTCCGTTTGCCTCGAAGGCGGTGTACGAACGGTCCTCTGGTCTGATAGGGAGCTGGTGGTACGCTGACTTGAGGTCGATAGTGGAGAACACCCGGTATTGGGCAATTTGGTTCACCATCTCGGATATGCGGGGTAGCGGGTAGGCGTCTAGTTGGGTATAGATGTTGACTGTTTGACTATAGTCAATCACCATCCGCTTCTTCTCACTACCCCTCACCACCACCACTTGGGCGCGCCACGGGCTGTTGCTGCGTTCAATAATGCGCTCCCTCAGGAGCCTGTCTACCTCGGTTGCGATAAACCGCCTGTCCTCCCAGCTGTACCTCCTGCTTTTGGTCGCTATTGGCCGGCAGTTAGGGGTAAGGTTCGCGAATAGCGAAGGCGGCTTTACCTTCAGGGTAGCCAGTCCGCACACTGTGAGGGGCGGCTGGGTCCCACCGAAATTGAGCGTGATGCTTTGGTGGTGGCACTGAAAATCCAGGCCCAAGATCACGCTCACACATAAATCCTTCATAATTAACAGTTTAAAATTATTATATACAGTGCCTTTAACGGACAATCGTACCGCGCAGTAACCCGCAACCGTCGATATCTGGGTTTTGTCGGCCATAGAGATCGTGCCCTGAGTAGGGACTATAGTTAGAGAGAGTCGTTGTACCAGACCAGGGTGAATGAAGCTCTCCGTGCTCCCGCTGTCAATTAAACATTTAACCTTGCACCCGTTTACCTCGATGTCCACCATCGATTTGGATAGTGGGTGCGGTCTGGACTGGTCCACTGTGATCGACGCCACTGTAGGGCCCTGATCGGGACAAGATTGTGTGCCACACGAGGCCGGGTAAGATGGCGTCTACGATGTCTGCTCGCGAGATGGCGGAACCCACGAGGTCGGACAAGATGGCGTCCAAGATGGCCACTCCCACGGCGCGCACGCGGCGGTGGCGGGTTTGCCTGCGGGGTTCCCTCTGCACACCTTCCCAAAGTGCCCCTTCTTACCGCACTTACAGCAGGTGGTGCCTTTCGCCGGGCACAGGTTCCTGGTGTGCTTCGGCTGCCCACAGAAGTAGCATTTGGGGCCCCGATGCGTCGCGGCGGTCGTAGGGCTTCTGAGGGGAGAGCAGGGCCCCGACCGTGTTGGGCTACCGGGCAGGGAAGCAGAGGCGGCGTGGGCCGCGCGGCCTGAAGAGTAGGAGCCAGAGTTCTTCTGAGCCACATCCAGCGATCGTGCTGTGTCCACAGCCTGTGTCAGAACTAGGCCCGTTTTCTCTAGCAGTCTCTGCCGGATGTAATTAGAGCTAAGGCCTGCGATAAAGGCATCCTGAATAAGCTCATCTGTGTATACCGTGGCTTTCACGTCTTTGCATTTGCAGTCTTTGCCAAGCACTTTTAGGGTGACTAGAAAGTCCTCTAGCGACTCTCCGGGTCGCTGTGTGCAGGTAGCAAGCAGATGCCTGGCGTACACCTCGTTGGTAGGCCGCTGATAGTGGGCCTTTAGAATGTTGCAGGCATCCAGGTAGGTGGCGGCGTCTTGGATGAGTGGAAAAACCCGGTGGCTTACCCGATTCTGCAGGATCCCGAGTTTCACATCTCCGGTGGCTTTAGAGGCTGTGACGGCTTCGGAGTTGGCCATAAAAAATTCCAAGCACTGGAACCAGTGTCCAAACCGTGCCGATGCATCCGAAGCATGCGGGTCCAAATCCAAGCGTTCCGGTTTCAAAAGTTGATCCATCGTTGAAAGTTTGCTAATAAAATTGATGCGCCTCAATAACTTCAAGGCTCAAAGTTAACTGGATAAAACAAGGCTTTTATTAGCAAAGAAAGATGCTTGTGTCTTCACCTAGCTTCACCTAGCATTCTGGTGTTCTGCTGCAAGACAAGCCTGGGCTTGTCTTAAGTAGGGCCAGGTATGGGCGGAGCCGACACACCCAATGGGGAGAAAGGGGGCGGTGCACTATATACAATACAAGGTAAAACACAGGAGCAGGCAATACAAACACAGGAGCAGGCAATACAATATATGTAGTTAAATACAGAGTCTGATGAATGACATATTTCATCACAGTGCCCCCTCTCCTCTGCACCTCTCTCCTGTGCACTTCCCTCCAGTGCACCTGCTGATCTCACCACAGCACATCGTTGCTGCCCTGGATGGTGGTGTCTTCCTCTTCTGATGTTCTGCCAAAAATATCCATGGCACCCCCCATCCTGCTGGTGTCTGTTTGAAAGCCTCCAAAGTTCTCCAATACCTGCATGGTGACAGTAACTTTTTGCTAATGTTTGTCAGAGAGAACTAACAAAGCAGCTGTAAGAACTGAACATTTATTAAGTTTGGGCTGTTAAATTCAGGTGAAAAGGCCCTCATTTGCATCGAATTATCACCTTAAATTATGCCTTCATTGCCCACCTGCCTGTGCTATTAATCGCGCTGGCTCTGGTGAGCAGATTACTCACACACAGCTAAACACGCTTCAGTGAAACCTGGAGGTCGGCACATTGGAGCCGTGTTGCAATCGCAATTTCTTTTTGCCAAATTTAACTACACACCTGCTCCCAACCCACCCGTTCTTGCCTGTTAAAATTCCTCCCTTTGTGTCTGTTCTGTCTAAATTCACCATGCCAGGGAATTGGCTGGACAGTACACTGACTTTGGAGCTTCAGTGACCTCATTCCAGTCTGTGGTCTACTCCCATGTAGATGGCAGGATATGCTAAGGGAGCAGTCAAAAGCAGGGGCATGCATGGCAAGAGTAAGCAAGATGAAGAGGCTGTGTCTCAGAGCTAACTCTACATCCATGCTGCTCCAGCTACCTTATTCAAATGTTGCGTGCAGAGTCGGAAAGCAGGTGGGCTAAGGCAGCCAGTGACTATTTTCCAAACATTTGTTTATCAATAAAAATAGTGCACTCATAAGTTTAAACAGGTTGGGCTTTGGTGTAAAGAAAGAAATGTAATGAGTAACAAATGTGATATCGCAGGGCCATCTTGTCACCCTGTACCCAGGTACAGAGCCAGCACCATCCCTGGGATCACTCAGGGACAGGCAGTAGCCAGCCACACTTCATTCTCTCACAAGGGTAACACCTAGAAGGAGCATTAGATTAGGCAGTGGGATATGCTGTCCATACAGTCACCCAGGACCCATCCATCGAAGGTGAAAATTCCATTAACTAATGATGGGACTGTTAAGTGGTGTCGATGAAATGCACCATGGCTTCCACCAGCATGATATAGTTCTGATGGTCACATCCAACTTGGATATTAGCACAATAAACTCCCTTCCTATTCATAAATGCTGCAACATTGACAAAAGGACCAAGTGGGCTCGATTGATACGGTTCTGTACTTTTGGGAACCCAGCCACTCTGGAAAAAGTGAAGAGACTTTGCTTTGGAAAAGTGATTAAGTCCTTTGCCCTGGCAAATTGTGACCTGATGTATTTTATTTTAAAAGGTTATACAGTACTTTGGATGAGACATTAATTTGCTGATAAATTTTCCACGGCAATATTAGCATAAGAGCAAAGAGTTTTCCCAGTGTCGTAGCCAATATTCCTCCCTCAAACAACATCACCACACAAAAAAAAACAGATTAACTGGTCATTGATCACATTTGCTGATTGTGGGACTTTATTGTGCACAAATTGGCTGCCACGTTTACTCACATAATAACAATGACTATGTCAAAGATGAATTTATATACTACACTCTGGGACATCAAGCGAGGCATGATAAGGCACTACATGAATGGAAGTTCTTCTTCTTCCTTTCTTAACCTGCTCCTACTTATTAAGAATGGTCAAAGCAAGTTTATGGGTAGATTTCAAAAATAAACATACTGGGAAAGATAACTAATTAGAGTGAAATCATAAATGTGCTTTTTAATAATCGCATTTACAATTTCGCAGCAAAAGAAGAGAAGTCTTCCCTTACTGTTCTCCAGAGCTGGAAATTACGCTTGGCAATGCACATAAATGTATAAACACTTAACATGCTTGTACCAGATTCTTCTTCTCTGCTATTTTAATGGAGGCATTAAACTATCCTAAATAAAACATTTAAATGTTCATACAATTGCATTGTCAGTAGTAATTTCTAGCCTTATATCTGCCTCTTAACCTACACAACTGAACTGCAATGGAATCTCGATTTGCTGCACTCCCATTATCTGTAATAATTTTCATGAGAGTTGGAACTTAGATTTGCAGAACCTAGTTAAAATGGAATTTGTTTGTTTCTTAATTAATTTTTCACACCCTCTGGGGTTATCAGTGGGATAAGTAGTTGTCTGAATACCCAGTACCTGGTAAAATTCATTAACTATGCAGGCCTTTTGCATCAGGAGTGAGAGTCAGAGCTTCAGGTTACATTGCCAGCATTTTTTCAAGAATATCTTATTTTTAAGTTGGAAGAAAAGTTTGTCTTGCCTGTACATGCTGAGAATTTGATTAAATGATTTAAATTAACCAATCAGAAGTAACATTCACAGGCCGTGAAATTATGAAACTATGCAATGGGATACTAGCAGACAAATGCCTGAATACACATCTGCCTGAAATTCCTTTCTCTTTTAGTGGAGGTGTCACCTGTTACAAAAATTGGTTAGTACTTTTGCTAAAATAGCTGAGAGCAATTTCAGACAAACTCATTAAGCATTTTCTGCCAGTATCCCATTGCACAATTTCAAGGTCACTGTGTCACAATAAGTGTAGGAGACTCGATCATCCAGCAGTTTCCATTATCCCCGACGGATCCTCTCCATTATGGCACTTAACTAGGAATCCAGTGTAAAGCAATCACAGTGAACGTGACTTTTTACACTTTTTCTTCTTTACTTGCTAGACACAAACCACAATTTTAGTGATTTTTACCTTTTCAATTTACAAAAGAATAAATACATTTATAAATAAGATTACTTTTTCAGATATTAGATCAAAATTACTCTCTTAACAAACCCATATTTAAAAGCCTTGCTCAGCTATGACCTGAATCACCAGGATGTCCTGCCCTCTTACTTCCTGCTCTGATCCCAGATGATGATTGAGTCTGTGTTGTGTCTTGTTTAAAGTGAGACCTTGAGGAATATGTCTTAATATATAAACCTATGTAGACAGTATGAAACTGTCTTGTTCATAATCCTTATTCTTAACAGGGAAGCTCCATGAGTGGAAGTTTTTTGCATACCCGCACAATGTTTCCATTTAAATTTAAAAGGTTGGCCAGAGTGGCCTATAGGGAGAATAAATAAATAATGTGAGGCTGAATTCAGTAACAAGTCTGTCTCCAGTTTATACAGAGATATTGACAACAGCATAAAACCTACCACATAGGTGAGTCTGATTAAAGTCAGCACCAGACCAGCATAGAAATTTGCATGATGCTAATCATCAAATGGAAATATTTCTTCTGTTCACTGCAGATTTAATTTAGTATCTGTCTGATAGTATGACTGGCATCACAAAGATGACATGCTGTCAACTAATCTGACACGGGCACTGACCTCAGATAAACTCAGAATACAGTGAGTGGCAGCAACAGATTAAAACCGTTGATGTAGGCTGTAGCCTACTAAAATTTATTAATGACAAATATTAACAGACAATAAAATGCTACAAAGCTCTGGCTTCTATTTATTAAACTTTAAAAATAGCACATTATACGTGTGGTGATTATTCTTTATGTTTAGTAAGAAGTATTGTGATTGGTTGTTTGTTTCCTGCCTTGGGATATATGCTGTAATCTCATTGGTAGTTGATGTCATGTGATTTGTGGTGGCCATCTTAAATTCAGTTCTTTCCAGCCTTTAGTTGGGACTGGGTGGTGAAGATGTGCTACTGGATTTTTAAGTTAATAAAGCCTAGATTAGAAAGGCAAATCTATTCTTTATTTCAATTTATTAACTTTGTGTCAGAATGGAGCGATATCTTCAACCAGAACGATTCAATGCTGACCCTAATTCTGCAGGAGTGGATGATAAATGGAAACATTGGTATTGTACATTTAAAAACTTTTTGGGCGTGTTGGATCAAGAGTCTCTAAATAAGCTGAATATGCTGATCAACTACATTGCTCCGGATGTGTATAAGTATATTTTGGACTGTAAAACTTACAAAGTGGCTATTTCTACATTGGAAAAGGTTTTTGTTAAACCAAAGAATGAGGTATTTGCACGTCACCTTCTATCTGCCCGTAGGCAGGAGGTGGGAGAATCTTTGGATACTTATTTACAAGCACTTCACTGCCTTAGTGTTAACTGTAATTATAAGGCCGTGACGGCTGAAGAATATAAGGAAGAATCGGTACGGGATGCTTTTATTAAGGGATTACTGTCGAGATCAATTCGTCAGCGGTTGTTAGAAAATAAGACTTTGGATCTTAAGAGTGCTTTTGAGTCACATTGGATGTGGCTCAGAGAAGTTCGGATTCTTATGCTCTTTTTAATCAGCCTGTGACTGTGGTTTCGGCAGTTCCGGATGAAAAGGAATTATGTGGACTTAATAGGAGTGGTTTACTAGATTCTGAAACAGTTTCTACTTCAGCGGCTGTTGCCTCTAGGATTCAGAAGTGTTATTTTTGTGGGAACGTCCGGCACCCTCGTCTGAAGTGTCCTGCTCGGGAGGCTGTGTGTAGTAAATGCGGCAAGAGAGGTCATTACGCACGTGTGTGTAAATCATCAGGTTCAATTACCTCCTCTGTGACTATTCAGCCTTTAGATAGGGCGTTTATTGCATCAATTTCTGCTGCATTTGCTCATGGCCTAAACAAAGCTATAGTTACGGCCCAAGTTAATGGGTTGGAAGTGAAGGCCCTTATAGATACGGGCAGTACCGAGAGTTTTATAAGTCTTCAGTTTGCAAAGGAGAAGCATTTGAAAATTTCGCCTGTTTCCTATCAGGTGTGTATGGCTCAGACGACTCTCACTTCACAAGTAGCTGGTTGTTGCCTTGTGAAATTGATCCTTCTAGGTAATACGTATACTGATATACGCCTATCTGTTTTGCCTAATCTCTGTGCGGATATTTTGATTGGTCATGATGTGCTTCAGTTACACGAGGGTCTCAGTCTTTCATTTGGAGGGACTAAGCCACCTTTATCTATTTGTGGATTAACCTCTTTATCCATTTCTCCATTATCACTTTTTTCCAATTTGATGCTGGATTGTAAGCCAATTGCTACCAAGTCAAGAAGGTATAGCAGTCAGGATAGAGAATTTATTAATTCTGAAGTTCAACGTCTCTTATTGGAAGGAATCATTGAACCTAGTTGTTCGCCTTGGCGGGCACAGGTAGTTGTCACGACTAACGAGAGACATAAGAAACGAATGGTGATAGACTATTCCCAAACTATTAATAGGTATACTCAATTAGATGCGTACCCTTTGCCTAAGATTGATGAGCTTATCAATAAAATATCTCAGTATAAGGTTTTTAGCACTATTGACCTAAAGAGTGCTTATCATCAGATTCCTATTGTTAAGAAGGATCAACCATATACGGCCTTTGAGGCTGGTGGAAAGCTGTATCAGTTTTGCCGAATACCATTTGGCGTTACTAATGGTGTTGCTTGTTTTCAACGGGCAATGGATGCTTTTATAAGTGATAACTCTCTCTCTGACACCTTTTCATATTTAGATGACATCACGGTGTGTGGCAAATCAAGGGTGGAGCATGATTCTAATTTAGAAAAATTCCTTCAAGCTGCGGAAAAAGTTGGTTTAACTTTCAATAAAGAGAAGTGTACCTTTTCGACCACTGAGGTAAATCTACTGGGGTACATTATCTTGGGAAACAAGATTAAACCAGACCCAGAACGTCTGCGACCATTGATTGATTTACCTTGTCCTACTAATTCTAAGGCTTTGCAACGAGTTGTTGGACTGTTTTCTTACTATTCTAATTGGATTGCAAATTTTTCACAGAAGGTCCAGCCTCTTATTCGGGTTACGACATATCCTCTATCATGGGAGGCCAGGACGTGTTTTGATCATTTTAAAAAGGATATCCTTGGAGCAGTTGTGCATTCTATTGATGAGCAGGTTCCTTTTGTGATTGAGACGGACGCTTCTGATTTTGCAATTGGGGCTACTCTGAACCAAAATGGAAGACCTGTGGCCTTTTTCTCACGTACCTTGAACAATAGTGAAAAAAGGCATTCTTCAATAGAGAAAGAGGCGTATGCAATAGTAGAAGCACTGCGTAAATGGAGGCATTATTTATCAGGGCGACATTTTACGTTGGTAACTGATCAAAAGTCTGTGTCCTTTATGTTTGATGTCAAACATTTTGGAAAGATTAAGAATGATAAAATAATGAGGTGGAGGATTGAGTTGGCATGTTACCATTTTGATATAGTTTATCGTCCGGGGAAGGATAATGTTGCTGCTGATGCGCTGTCGAGGGCTTATTGTTCTGTGATTCACGGAGATACGCTTATTAATCTTCACAATGCCTTATGCCATCCTGGGGTTACAAGGATGATACACTTCGTACGCAGTAAGAATTTGCCCTTTTCAGTTGACGACGTCAAGCAGATGACTTCATCATGTTCTATCTGTGCTCGGTGTAAACCGAATTTCTTTAAGCCTCAACGAGCTCATCTTATAAAGGCTACTTCTCCTTTTGAACGTTTGAGCGTCGATTTCAAGGGGCCTCTTCCTTCAACTACTCAAAACCGATATATATTTACTGTTGTGGATGAGTTTTCAAGGTTCCCTTTTGCTTTTCCTTGCGCAGATGTATCAGCTGCTACAGTTATCAAATGTCTGACTCAACTTTTTGTCATCTTTGGGATGCCTGCGTATATCCATTCGGATCAGGGAAGTTCTTTTATGTCTTCCCAGTTGAAGGAATACCTTCAGAGTCGGGGAATTTCTACTAGCAGAACTACCCCGTATAATCCCCAGGGTAATGGACAGTGCGAACGATACAATGGGGTGATCTGGAAGGCAGTTATGTTGGCTTTGACATCCCGGAACCTTAAGAATACACAGTGGGAAATGGTACTGCCTGATGCCCTGCATTCCATTAGATCATTGCTTTCAACGGCTACTAATGTGACCCCCCATGAAAGGCTCTTTAACTATCCGCAGAGATCTACTACAGGATATTCGGTACCTTCATGGCTTACTATGCAGGGACCTGTGCTGCTTCGACGCCATGTTAGATTGTCAAAATATGATCCTTTAGTGGAGGAGGTGGAGCTGTTGGAGGCAAATTCCCAATATGCTCATATTCGATTCCAAGATGGGAAAGAAAGTACCGTTTCAATTAAAGACTTGGCTCCTTGTGGTGGCCAGCCCTCTTCTGAGGATATTAACAATAGTCATGATTCAGATAATGTGGATGCTGTTACAGATACTACGAATATTTCCAATCCGACTGCAGATAATTATACTTCTATTAGTCAGCCCTCGATGGATGTTCATGACTGTCCCAGTTTACCTCCTGATGGGATTTCTAATCCGGAAACCATTGAAAATCGGGATATGGATAGCCTTCCTGCAGAAGATACTTCTGTGTCTCCTGGTGTGGGAGGGCAAGGAATTTTACCAAGGTTAAGAAGGTCGACATGAACAAGATATCCGGTCAACCGATTGAAAATGGACTTTTAAATTGATAGTAATGTTTTAAAATTATTGAAATATTATATTATATTGTTTTAGTTGAGAGATACTTAATACTTATGTGCAATGTTACTATTTGTTGTTGCTCACTTAGTATTGTGTCATGTTGAATAGTTTTATTTTGTCTGTGCATAGTTTTAGTTGTAAATAATTAATTATAAATTGTAAAGGTTATTTAGGTTGGAGTATATTTTAAAAGGAGGGGTGAATGTGGTGATTATTCTTTATGTTTAGTAAGAAGTATTGTGATTGGTTGTTTGTTTCCTGCCTTGGGATATATGCTGTAATCTCATTGGTAGTTGATGTCATGTGATTTGTGGTGGCCATCTTAAATTCAGTTCTTTCCAGCCTTTAGTTGGGACTGGGTGTTGAAGATATGCTACCGGATTTTTAAGTTAATAAAGCCTAGATTAGAAAGGCAAATCTATTCTTTATTTCAATACGATAATGCATTCTTGAGTAATCAATAGGCATTTGTTGCCACTTGGCCATTGCACTGTGCATTTGTCCAGTGTCTTGTCAGTGTCAAACTGGCTGGAATTTTCCCGGTGCTGAGCATGCGGATTTGGGGTTGGGTCGGCAGTTAAATTTGCGGAAATTGACAGCGCTTCGGAAACCCACTGTTATCCCGCCGACTTCTGCATTTATTTTGGGGCGCGTTTCGAGGCGCACCATGGATCCACTTGGAAGAGGTGGGCGACCTCATTGAGGTTATTAACTGCTTGTTGAGAAACCCTTAACTTCCTTTTTAATAGAAACATAGAAAAATAGAAGCAGGAGTAGACCATTCAATATGATCATGGCTGACCCTCTATCTCAATACCATATTCCTGCTCTCTCCCATACCCCTTGATGCCTTTTGTGCCTAGAAATCTATCTCCTTCTTAAATATATTCAGTGGCTTGGCCTCCACAGCCTTCTGTGGTAGAGAATTCCACAGGTTCACCATCCTCTGAGTGAAGAAATTTCTCCTCATCTCAGTCCTAAATGTCCTACCCCATATCCTGAGACTGTGACCCCTCATTCTAGACCCCCCAGCCAGGGGAAACATCCTCCCTGCATCCAGTCTGTCTAGCCCTGTCAGAATTTTATATGTTTCAATGAGATCCCCTCTCATTCTTCTAAACTCTAGTGAATACAGGCCTAGTCGACCCAATCGCTCCTCATACGACAGTCCTGCCATCCCAGGAATCAGTCTGGTGAACCTTCGCTGCACTCCCTCTATGACAAGTATATCCTTTCTTAGATAAGGAGACCAAAACTGCACACAGTACTCCAGGTGTGGTCTCACCAAGGCCCTGTACAACTGTAGTAAGACATCCTTGCTCCTGCACTCAAATCCTCTTGCAATGAAGGCCAACATACCATTTGCCTTCCTAACTGCTTGCTGCACCTGCATCTTTGCTTTCAGTGACTGGTGTACAAGGACACACAGGTCCCTTTGTACATCAACATTTCCCAATCTATCATCATTTAAATAATACTCTACCTTTGTGTTTTTCCTACCGAAGTGGATAACTTCACATTTATCTATGTAATACTGCATCTGCCATGTATTAGCCCACTCACTCAACCTGTCTAAATCACCTTGAAGCCTCTTTGCATCCTCCTCACAACTCACAATCCCACCTAGTTTCATGTCGTCAGCAAACTTGGAAATATTACATTTGGTTCCCTCATCCAAATCATTGATGTATATTGTGAATAGCTGGGGCCCAAGCACTGATCCCTGCGGTACCCCACTAGTCACCGCCTGCCACCCCGAAAAAGACCCATTTATTCCTACTTTCCGTTTCCTGTCTGTTAACCAATTTTCAATCCATGCCAGTATATTACCCCCAGTCCTATGTGCTTTAATTTTGCACACTAATCTCTTATGTGGGACTTTATCAAAGGCCATCTGAAAATCCAAATACACCACACCCACTGGTTCTCCCATATCTATTCTACCAGTTACATCCTCAAAAAACTCCAGTAGGTTTGTCAAACACGATTTCCCCTTCATAAATCCATGTTGACTTTGTCTAATCCCGTTGATATTTTCCAAGTGTCATGTTATCACATCCTTTATAATAGACTCTAGCATTTTCCCTACTACAGATGTTAGGCTAGCAGTTCCGTTTTCTCTCCCTCCTTTTTTAAATAGTGGGATTACATTTGCCATAGGGTTGCAAAGGGGTGGAAAATTTCCGGTAAATTTCCGGAAATTTTCCACGGGAAGTTTAGCTTGGGAATTTTGCCCAAAAAAGCACATGCTAGCATAATATTGTTTTTTTTGTATTTCTTTCTTTTTTTTCCACAGGTCCTCTCTTAAAATTACTAACAGAGATGGAATCTTAATTATTAAGGAATTTCTTAATCAATATATGTTTATCTTCTTACTTGGCTTGTTTTAATAATTACAAGTTTTGTGTGTGACTGTGAACAAATGTGTCCTGATTGGTTGGATGAGTGGATGAGCGATTAGCTCCCTCTATTTGTAATATTTGCATATCGAATTGTGATTGGCCTGCAGGCATCTGTAAGACTGCTATAGTTTTTTTAAGATCCAGGTTAGGGGTCCTGAGGGAAGTCATTTTGTTTTCTGCTGATGTTGTGATGATGCAGTAAGCAAATCAGACTTTATACCAAATAAACCAGTTACTTGTTGAACTCTGTTGTCCTTCAATTTAAAATATACAAAATAATACACTATTGGTGATGTAGCGTCGTGTGTGTACAGGTCATGCTTCCATCACATGGAGCATCAGCAAAAATGTACTCACCCTGTTGCAATCGTGCTGATCGACCGCAGTTCGACACAGAGATGAATGCCCTTTGTTTCTCTGCATAGAACAATGCCACGTTTACCGTCGGATGTGTGGAAGCATTTTACCCCAGGCATTAAAGATGGAAAGACTGTGTACATGTGCAAACACTGTAGAAAGCCATATGTAAAGAATGCCACAAAGATGCAGCAGCATTTATCCAAATGTAACAACTTCACTCAAAACTCATAGCAGTCAGCCCAGAGTTCCTCTGCTTCCATTCAAGAAGATGATGGTTCTCATTCAGCATCAGGCTCCTTATCATCAGCAACTCCTGGCCCACTTGGAAGGTTCTTTGATACAATGGATAACCATAGCCAGAAGAATGCAGATGAGTGCCTTGCTCGAGCTGTATATGCAACAGGCTCACCCCTCATGCTCACAGCCAATGTGTACTGGAAGAGATTTTTCAATGTTATTCGCCCTGCATACTGTCCTCCCACCAGACATGCTTTGTCTACTTATTTGCTGGAGGCTGAGTATAACTGTAGAAAATATAGGGACAGAGTGATCTCCTGGAAGAATTTCGATCGCCTAGATGGGTCGGAGAGGAATTTCCCAGATTTTTTTCTCCCAAATTGGCCATTGGGTCTTTATCTGGTTTTTCGCCTCTCCCGGGAGATCACATGGGTTCGGGTGGATGCAGAGTGATAGAAGATTTGAGGTTAGGATCAGATCAGCCATGATCTTATTGAATGGTGGAGCAGGCTCGAGGGGCCGATTGGCCTACTCCTGCTCCTATTTCTTATGTTCTTATGTTCTTAACAGAGTCCAAGGAAAGCTCAAAGAAACGATAGCGATGGCAGATTGTGTTGCAGTTATCTCAGATGGGTGGTCAAATGTACGAGGGGAGGGCATCATAAACTACATCGTCTCCACTCCTCTCCCAGTGTTCTTCAAGAGCACAGACACGAAGGACAACAGACACACAGGCACATACATTGCTGATGAGCTGAAAGCGGTCATCAACGATCTTGGATCACAAAAGGTCTTTGCAGTAGTTACTGACAATGCTGCGAATATGAAGGCTGCTTGGGCTCAAGTGGAGGAGGCTTACCCTCATATTACGTCTATTGGGTGCGCAGCTCATGGGCTTAACCTGCTCCTCAAGGACATCATGGGTTTGAGAACCATGGAAGCACTGTACAAGAGAGCCAAGCAAGTTGTTAAGTATGTCAGGGGAAAACAGGTAGTTGCAGCAACCTACAACTCCAAGCAAATGACAAAGAACAAGAACACCACACTGAAGCTGCCCAACAACACGAGATGGGGTGGTGTTGTCATAATGTACAACAACCTTCTGGAGGGTAAGGAGTCGCTGCAAGAAATGGCAATATCCCAGTCTGGGGATATGGAAACCACCATCAAGAAAATACTGCTGGATGATGTGTTTTGGGAGAGAGTGGTTAGCAGCCTTAAACTACTCTCACCAGTAGCATCTGCAATTGCTCAGATTGAAGGAGATGACGCTGTCTTGTCAGATGTTCTCAGGCTTTTTACTGATTTAAAAGAACAAATCAGCATTGCCCTACCCACATCCCTGCTGCTCAAAGCAGAGGAGAAGGCAATTGTTCAATTCATACAGACGCGTCAAGAATTTTGTGTCAAGCCGATTCATGCTGCAGCATACATGCTGGACCCAAAGCATGTTGGGAGACCAATACTTTCTGGAGAACAGATCAACAGCGCTTACAGTGTGATTTCTACCCTCTCACACCATCTCAATCTGGATGTGGGCAAAGTTCTGGGAAGTCTGGCAAAGTTCTCTACCAAGCAAGGTCTTTGGAATGGGGATGGGATATGGGAATCACGCAAGCATATCAGTGCACATACCTGGTGGAAGGGACTTTGTGCATCTGAGGCCCTGTCACCTATTGCATCGGTGATACTCCAAATCCCACCTTCATCAGCGGCCTCTGAACGAAACTGGTCACTTTTTGGGAATACGCATACAAAGGTGTGCAATAGGCTGACTAACAAGAGAGTGGAGAAACTGGTGGCTATCTGGGCGAACCTACAACTTATTGAGCCAGATACAGAAGTGTCCACCACACAGCTAGACACTGACACAGAGGAGGAAATGGACACGTCAGAGCCAGAGTCAGAGAATCAGGAGGAGCAATGAGGAGTAGAAGACTCATGAGTAGAAGACTCAAAGGGACAAAATAAGGACAAATTACAGGCTAAATAAGCTGACGCTCTTTTTATTTTATTTTAGATGGGTCTTTTTTGTGGGGGTTCAATAAAGTTCAAAATTATAACCTAAATAAAGTTTTGAAAGCCTGTTTTTATTTGTATGGAACAGTATGTCTATTTTGACGACAAAGATAATATAAGGGTCAGAGACAAAAACCATCAGTGTGCAAAAAAACTCTAAATTCCCATAAATTCCCAAAATTCCCATAAATTCCCGAAAATTCCCATGGAAAGTTTCCTCTTTTAAAAATTCCCAGAATTTTGCAACCCTAATTTGCCACCCTCCAATCTGCAGGAACTGTTCCATAATCTATAGAATTTTAGAAGATGATAACCAATGCATCCATTATTTCCATGGCTACCTCTTTTAGTTTTAACATCAGTTTTGGCTTTAACTTATTGCGCACAGGATTCACGCACCTCGGGAACCTCGCCTGTGAAGGGGAGGCAGAAGCTCAGTGTGAGTTCATTAAGTGACAGCTGGAAAAAACACAAATACTCACACATTACACCTTCCTTGTCTAATGGAAGGGCTTTTACTGACTCCATTTTGTGGAGAGATTTAGCTGTCAGGAGTTTGCAGGTCATTTTTGCAACCTCTGAAGCCACTCTCACCACATTGCTAGTCACTATCAGAACATTGAGGGATTGGGCCTCTGATCTCCACTTTACCTGGCACCTGTTAGATCAGCATGGGTGCCGCTTATGCTGTCTCACCTTGGACCTCAGAATCGGACCAAGATGAGCCCTAGCAGCCACAACACCAGCAGCAGCAACCATACCAGCAGCCTTCTCCTCAATGACCTGATGCTCCACAGGAGAGAGGGGGTCAGCACAGGGCTGCACCATGCCTTCAGTGCTTCAGGAGGCTCAGGCTATCGTCCCAGGTCATCACAGATATTTGCAGCTTGCTGGAACAAGACCTGCTGCCCAGAGGACCTGGTGGACATACCTTACCAGTAGCTGTCCACCAGGTCCTCTGCCCTCAACTTCTTCACCTCAGTCTCCTTCCAAGGATCTGCAGCAGAAATTTGCAGGATCTTGCAGTCGGCTGCCCACAGATGCATCACCCAGGTGCATCACCCAGGTGACCGATGCCCTATTTGACAAGTCAGCCACTTATGTGAATTTTGCCACTGATGAAGCCAGTGTTAAGATCATCGTGCATGTGTGTGCCAATTCCCTGGCAGCTGTCGTGACTCTTTCGTGCTGCTCCAGTCCACCCTCCCTCAGCTCTTTGCCCCTCCAAACAGATTTACCGGCTGACTGCTTGGAGACAAGGGCTATCCACTGAAGACGTGGCTGATGATACCCTTGAAGAGGTCAAGTAATGAGGTCAAGGGGCGCTATAAAGACAACCATATGTCCACCAGATGTGTCATAGAGCAAGCAATTGGCATGATGAAGATGCGCTTCAGATGCCTTGACAGATCTGGAGAAGCCCCTCAGTACACACCAGCCAGGGTCTCCAGAATCATTGTCATTTGCTGTGCGCTGCACAACATAGTGCAGTAACGAAGATTGGAGCTGCAGGAGGAGCAAGGCACAGAGTGCATATCCTCTTCGGAGGAGGAACAGGTGGTACACGAGCAGGAGCAGGAGGAAGATGAGGAGGAGGAGGAACCTGAGACATGGATGGCACCAGCAGCAATGTACATTGCTGCCTGGGATGGCCTCATCATGGCCAGATTTACTCAACTTGTTCCAATGCAGCCATATGCCTGCCGCTGTGCTAATCCCCCCCCCTCCCCCAACAACACCATAAAGCATCCCTACAATGACCAATCCATTGCTCTCATCCAAAGCTCCAGTGCTCAAGGTTAAATAATGTGTCACCATTCACTCCAAATGACAAAACCACTTCTCAGGTAGCAGGCAAAAATGGACAAGACAGGAAAATTGTGCAAAGAAATAAATTTATGTGCATCATAAATATAACTGAAACTTAACATTAACTTTTTTATACACCTTTGTGCATCGAAGATTGTGTCTTCTTTCTTTTCCGAGTGCTTCTATAAGGTGCAACACCTGTGGCTTCAGCAGAAGTAGAGGCAGGCTGCTCACTTCCCTGCTGCGACTGCTTAGACACTTTTGCCAGACGTCCTCTGGGCTTTGGAGCCTGTGAGGGCCCCACCAAAGACTGCTCCTCCTGCAACTGTACAGGGGCAGACTCGGCCACTGGGATCCGAGGCAGCATGTGGGGCTCTGACTGAGGGGGAGGCAATGGGGGAGAAGTGGGAGCACTTTGAGAAAAGCCCCCACTTCCATGTCCCCTCTCACCATCATCCCTCTCGTGGGCCACCTGCACTTCCCTGCTAGAAAGGAGTTGAAGAGCATCTTGCTGCACATCAGTGGCATGATACACACCCAAGTCTACGTTAATATCCCTCCTCGAGATAAGGTCAATGAGCGTCTGCCATCTGTTGTTCACAGCTAGCATGTTCTCGTGAGACTGGTGTATTTGCTACTGCATGCAGGTGGCCATCCATTCCATGGAACAGCACATCGTCTGACAGATGGTGGTGCTCATGTTGGAGATGGACTCCTCCATTCTCTGTACATTTGCACACATCGCATCTGCAAAAGCTGCCAGAGCCTCATGCAATTGTTGCTGCCTCTCCAAGATCAACCTCTTTCTGGATGACCCCCCGAGGCTTAGCATCTGCATGCAGCTCAGCAGAGCTTGGAGAGTCCTGCGCCCTCCAGCGAGGACTCTCCACTGCTGTCCCTGTCAACACCATCTGCTCTTGCTCACTTGTGAAGTGTGAGATACCAGGTGACAACACTACTCTATCTCACACAGGACCAACTGAGGTGTGCGTATCTGCGCTGGTGCTGAGTGCGCTTGGGTCTACTGATGGTGCACCTCACAGGCTGGAGGTTCCGCTGAGGAGTTGTCTTCCTCCTCCGGCTGGACAGTGGGTTGGGGGGGTGGGCACTTGATGGACCTGTGGGAGAGTAAAGAGATGAATTAAAAGTGTTATCATAAGAATGGGTAACATTACCATTATGCACATGATGACATTTCACTGGTTGCTGACATCAGTCACCATAAGGGTGACTGTTGTATGCCATGTGTCTGTATGAGATGTAATTCTATGATAAGGTTGCTGGGAGGTCCCCCCCTCTCCATCTCCCACCGCCAGTAGCTCTGCAACTCCAGAGATTTCTAGGGCCTCCTCCTTTGCTGGAGTCAAATTTGTGAAGACTGGAGGGCCACCTTCGGTTCTCTGCCTCTCCCTGTTGTGGGCTCTCTTCTCCCGCAAGGAGGGAAAGAAGAGAACTTTGAGTGAAAGTGATGGAATAAGTGTAAGGAATGGATGGGCTACATCTATAGAGGGTGACTATGAGGGAGTGGTGTGACATTGCCAAATGGCCTCCTTCTGTGGTGTTACTTGCTGTGATTGCATTAGGATGAGGGTGAGTGTCAGTGGTGGATAGTCACATGGGGATGTGAGTAGGTGCATAGACAGAGAGGGATAGGTGTACCTGCAAGGTAGGTTGGTGTGAGGAGTGATGTACAGGAGTATGCTTGGGAAGGCAAAGTGATGGGGTTGTGGTGACAGGCACATTAAGATGTAGGTGAGTGTGGCATTTCACTCACCTTTCCTGACCTCATGAGATCATTGAATCTCTTATGGCACTGGATCCACATTCTCCTCACCACACCCCTGCTGCTGACCTCATAGAGTCATAGAGTCATAGAGTAATACAGCACGGATAGAGGCCCTTCGGCCCATCATGTCCACGCCGGCCATCAAGCCCTGTCTAATCTAATCCCATATTCCAGCATTTGGCCCGTAGCCTTGTATGCTATGGCATTTCAAGTGCACATCCAAATGCTTCTTAAATGTTGTGAGGGTTTCTGCCTCCACAACCCTTTCAGGCAGTGAGTTCCAGACTCCAACCACCCTCTGGGTGAAAAAGTTCTTTCTCAAATCCCCTCTAAACCTCCCGCCCTTTACCTTGAATCTATGCCCCCTAGTTATTGACCCCTCTACTAAGGGAAAAAGCTCCTCAGCACCCATCTTATCTATGCCCCTCATAATTTTGTACACCTCAATCATGTCCCCCCTCAGCCTCCTCTGCTCCAAGGAAAACAAACCCAATCTGCCCAGTCTCTCTTCATAGCTGAAGCGCTCCAGCCCTGGTAACATCCTGGTGAACCTCCTCTGCACCCTCTCTAACGCGATCACATCCTTCCTGTAGTGTGGCGACCAGAACTGCACACAGTATTCCAGCTGTGGCCTAACCAGTGTTTTATAGAGCTCCATCATAACCTCCTTGCTCTTATATTCAATGCCTCGGCTAATGAAGGCAAGTATCCCATATGCCTTTTTTACCACCTTATCCACCTGTTCCGCCGCCTTCAGGGATCTGTGTACTTGCACACCCAGATCCCTCTGACCCTCCGTCTTGCCTAGGGTCTTTCCATTCATTGTGTATTCCTTTGCCTTGTTAGTCCCCCCAAAGTGCATCACCTCGCACTTTTCCGGGTTAATTTCCATTTGCCACTGTTCCGCCCATCTGACCAACCCATCTATATCGTCCTGCAGACTGAGGCTACCCTCCTCGCTATTTACCACCCTACCAATTTTTGTATCATCCGCGAACTTACTGATCATACCCTTTACATTCATATCCAAGTCATTAATGTAGACCACAAACAGCAAGGGACCCAGCACCGATCCCTGTGGTACCCCACTGGCCACAGGCTTCCAGTCACAAAAACAACCTTCGACCATCACCCTCTGCCTTCTGCCACTAAGCCAGTTTTGTATCCAATGTGCCAAGGCACCCTGGATTCCATGGGCTCTTACCTTCTTGACCAGTCTCCTATGCGGGACTTTATCGAAGGCCTTACTGAAATCCATGTATACCACATCCACTGCGTTACCCTCATCCACACACCTAGTCACCCCCTCAAAAAATTCAATCAAATTAGTCAGACATGATCTTCCCTTGACAAAGCCATGTTGACTATCCCTGATTAATCCTTGCCTCTCCAAGTGGAGACAAATTTTGTCCCTCAGGATTTTTTCCAATAATTTTCCTACCACTGATGTTAGGCTCACTGGCCTGTAGTTCCCCGGTTTTTCCCTACTACCCTTCTTGAATAATGGTACTACATTAGCGGTTCTCCAGTCCTCTGGCACATCCCCTGTGGCCAGAGAGGTCCTGAATATATGTGTTAGAGCCCCCGCAATCTCCTCCTTTGCCTCACACAGCAGCCTGGGATACATTTCATCCGGGCCTGGGGATTTATCCATTTTTAGGCCAGCTAAAACCGCCAATACCTCCTCCCTCTCGATGTTAATATGTTCGAGCATATCACAGTCCCCCCGCCCTATTTCTATGTCTACATCGTCCTTCTCCATAGTGAAAACAGATGCAAAAAATTCATTTAGAACCCCTCCTACATCTTCCGGCTCCACACACAGGTTGCCACTTTTGTCCCTAATGGGCCCTATTTTTTCCCTAGTTATCCTCTTACCCTTAATGTACTTATAAAACATCTTCGGATTTTCCTTTATTTTGCTCGCCAGTGTTATTTCATGGCCCCTCCTTGATCTCCTAATTTCTTTTTTAAGTATCCCTCTGCACTTTTTGTACTCCTCTAGGGCTTCCTCCGTCTTTACCCTTTTGTATCGACCAAAAGCCCTCCTTTTTTTCCTAATCCATTCTCGTATATCCCCTGACATCCAAGGTTCCCTGTGGTTTTTGGAACCACCCTTGACCTTTACGGGAACATGTTGCCATTGTATGATCTCAATCTCCCTTCTGAAAGCCTCCCATTGCTCAGATGCGGATTTTCCTACAAGTGGCTGATCCCAGTCCATTTTGGCCAGATCCTGCCTTATCCTATTAAAATCGGCCTTCCCCCAATTTAGAACCTTTATTTCCGGCCCATCCCTGTCCTTTTCCATGACCACCTTAAATCTTACCATATTATGGTCACTATCACCAAAGTGCTCACCTACTAGCACTTTTTCCACTTGGCCGGCCACATTCCCTAGAATTAGGTCCAGTACCACCCCCTCTCTTGTAGGACTTTCTACATGCTGGCTCAAAAAGCTCTCCTGGATGCACTTTAAGAATTCTACACCCTCTGAGCCTTTCACACTCTGACTATCCCAGTTAATATTGGGGAAGTTGAAATCCCCCATTATTATTACCCTATTATTTGCACATTTCTCTGAGATTTGCCTACATATCTGTTCCTCTATCTCCCCCTGACTGTTTGGAGGCCTATAGTACACTCCCAGCAAAGTGCTTGCCCCCTTTTTCTTTTTAAGCTCCACCCATATGGCCTCATTAGAGGACCTCCTCTGCGATTTCAAGCCATGTCCTCTTTGTCTCTTTTTGCTGGTCTTTTTGGCCATCCGCAGGGAAGAGGACCTCCCTGCGTGCTCTTACTCCCTGCACCAGCACTTCCAGGCAGGCATTTGGGAATCTTGGGGCTGCCCTCTGCCTTTGTGTCTCCATGACCCACAGAATTCTCAATGTTATTCAGCAATTTTGAGCTCTGGAAATCACCTTCAACACTCCTACAGCAACCTTCCAATGAGATGTGTGCAAGGCTGCTTTAAATATCCACGCTGAAAATGAGCCATCGGTGACGTCATCAGACCTGCTCCATTTAATTGGGCCAGGAAACGTGCATGACTCTTTTAATTGGTGCCATTGAATTAAACGCGCAGTGCAGCGCTGTTTAAATCTTCGGGATGGTGACCCACTACGCGGCCTGCACGCACCTGACCCAACTCCAAGGTAAAACTTCTGACCAGTGTGTCAGGTTGTCATCGCTAAACCAATCAGATATAATTGACAGGCACTGGAGCAGCCAAACAAAAAGCAAAATACTGCGGATGCTGAAAATCTGAAATAAAACCAGAATATCCTGGAAATACTCAGCAGGTGAGACATCATCTGTGGAGACAGGAAAAAAGTTAACGGGGGTAAAATTGGTCTCGGGCAGTAGCACAAAATGGGTGATAGTGAATCAGCTTTCTGTTTTCTGATTTTTATTTCCATTGACTTCAATGGTGGCATGGTAGACTGGTGCAAAATAAATGTATTGAGGTTGCTACCAGACTATCCCACATTAACATGTATCATTCTGTCTCTATTAACTGACATTACCTACATATTAATAATAGAATCATAGAATGGTTACAACACAGAAAGAGGCCATTCGGCCCATCGAGCCCGTGCTGGCTCTCTCCCCAAGCACTTCAGCTAGTCCCACTCCCCTGCCCTTTCCCCTAGCCCTGCAAATGTTTTTCCTTCCGGTACTTATCCAATTCCCTTTTGAAAGCCACAATTGAGTCTGCCTCCACCACCCTTTCAGGCAGCGCATTCCAGATCCTAACCACTTACTGCGTAAAAAAGTTTTTCCTCATGTCGCCTTTGGTTCTTCTGCCAGTCACCTAAAATCTGTGTCCGCCAATGGGAACAGTTTCTCTCTGCTCTGTCTAGACCCCTCATGATTTTGAACACCTCTATCTGAAGGGATAATTACAAGTCCTAGCCCTTTCGGGCTACCCCAGATCAGGCGTATTCCCCAGACGTTCACCTTCAACTTAAGTTAGAGATAGCCGAATTCCATAAGATGCTTAAATGGGTCTAAAGGTTCAGGTTATCTCTCCCTAAAGGAAAGGAACGACTGAAGATGTTACCGTCCTCCGGATAGCATTTTTAATAAGTTTAACTAGACTGTAACCTTCCGGATATTATGAGGGTCCGGAATACCCCCAGAATTCTGCAACTCCTTACAAAAGAGTGTACAGAAATTGGGTTCGCGAGTTTATACAGAATTACTCTTTGAGACAATCCTACAAATATATAATTTTGTTTAAGAGCCGACATTTAACAGCTGTTGAATCAGTCGCAACATTAACAATTCAAAATACAGATAGCTTACATTTCTTATTTCTCAGAGATCCTTATTCTCAAATCTCTACTTCGTTACATTTCTACATTTCTTACTTATCTCTAAATTCCAGATTATCCACCAAAATCAATTACTTTGATTACCCGAGACTCATAGTTAAAAACTTACAGAGCGTGCCTCTGAAGTTGAGAAATGCTTGCTCGGTTCAGCGAGTTCTGACTTTCTGTTTGAAAAGCTCTTATTTTTATACCCTTTTTGCAGTGGTTTCTTCTTTGAAGTTCTCTGCTGATGTCAGCTAATTGTCTTTATTGATTCTCTCTTTTGAATGCTTTCTATCTTACTGTCAATTCAACTATTGCATGCATAATTATGTCTCTGCCTTTAGGTGTTTCAAAAACCATTATAAAAACAATATGACAGCTATGGTTTCTGTTTGATGTCATTCTTACAAAATTCTTTCATTCAGTTCTTAATGTTGGCTTTACTGGTTTTTAGCAGCCATTGTGACTCCTTACTGCTCCAAGTTCAATACAAACACAATGGGGTCGATTTTCATTAAGCTGTCGGGAAGGAGGCGGGACTACAACTTTCAGGTTTTAGTCCTGCCTACATCGACGTCCAGCCAATCCACGCGATTTTCCCTTGAATTACCTTGTTGAGCCCACCCAGCAGGCTCAGCAGGCCAATTAAGGGCCACCCGGCAACAGGTGACATCACAGACTGAAATTTCATCTGTCAAGAGGTCTTGACAGATGAAATATCAGTGTTTCACAGCTGTTTGAAGCTGTCAAACACTGACAGTCTGACTTCTAACCTGAGTCCTTCTACACAGACTCAGTTAGAACTGTCACCGGCAATGAAAGCTGAAGGATGTCACTTTTGACAGCTCACAGCCATTTTGCTTTCAGTGTGAGTGATGTGACTCCCGACTCCCGAAACCTAGAGGAAGAAAGGCTGTTAAGGTAAGTACAGGTAATTTAAACTTCTTTACACACTTTAGACACACCAAACACACTTACCTTTGCACTCATGCATCCATCACTCACCTGAACACCAACATCGCGACCCCTCCAAGTCCTTCAACCCGACGGCCCGCCTGCTCTAACCTGGTGTGGTTTGGAGCCGTCGGGAATCCCACACGACACCCCTCAAAATAGGGATTAGGCTAAAAACTGCCTGTTAACTACCTGTTAACAGGCAGTTAATTGGCACTAATCCCTTCCCGCCTCAGGTCGGCGGGTCCCAGTGCGGGGCGGGTACCCGCCTCCTCTGAAACTTACGTGGAGGCGGGTTTTGGGCAGGATGGTGTCGGGACCCCTGAATTCAGGATTTTAGCCCCCCGCACGCCTAAAAGCCCGCCTCATGGCACACTGAAAATCAACCCCAATGTAATTGCTTGGTGCATCGATTGAAGTCATATCTTCAAAGTATTCTTGTTGGTATCATATTTACTATGTATATATTAAAGACGCTTTGACCAGAGTGTTTCATGCATTTCTAGCTAGCTCAATTGGTTGCATATTTAATCGTGTTTCCTGTCTTCCAAGTTTAACATAAAAACTATTTGACCAGCAGGTGTTTCTTTTACTTGATGTCATTTTTTCAAAGGCACATGGTTCTTTTAATGTTTGTGTTTCTGTTCAATGTGTTAGCTGGTAACACCTTAAACTGTGCATTCTCATTGTGTTCCCTCCGAACTCTAGACCTTTCGGAAATGCCAAACTGCCATTTCAATGGGGTAATTGTTTTAGTATATTTAACTAATTCCCATTTCAAAGCTTGTTTGGTTTTTACAACTTTGTTAAACAACTGACCTTTATCTCAGAAGCCTGTATTTCTGTTTGCAGCCTGTGTCTCCAAGGCTTTGGATTTTTAAACCCAGTATATCATGTATTAATAATATCAGTATTCTGTTCATATTATGGTGTATCTTTTGAAATATGGTGTATTCCCTCACATATCAAATCTCCTCTTAACCTTCTCTGCTCTAAGGAGAACAACCCTAGCTTCTCCAGTATATGCGCGTAACTGAAGTCCCTCATCCCTGGAACCATTCTCGTAAATCTTTTCTGCACCCTCGCTAAGGCCTTCACATCCTTCCTAAAATGCAGTGCCCAGAATTGGACTCAATACTCCAGTTGAGGCTGAACCAATGTTTTATAAAGGTTCATTATAACTTCCTTGCTTTTGTACTCTATGCCTCTATTTATAACACCCAGGATCCTGGATGCTTTTTTAACCGCTTTCTCAACCTGCCCTGCCACCTTCAACGATTTGTGCACATATACCTCTTCATGCACCCCTTTAGAATTGTACACTTTAGCTTATGTTGCCTCTCCTTGTTATTCCTACCAAAATGTATCACTTTGCACTTTTCTGCATTAAATTTCATCTGCTACATGTCCACCCATTCCACCAACCTGTCTCTGTCCTCTTGAAATCTATCACTATTCTCCTCACTGTTCACTGTACTTCCAAGGTTTGTGTCATATGTAAATTTTGAAATTGTGCCCTGTACACCCAAGTCCAAGTCGCTAATATATATCACTGAAAAGCAGTGGTCCTAGTACCGACCCCTGGGGAACACCACTGGAAACCTTCCTTCAGTCCGATAATCAACCATTCACCACTACTCTCTGTTTCCTGTCACTTAGCCAATTTGGTATCCATGCTGCCACTGTTCCTTTTATTCCATGGGTTTCAACTTTGCTGGTAAGCCTATTATGTGGTACTTTGTTGAATGCTTTTTGGAAGTCCATGTACACCATGTCAACCGCATTGCCCTCATCAACCCTCTCTGTTACTTCATCAAAAAACTCAATCAAGTTATTTAAACACGATTTGCCTTTAACAAATCTATGCTGGCTTTCCTTAATTAATCCACACTTGTCCAAGTGACTTAATTTTGTCCCGGATTATCGTTTCTAAAAACTTCCTCACTACCAAGGTTAAATTGACTGGCCTGTAGTTGCTGGGTTTAGCCTTACACCCTTTTTTGAACATGGATGTAACATTTGCAATTCTCCAGTCCTCTGGCACCACCCCCCTATCCAAGTAGGGTTGGAATATTATGACCAGTACCTCCACAATTTCCACCTTTACTTCCCTCAGCATTCTAGGATGCATCCCATCCATTCCTGGTGACTTATTTACTTTAAGTACAGCCAGCCTTTCTAAGACCTCTTTATCAATTTTTATCCCATCTAGTATCTCAACTACCTACTCTTTCACTATGATTTTGGCAGCATCTTCTTCCTTGGTAAAGACAGATGCAAAGTACTCATTTAGTACCTCAGCCATGCCTTCTGCCTCCATGCCTAATTTTCCACTTTGGTCCCTAATCAGCCCCACCCCTCCTCTTACAGGAAACTTTGGTTTATCCGGAGGTTGTATGTCCGGAAACCTCGATCTACCGGCAGAAATCAGGAGCCGTTTTGTTAGGTTTTTTTTCTTCTCGTGGCTTTGTTTTCAACAGTCGGGCTCTGGAAAGTCTCTCTGAAGCTGTTGCTAAGCTACAGAGACGCTTCCAAGGTACGGGCCGACTGTTTACAAGCTGTTGCTAAGCAACAGTGTTTGTTGTCAGATACGGAGATGAAAACCTCCGTATCCTTCAACATTAACTTTGTATGTCCGGCAGTTTTGATAGATCGGCAACAGCTCGGTCCCGTCGGTGCCAGATATAACAAAGTTTCCTGTACTACCTGTTTACCATTTATATGCCTATAGAAGACTTTTTTAATGGAATAAACACCTTTTCTATTGATATATGTGATGAAGTTGTTACTAGAGGCCATGATGGCCAAGTGTGCTATCAATGAGGCTGTGCAATTTTGGAAATGGTGCAGTGTCCTCAATTGCTGTTGCCTCCTTTCAGAAGAAAGTGTTTTCCATGGCAAACAAAACTTCTGTCGCTTCTTTTGTACATTAGTGGATCAGTGGTAACTTGGAAGGTAAAATCTGCTTGCGCAAAATTTGAATGCTGTGTTAACCTTTCCAGCCATAGGCAGGACTCATACTGCAGGAATTCTTGTGTTCAGGATGGATCAAGGAGATGGTATAACTCTGTAACAGCCTCCCTCATGAGGCATAGACGCTGAAGGCATTTATCTTCAGGCATCCCCAAGTCAGTGTGCTTAAAGACTTGGCTCCTGGGACAAGGTCACGAGAGCATCAGATAACTAAGGTGCAATGGCACCTACTTTTGTTCCCTCTGCATAAACTGTTTTTCTTCATCCGAATCCATCGCTGCCATTGCAACGTCCAGTGTAATTCCCATGCTGAACATTGTAATTACTGCTAATGAAGCAGTTACTGTTGGCAACAGTGACTTAAGAAAAGGCATCTGTAGTGTATGTACCTTGAAGAAGGAACTATATTCTGCAGCCCCTGTATACTGCAGTACCAGTAGTGACCACCCCTGTATATAAGCCTGTGTAGTAACTTTGTATAGTAGTTCCAGTTTTGTCTCCATTCAGTAAACACCTGTTATAACCAACTTCTGCAGTCCGTGTCTCAATTACACACGGACATTACATTGGCGACGAACAGATCCAAACTTACCTACAGTTCTGCACCACCTCACGGGGATCCATCCCTGAAGCGAATTTATTAGAGGTCGAAGCCAGAAGGAAGAAATCCAAAAAGAAAAAAAAAACAAACAGAAGAAACGGGCGTCGACCGTGGGCAACCGCCCTCTGATTCATCGAATTCGAAGATTTGCAGCAGAGGCTGTCAAGAGCTGGGCTTGGTTATCCAGTCTATGGTGTTCCAGCTAATCGGGCTGGTGGCAGGTAGTACACTGATCCTTCCTGGGCTGCAGCGGGCTAGAGCTCGATTGGATGGCTTTTCAACGGGGCCGAGCAGCGTTGTCGGGAAGAGGAGAGAGAGAGAGAGGGTGGAGCACACAGGGCGCGGCCGGCGCTACGAAGCCGGGCAGCGTACAGACCCAAGAAGAGGAAGGGAAGTGTCCCATAGGGTCTGCTCTGACGACGGGAACAATAATTAAAATAAAAGAAAAAGAAATTAGAAGCGCAGAAAGCTGCGAGGAGCTGCAGTTTGCCACGGGGACCACGGAGAGCGGCGTTGGCAGCAGCGCAGGGGGAAGCGCACGAAGACCATAGGGCGTCGCCATCAAGGCATAAAAACGCCAGCAACAGCGCTGGCAGCAGCAGAAAAGACAGAAAGCGCGGGAGGCACCATCTTAATCCAGCGAGGAAGAAGGCAAAGCGCGGGAGGCGCCATTTTGTTCAATCGGGGAAGAAGGCAAAGCGCGGGAGGCGCCATCTTAGATTTCCAAGATGCTGAAGACTGGCAATATCACTGCCTTCGATAATGCAATAGAAGACTGGACCACGTATGTGGAAAGAGTCGAAGTATATTGCAAGGCAAATGAAGTAGCCGATGAGAAAAAGGCATCGGTACTACTAAACTTAATGGGCGCAAAACGTACGGCCTATTGCAGAACCTGATCACTCCAGTCAAACTGATGGAGAAGAGTTTTAACGAAATTGTTCATATCCTACAGGAACACCTAAATCCTACACCGCTGCTGATAGCAGAAAGATTTAAATTCCACAAGAGAAATCAGCATAAAGATGAGAGCAATGCTGATTACCTTACGGAACTACGCAAGCTATCAAAGCACTGCCAGTTCGGAGCAGGACTGGCAGATACCCTACGGGACAAATTTGTCTGTGGACTCCTGAGTCCTAACACACATATTCAGAACCTCTCTGGCCACAGGGGATGTGCCAGAGGACTGGAGAACCGCTAATGTAGTTCCATTATTCAAGAAGGGGAGTAGGGAAAAACCAGGGAACTACAGGCCAGTGAGCCTAACATCAGTGGTGGGAAAATTATTGGAAAAAATTCTGAGGGACAAAATCAGTCTCCACTTGGAGAGGCAAGGATTAATCAGGGATAGTCAACATGGCTTTGTCAAGGGAAGATCATGTCTGACTAATTTGATTGAATTTTTTGAGGGGGTGACTAGGTGTGTGGATGAGGGCAACGCAGTGGATGTGGTATACATGGATTTCAGTAAGGCCTTCGATAAAGTCCCGCACAGGAGACTGGTCAAGAAGGTAAGAGCCCATGGAATCCAGGGTGCCTTGGCACGTTGGATAAAAAACTGGCTTAGTGGCAGAAGGCAGAGGGTGATGGTCGAAGGTTGTTTTTGTGACTGGAAGCCTGTGGCCAGTGGGGTACCACAGGGATCGGTGCTGGGTCCCTTGCTGTTTGTGGTCTATATTAATGACTTGGATATGAATGTAAAAGGTATGATCAGTAAGTTCGCGGATGATACAAAAATTGGTAGGGTGGTAAATAGCGAGGAGGGTAGTCTCAGTCTGCAGGACGATATCGATGGGTTGGTCAGATGGGCGGAACAGTGGCAAATGGAATTTAACCTGGAAAAGTGCGAGGTGATGCACTTTGGGGGGACTAACAAGGCAAGGGACTACACAATGAATGGTAAGACCCTAGGCAAGACGGAGGGTCAGAGGGATCTGGGTGTGCAAGTACACAGATCCCTGAAGGCGGCGGAACAGGTGGATAAGGTGGTAAAAAAGGCATATGGGATACTTGCCTTCATTAGCCGAGGCATAGAATATAAGAGCAAGGAGGTTATGATGGAGCTGTATAAAACACTGGTTAGGCCACAGCTGGAATACTGTGTGCAGTTCTGGTCGCCACACTACAGGAAGGATGTGATAGCTTTGGAGAGGGTGCAGAGGAGATTCACCAGGATGCTACCAGGGCTGGAACGCTTCAGCTATGAAGAGAGACTGGGCAGATTGGGTTTGTTTTCCTTGGAGCAGAGGAGGCTGAGGGGGGACATGATTGAGGTGTACAAAATTATGAGGGGCATAGATAGGATGGATACTAAGGAGCTTTTTCCCTTAGTAGAAGGGTCAATAACTAGAGGGCATAGATTCAAGATAAAGGGCGGGAGGTTTAGAGGGGATTTGAGAAAGAACTTTTTCACCCAGAGGGTGGCTGGAGTCTGGAACTCACTGCCCGAAAGGGTTGTGGAGGCTGGAACCCTCACAACATTCAAGAAGCATTTGGATGAGCACTTGAAATGCCATAGCATACAAGGCTATGGACCAAATGCTGGAATATGGGATTAGATTAGACAGGGCGTGATGGCCGGCGCGGACACGATGGGCCGAAGGGCCTCTATCCGTGCTGTATAACTCTATGACTCTATGACTATGAAGCAACCCAGAAGAGGTTACTCTGAGAAAGAGCTGACGCTAGATAAGGCTTTCAGCGTGGCAGTATCGTACGAAGCAGCAGCAAGGGGAGCTGCGGAAATACAGCAAAAGCCACAGGAATACGGCACCCATGAAATGACACGGGGATTTGAAAAATGTTATCGCTGCGGCAGAACAACCCATGACCAGAAGGACTGCTGGTCTAAGGAAAAAACATGCAGGCAATGCGGCAAGATGGGACACATTGCACGAGTTTGCAGGTCTGGGAAGAAGACTAACGACAACAAAAAGACTACTAAGGAAAAGTACAGGAAAGTACAAAAGATGACGGACAGTATTTCCGAAGACCAGAAGAGCGATAGTGAATCCGGGAACAAGAGTCTAAGCTGTCTCAAACTACACAACGTAATCACAAAAGAGGATCACCGAACCATTTGGGTCACCCTCACGATAGCAGGGTCCCAAGTCAAAATGTAATTGGATACAGGATCAGCTCTGACCATCATGAATTGACGAGACTATGAGCGGCTATTCTCACACACACCCTTGAAAGACACATCCATTGTCTTGAAGACATATACGGGGCAGAAAGTATACCCCAGAGGGAAAATAAGGGTGCCTGTCGAATACAACGGCAAGGAAATACAGAAATTGTATCTGTACATACTGCAAGATGGTGGACCACCGTTATTGGGACGTGAATGGATCAGAAAGATAAGTTTAGACTGGCACTCCATTCAGGCACTGACGGTGGCTGGTAAAAAGGATGACGACATCACACCTGGACGATTGTCAAAAATCTTGGCTAACGCTAAAGAGGTATTTCAACAAGAACTGGGAACTCTTAAAGGCGTAACCGCCTCGATAAAAATAGAAGAGAATGCAATTCCCAAGTTTTTCAAAGCAAGACCGGTACCGTATGCAATTCGCCTAGCTGTCGAGGCAGAGCTGGAGAATCTGGAGAATGCAGGCGTGTTAACTAAGGTAGACTGGAGCGAGTGGGCGACACGCATCATTCCTGTCATGAAGAAAACGTTAAACAATAAGTCTGAGGAGCCAAGGAAGGTTTGCATCTGTGGGGACTTCAAGGTGACTGTGAACCCAGTCCTTCACACAGCACAGTATCCTCTTCCGAGGATAGAAGATATTTTCGCCTCACTATCTGGAGGGAAACGTTTTACAAAAATTGACCTAGCGCAAGCATATTTGCAGATGGAGGTTGAAGAATCCTCTAGGAAATATCTCACGATAAACACTCACAAAGGTCTTTACCAGTATAATCGACTGGTATTCGGAGTTGCATCAGCTCCGGCTATATGGCAAAGAGCGATGGAACAAGTCCTGCAAGGGATTCCGGGGACTCAGTGTTACTTGGACGACATCCTAGTGACAGGTGAAAATGTCAGTGAACACCTTGCCAACCTAGAGCAGGTGCTCACTAGACTAAGAGAACATGGGCTACGAGCCAATCACCCCAAGTGCGAGTTTTTTAAGAAACAAATATCGTATTGTGGCCACGTGATTGATGGAGGGGTTACATAAGTCCCCTGACAAAATTGAAGCGGTAGTTAAGGCTCCAGCGCCTGAAAATGTGTCGCAACTGAGGTAATTCCTCGGATTGGTGAATTACTACCATAAGTTTTTGCCGAATTTGTCCACAATTCTGCACCCACTGAACGCCCTGCTACAAACTGGAGTAGCATGGAAATGGAGCGATGAATGTAAGTGGGCCTTTCAGAAGTGTAAAGGCCTGATCACTTCAAGAGAAGTATTGGCTCACTACAACCCATCACTACCGATAAAACTGGCGTGTGATGCGTCTCCCTACGGCGTTGGAGCAGTACTGTCACATAAATCCCTTGATGGTTCAGAGAGGCCGATAGCTTTTGCGTCACGCTCGTTAACTGCAGCCGAGCGTAACTACGCCCAGATTGACAGAGAGGCCCTCAGCCTGGTGTGGGGGGTGAAGAAGTTCAATCACTACCTGCACGGACAGAAATTTACTCTACTAACTGATCATCAACCTCTTGTCTCCATTTTCAGCCCTAAGAAGGGCGTCCCGATAATGACAGCACAACGGCTACAGAGGTGGTCCCTTTTCCTAGGGGCACACCAATATGACATCGAATACAAAGGAACTAAACAGCATGGGAATGCTGATGGATTGTCGCGCCTACCGTTGCCGACGGTGGAAGAAGCACCTGCAGTGGATCCTGTGGAGATATTCCACTCGACCATAGTCGAATGTCTACCTGTGACGAATGCAAACATAGAAAAGGAAACACGAAATGACCCGACACTCTCCAGGGTCTATGATTTAACGGTGAAGGGATGGCCAGCACATGGCGAACCACTGTTGCCAGCATTCTCGCCGAGAAGAGAACAGCTGTCAGTGTGCCGAGGAACCTTGATGTGTGGATCCAGAGTAGTAATTCCACCCAAATTGAAGGATAGAGTGCTCAATGAGCTTCATGAGGGTCATCTGGGAGGGGTAAAAATGAAGAACTTAGCCAGAGCGTTTGTGTGGTGGCCGGGAATCGATAGAGAAATCGAAGAGATGACCAAGAGCTGTACAGGATGCCAGAAGGTCCAAAACGCCCCACCACAAGCCCCTCTACATCCATGGGAGTGGCCCTCATCTCCATGGCAGAGGGTACACATTGATTTTGCTGGTCCCTTCATGGACTCGATGTTTTTAATTGCGGTGGATGCACATTCAAAGTGGCCAGAGGTAATAAAAATGTCCTCAACCACCACAGAAAAAACTATCACAGTCTTATGAACCATATTCACCAGAAATGGGCTGCCTGAACAGATTTGCTCTGACAATGGACCACAGTTTGTGTCTGAAGAGTTCCGGAGGTTCTTAAAGAACAATGGCGTTAAGCATTACACATCTGCCCCATATCATCCAGCCACCAATGGATTGGCTGAGAGGTTCGTTCAAACATTCAAGAAGGCTATCAAGGCAATGTGTAATGAAGACATACCCCTACAACACAAGGTGGATAACTTCTTGTCACATGCGGTTACCAACCAAACTCCAGCCATGATGTTCTTCAATCGAAGACTAAGATGCCGCTTGGATTTGGTTAAGCCAAACATCAGAAGACATGTGGAGAACAGGCAGTTTCAGAATATGAATGAAAGGCCAATCAGGAGTTTTAAGATAGGTCAACCAGTTTTGGCCCGGGACTACCGCACAGAGAAATGGCAGCCAGGAACGATCTGCACACAGCAAGGACCTCTAATGTATACCGTGGACGTTGGAGAGAGCATTGTAAGACGCCATGCTGACCAGATTCTAGAGTCACTGGAAAACGTCAAATCTACACCACGATCCTATACACCTGGTGATGAAACTGAAGTACCAATTGCATCTACCTCAGAATCGGTGATATTGGAAGCAGACGAACCAAACAACGACGTTGATCCCGAATGAACTTTGCCAGAAGAACCTGATACCCCAAAGAGGCGTTATCCGGACAGAATCAGGAAGCCTCCTCAAAGACTGAATTTATAATTGATTAACTTCAGCTAATGTATATAGCAACTGTAATTGTAAATATGTTATGTACTGTTTAGCTAAAAGGGGAGGAATTGTAGTGTATGTACCTTGAAGAAGGAACTATATTCTGCAGCCCCTGTATACTGCAGTACCAGTAGTGACCACCCCTGTATATAAGCCTGTGCAGTAACTTTGTATAGTAGTTCCAGTTTTGTCTCCATTCAGTAAACACCTGTTATAACCAATTTCTGCAGTCCGTGTCTCAATTACACACGGACATTACAGCATCTGCAAAAGGGGTTTTGCAATGCACAAATGCAGCAACAAACACCAGCATCAACTAATGCAGCAAAGATAATGCAGATTCAGCAATGTGAAAAGTAAAAAACATCTTTAAATTTAGTACTAAGCTGTCTGATGTAAGAAAAAGGAGACTTACCATCAAGTAACTTTAAAGTAAGCTTTAAGTAACTTATAAACACACTATATACACAAGAGAGGTCTTTACCATGCCTCTGGTAGAAGCCTCTTACAATACTGAACAGACCAGTATTTATACCAGTCCAACAGGAAGTGACATGACAGGAAGTGAGGTATGTACACAGTTCATAGTTCATAGTTCACAGGAAGTGATGACATAACTTCCCGGAAGTTATCATTTTTATCACACTGTCAATCCCACCTTTTAAGAATCAAACTCCTAAAGGCCCGAACAGGAAATCCCAACAGTGTCTGTTTTAAAAGAACAAGCAAGAACTAAAGAGCAAACAGATGAAAAAGATAGCTGATTTTAGCATGGGACCAATATACATAAGACTGACTAAAAGCAAAAGATATAATGAAACTTTTCCATGTTCTGTGTGAGGCCTCATAATATTGCAAAATGTTGCAAATCATTGAATTTGGTCCCTGCAAACCGAGTGTCTGGGTCTAGATGTCCAATTCAGTGAGGCACGCTCCTGGGATACACATCATTGCTGAATCAGCGCTTAAGTGATTGACCAACCAATGTTCATCTCCATGGCCGTACCAACACACGAAAATATGGGGTCATAGACCCTAAATGTTAAATAACAACAGAAAATGCTGGAAACACTCAGCAGGCCAGGCAGCATCTGTGGAGAGAGAAACAGAGTTAACGTTTCAGGTCTGTGACCCCCCCTAAATGTTAACCCTACCTTCCTCTATCCACAGATGCTGCCTGACCTGCTGAGCATTTCCAGCATTTTCTGTTTTCATTTCAATAAAACTGGAGAACCTGTTTTTTTGATATTTTTGATAGATTATAGACATCCTGCTAGGTTCATTCAGTTTTTATTATCCAAATTAGCTAACTACATTGGCTGCAAAATTCAACCCTGTAGCACCGGTAGGTTTGGCTGGTTTTTGGACGTCTGCCTCGCTTCCGCTCACTTCTGGCGTGGCCCGCGCTGTTCGCCATCTTGGTGAGGGTGATAGCGTGGATGGTACGTGCATGCGCCGGCATTATGCAGAGTAGGCAGATTGTGATGTCAGTCAGCATGTAAGAACATAAGAAATAGGAGCAGGAGTAGGCCAATTGGCCCCTCGAGCCTGCTCCGCCATTCAATAAGATCATGGCTGATCTGATCCTAACCGCCAATCTACTATCACAGAACCATCTCCTGAATCTAACAGAATTAGACACACGAAATAGGAGCAGGATCAGGCTACACGGCCCCTGGGCCCGCTCCGCTACCCACAGGGCCATGTCCGATCCGAACCTAGACTCATGTGCAAATTCCTGCCCGCTCCCCGTAACCCTTAATTCCCTTTACTTCTAGGAAACTGTCTATTTCTGTTTTAAATTTATGTAATGATGTAGCTTCTACAGCTTTTTGGGGCAGCATATTCCATGGACCTACCACCCTCTGAGTGAAGTAGTTCCTCCTCATCTCAGTTTTGAAAGAGCAGCCCCTTACTCTAAGACTATGCCCCCTAGTTCTAGTTTCACCCATCATCGGGAACATCCTCCCAGCATCCACCCGATCCAACCCCTTCACAATCTTATATATTTCAATAAGATCGCCTCTCATTCTTCTGAACTCCAATGAGTAGAGTCCCAATCTACTCAACCTCTCCTTATATGTCCATCCCCTCATCCCCGGGATTAACCGAGTGAACCTTCTTTGTACTGACTCGAGAGCAAGTATGTCTTATCTTAAGTATGGACACCAAAACTGTATGCAGTATTCCAGGTGCGGTCTCACCAATACCTTGTACAACTGAAGCAATACCTCCCTATTTTTATATTCTATCCCCCTAGCAATGAAAGCCAACATTCCATTGGCCTTCTTAATCACTTGCTGCACCTGCATACTAACATTTTGAGTTTCGTGCACCAGGACCCCCAGATCCCTTTGTACTTCAGTACTTTCCAGTTTCTTGCCATTAAGATAATAACTTGCTCTATGATTTTTCCTGCCAAAGTGCATAACCTCACACTTTCCAGTATTGTATTCCATCTGCCAAATCTCTGCCCACTTACTTAGCCTGTCTATGTCCCCTTGCAGGTTTTTTATGTCCTCTTCACTCACTACTTTCCCTCCCATCTTAGTATCATCTTCAAACTTTGATATGTTACACTCGGTCCCCTCCTCCAAATCGTTAATATAGATTGTAAAGAGTTGGGGACCCAGCACTGACCCCTGCGGAACACCACTAGTTACTGATTGCCAGTCTGAGAATGAACCATTTATCCCAACTCTCTGCCTTCTGTTAGATAACCAATCCTCTACCCATGCCAGAATATTACCCCCAATCCCGTGATTTTTTATCTTAAGCAATAATCCTTTGTGTGGCACCTTGTCAAATGCCTTTTGGAAGTCTAAATACACTACGTCCACTGGTTCCCCTTTATCCACCCTATATGTTACTTCCTCAAAGAACTCCAGCAAATTTGTCAAATATGACTTCCCCTTCATAAAACCATGCTGACTTTGTCCTATTAAATTATGATTATCCAAATGTCCTGTTACTGTCTCCTTAATAATGGACTCCAAAATTTTACCTACCACAGATCTTAGGCTAACCGGTCTATAGTTTCCAGCCTTCTGTCTACTGCCCTTTTTAAATAAGGATGTAACATTAGCAGTTTTCCAGTCTGCCGGGACCTTTGCTGAGTCCAGGGAGTTTTGGAAAATTATTACCAATGCATCCACAATCCCTACCGCCACTTCCCTCGAGACCCTAGGATGTAAGCCATCAGGTCCAGGTGATTTATCCGCCTTGAGTCCCATTATTTTACCGAGTACCACTTCCTTAGTGATTTTGATCGTGTTTAGCTCCTCCCCCCCTTTAGCCCCCTGTTTGTCCAGTGTTGGGATATTCTTAGTGTCCTCTACTGTAAAGACTGATACAAAATATTCATTCAGTGTTTTTGCCATCTCCATATTTCCCACCATTAATTTCCCGGTCTCATCCTCTAAGGGACCAACATTTACTTTAGCCACCCTTTTTCTTTTTATATAACTATAAAAACTCTTACTATCTGTTTTTATATTTTTTGCTAATTTACTTTCATAATCTATCTTCCCTTTCTTAATCAATCTTTTTGTTATCTTTTGCTGTCTTTTAAAGTTTTCCCAATCCTCTATCCTCCCACTAGATTTGGCTACCTTATATGCCCTTGTTTTTAGTCGAATACTATCCTTAATTTCTTTACTTAGCCACGGATGGCTGTCTTTTCTTTTACACCCTTTTCTTCTCAGTGGAATATATTTTTTTTGGAAGTTGTAAAATAACTCCTTAAATGTACACCACTGATCATGTATCGTCTTACCCTTTAATCTATTTTCCCAATCCACTCTACTCAATTCCACTCTCATACCTTCATAGTCTCCTTTATTCAAGCTTAGCACACTTGTTTGAGATCCAACCTTCTCACCCTCTAATTGAATATGGAATTCAACCATGTTATGGTCACTCATTCCAAGGGGATCCTTTACTAGGACATTTTTAATTAATCCTGTCTCGTTACACAGGACCAGATCTAACGTTGCTTGCCCCCTGGTCGGTTCAGTTACATACTGCTCAAGAAACCCATCCCTAATACACTCAATGAACTCATCCTCAAGGCAGCCCTGCCCAATTTGATTTGTCCAATTAATATGTTAGTTAAAATCCCCCATAATTATAGATGTTCCCTTATTACAAGCCTCAACTATTTCCTGATTGATACTCCGTCCAACAGAGTTGCAACTGTTCGGAGGCCTATAGACTACGCCCACTAGTGTTTTTTTCCCCTTATTATTCCTTACCTCCACCCAAACTGTTTCATTATCCTGATCTTTTGACCCAATATCATTTCTCTGTATTACAGTGATTCCTTCCTTTATTAACATAGCCACCCCGCCTCCCCTTCCTTCCTGCCTGTCCTTCCTGATCATTAAATAACCTGGTATGTTTAATTCCCAGGCACTGTCACCCTGCAGCCATGTTTCTGTAATGGCCACACGATCATACCCATATGTAGTTATTTGTGCCATTAACTCATCTATTTTGTTACGAATGCTACGTGCATTCAGATAGAGAACTTTCAAATATGTTTTGTGACACTTTGTTCCTGCTTTTGCCCTTTTTATTACTTTACCTTTTACTCCATACCTTCTGCCCCTTCCTGACATGCTCTGGTTTTTAATTTCCCCACTGCTAGCTAAGTCTATGACCTTCTATGTTGTCATTTTTATTATTTGCTCTCTAGGAATGCTGATTTGATGCGCAACTTGCCATTTTCTACTCCGCCGCTCCATTCAACGCCCGCTCCTAAACACACACAGCTGAACGTGTGTTCAGCTGCATGAGGGAGCCCCACCAGCACTACTTAAAGGGACACATCCAACTGGCAGTTAAGTTGATTATTGTGTGGAGATGCCGGTGTTGGACTGGGGCGGACAAATGAAAGAAGTCACACAACACCAGGTTATAGTCCAACAGTTTTATTTGAAATCACAAGCTTTCGGAGCGCTGCTCCTTCATCAGGTGAAGTGGAGAGATGCCTATAGACACAGATTATATAGTCAGAGAATAATGCCAGATGATTGCAGGTAATCTTTCTAACTGCCATTTATTACACCTCGGCAGAGAGATAATCACAGCAATCAAAGGTGTGAATGGTGTCCAAACAGGTCAGTCAGGAAAACATTACATCAAAGAACAATGAGGTGGGGTCACAAGGGGTCAAATGTTGCAGATGCTGGGGTCTGTATGAAAAACAAAAAAAAAACACAAAAAACATTTTCTTTGCTGGAAATCACAGCAGGTCCGGCCGCATCTGTGTAGAGAGAACAAGCCAACGACGACTCGAGTCTGGATGACCCTACGTCAGGTGGGGTTACATGTAACGTGACATGAACCCAAGATCCCGGTTGAGACCGTCCTCATGAGTGCGGAACTTGGCTATCAGTTTCTGCTCTACGATTTTGCGTTGTCATGTGTCTCGAAGGCCACCTTGGAGAATGCTTACCCGAAGATCGGAGGCTGAATGTCCTTGACTGCTGAAGTATTCCCCGACTGGGAGGGAACACTTCTGCCTGGCGATTGTTGCACGGTGTCCGTTCATCTCTACACAGATGCAGCCGGACCTGCTGTGATTTCCAGCAAAGAAAATGTTTTTTGTCTTTTTTTTTGTTTTTCATACAGACCCCAGCATCTGCAACATTTTACCCCTTGTGACCCCACCTCATTGTTCTTTGATGTAATGTTTTCCTGACTGACCTGTTTGGACACCTTTGATTGCTGTGATTATCTCTCTGCCGAGGTGTGATAAATGGCAGATAGAAAGATTACCTGTAATCATCTGGCATTATTCTCTGACTATATAATCTGTGTCTATAGGCATCTCTCCACTTCACCTGACAAAGGAGCAGCGCTCCGAAAGCTTGTGATTTCAAATAAAACTGTTGGGCTATAACCTGATGTTGTGTGACTTCTTACAAGTTGATTATTGTTTTTACACTGGCTCTTGTAGAGTTAGTAGGAGTACTGGGTTGCTGTAAGAGATTTACAAAGTTGTTAAGGTGTGCAGGGAGTGCTGCTGGAGGTTGGGAAGGCGTTGGCTGCTACTGGAAGGCCTCCGAGAACACCACTTGCTCCCAGTCATGGGGGCTCTAGTTGCAGTCCCCCTCGTGCTGCAGCATGACAGGGAGATGGAGCAGAGGCAGCAAAGAAGACAAGCTACTTGCAGAGGGAGTAGGAGGGCTCTCATCAGGAGGCCTTACCCACTCCTACTTACACCTAAGCCAGGAGCAGTGTGTTCGTCAGTTCTGCTTCAGCAAGGAGGTGGTAATTCTGCCACCTCTTTGAACCAGACCTGCAGCCTCAGACAGGCCGACGATGGCTCTGCCAGTGGCCCTTAAGGTGACCATGGCCCTCAATTTTTTCACCAGCTGATCCTTCCAGGCTGGAACAGGCGACATAGCAAACATCTCACATTTCGCCGCTCATCGCCGCATCTGAGAGGTCACAGAGGCTCTATATGCTAGGAGAGGGGACTCCATTGTCTTCTCTCTAAACAGAGAGAAGCAGGAGGAGAACGCACGGGGCTTTGCCAGGATATCGGGCTTCCCCATTGTGCAGGGCACCATCAACTGCACCCACATGGCTTTGCGGGCGCTGCATCTCAATGGTGAAATGTTCCGTAATCGCAAAAGGTACCACTCATTTAATATGCAGTTGGTCTGAGACCACACCCGGCACATCATGCTGGTGAATGCCCACTATCCTGGTAGCAATCAGGATGCCTTCGTCCTGCACCAGTCCGCTGTGCCAGCAACCTTCCAGCCACCGTGTCAAACCTGAGAGTGGCTGCTCGGTGATGAGGGTTATCCGCTCTATCATCTGTCACCTGGCTGATGACTCCACAACCACACCACTCATGGTCAGCACTCATACAATGAGAGCCACGCTGCTATGAGGAATGTCATTGGGCAGACTATCGGGGTGCTCAAGCAACGGTTCCACTGCCTTGACCACTCGGGAGGAGCCCTCCATTTCTCACCAGGGCGGGTGACCCAATTCATGGTGGACCGCTGCATTCTCCACAACTTGGCCATCATGAGGGCGTACCCTTGCCACCACCGGTCCCACAACTACCTCAGGAGGAGGAGGAAGAGGAAGAGGAGGAGGAGGCAGCCTCCACATCCATGTTCTGGATTGGCTGTCTGTGAATTGGCCCTGAATGAAACCCCAGATCCCTGTTGCTCAACACTTACCCACATTACCATCCCTCTGTCACGGAACATCACAGTGCCCTCTTGGCTACAATGCTGAAATGAAAGCCACCGCAAAACAAACATTCCAAACTACATTTATAAATCGTTCAATCCAATACTACATAACAAAGTCATCTAATCACCCTTGTGCATTCCTTTAGTGCCTGTCTTCCATGTGCCATTGCCTGTCCTAGTGCTCATATGCAGTGCTACCCCATTGGCTGCAGCATGGCTGACTTTCAGTGGGGGAGATGGCAGATGGCCTTGCAGGACGACCTCGAGCAGCACTGGGCCTAGAAGGCCCAGCTGCAGACTGCACCATCTCGGCATGGGTGGCAGCAGTCTGGGCTGGCTGGCTGACAGGCAACAGCAAAGGCACTGGCGGAAGTACAAATGCTGTCATCCTGAGAGAGGACAGCAGGTTCGTGCTTCACGGAGCCACTGCCACTCCCCCGGGGCGGCGCCTCAGCTGTCCTAGTAATCTATTGGAGGACAGATTGCTGGACTGCAGGATTGCTGTGACACCCTGCAAGCCCCTTTCCACACTGGTAAAGGCAGCCATGATGGCAGCAGTCTGAGCTTGTGTGGTAGCAAGCTGAGCTTGCGGGACAGAAGTCTAAGCTTCCACTGCAGCACTCAGATGTTGGGTCGCTTCTACTTATGCTGCAGTGGAAGCTGAGATAACGCCCATCACACCCAGCATCATGGTTGGGTCCACAAGTGCTCTAATGAGGTTGCCCATCACTTCCATCCTGGAAATCATGGGCTGCAAGCTCTGCGCAAAGCCCTGTGCAAGGTTGGAGCCGGACCCCTCCAAGCTTCTTGACAGTGACAACAGGCTCTCTGGCAGGCCTGCCAATGCAACAAGCATTTCTGTGTGCATGCCTGCCACCCTTCTTCTGTAGGTTGCCCCACCGAAGTCTTCACCTGAGTCCTCCGCAGCAGAAGTCGTGTGTGACCTCGCCCTCTGGGAAGATGGCACCTGCACTACCCTTTCACCCTGCCCTGGTTGCAGGCCACATGTGCACGGTGACTCACCATGTGAAGATCCCACCTCTATACTACCCTCTAAAGTATGCCAGTGCCAGTTTTTGCGCTGGTGCCTGTGAGTGTGAGATCGAGTGACGGTATCTCCTCTTCTCCATCACTCTCCTCTTGCTCTTCCTGCAGTGGCTGGGCAGGTTGGAGTTCTTGGGTATCTAAAAGGAGAAAGGCACAAGGGTAGCGTTGTGGTGAAGGGAGGGGGTAAAGCAAGGTGTGCATGTTTACATCATCAGCAGCTTTTTAGTGAGAAGAGATTGTGGGATGAGGGGGAAGTGGGATGTGAGAAGGAGGATTAAGTAGGAGCATACTGTCATCTTCAATAGTTTCAGCCTCGCCGATCGTCATGGCCTCAGTGATGGCTCCTCCAATAATGTCAAGCATGGTCTCCTCTAGTTGGGTCAGGATATGCAGCCTTGCCCATCCCCCACCGGTTAGCTGTTGCTGCCTGTGATTATGAGCCAACATGCCCTGCAACATAAAGGGAAGTGTGTCAGTGAGTGCGGTGCAATGTGTTTGGGTGATGTGTGTCAGTGAATGTGGTGCAATGTGTTTGGGTGATGTGTGTGTGTCAGTGAGTGTGGTGCAATGTGTTTGGGTGATGTGTGTGTCAGTGAGTGTGATGCATTGTGTTTGGGTGATGTGTGTGTCAGTGAGTGTGGTGCAATGTGTTTGGGTGATGTGTGTGTCAGTGAGTGTGGTGCATTGTGTTTGGGTGATGTGTGTGTCAGTGAGTGTGGTGCAATGTGTTTGGGTGATGTGTGTGTCAGTGAGTGTGGTGCATTGTATTTGGGTGATGTGTGTGTCAGTGAGTGTGGTGCAATGTGTTTGGGTGATGTGTGTGTCAGTGAGTGTGGTGCAATGTGTTTGGGTGAAACGTGTCAGTGAGTGTGGTGCACTGTGTTTGGGTGATGTGTGTCAGTGAGTGTGGTGTATCAGTGAGTGTGGTGCAATGTGTTTGGGTGATGTGCCTGTCATGGTTGAATAGCTAGCAATGTGTGCAAGCTGTGAGACGTGGGTGTGAGGCTTACAGCAGTGGTAAGTGTGTGTAGGTGAGTTGAAGCTATGTACGTGAGGTTTGAGTCGTGATTGATAGAGATTGTTGGTAGGTGAGTGATGGGTGTGTGGTACATTGAGCAGTGTGTGAGGATAGTGGTGCAGTTGGTGGGAGACGGCTTTTGAAGATGCATTTGCTGATCTTGATCACTCGTTTGAGGTCATTAAACTTCTTTTGACACTGGATCCAGGTCCTCCGGGCAAGACAGTTGGCAATGACCAATTCAGCTATCTATTCCCACTGCCTTCTCACTGTGTGTCTGGAGGGCCTCCTGACCCCCTGCGGGTAGAGGACCTGTCTCCTCCATTCTGCCCCCTGCATTAAGGCCTCTAGTGCTGCGTCGGAGAACCTTGGAGCCCTTTCTCTGCCCTGTTGAGCCATAACTGAGTGACAGTTGCCTTGGCAACCAGATCCAGCAGCTGCTGAATGCAGAATGCACCTCATCTTTATGAGGTGGAGACTGCCTTTAAGTACTCAAGGCTAGCTTTACATAGAGCTAGCCTCGCACGAACTTCGACCCCCTGCTGAGCGCTCAACAACTCAGCATTGGGCTGCACGCATCAATAATGATAGTAGGCAGCACAAATGTTATGTGCTGCCTGCATTACTTTCAACAGGCGTGGGTCGATCGCACATCGCGATCCCCGTTCCTGTTTTCAGGCCTAATCGTATTTTTAACCCATTATACAAAGGAGCATTCAAAGGGACTCGATGCAAAATATCATTGACAAATTAAAGGTAAAGTGAAATAAGTAGCATTTAGAATCATAGAAAGTTACAGAAGGAGGCCATTTCGGCCCATCGTGTCCGCGCCGGCAATCAAAGAGCTATCCAGCCTCATCCCACTTCCCAGCTCTTGGTCTGTGGCCCTGCAGGTTACAGCATCCCAAGTGCACATCCAAGTACTTTTTAAATGTGGTTAGGGTTTCTGCCTCTACCACCCTTTCAGGCAGGGAGTTCCAGACCCCCACAACCCTGTGGGTGAAGAAATTTCCCCTCAAATCCCCTCTAAACCTTCCACTAATTACTTTAAATCTGTGCCCTCTGGTTTTTGACCCCTCTGCTAAGGGAAATAGGTCCTTTCTATCCACTTTATCTAGGCCCCTCATAATTTTATATACCTCAATAAGGTCTCCCCTCAGCCTCCTCTGTTCCAAGAAAAACAAACCCAGCCTATCCAGTCTTTCCTCATAACTAAGATTCTCTTCTCCCGGCAACATCCTTGTAAATCTCCTCTGTACCCTCTCTAGTGCAATCACATCTTTCCTGTAATGTGGTGACCAGAACTGCATGCAGTACTCCAGCTGAGGCCTAACTAGTGTTTTATACAGTTGAAGCATAACCCCCCTGCTCTTGTATTCTATGCCACGGCCAATAAAGGCAAGCATTCCGTATGCCTTCTTAACCACCTTATCTACCTGACCTGCTACCTTCAGGAATCTGTGGACATGCACTCCAAGGTCCCTTTGTTCCTCTACACTACTCAGTGTCCTACCATTTAATGTGTATTCCCTTGCCTTGTTAGCCCTCCCCAAATGCATTACCTCACACTTCTCCGGATTGAATTCCATTTGCCACTGTTCTGCCCACCTGAACAGTTTATTGATATCTTCCTGCAGTCTACAGCTTGCTTCTTCAGTATCAACCACACAGCCGATTTTAGTATTATCTGCAAACTTCTTAATCATACCCCCTATATTCAAGTCTAGATCATTGATATATACCACAAAAAGCAAGGGACCTAGTACTGAGCCCTGCGGAACCCCACTGGAAACAGCCTTCCAGTCACAAAAACACCCACCAACCATTACCCTCTGCTCCCTGCCTCCAAGCCAGTTTTGAATCCATCTTGACACTTTGCCCTGGATCCCATGGGCTTTTAACTTCGTGACCAGTCTGCCATGTGGAACCTTATCAAAAGCCTTGCTAAAGTCCATATAGACTACATCAAATGCACTACCCTCATCTACCCTCGTTACCTCCTCAAAAAATTCAATCAAGTTTGTCAGACTACCTCTACTACTTCTACTAAAGTTAATTCTAAGGATGTTTTGATTTTAGAATGCAAAGGTGTTACCTTTCGTTTGTAATTATATTCAGTTATGCCAGTAAGCTGGGAATGTAGTTTTTGTCTCTTATTTTTAGTCGATGCATTTGTAATAAATGTAAATGATTGCAATATGATTGTTATTTGCATTCAGTACAATAGTCGCTGATCTTCTAGCAGTGCCTTGGTGAGGAGAAAAAACGGCCTGAATTTTAATGGGGTGGCGGGTTGTGAGCGGGGGGGAGCGGGGGGGGGGCACTCGGAAGCGGTCAGGAAACTCGGGAGAATGGCTTTCCCGCAAGCCCTACTGAATTTAACAGCAGGGCCATTTTTGCATGGAAAATCTCTGTTTCCCACCCGCAGCCAGCCAGATTGAGAGGCTGGCTAGCTGTGGGTGGGTAGGCCTGAGGCATTAGGCCACGGAGAGTAGGGAGGGAGGGATCGCATGGGGTTCGGGGGGTGGCCGGAGGAGCGCGGGGGGGGGGGGTGTCAGGAATGATCGGGGGCCGGAGAGGGGGTGGCGGGAATGATTGGGGGCAGGAGGAGCTACAACAACAACAATAACTTGTATTTATATATCGCCTTTAACATAGTAAAACAGCCCAAGGTGCTGCACAGGAGTATTTTAAGACAAAAAATTTGACACCGAGCCACACAAGGATAAATTAGGGCAGGTGACCAAAAGCTGAGTCAAAGAGGTAGGTTTTATGGAGAGTCTTAAAGGACGAAAGAGAGGTAGTGAGGTGGAGATGTTTAGGCAGGGAATTCCAGAGCTTAGGGCCTAGGCAACAGAAGGCATGGCCACCAATGGTTGAGCGATTATAATCAGGGATGCTCAAGAGGGCAGAATTAGAGGAGCGCAGATCGCTCAGGGGGTTGTGGGGCTGAAGGAGATTACAGAGATAGGAAGGGGCGAGGCCATGAAGGGATTTGAAAACAAGGATGAGAATTTTGAAATCGAGGCGCTGCTTAAACAGGAGCCAATGTAGGTCAGCGAGCACAGGGGAGATGGGCAAACGGGGACTTGGTGCGAGTTAGGACACGGGCAGCCGAGTTTTGGATGCCTCAAGTTTACGTAGGGTGGAATGTGGGAGGCCAGCCAGGAGTGCGTTGTAATAGTCAAGCCTAGAGGTAACAAAGGCATGGATGAGGGTTTCAGCAGCGGATGAGGTGAGGCAAGGACGGAGACGGCAATGTTACGGACGTGGAAATAGGTGGCCTTTGTTATGCTGCGGATATGTGGTCTGAAGCTCATTTCAGGGTCAAATATGACACCAAGGTTGCGAACAGTGTGGTTCAGCATCAGACAGATGTTAGGGAGAGGGATGGAGTCGGTGGTGTTGACTGAAAATAATGTAATCGGTCTTCCCAATATTTAATGGGAGAAAATTTCCGCTCATCCAGAACTGTATGTCAGAGCAGGGGGAGGAGGGGGTTTTAAATGATTGGGGACTGGAGCGGCTCATCAGAGGGCTGGAGAGGCGGGGCAGGGGATGCCGGGTGAGCATCGGAGGGCCGGAGAAGCGGGGGGGGGGGGCGGTTGAGTATCGGAGGGACACTCCAACCTCTGTCTGTCCCTTACAATAACAGCAAGGGGTGGGGGACTATCAACCCAGAAGTTCCTTCTCCTTTAGCTCAGTTGGGAATTAGCACATCAGTGGAGGACTGTATGCCCAATGAAGTGAGATGTAGTAGCATCCACATGGGCAGATGTGGGCCTAGGACCAGGCCAGGGAAATGACCTGGCTCCCTAAGAACTGCAACAAAAATTTTTATTTACTTAGAGGACCGAGGAGAACATAGCTGGTGTTGAGGAGGGGGCTCCTGGTTAATAAGGCCATAAAAGAAAGCAAACAAAAAAACGGGGTTCATTTTTAGAGGGAATTAAAAAGCAAAGACGTTATGTTAAACTTGTATGGAACCTTGGTTAGACCACACTTAGAGCACTGTGCACAGTTCTGGTCTCCATATTATAAAAAAGGATATAGAGGCACCGGGGAAGGTGCAAACAAGATTTACTAGAAGGATACCAAAACTGAGAGCTTATACCTATCAGGAAAGATTGAGCAGGCTGGGGCTCTTTTCTCTAGATAAGAGAATGAGGGTTGACCTGATAGAGGTCTTTAAGATTATGAAAGGGTTTGATAGGGTAGATGTAGAGAAGCTGTTTCCAGTTGCGGGGAGACCAAAACTAGGGGCCATAAATATAAGATAGTCACTAATAAATCCAATAGGGAATTCAGGAGATACTTCTTTACCCAGAAAATGGTTAGAATGTGGAACTCGCTACCACAAGGAGTAGTTGAGACAAATAGCATAGATGCATTTAAGGGGAAGCTAGATAAACACTTGAGGGAGAAAGGAATAGAAGGATGTGTTGATGGAGTTAGATGAAGAAGGATGGAAGGAGCCTCGTGTGGAGCAAGGTCTGTTGGCCTGTTTCTGTGCTGTAAATATTATGTAAAACTATGTAAAATAGGCATCCCTAATCTTGAGTACAAGATTTACCCCCAAAAATATGGACACCTTTAATATTAAAACAAAAATTAGTCTAGACCTGTATGATTTGCTTTTTCACTCACACCACTATATAAATATATTACATCAGTTCTTAATTTTTAGACAAGTAGACACCAAAAACCTGTGATCTCATTCCACCACAGTAATAATAGAGTGGAACTTCTAAAGTGCCTGAAAGGGAAGTGACTGACCCCATCAGATTTCTTAAGGTCAAGTAATTTACATGTTGTTAGCAGGCACCTGTGCTAGTATCAGTGCAACTAGAGCACTTGCTGAGTGGGGGACAGTATAAGGCAAATGTGGAGGTAGTTAGGCGCTTAGGTGCAGAGCCAGCAGGTCTGGTTGAAGATGGTGGCAAGGACTGGAAATGGGCCTTTTTCCAGGAAGGCTGATTTCCGAGTGCAACATCTCCTTTTATTCAGTGTTCCAGGCCATGAAACCAGCCTGGAACACTCTTGTGGCCTTACTTCCACCAATGGAGGTATTGTACTCCTGGGGGCACCAGAGGTGAGAGTAGCAAGAATTCTGGTGGCTGACACCATTCTGTTGGTCCCGCCTCTATTTATGATGTCAGTCTGCAAGGGGGCATTGCTAAAATCGCCTGCCTCGACCCCCAAAGGAAATTCTAGTTTAAGGTTCAATTGGGTGGAGATCTGACCTAACTAATTTCTGATTCTGAGTGTCTTTGCCTGTCCTGAATATACCAGAAAGTTTGTGGATTTTTGGGGATATAAATTCAAAACCATTTAAGTCAAGTAATACTAATAAGGACACCATACCACAGTTAAGTTATATTATTTTTATTTGTTAGAAATTCTATCAGTGTTTGAACATTAATATTTAGAGAGCTTGCACAATTTCCATGTCCCATGATGCAAAATGGATAAAACACACAAGGCACGTATTCCATGGAAATTGAAACCAAATTATGTAACATTTAGAATAGTTGCTTTCTTTTTAACACTGTAAAACATCTTCTCCAAGTGTAAGTTACAATGAAAGTGTGCACTGTAACTGTCTCAGTTATGATCCAACATAATGGTATCATTACATATAAACTCTTTAAAAATATACTTCTGTCAAAAGACTTGATGACTACTATGTACACTACAAAAATAAATTTTCATATAAATAAATTATATGGCATACATTTATCTTTGTAACTGAAATGACACAAACCCATCACTGCCAAAAACTGGCAGGTGATGAGACCCAGTTTGAATATTTTTCCTTTTGCATCCTCATACTAAAATCTACGAGTTCTTAATGTAACTGTTATATATCTTTCCTATTTAGTTATTAACATTAGTAAGCACTTTATACAGATTAAAAATCCATTACAAAGTAAAACATAGCTGTAATAGTGTTTCAAACAGAAGAAGAAAAATCCCTGCATTTTTGTTATAAACTGGCATACAACAAATACTGTAAGAAAACATTCTTATGATACAAAAATATAAATATCACAAAAAATACATTTTTTTCTTAAAAACATAGTTGCCAGCCACTGAGAAGTTCTCCCTTTGCCAATGTGACTATAGGAGAAAATGTCTACATTGTGCAGAAGCAGCAGACAGTGGGGGAGGGAGGGGAGAAAGTACACATACATATATCTGCATTTGATAGAATCTGTGCTGTTAAAGAGGGGGAAAATAACTAGTGAGAAGTGACAGACAGACGCCAAGGCAGTAGCAGTGGGAAGCCACTCTGAACTTTTGACACAATCTAATATCCACTATGGCAGCTGAAGTTAGTTCCAATTAACACCATACAGTTTTTGTTGTGAATTCTGGATGATCTCAGGTCAATCCACCACAAGTGCCACATTGAAGTCTGTTGCTGAATGTCACACACATTTCTATGCCAGAAAGTAAACTGTTTTTTATAAAAAAAAAGTTGGCAATTAGGGTTAACCCTTAGTGTGCTAATGGCAGTAGCTTATTTTAACATTTAAAACAGAAGATATAACTCAACTCACTTGCTACATGACACAGTTTGGCATCATCTGTAACTTCAACAGTAAAAAGACTGTTGCAAAGTAGTACAATGAAATAAAAAAATCACGAGATTCAATGGCTGTAATTTTAACTTTTGGCGATAGTGTAAAATGGGCGATATCAGATTGGCCGCCCGTTATACACCTCTCCTGATTGTCCTTTTCAGAAAAGAAAATCGGGAGAGGTGTACAATGAGCGGCAGATCCAATATTGCCCTTTCTGCACTATCGGCCAAAGTCAAAATTACCCCCAATCTTTCAATATTGAACATCAAAAGGAACACTTAAAAACGGCTCTCTGAAATATCTGTAAGAACATGTTATTGTATTTGTATGGAATTCTTCAGTGTGTTATTTTAATACACTCGATTACAGATTTATTTTAAATGGGTTAACAAATGGATTAAAATGATGCACAGATGAATTTCATGTGAATGCCTGTTTGTTACAAATATCACCAAAAGCAATTATATCCCATTAATGGCCAGCCCATTCATGACCAAAACAAAAGCTTAGTAAGGCATCAGGATAGTCATTAACAGAAAATTGTGGTTCAATCACAGATGTCATTTGGGTTTTGGAACATCCAATGGAAAGAACTGTATAGCACCTTTCATGACCTCAGGATGCCCCAAAGCGCTTTACAACCAATAAAGTACTTTTGAAGTGTAGTCACTGTTGTAATGTAGGAACTCTATAGTTTTTCCATATAATATATTTTATATATATATAAAGCATATACTTAAGGCTGCTCCTGAAAGATTCAGACCTTGCATGCCCAACTGGTTTGAGTACAGTGATGCCAAACATGTGTAGTAGGAGATGAGTTTAACATTAACATAAACCAGTGTTATGAAGAGACAGTTTTTTTCCCCCTACGTATTTACAAATAAAGATGGGATTGGATGTAAGCCTCCCTATCACAAGTTTACTTGGCTAGATGTATGTTTTTACAAATATACAAACCTATGCTGAAGAGAACAGTGTATGAGCTTAATGGTGGGTCATTTTCAAAAATGCATTCTATTTAAATTGACAATAAATAAAGAAAAATAAAAAAGACTGTCTCTTTGTTAATCTGACAGTTAGAAATCGCAGATAGTTTATCATTCAAAGAATCTGGAGGGGGGTCAATAAATATACACACACTAAGGGTTAAATTAAAACAACACAGACATGTATAATACACAGCAAAAGAGTCAAACAACTAAAACTAACAAGGTCATAAAGATTAACGTGCTTTTCTTCATATCTGATCATTTTAAGAACCACGCATAGCGTGTTTGAAAGTTAACAGTAACATTTTATACTACCACAGGGTTGTGATATGCAAAATTAAAATATTTTAACAAAATGTGTACCTTTACAAAAAAATCCTATCACATGAGCAATATTTGCATAGAATAATTATACAAGTAAATTATACAATATTTCAAGCAGCAGCAACATATGCTGACATTTATGACTAGATTAAGCGTAAATGTGGCACAGATACACAGATCAATGTACAAAATGTATGGATCACACAATATTGTTCCTAATCCATTCACAGGAGTTTTACAACTCCTAACATTATACTACTTTACATTGTACATCTGTATAATACATATGTGTACATCCTTTAAATATTTTAGAGAAGAAATATTTAACAAATAATACAATAGATTAACAGTTACAGTAAACTGTCTTCCCAGTTCAGGATCGCCTGTATTTATAGTCTGGAGTTTCAAGGATCAGACTATGCAAATGAAGGGTTTTCCCATCTTTGGCCATCTGTGCATCATAAATTCCACACTGGAAAGGGTAAAAGAATGGATATTGAGAAAAATGTTGTAACTCATTTCAAGTTTTTAAAAACACATTTGTATAAGGACAATAAAAGTATTTTCATATTACATAAAACACATACTAGCTACAGTTTTCATAGTTGTCATCTTTCTAAATACAAATATGACTTATTAACACAAATGTAACTTGTGAAGTAACCTAGTTACATCAACATATAATTTTCTACCTATTGAAAGGAACTTTGGCAATGTTTTCCTCTTCTATTTAGTCCAATCAAAGAATTTGACCGATCAACAGTTGATTATATTTTTAAACAGTATTGTATCTTTCATTGAATTCCCCCAGGAAACTTACCTAATGTGTTCTGTTCCCATTGCTCTGTGTTTCACATTCAACGTCCTGCAACTCTAAAACTTCCACCTTTGAGTCCCTTCTTTCATGACGTGCATCAAAAGGCACATGAGGATCAACAAATGCTCCTTCATCAGTTTCACTGTACCCCTCATAATGTGGGTACCCTCCAAATACATTTTGGCTGGGTATGGGAGGATGCACAGCGACAGTAACTGAAGCTGTGGCAGTCACAGTAGTGATAGGCTGGCAGTATGTCGGTGCTGAAGCACCAGTGGCAGTGAATGCTGGGTTCCTAGTCTTATGAGAACGGGATCTATGACTTGAACGATCCCTATTGCTGAGTCTGGAATGCCCTTCGTGAGCAGTTTCAAAAGCGTCCATGCGTGGTCTGTAAGGAGGCGGTCGAAACCCTTCCCTAGCCTCCAAACCGTGGTCCCTACAATTCCTCCAGGATTGTTGGTGTTTAATATCTTGTTGAGGAGGTGGCCTTGGTCTTGGTCGATGGAATCTGGAGTCTGGCTGAACAACCTGTAAATAAGATGAACTATCAATACTGTACATATTCAAATGTATTTACTATTACACTGCAGTATAACTTAACAAATTACAATACAACTTACTTAATAACAAATGTTTTTATCGGCTAAAATCCTTAGTATGGACAAAAGTCATGCAGTATGTTTTGAAGCCAAAAGGTATTAAGTAGAATAAGTAACCAAGGAAGGCCATTAAAGTAGCAGTATAAATAGGTTCTTGAAAAAGTGCAACATCCCCACTGACACCTGGGAATCCCTGGCCCAAGACCGCACAAAGTGGAGGAGAAGCATTCGGGAAGGCGCCGAACACCTCGAGTCTCTTCGCTGGGAGCAAGTGGAAGCCAAGCGCAAGGTGTGCACATCAACCCAAGCACCCCACCCACCCACCCCTTTAACCACTGTCTGCCACTGTAAGAATTCGCAATAATTTACAGTTCTGAAGATTCATTTTTGATTAAAGAATCCCTGGGCGATGTGCTTTTAAATTTCCAGGGATAAAAATGGCTGTCACCACATGGCCAAAGACAAAGGACAATGCTTTGTTTACAAAGCAATTGAATGCTATTAGCATTTGTTTGTATATCGAGTGGATACATCTAAACTGCAGAAGAGACTTTTGCACCTTGAATGGGAATCGTTCAAGATTTGAATGGGTTTTAAATCACCCAGCACTGGACAATAGAGCAGTTGTATCTCCCTTTTGTTTCAGCCCAGGGAGCTCCGGAAGACACATTAACTCAGTCTAACCACTTTGAGTTAGCCAATCACAGCTTTCTCTTGTGTATTGGACCCTTTGGGTGGGGAATTTTGCACACAGCCCTTGCAAGGCAGAATGGCAGGACCTCACCAGGTATAAAAATAGCTGCTGAGAAGCTAGCTCGCTCTCTTACTTCGCTGGACCACAGGTGAGTGGAGTTTCTGACTCCTCAACAAGGCAACCTAGCAGGAGTTAAGGGGTGGTGATTTAAGGGAATTGCTAAGATTGTTTAAATAACATTGTAGCTCATTGTATCCCTCGTTTTCGCCGTCTGCAACCCCCTGTTATATAGTATTACTGTAATTACTGTGTTCGTGTGGTATAGTTTATTCTTTTGATTGTAGTTTATTTAGGTAATAAAACTTGATTTTTTTCTCTCATCCAAACCACTTGTTCCGTTTTAATATCATTAATTATAAGTTCCTCCACTCAGAACTAAAGGAGGGGTAGCGATTCGCAACCGCTGTAATAAAATTGGTTTTATTGGAATTGGTCCTACAAGACCAGGAAAATTACTTTAAACCAGTTTAAAGAAGTCCCCAAATCCTTACAATGGCGAGCCAGGTAGGAGTGGAGGCAGTTTTTGTTTTAATAAGTGGTCTGGATCTGGAGAAAGCATCAGCTCTTGTTTCTCTCGTTGTTTTCAGTATGTGGGTAGCCCTGCGGATGTTAGCAGCAGCGTGTAGGCTGACCTATCGGGGTATAGGTGGCTGGGTTAGGAAGGGTGTGAAGAGAGAGCAGGAGGAAAGGTTTAGGGAAGCAAAGGCAGCTTATAAGCTGGCCTGCGCCCTAAGGTTTGAGGAAGCAGATCATGGCCCCTGTAGGGCAGAGATAGAAAGCCTTAACATGGCTTTAAATGCAGCAAGGGGAATGATTTGCGTGATCAGCCCGAAGGCAGGTCAGCTGGATTTTACTGGCAGCCCAAATCAAACCGCCCCACAGGCAACACCCAGGGAAAGGCTGGCTAGGGAATTAGAGATCCCAAGACAGCAGCCCACAGCTCCAGGTTTTGAGGAGCTCTGGCAGCAAGGAGGGGTGGACAATGGGGTGGTAGGAGAACACCAGCAGATCCCGCTAGGCAGGCAGAGACCAGGACCAGTGTACCCCCTCCAACAACGAAGGTACGGTCCGCCCGTGAGGTGTGAGCCTGAGAATAGGAATCCTCAGCCCACAGCATGTTCGAGTTCACAGGCAAGCACTGTGGCTTGTGTGGGGGGAGGAGCCATTCACATTCAGAGTAAGCTGTTTAAGCCAGGGAACAGGAAAGGAGAGTTCTGGGACCCCTGTAGAGCAGGTCCAGTAGCAGAAATCCAGGACAAGGGAGGCACACAGGGGATAGTTTTGGCCCCAGAAAAAAGGCAGGTCCAAAATTCCCCAGTTAAAGCCACCTGGGTGAGGGAACATGAGTTTGCTGTCCATGCAAGTTCAAGTTCACAGCCTACAAAAACAGGAACTGTGACTTGTTTCCAGGGAAGAGCAGACAAACCCAGAGAGAGATTTACACCGGCAGGCTGCCAGGTACATTATACAGTGCGGGCTATTTGGACATGGGGGAGAAGGTTCCCAGCCAGCTGGGGCTGTGACCCAAGCTCAGGGTCCGCCAGCCAAAGTTTCTCCCATAGAGACACCCCTCAGGAGGTCTCAGCGGGTGCCCCAGCCTAAGAAAGCATGGTCACCCACTTTACAGTGGAGTAGGTCGGCCTCCCGAGCCAGGGAGAAGCCAGAGAACAGGGGTCCCCACTCAACAGCCATAAGCTGCGAGGGACCAGAGACAGGAGGCAGTCCAGCTTCGCTGCAGCCAGCAGCAATCTGCGACAGTGCCAGAGATTAGTCTGGCCGTCCGGAGATGGGCGGCATCTGTATTATAGCTTTGGTGTGAAATAGCTTGCTTTAAGGTGCATTTTAAGTTTTGTTGATATAACTAGTTTTAAGTTTAAGTTCAAAGAGTTTAAGTTTACATGTGTGCCAAATGTTTGTATTTTTGGTCCGAGGTCGAGGGACCCGACCATGTATCCACCTAAGGCAGCAGGTCAGTGAGACCTGGCTGCATGTCCCTTTTAAGTTTTTGCAGGAGATGGGAAAATGAAGCAGCCATGTTCGCCCAGCCTGAGCTGGACATCGAATGAAGATACGGAATGTTGGGGATCACCTCGCCACTGGACGAATCCAGGAGACCCCGCAGCGATCTTCGGGAAAAACCGGACAGGATCCGGAGGAACTTGCCTACTCCTCCTACGGGGAGGAGATGGCCCCAGCTGGGTGGGGCACGGCCCCCAACCCAGCACTATCCTGACCGAAGTTCACTTGCGGGAGACCTCGCTGTTGAGGAGTCATGTTGGGGAAGCGCGGGCGCCTTGTGATTGGGACGCGTTCCCCGGGGGTGGGTGGTGATGGCCCGGGAATGATTGTATAGAGGAGGGGGAGACCCAAGAGTCGTGTGGGTGCGGTCGGGGGAGGGAGGAACTCACCCGGGGGCCCACGGGCAAAGAGGGTAAGTGTGGCTGGGAAGGATGAGTGGGTGGCCGGATCAGTGTGGGGCCAGGGAGAGCCGCCACACAGGCACCCATCATTTTCTGCAGCCAGTCGAGGGAAGACGGGAGGGGGAGGGACTGGGAGTCATGAGATCCCATACTCCCCGGTCTCGGTCTGTGCCAAGGGAATTTAAATGTGAGGGGTACCCCGCCTCCACAAAGGGACAAGGGAACGGTTCGGGGCTGGCGGAGCAGGCTGGTCGGTAAATCCATTCTGCCTGTTTTAAAGTTTAAGCTGATCAAAGGGGGGTGGAAGGTACTTTTACTGCCCGAGTGGGAGGAGCAATACCCACTCAAATTTTGCGACCCATCATCGGCACGTGATGATCGGGGTTCATTTAAGCGTGTTGTTTAATGATTTTTTTTTTGTATTTTGTGTTGCAGCCCCAAGTTGAGCAGAGGCGTCGGATCCTCTCCGTGCTTGGGACCAGTTTGTGACAACCCCAAGTTGAGCAGAGGCGTAGGACCCTCTCCGTGCTTGGGATCGTTTTGATTACATTGTGTAACTAAGATTGCAACATTTTGTAATAACTTATGATGTAAAAAAGTGATTGTAAATTTGGTTTACACTGTATAATTTTACAAGCGTGTAGGGGTATGAGACCCCTTGTTGAAAACTGAAGTATCTGTAAGATGCCTACCGTACCATGGTTTTTTTCTTGAATTAAAGGGGAATAGATGGGACGGGGATCAGTGGCAGATAGCTATTAGGTAAATACAGGGGATGGTTGTTTGTGGGGGGTCAGAAATTATTGCTCATTTCTTCAAGAGGATACTACAAGCAAGCTGGAAGTATCCAAGGGCGGACTGTAAGAATTCGCAATAATTTACAGTTCTGAAGATTCATTTTTGATTAAAGAATCCCTGGGCGATGTGCTTTTAAATTTCCAGGGATAAAAATGGCTGTCACCACATGGCCAAAGACAAAGGACAATGCTTTGTTTACAAAGCAATTGAATGCTATTAGCATTTGTTTGTATATCGAGTGGATACATCTAAACTGCAGAAGAGACTTTTGCACCTTGAATGGGAATCGTTCAAGGTTTGAATGGGTTTTAAATCACCCAGCGCTGGACAATAGAGCAGTTGTATCTCCCTTTTGTTTCAGCCCAGGGAGCTCCGGAAGACACATTAACCCAGTCTAACCACTTTGAGTTAGCCAATCACAGCTTTCTCTTGTGTATTGGACCCTTTTGGGTGGGGAATTTTGCACACAGCCCTTGCAAGGCAGAATGGCAGGACCTGACCAGGTATAAAGATAACGGCTGAGAAGCTAGCTCGCTCTCTTATTTCGCTGGATCACAGGTGAGCGGAGTTTCTGACTCCTCAACAAGGCAACCTAGCAGGAGTTAAGGGGTGGTGATTTAAGGGAATTGCTAAGATTGTTTAAATAACATTGTAGCTCATTGTATCCCTCGTTTTCGCCGTCTGCAACCCCCTGTTATAAAGTATTACTGTGTTCGTGTGGTATAGTTTATTCTTTTGATTGTAGTTTATTTAGGTAATAAAACTTGATTTTTTTTCTCTCATCCAAACCACTTGTTCCATTTTAATATCATTAATTATAAGTTCCTCCACTCAGAACTAAAGGAGGGGTAGCGATTCGCAACCGCTGTAATAAAATTGGTTTTATTGGAATTGGTTCTGCAAGACCAGGAAAATTACTTTAAACCAGTTTAAAGAAGTCCCCAAACCCTTACACCCTACCTGTGACAGAGACTGTTGGTCCCGCATTGGACTCAGTCACTTGAGAACTCATTTTTAATGTGGAAGCAAGTCATCCTCGGTTCCGAGGGACTGCCTAAGAAGAGAGATAAATAGGTTCAAGAAACAACTCAATGCATTTCTGGAGCGAGAAGGGATTATGGTGAGAAAGCATGGTTGAGACTAACAAAAAGGGATGGGCTTTTTGGGTCTAATGGCCCTTTCCTGTTCCTAAAGATTCTTCTATTGTTATGTTAAAATTCATATTATCACAGAAGCTGTCCCTGATCACTATGGAATTTGGTTTCTGGAATCACGCAATTGCCTTAGGCAAAACACATGTTCAGAAACCACATCAAGCAGTGAATAGACATCAACTTTAAATGTAGTTGCTAGGTCTTGTCCAACTTTTTTTTAGGGGGAGGAGTATGAAGGGATTGGATGTTATAATCATTAGGAAGCAACATTACTGTGCAATTGTTGTTTAAAGATGTAGGAAATTATATCTGCTGTGGAATTTACTGAACTTTTATTTGTAGCTGCACTATATCCACATTAAGTCACAATATAGGCGTCACTGGCAAATAATGGTCTTGCATTAAACATTTTGAATAGCAATGCATTGCCATAAAGGTCAAATAATTAGAATACTTCCTGTTGTTGGTACATCATTTTGGCTGAAATTGAAGCAATGATAGCTAAAAGAAAATGCTGAAGCTTTAAATATTGACAAAAGTTTAAAAAAAAATTGGCTTCACTTACTGTGGACCTGGGAAAGACAGGATTCTCAGTTGCTTCCACCATGATCTGATGGGCTGGTGCAGTAGAGCTGGGATTGGATTCATAATGCTGAAGTTCTTCACTGATCCCAGAAACTGTAGTCTGTGAGCTGTATTCAGAATCTGAAGAATCAGATCCATTATTCCCTTGCTCAGGATGAACTGCAAACCTCACAACTCGAGGTGGTGGCTCTGGTGATGGAGTAGGCAACCGGGTTCTCCCATCAAAAGGTGAGACCTATGGACCAAATGTGTGAAGTGTAATTAGTTTCACCTAGAGTTCATTTCACTGTTGCAGTCAGATCCAGTCAGTTGAAACACTTGGCATGGCATCATTTCTTTCACACTGGGTACTGATGTAGTTTGGTCAGAGCTCTTCTAGTTATATGGCTCTTTGCAGAACTGCATCTCTGTCCAGTGATAATACTTGTGCACAAGTATCATCTTCATAGTATTATAGGATGTCTATTATGACTTTCAGCACTGTGAGCTGATTGAAATCTGGGCTGGAGAGTTTCAAAAAGGGAGTTACAGGAGATATGAGTATAAGGTAACGACATACTTGAGGACATTATTTTAGAGGAAAGGGAGGTTAGCGATGGAGTGGTAGCTAAAGACAGATGAATCAAGGGCGTTTTTTCTTGAGTAGGGGGTGATGACGGCAGTTTTGAAAGGGAAGGGACGGTGCCAGAGGAAAGGAACAGTTAACAATGTTCTCTGTCAAAGGGGCCAGTAGGGGTAGCTGAGTGAGCAGGAATAGAGTAGGGAGGGGATCAAGGGAGCAGCAAATGGGTCTCGTGGAAGAAATTATTTTGGAAAGGGAAAGGTGACAGATGGGGGAGAAATTGCAAAGTGCTGAGGGTTCAGGGCTGGAGTAGCTGGGAGATGTTGTGGGCAGAGAGGGAGAGGAAGGGGAAGGATTAGCAGAGGCAGCTGCACAGGTGGTCTGGACCTTAGAAACAAAGGAATCTATGAGTTCTTCTCACTTGGAATTGGAAGTGTGCAGGCATAGGGGAATGAAAAAGGGTTTTCAGGAGTTGGCCTTGTCCCCCACCCGTCCCCAGGATGATCTTTGGAGCAGTTTTGGCTAAAGAGAGGAAGACACAATAAAGTTTAATATGATGAAGCCAAGTCTGGCAATTGATGGCAGGACCAGTTATATGCCAAGTATGCTTGAGTTTGCACCTCTTTGACTTTTACACCAAGGACAGGGTAGCTAACCTCAAATATTATTCTTAGGTTTTTATTTTCTTCCCTTCTTGGCAGTCTCAGCTACTGCTGACCCCTGATTATTTTGGGTTCAGCTAGTAGTGGTGTTATGCAAGCACCTGCCAAATGAAGGCCTACCCTTTCAGCAACACCAATGGCCAGTAACCTGTAATCTTCCCTGTTCATTTGCAGTTCAAAGAATACAGAGTGAGGGGCACAGGCATTCTAATCTGTCCAGCATTTTCCCGATCAATAATGTTGACTTTTCCCTGGTTGGACAGGGCTATTGATTTAGGTATGGGGTCAAGAAGGCATTCTATGGATCTGTTCAGTGCTGGCACTTTAAATCCTTAGGCCTAGAAATTCGGTTTTGGCGCAGCGAGGGCTTTAGCGCCGGAAGTTAGTGCCGGCGCTAAGTCCCCCTGCGCGCGCCAAAAATTCAGTAGCGCCGCGCCCAAACGGCTGCCGGCGCTACTGAGGGGTCTCAGCGCCTCAAAACTGGCGCCACGCGCCGCATTGCGGCGCTATTCCGGCGCTGCGGCGCCCGCTGCGGTGCGGCAGGCTCGGGAAGTGCAGGCCTCCTCCTTCCGTTAAGGAGGAGCTGCCTGCACCCGGCCGCGGCCCGCGATAATCTTTTTAAAAATGAGCCCGGCACCTCGGACAAGTGCCGGGCTTGCTTCTGTTCCGGGGGGGGGGGGGGGGGGGGGGAAGTCCGGGGAGGGAGCTGCGGCCAGGCGGCCGGCGGGAAAGCGGCCGGCCGCCGCGGGGCCTTTAATGCGCCGGCGCAAAGTTCTGTAAGGCACCTCTGCCAGAACGTTGCTTGCGGCTGCCACGGGCGAGGCGGCCGCAACTCAATTTCCGAGTTCGGGCGGGTTACCATGGCAACCGGGACGCTGCGCACACCGATGACGTCATCGGTGCCGGCGCAGCGCTACCGGCCTAACGCCGATTTAGGGCCCCTGTCAATTTCTAAACTGGCCATAACTTCGGCGCTAGGCCCTCTAGCGCCTCAAAAGCGGCGCTAAGGCCAGTGAATTTCTAGGCCTTAAACTTTTTTCGTGAAGAATGTGGGTTGGATTAAAAAACAACTTTTCTGTGATTTTCAAATCCATCATTTATTCATGACTGCATCTGCCTGGCTTCCTGATAACCCACATTCTTATAGAATAAATTCACCAATCCTGTGCTCCCAGTGCTATGCTTTAAGGATGTGTGGGTCAGAGATAGGGCTACAACACTGTCGTGCTGATTCTTTGACTCTGCTCCCTTCAAGCCTGGCTCTGTTGAGAATACAGATTAGTGAATTTATCCTTATTTTCCACTAAGAACTTTTTTGAAGTCCAAATAAGGTAGAATCATCATGAAAAAAATACCTCAGGATATGGTCCAAAGTATGAAAGAAGAACCGGAAGTAGTACTAATCCATTGAGAACACCCAGAACAGTTAAAATAGCCAGGACTGCAAAGAAGTACCTGCAACAGTTGCAAAGAGTAGTGCAATTCATTTCAAGGAGCTCCTTATTTATGCCAAACTAATTACATTTTAAAAGTCATTTACAGCACAAACCTTAGTGCAAATACATATTCATAGAAAATACCACGGCAATTCTTTACCTTTTACATCAGTGAGGCTACATCCCACAACAACAGTGTTAGTTGACCAAAAAAAAAGAAGAGTATGTTAGTTTGTTAATTTTATTGACAAACACATGCTATGGACTGTTATTCATGAATAGTTTGTTACACACACAGAAAAATATGGAACGTGGACTGAATGACTGAACAGGCCCATACAACATGCACAATGAAAGGGGCCCCATTACCTTAACCCCAGCAGAAGCAAACAAATGAAGTAAAGGGTGCAGAATTTAAACAATTTAGTCTAGAGGCAGGAGAAGCAAAGTCTCAGGCAGCTAATCCACTGTGAAATGCTGCTGCATCTCACAACAGAATCACTAATTAAATCTCTAGTGTATCAAGTAGGCTTCCTCTCACAACACTAATCAAAACTTTCTGCCTACAATCCTCAGAGATGCTGGGTTTTAGTTTTACTAAATAGCTCAAATTGCAATCCTTTATAAAGCATGAACCAGGATTCTGCTATAAAATGCTGCCAGTTCTATAGCAGATTCTAGCATTGTATTTGATAAGAGCACTTCACAATAGCATCACTGCACTGCAAACTAAATCTTTTGTAGTACAATTTAGCATCTATGAATACTCTTGTTTTGCGTCAACCATTTCAAACATAAAAGCTAGAATGCTGGTGAAAAAGGAAAAGCGTCCAAGTGGTTGTCCATTCCCACCATTCAAGGCTATGGACCGGGAGTCTTCATGAATACCAAGGTAAGCTTTTAACCATAAGAGGTCTTACTAGTTGGTATTCAACACAGCTGGGACTCAGACTAAACTTATGGACACATTTATGAGTAATAACCTCAAGGGCATAACCTTGGGTAAGTTTTTAAGGAACTTGCACAAGCAAAGGATCAATCTATTATCTTGTTGCGTAGCAGTACAACACACAGTTACCTTCACTATGTCCAAAGACAATTTAATGTTCTTTTTATATATAGAATGCATTACGTTGAGCAGCAACAAGCATCTGCTTTTTTTAAAATTCATGATGACATCCATGGGTGATTTTGTTAACAAAATACAGACATTGTCATTACTGCCTAATATAAACTATCAAATGTTCATATCATGCAATATATCAGCAAAATGTTATAGAGCCATTTATATCTATCTGTCTCACATTAGTATAAACATAAAGGTGTTTTATGTCTGATCACTTCAAATATATTGCATTTGTTAGGTTGCCTTAGTCATTTGGCTTACTTGCTCCTCTCTATTTTTCTCAGCTATGCAGGGCTATTCTTAGGCCCCACCCCCAGCCCTGCAACAAAATCCTGTGTTTATTTTATATCTTACTTATATAAACATGCACAGACCAAGCTACATTCTACCGCAAAAACAGTAAAATGAGACAAAGTCACAAAAGCCAACAGGCTACTCTCTTTAAAATAAATAAACAAAAAATAAGCAATGTATCCATTTAATTTGGTAGTTAAAAACCAGGCACCAGCTCCCTAGTTGGTTCAGTTGCAGAACTGAGCCATACAGACTATGTTTGATCCCTGGTCTGTGTTGGGTTAGCTGATCTCAGCCAGGAGTAGCAGTTCATATGCTACAAGATGCTACAATTTGCATCAGTTGGGAAGGGAAACAATTGGCCAGAGATCCCATTCTTGATCACTATCCAGTGACCCCTGAGGGAAAGTTGTGTGTGGGGTTCTCGGGTAGAGGACAGGATTAGGCTCTTCTGTGATGTCCTCCATGATCGAATAGCCTTTTGGCACTCAATGACTAGGCTCGCACATGAAAAATAATCATTTGTGTGAGGCGCGGAAGAGCACCTGTGGATCCACACATTAGCATGAGTCCGTGCCTTCAGGAGAGGAGGGAAGAAAATTGGAACAAGAGGGCTAGCTCTGCTGAAGGGGACTGAGATGCAAACTTAAGGGAGACAGCATTTTAAAAGAAAGGTGACTTCTGTGCTCCAGCAATTGTTGAAGGCATTGAACTGTCTGCAAGGGAACTTCCAAAACATGTTAAATAGTATGTGTGGAGTTTTCATGCAGGGCATCAGCACTCTGCAGTCAACTATGGAGTGTGTGGCCACCTCAATGGCCGTTGCAGCTGAGCCACCCCAGATAAAAGTCTGTGTCAGTGTTATAGCATCTCTGATGGATGCTCACACTGGCGCCGTGCAGGCTCTGGATTCCTCTTGGACAGGCTGGGAGACTGAATGGATAAGGAATTCATTCAAATTACTGATCTCCTCGAGTCTGCTCTCCCGTAGATGAGTAGGATTGCCACAGTCCAGTCGCAAGAATGGAACATGATGCCATCTCTCAAGCTGACACTTCTATATGCTCATGACCCCCTGATCAACGTTTGCTCTAGTAATGACATCATCGGAGCCTCATTTGCATCTTTAAAGAAGGAACTCATTGCCTTCTGGCAGGTATCCCTCTCAGAGCAGGTTAAGATCATAACCCATTGGAAGGCAGTGGGATTGGTGCAGGTAAGTTGCACGGGCCAATTTAACTGCCTGTGCAAGCAGGGTTAAACTCGGCCCATATATGCTTGTGTGCATACGGGCGAAGATGCATGTGGAAAGCAGGATCTGAGAGACTGAAAACAGAAAGTACAATAATTAGGCAAATTTTCAGTTTCCTTTTTAATGCATAATAAGCATAAAAAGAATGGACTTCCTTAGAAACAAATAGGGAGAGATTTTGTTTTGAAACAGATACAATACTGATCTTTTTTTTTGCCCCCTCAACTCCTTCAAGCTGTGAGCTTCAAGTTTTGTTGTGCATCTACAACTTCTGCATCTTATACTCTTAAAATGAGGATACTTTGATATAATGTTATGTTGCAATACAGCACATAAAAGTTATGATAAATCAATCATTCATTTCCCATTGTTAGAATTATAAAGCACAATAGCCTTGGTCTTTAGGACAGAGTTAACAGCAAATGGGGTAAAATGGTCTCAACTGTAACCATCATTAGTAAAAAGTGTTTTAGCCAATTAATTACCAGAAAATAAATCTTCAGATCAAAAAGTAATTTACAACAAAATACCACTGACAAAGCAATATAAGAGTTAAAAAGAAACAGCCATGCAGCTGAAAATGAACTTGGGGACAGTGAAGAACTGAATATGTGGTACTGGCCATGAAAAAGGTAAGTTTCTTACCTGACAATGAAGTCAAATTCAGATCCAGCAAGCATGAGAACCCCAAGAAGAGTTGATACAGCCCCATCTAGCACAGGTGCAAACATGTGCTCCAGTGCAAGAACGGCCCGGCGATTCTTGTCTCCAATGGCAGTTAAAAATGCCTACAGGCGATAAGATCAATGCAATCAGACCTTGTGTTTACTGAAGGAAGTTCATAACATCAAACCTGTAAAGCACTACCCAACGGTTCAGCAGCTGTTTTGATTATAAGTAACAGACTAAATACTTCAGATTCATTTTAACCAAGCAAGCAAAAATTCCTACTCTTTACTTAACAATTTTTAATGCAAACAAAGTGGGATATCCAAGGATCTAAAAATAAAGGGGTTGAATTAACAACATTTTTCTGGGGATCTTCCACTGTAGTTATGGCAGATGATCGGGAGGACCCCTGCGTAATTTCAACCAAAAGAGCATTTATATAATAGATACTTCAGATGAGAAAAAAAGATGGCAGCCAATCGGTGGATACACTTTTATATTAGTGGCTACCCACATAGTTGTTCCTCAAATCGTCCCCCATGTAAAGCTTTAGTTTTTCTCAACATAAAATATACCAAGCATTATTTAAATCTACTGCTATTTGTGATTTCACAGTGACACACAATGGTTTTCTTATGCTTGTTATAGATGCCTTTAAATTTAAAATTTATTTTCAAAATGTTATCGGATGCTTCATGGGAGAGTTAGTGTACTAGAACAGCAGGTTTCAAAGGGCCAAATGGCCTTTTCTCATCCTAGTCTGTTTCTATGTAGAACATGTGTTTGAACAGTCAAGTCATACTGAATTGAATATATGCCAATAGACTCCTATACTCCTGGAAGTACCATATGCGCAAATACACAACAATTGCACCAATATGTTAACCAGAATTGTCATTTTATTTTTGTTAAAGTAAGCCTTTAAACAACTCCCATTTAGTCCCAGTGTAGGCAGGGCATTATTTCATGATTTCTTTTAGTACAAAATATTTTTAATAAACTTTTCCAAAGATGAACTCTCTCCAGATGTTTACTGCTACACAGTCGTAAATATGATGCTTTCTATCCAATTTATATGCAGCTTCTCTACTGTTCTACTTCACAGTCGTGTTCAAATTAAAATAGCAATTCACTACCTGGACATAACCATAAAAAACTTTTGCCTTGTACCTACATGAATTAAAGTATGACCACTAACTGTTCCGTTAAAAATTTCTACATGTAATTAATGCCCACAATCAAAGGGACATTGCCTCATAGATCTTTAGGAGTACTGAAATCTTGAAAATATAGTTCTGTGGTTTTTCTCGGTGATCTGCAGGAAAGGTGTATGCATTTCTTGCATTCCGCTTTGACAAAAGGAAAAGTGAATGAAAGACATTTTACATACCAGAGCAACGTGAACGGTGAATTCCACCCCTATTCCAACAGAGGCAATGAGGATCACTACAGGAACTGCACTAAGTTTTATCCCAATGAGGCCCATCATTCCAAAAAGTTCCACAGTCATCAGTGCTAGGACTAATACCTAAATGGGATTAAAACAAACAATCACCAATTATATCAAAATACTTTAACTTGCTATGGTCGAGAAATAAAAACTAAACTAATTTTGCCATTTGACAGAGTGTATCTTTTTACAACAATGAAGACACATACAGATTTATTTCTAGGTTCTCCAAAAAGAAAAACAATGAATTTTAAAAATGTAATTTGAACCTGTTCCAGGAAGAGACAGAGGGCTGCAATAACTCTACTTTTCTATTAGTTAAAACCTATTACTTTGTGTTTGACAGGTACTGATGGAATACCCTGCATGAAGCAGCTGGACACCCCCTAACGTTGCAAACACTAGGGACTGCCAGAACAGTGTTCCATAGCAAGCATTAGCAAATATTTCAAATTTATGCTTCACTCTCATTCAACAACAACCTGCATTTATATAGCACCTTTAACCCAAGGCACTTCACAGAAGAGTAATCAAATAAAAATTGACACTGAGCCAAAGAAGAAGAGATTAGGACAGGTGACTAAAAGCTTGGTCAGTCTATACAGCTGAAAGCACGGATGCCAAAGGTGGGGTGAAGTAAGATGGCAGAGTTCTCGGAACATTGTAGGGCTGGAGAAGGTTACAGAGATAGGAAGGGATTTGCACATGAGGATGAGAAGTTTAAATTTCAGGCATTCAGGTGAAGGAGCCAATGTGGGTCAGTGAGCACAGAGGTGATGGGTGAATGGGATGGTGCGGGTTAGGATACTGGCAGCAGAGTTTTGGATGAGCTGAAGTTTATGGAGGGTGGAGGATGGAAGGCCGGCTAGGAGAGCATTGGAATGGTTGAGTCTGGAGCTGATTAAAGCATGGATGAGGGTCAGCAGCAGAGGGGCTGAGGCAGGGGCAGAGACGGGCGATGTTAAAGAGGTAAAAGTAGACGGTCTTTGTGATGGAGAAGATATGGGGTCGGAAGCACAGCTCAGGGTCAAATAGGGCGCCAAGGTGTCATCAGCGTACATGTGGAAACTGACGTCATATCTTTGGATAATGCTGCTGAGGTGCAACATGTAGATGGGGCCGTGGATAGATCCTTGGGAGTCCAGAGGTAACGATGCAGGGACAGGATGAAGACATTGCAGGAGATTCTCTAACTACAACTAGATAGGTAAGAGTGGAACCAGTCAAGAGCAGATCCACTCAGCTAGAAAATGGAGGAGAGGCGTTGGAAGAGGATGCTGTGGTCAACCGTGTCAAATCTGAGAGAGGTCGAGAAGGACAAGGAGGGAGAGTGCACCATAGTCACAGGAGTATCATTTGTGACTTTGATTAGAGCCGTTTCAGTGCTGTGGCAGGGGCAGAAACCTGATTGCAGAGATTCAGAAAGAAAACTGGATTATTCGGAATAGTTTTGCAGGAATCCTTATTAAATGAAGATGACTCTGGGGGTAGGCCAAAAACCTCGAAAGACTAAATGCCATTTTCAGCTGATAAGTGTCAGATTACAGGGGCTTCTTCGTTTCTTAAAAACCGGAAGGATTGACCTGGTTGCCGTTTAAATTAAACAATTAAATCTGAGGCAAAGCTATGACTTTTTTTCCATCTAGTTGTAAAACTTTAAAAAATATATATGCTAGTGGCACCAACTGATAAGGTTTACACAGAGTCTAAATGATGTTCTGCAGTGAAACACAGAAACCAAAAGCAAAATATTTTTCTTTCAGGTCCTGACCAAGCAACCTATGTAAAAGGGACCTGTGGTGTCTGGTGTGAAAAAGCTTTAAGTTTTAATGAAATTTGAAGTAATATCCTAAATCATTTGAACACTCCATCCAACAAAACACATCACAGACTAAACATTTCTCTTCATAAAACATGTTTACTTACACAAAGTTTGCAATTCAGTCTCAGTTAATTGGTTCACATCTGGTATTATTTTGAACAATTTCTAATGTTTTGTGCAATTTAACTCTTACTCTGAAATTAGTCAAAGCAAGAGCAACAGTATCTTGCACTATTTTTGTGACAAACATTTAGGACAATCATCTAAAAGAATAAGAAGTTTTTTTTCCTTCAAATTCTTGCAAAACTTGAAACTAACGTTTAGGTTTTTTTCCACTGTTTAAATTTTCACTGTCGTCATCTTTCCAAGCCGAATAAACATTTCATGAATGATGTCACAGGCATACCCCACCAGAGGCCCAGACATAAACAAAACCTTCCCGACTAAAGAAAGAGCTATACCAAAAGGAATTCAGCAGCAACAAAGATCCTTGTAAACTCACAATGATCCCAGCCGTCCACGGGTTCAGGAGGAAAAGGGCACACACCAGAAAAGTGCAAGCCAAGACCACACTGATGGCTAGCAGCAGCCAGTGTCGGAGCCCAACGTATTGTTCCCAAAAAAGAAATGGGTATCCGTTTGGATAACTGGCAACTCCTTGGTTGGTAAAGTTACTGCAGATATTTCTGACTTTTTCAATAGCCTCCACAAAGTCTGACGTCTCACGCAGTCCATTGAGGTAGAAAGGAAACTGGGCATATTCAATGGGCTCAGCTGCTGGAACTAAACATAAAATAAATCAGTTTATTTTAGAAACTACTATCTTCCTTGTAAACATGCATTGTGTAATTGAGAATTATTTATAAGTAGATTTAGTCTGTTATTGTATATCAGAATTATTGAATAAATAAAAGTTTTTGAAACCTACAATGATATAGCTGTCCTAGTGGCTCAGACCAGAATGGTCCAGGTTCAGTCCCTGGCCTGTGCTAAGTTTGCTTATCTTAAGTTAAGCTGTTGCAATTGGCAGCAAAGCTCCTGGGATGGAGAAGGGAAAAATCAGTCACAATCTTGCTCCTGATCATCACCCAGTTACTCCTGATGGAAGTGCCCATGTGTAGATGCACAGCATGGACAGAATTAAGCTTGGTTTTGGTGTTCACCACATTGGATAGCCTGCAGGTATTCACTGCGAAAGGCTCACACATAAATAATGATCACTTTGATGGGAATCATACCCCAATGAAGGAGGCAGCAACTCCAGGAGGAAAGGAAAAATAAATAATCAGAATAGGGGTGAAATTTAATTTCGGTGGGGGAGCAAAATAGGCGGTAGCTGTTTAGGAAGGAGAAATCGGGTGGGATGTATCACGGGCAGCCGATCCACTAACACCTGTTTTGCTCCCCTGCCAAAGTTGAATTTCACCCGCAATATTTTGTTTTTAATCAGTTGTACTGTGCCAACCAAATTACTGTAGTAAATGTAACAACTTCTATTTTGCCATTAGATAAAATAATTAAAATTATAGAGGGAAATCTTCTCATTTAATGAAGATATCGGTGTAGTCCCAAAAAACTGAAAAATAGAATAGCCTGTCAATTGGAATTGAAGTTTAATATAAAAAGTTATAACTTTCACCCCCCCCCAAGAACTACAATATTTTGAACAATTAACTAATCATACTGGAAGCAAAGGATTTCTTGGCAGTACGATCATTAATTTTATCCATGCCCAAATTAATGTTGCACGTAACGGCCTAAATTAGTTGGAAAGCAATTCAACAAATACCTATACTACAAATTCACAATATTCTGTAACTTATCTACAGAACCACTATTTGAATTTAGATTAGAAGTTTACATCTGGGTGGCCTCAGTGGCATAAAAACTAAAGAATATCCAGACCTAATTAACTGGTGAAGCTAAGTTGTATCATACAATATGACAATTAAGCCTTTGTTTAAAATCTAAATGTAAAATCACTACATCTGTAGGTCGAACTGTATTTTTCATTGAGTGCCTTTCCTTTCTCTTAAGTGCAAGACTTCACGAAAAAAAAAATTCCCAACAAAACCAGCATTTAGTTTTTGCTGCTGTGTGTTCCAGACCCTGCAGGGTCATTCAACTGACTTGCTAAACATGATTTGCCCTATTATAATCTCAACTATAAATTTTCATTAAGACAAGACTTGGCTGGCTGCCACCAGGCTCCAGGCTTTGGAATACAGTGAAGCTTCATTATCCAATCACGTTTTCAGGAGCCCACTCCGCAGACCAATAACCTCAACTAGCAGGCAGTCACATAACTGAAACCTGAATGGAAATTAAATCAATCCAAGTTCCCTCCTTGAGACATAAAGGACCCCCTCCCTGGCCAATACTCCATAGAATTATTGTGATGAAGCACAGGTGTGCAACAACCCACATACTGGTATCATATCATTGACTAATGGATATGGAAAACCCTTTGCAGTTTGTGGAGGAAGTAAAATATGCTCTTTTTCTACAGGAAATAAAGCCAATTCTAGAAAAAAAATACGTGTAACATTTTCCCTCACTTAACCTTTAGCTTTCTTTTTGTATTGGGGAGAGGGGTTATATATAATTCCAGTTATATTTTTCAAATAGTGTTTAGCTGTAGGTAGTGGCACCAAATAAGTTCTCGTAGTACTGTAATTCTGTAAATTCATTTTAAGTAATCCAAGCAAAATAGATATATTGCATTTAGTGTACTATTGATAATATAAAATATTCTTTTTAAATAACTATGCTGTACTTTTTGTCATTTTCCACACCATGGGGGGAATTTTAACCTAAAAAAATGTGTGGGTAGGGGCCACGGTGGAAGTTAAAAGTATTAAAAATCCCCCTGGGGTTGGAGATCGGACCTTCTCCCGGGATCGAAACCTCCCCGGGCTTGGGGCTCATACTTACCTGTGGTTGTGCCCTCCTGTCCAGCATTCCCCACCCGACTGGAAGCCAGCCTGTCAAGCAGGCTGACTTCCGGGCGGGGAACCTGTCCATGATGTCACACGCACGACATTGTGCGGGGAAACCCGGGTTTCCCAGGGTCTACCGGGCTACCTGGTTCCGGGCGGGTCAGAAACTTAAAATTCCGGCCCTTGTCTTACTCCAATTTACAATTTCTGAGCTTCAGCAAGGCTTACACATTTCTAGAATCAAATGCATATTACGCATTTCTTTTCGCAGTAATTGGTACGAATGATGCAATTCTGGAAACTCATTAATGAATTTGCAATCTAATGTAAATTACAACCAATGATCTTAAAATCGTTTTTTTTACTGAATTGCATTGATAAAATCCTATACTTTTCCAGGTTGGAGGGTTTTTAAAATGAGCTTTGGCCTATTTCCCACCTTTAAAACAAGAATTTTCCCTAGTCCCAAGAGTCGTGAAATGAGCGGGTTTCATGACAGTGATGTCATACTGCACATTTCCGTGCATCCTCATCAAGTAACATATGCAATGATACCAACAGCACGATGTGGTAAGTAAAGTCGGGTGGGATGTAAAACGGGCGACTGATCCGATCCCCTCAGTTTCCCACTGGGCAGGTTAGGTTAAAATTACCCTTGTGATCCGCAAGAATACTGGAAATTTCAGATATGTCAAAGAGGAAAAGAATTCACGAATCCAAGGAGTATATTGTTTTACTGCCAACCACTGACCCATGGAATTGAGGCTGTTTGCAATTGAAATGAATTTGTTTTTCATTAAATATAGAATAAAATCTTTCACTGTACTGGAGAATTGTACAGTGCAGAATTGTAGGGGGCCTGAGATATTGGCATGATTGGAGCTAGATACTGTATTTGGCTTCATGAAATCCTTTTTTATATGTTCCAAAGCGTGAAAAATATGAATGCGTCAGTTCAACCCTTGTAAAGTACATGATAAATTAAGATTATATAAAGTATGAGGTAAAATTGTGTGGAGTGTAGGATAAGGCAAGACTATATATCGCATACAATAAGGGACGACTGTATCGAGTAGTACAATACATAAGTTAAGACTGTATAGAGTAAATGATAAGGTAGGCTTATATAAAATATATATGATGATGTAAGAGAGTGATGCTCAAAATAAAAACTGATTTTTACTGATTTTCTCCAAATTTACCCTGGTTTTTTGGACTCTGATTTTTCCCCTTTAGTTTTATCTTGTTTTTGATGCTAAAAATAAAAATTCAAAAACACACCAAACTGTTTTTAAACTGGCAATAAAAACTGACTTTAAAGATCCTTAATTACAACCATACCAGTGAAAGTTCTTGAGATTAAGAAATTAGATAAAACAGTTGAGGGAAGGAGAAATGGTAGACTTACTTCTGAGCGCAGTTTCTGGCCTGTCATCCGCCTTGTCATGAACCCATTCTGGAGGGTGTGGCCGGATGTTGGCTTGAGAGGCAGCATAGGCCACAGGGTCATTACTGACCCAGGCAGTCAGGTAGATGTAAAAAGCGTTTGGGTTGATGATTCCATCAGCATTCACTAGGCGCTGTTTAGTCAACTGCAACAAGATGAAAAACACAGGTTTTTTTTGGGTTTTTCTTTCATTAATGTACCTCACAGCCACAGGGCAAATAAAGAACAAATAATATAAACATAATGCTCATGTAAAGCAATCTTGCCTTCACACTTCAGACAGGGGACAACCAAGTTTTATTTCAATTTGAAGCTACAAAACACATCACAAACACTTCGCTTTGTAGCAAGTCCTCTTTAAGAATTTAAGTATCTAATGTATGGTATGTATAGAGAGAGAGAAACAATATTAAAGTTAGAATAACAATAAAAAAGAGAAAGAAAGAAAATTTGGCAAGAATCCCTGTGCACGTCTGTGTGCAGTTAACCTCTGTTGTTAACACTGAAGGAAATGCCACCCAGCAAATGGAGGAGAGCTATAAAAATAAAACAACATCTGTACAAATTTTGCTAGCACTTGCTTCTCCTGACCTGTGTATATTCAGAAAATGCACCACGCCAAGAAACAGACAGAAGCGAGATCCTGCCTGGGTCACTGGGGGGGCAACCATCTTTTGAGTGTTCATCTTGGACAGAAAGCAGCATGCATTATAGTGTCAAAAATAACTGTCTACTGCTGCCAATTTTTGCACTTTTTTGGGGGGAGGGGGGAGTGGAAGGCTGAATGTTAAATGAAATATATGGAAAATATGTATTTTTTTTCTTTTAAGCACACTGGCCATGCTTCCATTTCAGGTCTTTTTTTGAATGAAATGAAACACAACGGTGACAGGAGTACAAAAAAAGATTTGATTCGCAGGCTCTGGATTCAATTAATCCACGGGATACTCAACAACTGTATGTCTTCAGCTGTGTCTGGAATCAAACAGTGCAGCTAGCAACCCCTGTGGGCATGGCACACTTTTCTCCCTCCCAGGCACAGGAAATTACATCAGAAGTTACAGTCCAACACTTGGTCCCACAAGCTACACCTGGTAAAGAATGAACTACTGTATTTAAAGCTTACCAGGGTAAATGCTCATTTAGGGCAACTCTAAATCAGTGTTTTGTGTCTTAATTCTTTCAGTGTTAACGGGTACGCTGTAGTCTGTAGTAAAGCAACATGTTTTACACCACATAATAACTTTAAACAATGTACTCTGTAAAACTGTCATCTTGAATATGGCGGGGAAGGTAGAGAATAAGCAGAGCTACTCTCAGAACATTATTGATGGTATTCTGCCAAAAAAAAGGGGAAAAAAAGACAAATGGCTTGAACGAGAACCTAATTGCTTTTTCAGTGCTCAGTACCATTTCCACTGAGACTTCACATTTGTAATGAAGGCAGACAATAAAATATTGTAATTCTGTAACCTTGTGTGCAGAAGCCATGTGGAGAAATAATGTATTACTACAAGAGGGGCCACTAAAACGTTTGAGGAATTTTGGGTTCACACTCAGCAACTCAAAAGGCAAAAGAAATTCAGCTATTTTCACACTCATCAACAAAACAGGTGTTGATTTCTTGCAAAACTCTTACCTGACTTAAGTCAGTTGGTCTATGCCTATTGCCAGTCTGAATTAGCAACTTGTACGCCAGAACACCATCATCAGACCCGTTTTTGTAACTGTTGTGAGTAATCCTCCCAGCTTGCCATTCCCTGTCAAAGGTGTCTTGCAGACCTGATTAGACAAGGAGTTGAAACATTTTGTAAATAACAAATAACCTGGAACTCCAAAGCATTTGTTATCTTTCATGTACACTATTTCAATCTGAGAACTGGCTTTACAGAATAATGGACAAACATCACAACAAGTGTAAAAATGTGTGGAAGTGTGGGAGGACTTTCTGTATGATTGCCTTCTTTCTGCAGTTGCAAATGGATTCAGATTTTGGTGAATAGGAAAACTTGAATTTAAAAGATAAAAGAAATATACCACGTGCTATGGCATTGAGTCATATTGGTCGCAAAGGTCACAGATTTGATTCCTGTTGAAAATGGTCCGGCCTGCCCAATTATATTTGAAAATTGCAGCCGGTCCTACAACCAGCGTAAGTAAAGCCCTAATTTGTATATGTAAGCACGTCTGCCCAAAACAGATGGGCATGCTGCCTGTCAATTTACAGGGCTGCCTGAAAAGTGCACCAGCAGGGCCTTGCGCATCAATGAGGCAGCTGAGGTGGCAATCCCACCCCGCTGATTTTGAACTGTTGGCCACCCGTTTTTCAGGCGAGAAATTGGCAGCTGGTAATTGAAAATTGCCCCCACAACATCCCTAGGCTGGAGGGGAAGGTTGGTCATAATTCCTGCTCCCTATTCAGCAACCACTACTGTAAATTCCATTTGTACAGATGCAAAATTAGAACAGATTGGGCTTGACTGTGATGCCCCTTCTGGTTGAATAGTTTGTGGGTTCACTGTTCAGACTCATGCATGAAAAATTACCAATTATACATGACATTCAAGGGCCACCATTGCCCTTGGAACTGTAACCCACCATGAATCACTTTTTGTTAAGGAAATGTAAATATTGATGAGAAGAAATGTGTATGTCAGACCCTGGTAAGAACAAGTACAGTTAGCAAAGGCAAATATAGATTTTATGGGGATGGGGAATCTTAGAGAAGAAATTCCAGTAGAATAAGAGAGTCTGGGGCAGAAAATGTATTTTAAGAGGCACTTGATATCAGGTAGGATTTTAAAGAGATCTTTCAGGGCAAGTTGGTCTGGTAAGCTGCTGTGCTCACAGTGATGAGTCTCAGGTTTATGACTGGGACTCTGCATACAGTGAGCTTGCTGTCCCAGATGGAATGTTTTGAAAAAATGCAGAATAATAGCAAGGCTTTCCTTCCTCCCAAAAGAGCAGATAACAGCACTGGAGAATCAATGCATGTCACAGAGAACCCGGGGGGAGGGCTGCTTCAGCCATCAGTGCCCATCCTTTGGGTCAGAGATAGGTGGTCGGCAGGGAGTGGAATCTCAGCATATTTATTTAAAAAATGACAAAAGCAAAGATTAAGAAAGGAGATCGACTAAAATTGATACAAAAAGAATTATAGAAGAAACATTACAATAACAACTTGCATTTAAATAACATAAGAAATGTGCCAAGGCACTTCACAAATAGGTCTAAGCAAAATAGATGTTGAGCCAAAAACAGACAGATTGGGAAGGGTGACTAAAAGCTTGGTCAACAAGATGGATTTTGAAGGCTTTAAGAGAGGAACAGACATACACAGATTGGTGGAGAAATTTAGGAGATGGTTATTCTTAGTGGTTACTTAATTTAAAATCCATGGCTCTTGATTTTATGCTATGTGAATAATAACATACAAATGCTTAATATATACACATGAAATACATATACTGATATTTTAATGGAGGTGTTAAACCAATTGCTTTGAAGAACTTAATACCTCTCTTAAAATAGCAAGAACAGAATTACACTGTGTGTGAATTTTAGCGCAATTCATTATTGGGCCGTATTTTCCGATCAGAGGCGTCCCGTGTGCGGAAGCCTCCAATCTGGAAAAAATCTACGCATTTACCTGAGAGCTCCCAAGGTGCATCTAGTTCCGATGCTGGGCCTCTCCAACTCCAAGTGTGCAGGGCCTACGTATCCTAAAGGCGCATGCGGTTCACAAGCGTCCCTGGGATCACGTGGGCCATGGGGAGCCAATCAAAGAAGGGAATCTCCCTTCATACTTTTGACAGATAGACCTGTTAAATATATGAATGGAGATCGCCCCCAAAACACTTCAAAACATTAAATACATAAAAATCACATTTTTAAAATTAGTTGAAATTACAATAAATTTAATATTTTAAACAAAAAATACATTTTTTGAAAAAAATAATTAACATTTTTTACAGGGCTAAAATAAACTTACCTTTTTAAAAAGTATTTTTAAATGATAAATGACTGAAATTAAAAAAAAAAACTTTTTTCAACTCTTATCTTGGTAAAAGCAGGCCTTACTCCTGCTTTTACCAGGCGTAAGAATTCTAAAGCTTTTCTGCGGGTGGAGGGGCTCCAGAAAGCGGAACTCCCCACCCGCAGAGGTCCTTCTCTAGGGCAGGCGTCCGATGTGTCAAGAACATTCTTGACAGATCAGAAATGCCATTTTCAGCGCATGCGCTGTGCATTTCCGATGTCCCTACGGGTGGGTACACAGCGCATATCCAGGCCAATGTAATTTGAAGCCCATTGCTACCCAAAACTGCACAATGTTCGAAGCTAGACGTTCGATTTTAACCCAGCCCACCCGACAGGATTGATGTTCCCGCCAGCCCCCCACCAATTTAACTTGACTGAAATTAGGCACGGGAAAGCCGCCTGCCCCAGAGGAGTGGAGGCCTAATTTAAACTGCAAAGTTACGTTCTGATGACGTCATTGGGTGTGCACGCCATTTTAACTGTAGACCGACTTAGCCGTCCAGTCTTGGACCCGTTAATGAAAGCTGGCGGCAGGCAGCATCCTGGATATAGGAGGCTCAGGTAAGTTTTATGTTCCTTTTTAAAGGTTCCTTGTGAGCCTGTAAGAGCAGAAGTGCTCCTCCTGGCCCCACAAGGATAGCTTGGGCCTCCCCCCGATCCCCAGCAGTGACCTGACCGCCCCTCCCCCCCCCACCCCCACCCCCTGCCGACTTTCCACTCCTGCCCACCAGCACTGACAGTATTCCCACTTGCTTTGGGCAGGAGTCAGTATCGGGGCCTAATATGCCAGCGAGAGGGACAGATCAGCACCCGCTTCAGCCCCCGCACCCCTGAATCCTGCTCTGAGTTAAAATCGATCCTTAAATGTCTTTAAGTTCCCTGCTTGTTTCCTTGTTTGATGATGTAGGTTATAATAAAACCCTGAATGTGAAGCCTGTAACTACGTACAGTATGCACAGTATAGTCACGGAAACCTTTTCTAACAGCAATATTACACAAACAAATTCCATGGAACAGACTGGAGGAAAATGTGTTCAGCACAGAGAGAAAACAGTGTGAACGTCCAAGTTAAAAAGAAAAAGGAACTCAGCCGTTCCTCGAGCACAGCATGAGTTAGCACTGTGTCCTCAATTCATTCCATCTGTTTGACTTGGGCAGCACTTACAAGTCGTGAGATCTGCTGCCAGCACGTGTAAAGATCACAGCCAACACCTATTCATTCTCAACTGCTATTTTCCTCTGCACCCTTTTAAAAAAGCATGGAAGATCACTGGCTGTTCCAAGCAGGTAATTTGGATCAGATTTGGAACAGGAAGCCACAACCCTGTACAACGAGCCTCTGTGTGAGCAGATGACAAACCGCATACCCGACGTTTAGACCCACCTCACAGCTGCACTGAAGCTGTAATCAAAACCATCATTACAGATCTGATAGGTTAACTACAGCTGTAAGGAGATAAGGCTAAAGAAGCCAGGCACAAATGCCATTGCCTAAGGGCTGAGCTTGCTCATTCCAGTTTGGAAAAAAAACTCCCACGTAGACCTGCAGACACCAACCTAAGACAAACTGGTTTGAAACAATAGCAGCAGCTTCAAAAACACACACAGCACACCTGCCAAACTTGATGCACATTCCCAGACCTGCCTTGGAATGAAGAGGAACCAATTTGTAATTACCACCTAGGTGATTTCAAAGCACTCCACTCGGTGTGGCCTTGGCGTGCACACATGCTTTCAAAGCTTAGCTTCCCTAAATAATAATCACGCAACTGGATTATCGTCTAACCCATCAACACAAACACCCACTGTCACTACAGTAATGAACACATATGACCGACCAATAATAAAAGATAGTACTTTGCAGAATTTAAATATTAACTACCTGAACAGTCTTTTTCTGTTTTATATTAGAATAGAACACACAGGAGGCAAAATATTTCCAAATTTAATATGAAATACAATAAAAAGAGTCAAAATTGTTGGTGCCGTCCACCCCAGTTCATAAAGGCAGTCTTCCCCCTTCCCCCAGCCACTGGAGCAGCCTCCTGCTACAAGTCACCCCTCATTGCGCTTCTGATATCTACCTAATACTGCTGCTTTGCTTTGGCATCAGACACTGCTATGCACGACAGGCAGGAATTCCTGATCTGGTAAAACTATCACAATACCAGAATTCCCGTCAGAAATCATAGCAGAGTCGAAAGCTGGGACAAAGCAGTAGGATCAGATATGAGCGAGGACTGGCAGTGTGAGGTGAATCAGGGAATGGAGCAGAATGATTTTGGAGAGTTAAATGGGAACGCAAATATCATGGTAGTGGCGAAGGAAAATGATCTTTGCAGGTGTAACAACAAAAGAAACAGGTCTGCAACTTTCCAGTATCCTTAATCATAACAGCTGAGCCTGATCCTAACCTCAGTTTCCTACATTACAACAGTAACTACACTTCAAAAAGTCAATCGCTTTGGGACGTCCAGTGGTCATGAAAGGTGCTGTATAAATGCAGGTTTTTCTTCCTTTCAGTTAATGTACACACACACACTCTCGCTTTCCAACAGGACTCACTGGATAGTGATCAGAGGCAGGCCCGTGATGATCTTTCTCCTTCCACAGATTAGGAGTGCTGAGGACAACAGTAGCAACCCCTGTGTTGCAAATGGTATTGTTTATAATGGCTTCAGCAGTTGGTGATGTAAGACTCATTGGCCTAGAAATTCACTTTGGGGCGGCCAGCTCGCTCGCGCCCAAAAGTTAGCGCTGGGCGGGGAGCCATTAGCGATCGTCAGATGTTCAGTGTTTGCGCCCCAATTCGGAACCGGGCGCTATACCAGGGTGTGCCCGCCTCCGCTTGGGGCGCTGACACTGAATTTCAGCGCTCTTGGCGCCGCTGCGCCAGCCGCTGCGGAGCGGCAGGCTGCGGTACTGCAGGCCTCCTCCTTCTCTTAAGGGGGAGCTGCCTGCAACGGGGAGATTGCCGCTGGAGAGTGCCGGCAAATGAGCCCGGCACCACGGAGAAGTGCCGGGTTCGCGGAAAGCAGCCGGCAATGCCGCGGGGGGGGGGGGTGGGTGGAGGAGGCCGGGGAAGGAGGTGCGGGCAGGCGGCCGCCGAAAAAGCGGCCGGCTGCACCTTCCCCTTTAAAGCGCCCCACTAAGGCTACAGCACGGCCCCGTTTTCTGGTCGCTGTTTGCGGCCGCTTCGGAGGAGGCGGCCGCTACTAAATATGGGGATCGGGCCGGTTTCGGGGCGGAACCGGGGCACTGCGCACACCGATGACGTCATCAGTGCCGGCGCAGCGCTAACGGCTACTGCCGCCAATACCGCTGCGCTGAATATCAGCGCAAACTCATTTTTGGCGCAGAAGCCCTCTTTAGGCGGTAACTGGCCGCAAAGCTGGCAGCGCCTTAATGAATTTCTAGGCCATTATTTTTTTTATTCGTTCATAGGATGTGGGCATCACTGGCAAGGCCAGCATTTATTGCCCATCCCTAATTGCCCTTGAGAAGGTTGTGGTGAGCCGCCTTCTTGAACCGTTGCAGTACGTGTGGTGAAGGTACTCCCACAGTGCTGTTGGGAAGGAGTTCCAGGATTTTGGCCCAGCAACGATGAAGGAACGGTGATATACTTCCAAGTCAGGATGCTGTGTGACTTGGAAGGGAACTTGGAGGTGGTGGTGTTCCCATGCGCCTGCTGCCCTTGTCCTTCTAGGTGGTAGAGGTCGCGGGTTTGGGCGGTGCTGCTGAAAAAGCCTTGGTGAGTTGTTGCAGTGCATCATGTAGATGGTACACACTGCAGCCACGGTACGCCGGTGGTGGAGGGAGTGAATGTTTAAGGTGGTGAATGGGATGCCAATCAAGCAGGCTGCTTTGTCTTGGATGGTGTTGAGCTTCTTGAATGTTGTTGGAGCTGCACTCATCCAGGCAAGTGGAGATTATTCCATCGCACTCCTGACTTGTGCCTTGTAGATGGTGGAAAGCTTTGGGGAGTCAGGAGGTGAGACACTTGCCACAGAATACCCAGCCTCTGACCTGCTCTTGTTGCCACAGTATTTATGTGGCTGGTCCAGTAAAGTTTCTGGTCAATGGTGACCCTCAGGATATTGATGGTGGGGGATTCGGCGATAGTAATGTCATGGGGCGGTGATTAGATGCTCACTTGTTGGAGATAATCATTGCCTGGGACTTGTGTGGCACGAATGTTACCTGCCACTTATCAGCCCAAGCCTGAATGTTGTCCAGGTCTTGCTGCATGCGGACATGGACTGCTTCATTATCTGAGGAGTTGCGAATGGCACTGAACACTGTGCAGTCATCAGCGAACATCCCCACTTCTGACCTGATGATGGAGGGAAGGTCATTGATAAAGCAGCTGAAGATAGTTGGGCCGAGGACACTGCCCTGAGGAACTCCTGCAGCAATGTCCTGGGGCTATGATGATTGACCACCAACCACCACATCCATCTTCCTTTGTGTTAGGCATGACTCCAGCCAGTAGAGAGTTTCTTTCAGTTAATTCAGCATGTAATATGAAAATATCATGCAATTATGTCAAAATTATACTCAGTAATTAATGGGGCTGGACGTTTGATATGTCATTCCTAAGTAATGTACTATATAAGAGCTAGTGAACAAACAGAAAATTGACAACTTTGTTCTCCCCCTCCAAAAAATCCTACAATACTCGAGTACAAATTACACCCTACATGACTATTCTTGAAACTTGCACTTGTTTGTATTAGTGCAGATATCACTACCATTCTCTGATTTTTCCCCTTACCCTCTTCCAGTGGGAGAAACAGTCTCCCTACATCACTCTCCCTTTTGCATGTTTGCATTCCATTTCTCCTACAGTAAGGATTATTTATTTGGTTGGAATGGTGAAACATTTCTATTTTGATCATACCCTGCCGTGTGCAATTTAGGAGGGAATATAAAATCTTCAATCCACAATAAAGAGAGTCTTAGGGTCAAGTGCCTTGCGATGTGACATGACAATTCCCTCCCAGTCATCAGTTACTCTATTAGGTACATTCAAAACATAGCAAGATAGTACCAGCATAACTAGGTATAGGGCATATATGAAAACATGACAAGGAAGAAGCAAAGTACATTATAACTGCAAAGCCTTGAAAATCTACAGCTGGGCTTCCACCATAACCTCAGTGGAAACTAGGTCAGGACCAAATACAGCAGGTCCCAATCTAGCAGTAAACTATCTGTATGACTTTGCAGGGGTGAAGCATCTACCTATTCCAAACAAGACAATCATCCTATGGGGGACAGCTGGGTCAGGGACTGTGTACGTCAGGAGTTATTATGTCCTGCCTCAAAAGTACCCAGCATATGATTGGCAGAGATACACTTGGTCAGACCACCTCCCCGACAGGGCTAGAAATGGGAACCCCCGCAAAGAAAATTTACAAAAGGGGCCACGAGAGGGTAACTATATGTTCATCCTGGGAGAGGTGTGGGCCTGACACTCCTTGGCTGGGCCACTTCTATCGGACTTTCCAGAATGTTTCTAGTGGTGGGCACCCTAGATGCGCCTCTTGTGGCACAGAGAATCACCATTGCAAGGCAAATCAGGATACCAACCCCTTGACCCCTGTGGTAAACCACTTTTATCGTTCACTATCGTTACACTATAGTTATCACTGTTATATCGTTACTCTATGGTTATCACTGTTCACACTGTTGTATCACTATACGAGGTCGCCTCTTGTCACGCTGCTATACCTGGGCTGACCACTGCTGACTCCGCCCATGACTCCACCTACCTGCCCAGGTATAAAGGTAGTCGACTGGCTGGCATTCCTCCTTGTTGTATCCGATCACCCACGAGGGTGGGCTCTGTTATTTAGCCAATAAAAACCTATAGTTACTTTCTTAACTCGTCGCTTTTCATTGGATGAATTGATAGGTATATCAATTTTATTGGCTAAATTTTAAAATGTCGACACTTGAGCAGTCAAACGACCAGCCAAATGACCAGCCAAGCGACCAGCCAGACGCCCAGCTACAACAGCCACAGCAGCCGGCCTGGCTGCGAGCCCTCAGACCACCGTACCTGGACCTAAACCCACAGGCAGCAAACTCAGCCCTCGACTTCGAACACTGGCTGAGCTGCTTCGAAGCCTACCTGGGAGAATCCGGCGTGCCTCAGAAATCCATGCTAAGAGTTCTGAACGCCCAAGCGAGCCCTAAAGTATTCGCACTCATCTGGGACCTTAAAACATACGAGGACGCCATCAACCGGCTGAAAAGACAGTACCAAACCCCGGTAAATTCCATGTATGCCAGACACCTCCTAAGATCCCGCCCGCAACAGCCAGGAGAGCCCGTGGAGGAATTTTTACGGGTGCTACAAGCACTCGGCAGAGACTGTAACTTTAAAGCGGTAACGGCGGCAGAAAATACTGAAGACAATGTCCGCGATGCCTTCGTGAAAGGCCTGCGGTCCGACTACTCACGGCAAAGACTACTGGAAGCAAGGGACCTCGACCTGGACAAAGCTGCAGCCCTCGCTCTCTCTCTAGAGGTGGCCCATCGGGACCTCGAGGCATACTCAAGGTACTGTAACTCGCGACCCTGGGACTTGGGACCGACCCCGACCGCGATACCCCCCGCAGCAACCCCCCTGGGACCTACCTCAGCGTCCCGGACCCGATCGAGACCGCCACCCCCGGTACCGGCTCCGACATCGGACCCCCGCGATCGGGCCGCCGGCTGCTTCTTCTGCGGCCAGGCGAAACACCCGAGGTCGCGCTGCCCAGCCAGGAACTCTACCTGCTCAAACTGCATGAAGAAAGGCCACTTCGCTAAGGCCTGCAGAGGTGGATCATCAGAGGCCAGCAGTGCCTCATGCGAGCTGTGGGGGCGGCCATCTTCCTTCAAGGCAACAGAGGCCAGCATCCCCACATGTGTCATGGGGGCGGCCATCTTTGATACAGGCAACCGACACCAGCAGTGCCTCATGTGAGTTATGGGGGCAGCCATCTTCTCCGCCACAACCCCACAAACTCCACAAAACTCAACAGTGGATGTCGTAGGAAGGAGCATCTCAGCACTTAGATGTGCTCTTCCCTTTTGGATTTTCAGGGCCCAATACTCTCCGAAAGATTTTGATTAAAGTTCTAAATTACAGATCATGGCCGACCTTTCTGTTCTTGAAAAGGCCTTCCTTATGATTTTGCCAAATATAAATGTTAACAAATTGTTGTTCTTCTAATAATTGAATTCCAAAAAATTTCATAACAACTATACATCAACAGCAACTTGCATTTATAGACCACTCTTAACACAGAAAAACATCCCAAGGCCTTTCACAGAAGCATAAACAGGCAAAAAAAAAATACAATGTTTGTATAAATACCAATTTGATAGTCCTGTTCAGAATTGAAGAAAAGCTAATAGATACACACTTACAGGGCCTGCTGTTCGCAGCTGTGTAATTCTATTAGGTGCTTTTTAAAAATTAGACAATATCTACTGTATGTATTTTTTAAAATTCATACATCCTAATCTTACAATTTAAAAATAAGAGGAAAGGATTGCTGTTCTTACCTTGTAGCCAGTCATGAAAATAGTGCAGCCACATTTTTGGAAGTTCTCCATTATCTTCCAACAAAATGAATTTCACATTTCTGAAGCTTTTGTGAAGGTAATACAGCAGGTGTTGAGCATTGGGATAGTCTGTTTCTTGTTTAGTTACAATATACATGTTGTAGAAAGAGAAGTATTTAAACTGTGCTGCGATGAAGTCATATTCTCGCGTATCACGAGGCACGATGTCCGTAAGATCCAGTCCATCTCTGACTGTTGTAGTTCCATAGAGACTGATCCCAAGTAAACCCAAAAAAAGAAATATGACCACAATCTGTGACATAAAGAAAAAAGGAACAGTTAGGTTAAGAAGCGAACAAATTTCACAGCGCTCAAACGTGCAGGGAACTAGGCAAGATTAGTTAAGAAAACACTCGATCATAGCCCAAACAAATGATCTGATTATGAATGAATCAGCACCAGATTTAATTGATAAGAAATCTAACAGTGATGTATACATGAGCAGAGATAATTTTATCGTTGTAGTTACCTAGCAGCCTTTATACCAGATACTAAAAATTAAAACTCACATTTATCTTGCTATCATGTTACAAGCAAAATATGTCTAAACTATATGCATTTGTTGGCTGATTATGTGAGGTGTTTGAAGAACAGTAGCTGGTCCTATTTCTCCAAAGGTAATAGGCAAATGCTGGTGATAAGCAATGGCTGAGATATTTTCTGCATATGCAAACAGTAGATTTAGAGTCCTTAATTATAAATGGTCAGGTATTTCAGAGATATATATATGGAATGAGGGGTAGATCTCCTGCAGTATTACATATTTGAAGTCAAGGCCAAGTAAAGTATTCAGATCAAGCAGGGTGAGAGGTTAGGGAAAAGGGGAAGGGGATGAATTAGGAGAGAGGTTCAGGTTAGTGGGTAGTGGTAGGGGGTAGTGAAGAATAGAGACGTGTCGAGGGGAAAAGGGAGAGAGGAGAGAAAGGATGAGTAGTGGGGGGAAGGAGGGATGGGGAGGTGGGGAAAGGGCATTTATAGATGGCTGTGCTTTAATTTTTCAACTGAAGCTGTGATATTTCTTCCTGTGACATTTTTACATTCACTTTTATTGACTGTTCAAAATAATTACAGCTCCAAATTAATTTCCTTTCAGTAAGGTACAAATGAGAGTTTAATGCAAGGAAAACCACAATACTGTAAGGGCACTTGAAGCTAACGCTATCATGACAGGTCTTTTAACATTGTAAAGGCCTATCATAGCACAGCCTATAGGTGTAACTGGTACTGCATGTACATGTTGCCTCTTTTAAGCTGAATTTTGCTATCAGCAGAGCTCAACGTAGGAATTTTCAAGGCATTTGGAAATGGAATGCTTATATATATATATTACCTACACACAGAACTTTATGACACAGGAGGAGGTTGCTCGGCCTATCATGCCTGTGCCAGCTCTCTAAAAGAGCTGTCCACTTAGTCCCATTCCCTTGCCCTTTCTCCATACCAAAGTTCCCTCTAAGTTTTTTCCTGTGTGGGCCCTTTAAATTTGCTGCACGGCCATGTTTCAGCAGCAGCGCTGGTGAGCGGCCCATGCTGGTCTTTGCGATTGGTGCGCGGCCACGCACCTTAGGGGAAACATTGCTCCATACCCTCCTAAATTTTTATTTTTCAAATATTTATCCATTTCCTTTTTAAAAGCTATTATGGATTCTGTTTCTACCACTGTTTCTGGTAGGGTATTCCATGTCCCAATAACTTTCTGTGTAAAAAAAATCTCCTAACCTCTCCCTTTATTCTTCTAACAGTGATGTTAAATTTTTACAGATTAATTAGTGACTCAAGAACCATATGCTTTATCAACTTGTCCTCCGAATAAAAATGTGTGTATCTGAACCCCTACATCTGCTCCTTTACGCTTTAAAATGTTGCCATTTAGTATATATTTCTCCCTCAATCCTCTCAAAATGTATCACCTTACATTTCACTGCATTAAATTTAATCTGACATCTATCTGGCTAATCTATTCATTTGTCTATGTCTTCCTGAAGTTGCTTACAGTTCTGTTCACAATTAAACATGCTCCTTATTTTTGTATTGTCTGCAAATGTTGTTATTATGCCCCAAAACTGTTGCAGAGCCCGCCCAATTTTGATTGGCATGCAAATAGGGCGGGTTCTTTAAAGGTTGGATGATCCACTCTGTCAAGTTACTGCCAGGTTGGAAAGTACAAATTTACACCCCACATCTTCCAGAAGGTTGAATGCAAATACTTTGTTATGACATTGCTTTAAATATTACTCCAGCTAACAGTAAGAATGTAAACAAGGTAAAGGGGTTTGACTCTAGTACTCACCTTTGTTGTTGGCTTTAGCAACAGTGGTGCGTAATGCTTCTCGGCAAAAGAAGAGAGAGTCCATTTAGTGCAGGGTGGATCTACACAGTTACTATTGGGGTCTGTAAACTGGGAGAGAAGATCCCGTGTTGAGCTGGCAGTCTCTGGGCTCTGAGTACTAAGTGAATCCTGCGTGGTTGGGGTGACTGGCTGAACAGATATCTCAGAGCGAGGCTCAGCAGTTGTATAATATGCCTGGGTGTGAGGATCGTATTCTGTGCGCAACTGGACTGTAGACTGCATGGTAATTTGGGTCTCGTGGGTAAAATTTTGATTGATGTAAGGTGGTGGTGGTTGGCAAGGATGGTTGTCATTGGTATCTCTATATGCTTGTGGCTCAATCTGAATCACTCGGTTGGCACAAGGACTGAAAGAAAGAGAAGAAACATTTATGTGACAGCAGTGCAAAGTTCACACTCACTTTAACCCTCTGAGTTGATTATTGTGCATCTCTTTGTTTACATCTTTCATTCTGCCTGGGATCCAAGAGATCACCAAACACATAAACAAGTCAGGCCAGTACACTGCATTCTGGGCTTTTCAATAGGCACCAATGGGACAGGACAAAGACAAACTCCTGTGTTTTATTCTAATCAGCCTGACATGAAACTCACTGAAGTGGTAACTGTGCGCTGAGATGCTAATGAAAATAGCTCAGTTGGAAAAATAATGCACAGAAGAAAGATTCTCCAAAATCTGGTCCCTTTTTTGGCCTACTGCAGACCAGCAAGATCCCCTTTATAGCCCAGGAATAATGTGAGAGAGGCGTGCAGTAATCTACCATGCCTTCGGCATTATTGCAATAGGAAGGCACAGCAGTACACCTAAAAACCAATACCATTCATCAAATCTAGACCCTGGGTCATCTAGTATGTGAAGATTCACTACCTGTTACTCTGTATCTGTCCACCATGCACACTACACCATGTATGTCTGTTGTAACTAAGACCAACTGCAGTACTAAAATCTTAGCTATTACCCTGAATTTCTCATTACATTACTGATTCTTTTCCTTCAGTCTTAACAAGGAATCCTATAAACTTTTCAGATCAGTATTATTAAACAAGTGTTTTGTAAAATGGAATGACAACTTTAAGCATTTAAATATGAATGGAATTAATCAGTTCTACTAAAATCCATGGGAAAATCTGCAATTCTCTTCTACAGACCATAACTTTCTGATTTATCTTTTACTTTTTCAGAGGCCAAGAGAGTTTATTGCTCTTCAAACAATTCTGCTTCTAGTAAATTATCCAGTCAAAAAGAGCCATAAAACTCATTCTTATCCCACTTCTCAAGAAAAGCAGTGCCACAAAGCTGTGGGGTCTTTTATTCACATACCACAGAACCTTTAGGAAACTTACAAAAGTCAGCTTTTCAGTTGGCCCATACCTTGTAAAACAGCAGAGGATGTCGAGCCTCCTGTCTTCCCTGCGGTAGAGGTCCATGCTGAGAATAGCAGGGAAGATGAGCAGAACCATGGCAAAGTTAAATACCACAACAACAGCAGCCTGGAAACGAAAATGAAAGACAGCCCATTTGAGAAAAGAGAGACATAGTAAACTGTGGACATATTGCTGAAAGTATCTCGACACAGACGTAGCACATATTAAGTAATCACAGCTTCAAAAATGCTAACACTTAACTTTAATAATTTAAGGAGGAACAAAGGTTTATATTACCCTTTGTGGGGTAATTCCCCCAAATACTTAAGACAAATTAATAAATAATGTAAAATCTCAGCCCTTTTTGAAAGACTTTTAGTTTTTTACACAAAAGTACTGAAGGCTATTTTGTAAATAAGTACAGGTAAAACACAACTGTCAATTTTCTAAAAAAAAGTTATTAAAAATCTCCATTCTCCTATTTTATTTTTCCGAATGGTGAAGTATCGCCTTGGTTTTGCCATGTATTGCTCACACATTTAGTGTGCCTCATCCAAATCGTTGTACTCCTTGCCATATGTAACTTATACAGTATTTATCAAAAAGAACAAAGACTGGGATCAACATTCCATGTAGTAATGTGCATTGCACCACAACTAAACAATGAGGACAGCAGTGAAAGGCTAGCACTGGTGAAAACAGCAACACGGTCTCTAGGCATCTGCAATAGTTACTTTTTCTTTGTTCCTTGTACAGGTTGCCTAAAATAAATCTCAGAATCGTATTTATAATTGTGTTTTCATGGCTTACGTAAGTATAAAATTGTGTTACTTACAAACGTATTTAAAAAGGCAGGGGTACATATCAACCACAAATGTTAATTATAATGAAGCAAGTGTCTGTTGCTCCAGCAAAATCCTTGAATTTTACAGTTATTTTGGGGATTTTGAGACAATGATGTTTTGCAGTGCTAATTCAAAAGAAAAAAATGTACAGTGTAAAATCCTTCAAAAGTGTTTTCTGAATGAACACACCAACTCTGAAAGTGAGAGGGATTAAGCTTTAAGTACTAAGTAGATTGATGTCTGTGTGGTTTCAAGCACAGCATCTATTCTCACTTTTTTTTAGAAATCAAATAAATCAAACAATCAAACATGCATCATCAATAAGCTGTTCATAGGAAAACTGGTTACTTCATGCTAAGGTTAAAAAGAATGAAAGCCTGTGCATGAGGTGCACAAAGAAAAGCCAGCATGACTGGTTGGTAGGGGCCCAGTCCAAGGTACATGCTGTATCCACCATTCCTGGTAGACCACCCAGAGAGCATGGGTGTACTGCATAGCCAGAGGTGATGAGCAGATGATGAGGCCTGTCATCCACAGTTCCCACCTTACTTCTGCCTGCTTGCAACTCTGCTAGATCCTCCCTTTGTTGTCCTTTTCAATACCCAGTTCTAAACTGCTGCAACAGCTTTTCTTCAGAGTGCAATTCTATTTGTCATACAACCAAGGCAGGGGTCTGCAAAGGTTAAAGAATTGGGAAAGGGGGGCTATGTAGGCCATTCACTGCACTTACTCAATCTGCCACAACTTTGTCAAGGATTTTTTCCCCCTCTTCAATACACTGTAATGTTTTCCAATGAAACCTGTTCATACTATAGTGTATATAAATAAATATGTATACATGTATTTAATAGTGCTTCATCCAGTCTTCTTTACAGGCCTGTGCAAGTTCCACAAAATTACCAACTTAGATCTGATTACCTTAATATACACTACCACACTGTTTGTCAACTGTGACACCAAAAGCTGATCAAACATAGATTTGTTACTCGACCAACAATTCAGAAGGAGAAAACTATGCCAAACATTCCAAGCAAAATAACAGGAAAAAAGAAAAGAAAAAACCGTTGACATGCAAGACTGAAAGCAGACTGCATTTGCAAGAGCTAATCAGGAAACCATTTATTCTCCCTCAGCGGCTGGATTGCTTTACAGATACTGGGCCTCAAAAGACGTGGACGCTTTGATAATTATCTCACACTGTCTTAAGGAAAAGGTCAAAGCCAACTCCCTTTTTGAACACATAAATCAACTGGAATTATTATTTTTTAAATCATAGGAAAAAACTGTCAAACCAAAATGAAAAAATGAGGAGGTCTTTTTCTGTTTAAAGTTACATTCAATGCTAAACTTCTGCTTGGCAAGCCAATCAAATTGATTTGAACAGGTGCTTTGGGAACGCAAACATATATCATCAAAGGAGTTGGAAGAGTGAGCATTTGCTTCTGTACAATCTACTTTGACATTTCCTTTCATGTAAGTGTTTAAAAAATATACAGTTCTCCAAACATTTTCTCACCCTCTCAATTTAGAAATAACTATTAATGTAACCAAATTGTCACTCCTAGCTTCAAAGTGCTGTTTTTATGGTTCTATCTAGTTGCTGGAATTATTATCCCAGGTATCAAGAAAAATTACAACCCTTCACTTCCGCTGGGGAGGTTACAGGTCAAGCAGCATGAAAAATGAGTGGAGACACAGGTTACGAAAAGCAAAATTACTCTTCTGAAATAGTACAGTTTATCTGCACTGCAGAGGTTAGCAGTCCTCATAAATTGTCTCCATGTTAAGCTGAAGCACGTTATGCCTGCAGTAAGCAATATTAGAAATGAATAAGATCTTCCTTGATTTCACCAATATCAGCTAGCCTGTAGTACCTACCTTTTGATGCTTTTGGCTTTGGAAAACGGCTACTCGAAACAAAAAATGTATTTATTATCACATGCAGTTCTTGCACACATTTACAATGTGTTTTTTTAGTTAGGATCAGTGTCAGTTAATTGAGCTCCTTGACTGGACTTGATCCAGGATGCTTTATTTAGCAGTCAGATTATTTTAGAAAAATAATTCTTTTCCAGATACACGGAGAAGGAAGTTCACTTTAGAGTGTCTAAAAAGATACTACTAGATTATAATTTTAACAGCAGAACTCATTTTAAGCTATCTATGTAGCGATAAATGTGACTGCAGCCTCATATACATACAGCTTTAAAGCATTAAATGATTTCACAAGGAATTTCAGTCCCAGTGTTTATAGTTCTGGCAAGCAAGGCACCATTATAAATGCCATTAAACACTGACCACCTTCAAACTACAAAGGATTACCATAGTTTCATGACAATTGTGGAAATGTACCAGAAGTATTTTTCTCTAACAACAAGACGACCACAGTAAGCTGCAGCACGTCGGCCGGCAGCTCCATTTCGGGTAACTCGCAGTCCGGATGGGAGCCGAGCATGGTGGCCAGAGCGGGAGAAGCAGGCCACCACATGTGGAGCCGGCAACAGTGAGGAGGAGGCCGCGGTGAAGAGGAGGACGGAGCGGCTGAGGGACATCGTGCTCCCACTGCCACGGGAAGCCATTGTATTGAATTTGAACGCGGCGCTGTATGTATAGCTGACGCGTCCCTACGGGGAACAAGCATTCCATTGTACTTGTTACGTATGGCAAATAAATCTAATCTGAATCTGAATCTGAGTAAAGGCACCTCTGGCATTTTTCCTAATGGCAGCTCATTGACAATGTTGCATACTTCAGCTATATTTCTTCCATCACCCATTATTTCTTCCATGACCCATTAAAAGATAACTAACGGTTCTCATCTTACTACAATAACAGTATTGATAAAACAGTAAGACTCACTGAATTGCATGCATGTTGTTGCTTTATTAAATCACAATTCATTTGCTTACACAATTTCAGAGACTGAACATTTGTTTTTACACAATTTAATGCTGAGCTCCCTCACCAACAATGATAAGAACATACATGACTTTCAAAAACATGGACTGAACAGTATTGTTTCACTTACTTGTAAGGAAAATGCTCTTAGGGCAGGAATAGGTATTAAAGCAGCCATGAAGAAGGCAGTCACATTGCTGATGGAGGTAAGGGCCACACTTGCTCCAGTTCTCTTTAGACATTCTCCTGTTCGGTCCTTTGGGGGACATAATAGGTGGAAGAATATCAAAACAAGATTTATGATGGTTATTCCCATAAGACATTGGATGATAGAAAAAGGTAAACAAAAACACTTTTTCTGAATACATGGATAAAGCATACAGCACTAGTACCGTTCATAAAAATTAAATTAGTGAATGAAGGCAGTTTAGATTACCATCTTGGTTGTGGACATAGCCAACAGTACACAAATACTACGCCAATTACAATCAACTTTCCAACTTTGGAACTGCAAATCTGTTTTTTTTTCCTGAGTAGAGATACTATTCATGTTAACCCTCTAAAGGCTATGGCAACATTCCGGTACCAAAAATATGTACTGTGCTCTGAAAACTAGAATTGTGCATTTGGTTTTATAGGACGATAACTCATAAAAATGACAGCAAATTGTCATTTTTGAAGGAAAGTCGTAAGCTCTTCATTATGCCAAAAACTCTATGGATGCAGAACAGCAGCCTCCACCCCCTCCACAGTATGAAAACAGTGAACTTCTTTCGGATAATCTAATCATATGTTAAATCTTCCCCTCACAAAATGCACCCCAACCCTATTATGCTGGAGAAGAATAGTGAGCATTTTTTCATTAAAGCTAAACAATCCTTGTTTTTGATACAACTATTCCTGTATTATCCTCATATCTCAGCTGATGGTATATCTGCAGGGCTACAAATACAGAGTGACACTCCTTTTTTTTAAAAAGGGTGCAGCAATAAAATGCTGGACCACACATTGAGCCAGTCTGTCATTCAAAACCAGAGGGATAATGTTTTTCTACCAAAGGAACTGTTTACTTTTTGATTTAAACCACATAAAAGCTACAGCAGAATGAGACAGTCAAAATGCTTTAAGCTTTCTAACAAAGACACTGGGAACTGAGGAGTCAGTGTATGTTGGGGGTGGGGGGAGTGGGGGGCGAGGAAGCCAAGTAAATACAGGTTTCTTTTAGACTGCCACTTTGTCATTGAGCTCCAGAAGCCCACACCTAGGTTACAGACATAGACATGAGCTTTGTTAAAGGCCAATTAAAGTCTAGGCGAGTACTTTCTATTCAAAGCACTCCCCCATCTCCAGTTGCAAATAAATCTAGTTATAAAAATATGACACCTGCTCTGAAATATGGTCATAATGTGTTACCCGGTGGGATACTAATACAGGAAAATAAAATAAGCTGAATGCAAAAAAGATCATTTACCAGCTTCCCTTAAATTAAGTTTTTATTCTTACCTCAAACGGAATTCTTTTATTATGCCCTGTTTCACTGAATGCATGTGCCAAAAGGAAGACATCGTCCACTCCGACACCAAGAGCAAGAAAAGGCAAAACCTGCAGGAAAAAAGCACAACAATACAATCTAAATTCACCAATCAAGTAGCTCAGATGCTGAATTAAAAATATTGTTATTAATGTAGTTGCTGATGAAGTAACTGATATCACTTGTGCTATATCAGTGAACTGAATAAACAATTGTCACAGAATACCTTTCATGTGTATTTTATTCCATTTATTTTATTCCATGAAGTGTTTGCAATGCTTAATTCTGTGCAAAATCCAACAAAGACTTCAGGGACAAAAATTCTGACTGGCCTGCTCACTGGCAGAAGTATGGTAGAGCAGGCTGTAAGTGTGCCCAGAGCCCTCAACCCCATCTCATACTGCAGGGAGAAGATCATCTGCACAGATGGGGCAGGCCACTGGCACTCGAAGGGCACATCAGTAGTGTTCTTCCTGATCTAGCAGCAGATTGGCCAAAAGCCACTCTGCTCGTCGGTTATGTTTGAGGCTCTCACTGGGGTCAAAGATTAAAAAACATTTAAAGCTCTTCACCTCTAATGGAACCCTTTAATTAAGATTGAGTACCTTTGCTTAGTAAAGCTTTGGCACTTTTTTGAAGGCCTCCAAACCTCATGTTAGCTTTTAGCTGGCAAGAGTTCTGCTAAGGCCTTATATGGGCATACTGGATACAATTTTCGAGGTAGCCCAGGAATTCTCCAAGACACGCCCCATTGACATGGGGGATTGGGGGTGGGGGGGGGGACGTGGATTGAAGATTTTCCCACAGCCTCCCATACCTGAAATATGGGACGGAATCTCAGACGAACCAGGTTCCACCCCATTCTCTGGCCTTCGGTCCGGAGATCCGCTGGGGTTCCTTAATATTTAAGTATTAAGAATAAGTACTTTGAGACATTTTTCTATGTTAAAGGTGTTGTATAAATGAAAGTTACTGCTGTAGTAGTAGTGACATTAAACTCAATAATATGCATACAAGATTAAGGCTAACTAAATGTTAGCATTTAGTCCCGTTTTAGTCTTCAATGACACATCCGTACATTTCTTGGCTTGTAAAGTTTAAGATCAGGAAATTAAATTTTGTGTTTAGATTTCAAATTTGGAACTAGTTTGCATGAGGATTAAGTCTTGAGTCAACAACTGAACTGCCTGTGCTATATAGTTCAATGAACAATATGTAATGACATCAAAATGTCCAATGCAATCTGATTGTGATGTAAAAATATTTTACTGCGTAGTTACTGATGAAATAAAATACTTTCCCTTGGTAATAGTAGTTCAGGATCACCAGTACTAGCAAACCTACGATAATACTCCTTGGAATAATTGAAACACTGCTTCAGGATCAAAAGTAGTCATAGTCCATGACTGACTCAATTTAAGAGGCTAATCTGACTGCAGTATTGGAAATCAACTTTACACAATTTTCTTTTGTGTTGTGGTTATACTGACACATGTTCAGGTCTGATTCAGGGAGATTGGTGTCCATAATATGACTTCCATAGTTTGCACTAGGAGATCAGGCTCCCTTACTCTGGCAGCACAATCCTAGGCCCACCAAAAATTAGGTTTACTATTCTGCTCCCAGAATAAGGGCGCCTGGTTTGCTAGTATAAATGCTGGGATCTGGCTAATGGATGCTGCTGTCCTGGAATCCAAGTTAAACAAGTGTAAGTATAAACATTTTTTCAGTTTAGCATTCGAAGTGTCTAAGAAGAGAGAAGAAAACAATACTGTGAATAGGAACATTTTACTTTGACACTTTTTGGGAACCAGATGATTTTGAAAAGGTAAGTTTATTTGTTTTTAATTTTGACAGTTTGGAATTGGAGCCCATGTGTGGATATTAAAAAGAAGGCATATAAATTCTGTTCAGGATAAGGTTACTCAAAGAGCAAGTACTATGAACATTAAATTCTAACCTCTGAAAGCATCCCATTTAATTCCTTTTCCTGAAAAATTATTCTTTAAGTGATTGCATTTTAAGCTTCTCCAAGGAGCTGTTGAAGTAATCCAGCTGCTGAGTGAAGCATTGCAGTAAATGTGTTCTGCTGACATCTTTGGGTCACATCCACCTCTTTGTATTGGTGACATTTTCAGGGCAGCTTTTAAAAATGTTTTACTCAGTTTTTTGCTAAACATTAGAAAATCAAAAACTCAGCAGAGTGTCTCCTAATCAGTCAAGCGACAAAATTAATGCACTGTCGCCAGTGATAGAAATTCGGAATACTCCAATGGGATTCCAGTGGTTGACTTTACTGAGGCAGCGAAAGGAAAAGACATCTACCTCATCTGCTTTACTGTGTAAATTGATTATTCATAGAGCTTGATGGAGAAGCCATTACAATGTTATTTATGACTTAATCTTTAAAACAAAATAATAATCTATGGGATGCACCATGGGATAAATTACTTCTCTTCTAATGGATATTATAACACATAACATTACTTAAATAGTTATATGGCTGAAAAGATTTTGGTACAAATTAATTGACTTTATACTGTACCTGAGTTGTTGCAGCATTAAAGGAAATTCCAATCAAAGAACACAGGCCCAATCCTGCAGCCACTGACAGTGCAACCAACAAGACACCTGCCAGCCCCACGGCACCCTGGGACTTGGCGCAGTCCCACCGTAGCATGGTTAAACATGCATAGGCAAGCTGCAAGCAGAACAAGGGAGAAGACAAGCATTAAAATCCAATTCATCCTGATGATTTTCAAACAAAAAATTATTTAAATACAACTCAAAATAAAACAGCACAATGAACTCATACATTAGTCCCACTCAAACACAGGAATGCCACAAATTGTGACAACTTTATGAGCATAAGATCAAACCGGTTCTTAACTAGTAGTTTCCCCAATATTATTTTGGATTGTTAAGCAGTATTGATGCTATTATTGCCATAGCTGCAATCTGAGGTGCGCAGAATGACTTACCATTAAAAGATAGCCACCAGCCACTCGTATAACACTGACACTGGAAAATGACTTGAGGATGTCCTCAAGGGTAGTAGTAGAGAATGAAAGAACCTTCTGGGTCGAATTCTGTGCAACACTTTGATGGACAATCTGCAGAAGGTGTTATACATAAATTTAAAAGGAGATTATTAGTTCGATTGTCGATAAGCATTTTCAGTGAACGTTGTATCCAAATTCTATAGTTTTCTTAAAACAGTTGCAACAAAGAACTTAAAAAAGTGATCAGACCAGTTAATAATTAATCAATTAGAATTAAAGATTTAGAGCCTCCATATTATCTATGCGCTCATTTTAAATGGGTATATTCCACCTAAAATGCACAGTAACACTAGAAAATGAGATAAACTAATTCATTGTCACCTTAGTTTAATTGCATTTCTGATTTACAGACATTTAATAAACCTCCTATTCTGCCTATATGCAAAACAATCTTTGTTTCCCCGCCCGCTCCCCACCCCACCCCCCCCCGACAGTAAAAGTTACAGCTTAGGCAATTCATCAGGTTCTTCTTCACTCAAACAAAAAAAATTCTTCAGGGCTCCTCATTCATGCTTCATTGGCTGGCCAGTACACAGGGTCACAGGCTGCTTTACAAAGGTCACTGCCCGGGAAACAAATGCCAGATGATGTCACATGACCCTACCAATGGGACTGCAGCTGTGAGCAGATTCTGTGCCTAGCTAATGTTTTCCAGACACCTTTTTTTTAATAAACAGAGTAACAATCACAGTGGGCGACTGCTGCTCAGTTCAGTGTAGGCTTTGTTTGTTTCTATATTATGTTTATAAATGCAGTTGAAAACAAATATTATTCTAAGTTTGGTTGAAATATTAACACGACGTCTGTTTGTATTAAAACTACAATCTCCACAGGTAGTATTCCAAAAAAAAACTATACCAATGATTCTGAATCCCAAAAGGTTTATCTCAAATCAGGCATTGCATAGCATCGACTTTTTTTTGAAAACTGTGCAAGCAAAAAGAGACAGAAGCAGGCTTCACTGCAGGAAGCCACATCTGGAGGCTAAATTGACCATTTGACAGACACATCCTTCCTATTACATATAGCCTTATATGCACGGTTTTCTAAACACTGAAATGCAACTTATTTCCAACGCACAATTTAAAAAGAAAAACAAATACACAAAAACTTACAATGTTAAATGGGATTTTACTTATTAGAATAAGTTAAATTATCAAATGACATTTTTAAAAAGGTCTGAAAAACTTGCATGTCTCTGAGAAATGTTTCGAAGTGCTTCACACAATATACTACTCTGAAGTGCAGTGACTGTTGTTATGTAGGGCTAAAACAGCAATCATTCTGCATATAGCAAGATCCCACAGACAGATGAATGGGCAATGTGCTGTACAGTGAATATATATTGTGGTAGTTACCTCTTTCCTTAGATCCTGAAATGTTAGTTATGTCCTGATCCAACATACAGGCCTCACCATATAAACAAAAGCACTTTTAATTTACTTTTCTTTCCATTTTACCTCAACATATTTCCTTTGCCAGGCCTCTAGAATGGCTGCAGCTTTGTCCGGATTCCAGTTGATATCCGAAACGTAGTAATAATCCTTGAAGTGCTCATACATCTGCTTGGGGGTCATTAACTGAAACATGGTCTGGAAAGCCTGGGCACTGAACAGAGGCACAGAGAGATGGGGGATGGGAAAAAATAAACATTATCAGGAAAAGAACTCAGTTTACGAAGTCATAAATGAAAAGCTCAAAATCTTTCAGCTACTTTTTTTCACCCACTAAAAACTTGACTTTTATTATGCTGCAACACTTATTTAAGTGAACTTGTGAATAAACATACAATATGCCTGTCCACAGTTAGTCTTAGAAGCTGTATAGAAAAAAGGGTATTTTTGCTTTGAAAGTTAGGAGTCCTATTTTATTATGAATTAGTTCATTAAGTTCTGTATTGTGCAAAGTAAAATTGAATACCACTTGAAACCAATTTTTTTTTACATAGCATTTTTTGGGATGGGGGATTTAATGTTTTTCTCTTTTTCTTTGCTTTTTTCCCCCATGGTCTGTTTGCTAACAGGTAGCATCCTCAAGGCAGGAAGCCAGAACTGTGGACTTCATGATTGTTGTCAATGATGGTCTGATCATGGTACTCAGATGAAAAAAAGATGGGATTCAAGCAGGGCAAAGTGGTAAATGCCATTCCCCCGTCCCACCAAAACAAAACACCTACCTCTCTGGTCTACAGAAGTCTGTGAATAGAGCTGATAGACTGCTCCCTTTTTCAGTTTTAATACGTCTCCCCTCCCCAAATGATGGCTCAGTAGATATATATAACATATTGGCCTAGAAATTCACTTTGGGCCCGCCAGCTGGCGTGCGCCCAAAAGTTGGCGTGAGCACGGAGCCAGTTGCGCCCGTCAGATATTCGGTTTTTGCGCCCCAAGTCGGAACCGGGCGCTATTCCAGGGTGTGCCCGCCCCCGCTTGGGGCGCTGAAACTGAATTTCAGCGCTCTAGGCGCCGCTGCGCCACCCGCTGCGGAGCGGCAGGCTGCGGTACTGCAGGCCTCCTCCTTCTCTTAAGGGGGAGGTGCCTGCAACGGGGAGATCGCCGCTGGATAGTGCCGGCAAATGAGCCCGGCACCACGGAGAAGTGCCGGGTTCGCGGAAAGCAGCCGGCAATGCCGCGGGGGGGGGTGGAGGAGGCCGGGGAAGGAGGTGCGGGCAGGCGGCCGCCGAAAAAGCGGCCGGCCGCACCTCCACCTTAAAGCGCCCCACTAAGGCTACAGTACGGCCCCGTTTTCTGATCGCTGTTTGCGGCCGCTGCGGAAGAGGCGGCCACAACTAAATATGGCGGTCGGGCCGGTAGCGGGGCACTGCGCACACCGATGACGTCATCGGTGGCGGCGCAGCACTACTGGCTAACGCCGCCATTACCGCAGCGCTGAATATCGGCGAAAGCTCAGCAAGTGGCGCAAAAGCCCTCTTTGGGCGAAAACTGGGCGCAAAGCCTACTGAATTTCTAGGCCATTATGTGGTCTGAGCCATCCAGACTAAAAGATCGTAAATAAACATGTTCCTTTAGATTATATATTTACTTTAAAAAAATACATTTAAATATGGCTATCTATGTAAATAGCTGTGCCTTTACAAAAAAGCAAAGAGGTGTTTTTCCTAAGACAAGACTCCTCTCTGGTCTACAAAAAGTCTACAATTCGAGCTATTAAGACAGCTCTCTTTTCACTTTTAACAAAAAGTCTATTTGGAGAGTTTCCCCTTCCCAGATGATGGCTCGGTGAATATTTACAACATATAGTGTGGCCCTGAGACTGGAGGATCCCAAGTTCAGTCTCTATGATGTGTATTTCTGTGTCCTGGTTGCTACAAACTGTAACTGAAATTAGCTATAACTTGGGTTGTACAAATTGATTTCTGTTCTATTCTAGTTTGGTTACTTACCTGTGTAGTTTTCCACTGCTATTCTTTGTGGTACCCCCTACTATTAGCTCCTCTTGCCAATGCATGTACTTTTTCGACAGGCCCTGGCAACCACCACTTAACACACGGGCAATATCAAGAGGCTGTAAATATAGTAAGCATCATTAGATAACTGGGTACCATATGATTATAAACGATAACAAGAGGGTTCATTAGTTTCCACATTTTTTCAATATATAATTCATATACATTTTAGTTAACACTTAGAGGAAATGATAATTAAGGCAAATTGTATATGTCAATGTTTCACAATAAAAGTACAGTAATAATCACCATGGTGTAAATCCTGATTTAAAAGAAATGACCATATAGAGACATAGGTAAAAGGTCTACATTTATTACTTACTGTTGTTGAGTTTTTATTAGGGGCAGTATGTGGGCAGTCAGGATCTGTAGGGTTCAGGCAAGGGCGATCCATGTAACCATGCCCAACCCCAGCCTTGTTCAGCATCTCCTCCCAACCATCCACCTCATACTTTAGGTTCTTCAACTCCTCCAGGAATTCTAAGGGGTCAAGATTCGTCCACTGCAACTGTGGTTTACCTCTGTCAAGAAACAGATTCCATATTGAATTTAAAGAAACTTAAAAATGTTACTAGAGATAGAGTTGCATTATGAGCTTAATTTCCCAATTCACTGAAAATAGATTGTTAGTGTTGAGCATGGGTCAAGAATAATATAATTGGCCCATGTGCAGCATAAACATCGGGATAGACCGGTTGGGCCGAATGGCCTGTTTCTGTGCTGTAAATCTATGGAATAAACTATTCAGATAGTTAGTTCATTAGGATACTACATGGCATCAAATATTCACATATTATATTGCGTATTATTATATTTTACTCTGTGGGCTAGATTTTCATGTTAAAAGAGCAAGTCGGCGAAATCTCAGTTTTCTCTTTGTAGTGGTAAAAATAAAGTTAAAATGTGCAACGTTTATAGCAGCCAATGTTGAAGGCTGCCAGAATGGTAATGCTGTAAACCTTCTCCCCGTAGACCATCTCATCTCAACCCTGAGCCCCACTGGTTGCTTCATAGCTAGAGAGAGGAGCACGGTAATGTTGCTGCTGTAAGCAAGTGCAAAATCGTGGGGTAAATTTTCATCTTTGGCACTCTCAACACGGAGCTTGCCACACCAAAAGCACATATTGGGAAATTGGGGCACTGATTTTCCATTCATTATATAATTAAATTTTCACTGCCAGGCAGAAAACTGGCGGTAGCATGTCGACTACCCATTATACACCCAGCTCAATTTTTCTTTCTATCGAAATGGAAAGGAAAATTCACTGGGATGTATAAAAGGCGGCCAATTCACAATATTGAATTTACCCACCCCTCCCGGTGAAACTTAAAATCTACCCCACTATCTTCTGTTATATATCAGCAAGAAATTTAGCCTAGTGTCTTCTACCAATTTCATTGAAGTTTAACATATAGAAGTTTTGTGAACTGCTATCATAAATACAACACTTTCAAAAGATTTAGAATCATACTCAAAGAATTCACTGCATAAAATTTCTTAATTCACTATACCCTTGAAAAATAAAATTTTAATTTTAATTTTGTGCTAAAATTCTTCAGTGCACAATGGGTTAAAATGAATTTTTGGGAAGGCTCAGAGATATTGAGGGTTCACATGCTAATATTCAGGGCTGCGGAGTCCAATAAAGTTCCATTTATAATCTGCATCAAGTGGGAGGCTGAAGTGTTTCCCAGCAGAAAGGATACAAATTCAGAGGGAAGGACACACCTAGGTGATCTCTAGCACCTCCTGGCGGCTGCCAACACCATTGGAGGCTGAGTAGACGAAGAGAATAAAATACAAAAATAAAAGGAATAACTTGCTCAAAAAATATTCTCATAAAAATAACGCATTTTGCGAGTGGGGCTAAAAACATGAACATTTATATGCGCAGACATCAAAGTGGAGTAAAAACACGATCATATCTAAGTTTCTTTAAATTGGAACTGTGAAAACAGTAAAAAATTGGTTGCCTTCCCCCTCCAAAAAATGGAATATTTCTCTCTTTCCCAAGACAGTTATTTGTTTCTGTTTAATCTAAAGAAATATATATATTTTACCAGATAAGCTCTTCCAAATTCTGCCTCTATGTTACTTTGATTGATACTGTGAGATAAATTAGTATTTAATATGAAAGTGCTGACAGCCTGCACCCACTGAGACTTTTCCACTGTGAAAATATGATGTCATTTTTACACATTAACAGGATAAGAAACTAGCATCTGGCAGCATCAAAAGATTGTGACATAATGTCAGATTACAGTCCTCCTGTATAATAATAATAATAACTGTTTTTATACTTGAATCAATCATAGTACCTGACCTTTATTACTGCTAATGATACCTTACTTCTTTATGCTCTTTGACAACCTGGCAATGGACCAACATCCCCCCCTTTTGAATTTCTTCCTGATGCTGACAGACTGGAGAGGCTTTTGGCTGGGTTTTTTTGTGGTTCAAACCACATTGTATCTGCTTAACCAGGCTTGAGTCATTATTTCAACTCTCCCAACCAGAAAACACAAAACCCTTATTTACAATTCCATTTTTATATTATCAGTTCCCTGTGCCCGCCCACCCTGCCAACAAACCTCCAGACTCTCAGAGAGAAAAAGTAGTCCACGATTCTTGTTGGGATCATGATCCTATAAATCTATATAATATTCCATGGCTAAAATACTAAACATAATTGACTGATAAGCAGTCACATGTGAGAAAATATGTTTTCACTACTCCTTGTTAATTGATGTCAGCAGGAAAAATTCTCCATCGATTGCTGGGAATGGGCAGTAGAAGAGATTGATGCCACCAAATTATTAGCTGTGGGAACTGGGTAAAAAGATTGTAGGGTAAAAATTTGTCGGTGCCTGGTTTTGGTTGCGAATGTGACCAAAACACGCAACCCGAACCAGGAAGCCTGAGTCTGGCACGAAATTGGGCCTCAGGCCTCATTACTATTAATTGGGCGAGCTGCTGGCTCCTGTTGCAACTCCACAGGCAGTTCAACCATTTGAAGAAATGAACAGCGGGCCGCTTGTCTCGCTGGCAGTGGCCCGAAGGTAAGTACCAGGAAGGGGGTTGGGGGGTGGTGGAGTGGCAATCGGTGCACTGTGGAGTTTGTGGAGCACTCCTGTTCCTTCTGGCTCAACAGCAATGGCCACTGAAGAATCGGCACCTGCTCCGCCCTACCATATCCAATTTCTGCACGGGTGCCTAAAATAGGCATTGAGCCTACATATTTAAGGGATGTAACGCCTGCTTTAGGTGGCTGCCAGGGACGCTTAAAAACGGCCCAACCCAATTTTGGGTCGGATGCTTTTCAGGTGTCTTTGGGGCACAGGATATTGGTCCCCGAAATTGGGCTTTGTTGCACCCATTTTATGCCCGTAAAGCAGGCGCATTAAGGTCCAATTTCTATCCCTGCCTGTTTTTGAAATAGGTTAGTTCAAGAGGGCATAGCTGAACAAATATTAACAGTAGTCTACAGGCTAACATTGTTAAACCTCATAGTTTTAAAGTTCCTGGCCCTTACAACAGTGAAGGACCTCATTAAAATTCTGAATCTATATATCGACAGTGCTTTACCTTGCAGTTAGCTTTGCTTTTTAAATGATTCACATATTTATAATTAAAAAATAAAATAATCACAAGGAGTATTTTCTATGAATCCAAAGGTGGCATTTTAACTGAAGGAACTAAAACTAAAGGCAACTAAGATTTACTTACGGCAGGTAGACTGTTCCTAGCTGTAACTTAGCACCTTCCCAGAAACAGTCCAAGGGTGTGATTATTACACAGGGATACAATTTTTCGATAAGCTGGTAAAAACATAGAAGAAGCAGGGCATCACACTTAGCGTAGTAAGTATAGCAAGCATCAAAAATGAAACAGATATAACATTACTTTGCCTAATAGAACATACGTTTGATAAAAAATGTTCTATAAATTTTAAGGGGGATCGACACTCACCTGGTCCATCCAACCAGTTTCTGTTACAAGTGCTCCTGATTTATAACATAAGTTGTCTAAGGTCCACTGTCTAAATGAAAAGAGACAAAAAAAAACAAAAAAAATGGGCTTAGTAAAAACATACAGACAAGTTAAAAATGAAAAAGCAGGAAGATCAGATGGCAATCCAACAAGACGACTGGACTAGACTTAACAGGCCTGAAAAGTAGCACTATGGTACAGTTGCCTATGTTAAAGGTTCAAATTCCTATAAATATTTCCTTTGGTTTTGAAAAAAGTTCTTCACAAAAGTTAGAAAATATAAAGAGATGTGAGTGATTCAATGTCACTTACTTGTTGTACAAATAAACTTGCACTCTGCTGGCTTTAAGTGCAGAGTCAAGGTGCTGCTGCAGTGCTTCAACTGTTAGAACATTAGCACCTTCCTCAGGAGGTGTTTGAATCATGATCTGTGGATTGAACATGGCTTCCTCCCCTATCTTCTGTCGTGTGTATGATAATTCTCGACTCACTCTACCACCAACTAAGGGAACAAAAGGCATTTTTCAGTTATTTAATGATATTGGTATGATACAAAACTTTTCTACAAATTCATGCTTTATTAATGATTCCCCGGGTATATATAGAATTTAGCTGTATAATTTACATATTGTTATTAGAGCTTCCTACACTCCTTCATATGTTGATCACAATGCTGCATTTCTGATGTTATCCATGTTATGACTTAACTTCATGTGGCACTAACTCTTCCTTAAGAATAAAGCCAAGTAGGAAGAACATCTGCACATATATATAGTAAATTAAAGAAACAAATGATTGATTGTAGAAGCAGGGATTCTTTATTAGGTTCAGGCTGGTGCACATGCATGGCGATAAAAAACTCAGAATATAGCAACAAATAGAATTTCCCCACTCCAACCATTAATTATCATACATGTAGCACATTTCTACCATCATTTATCATTACCTGTCCCTGAAATGATGCATGTCATAAAAATCAAAAGGGTGAACAATTAAAAACAGACAATCATATTCAAAACTTCTGTACAAACTTCTTTGACCTCATTTTGCACATTTTAACTAAATCCCATGACTAGATTACTGTCTTGTGGCTTCCTTCTACTCATCATTATTCTTTTTATGTGCACCCACAAACATTTCACCATAACACTCTCCAAGATATTGCCAGATAGATTTTCGTCGTTATTGCCTGGGCATTAAGCACTGCCTGAGAGGACCACAGAGAGTAAACACGGGTGAGGAAGATTGCACGCCGGTAACACAGCCTGCCCAATTTTCCTTCCATTTAAATTAATGGGAAGATAACGGGGCAGGCTCTGTAATAAGCATGCAATCCTCCCCACCCAATTTTCCACTCCGCACTACATCCAGATAATGCTTAATTCCCAGGTTGAAAATCTACTCCTATGTCTCTTGGTAGATCATGAATTGATTATAGCACTTTCATTAACAAAGAAATCATCTATAATACACTCCCAATAATACTTCTTTATGTCTCTCAAAGATACTGTCCTAGTTGGGGATCTTAGTGCACTGATATGGTTTGAAGTAGGCAGTTTAGCACCAATAGGCCAGACTGTTTATTACCTTACAGGAACAAGCCTACAAAATGCCCCTATCCTCAATTTATTTAAGGTTTACTGCTTGGATACTAATGTTAAGTACTCTGGTGCGCTTCTACTATGTTACAATTGATTACATAGACAGAGTTCTAAATATTGCATTTTTCTACTGTGTTTTTTAAATGACCAAAATCTTTGTTGCATGTGTTAATATTATATATATATATTATATACACATACTCATGTGCATGCATAGGGGTGGTTGAGGGGGGGGGGGGCGGGGAGAGCAGGCAGGCAGTAAAGATGCATTTCAAAGTTTCACATCGCTGACAAGAAATTTCCTACCTGCCGCTTCAAAATGCAGATAGCAAATTCCTGACCAACAATGTGGAACTTAGGTCTGAACTGCATCAGGATTTTGATACATTACATTTTGCATATACTCCAGAATATCAGTTTATCTTATTAAAAATCTTGTGCATGCATGCATTTTGTATCCACAAACATTAATTATTGTCAGAATTTTTATGTCAACATTTAAAATTGAAACTGCCTATACAAATATTTATAATGGTAATTTGAAATTTAAACACTTGCCTGTCAAACCAATCAAAATGTTTATCAAAAATATTATGCGTGTCATTTTTTCTTAGTACAGTAACTGAAATTTATAATGTCCAAAATAAGGTTTAATAAAAATGATGTATTTCACAACAACATGATTAAAATCATAATTCATTGTTTTGTGTCTTAAAGCCTTCTTTAAAGCATTACTCTCAGCCTATCTCAAAAGCCTGGACTTGGACTTGATACTTTTATCTTAGGAAAAAGTTGCACAGAGCTTCCAACTACATCTGTGCATTCTGAGCATGTGCTGTTTGCAGAATTTCCCAGCATGCATTAGAAGCAGAAAGGTGAATTCCCATGAGAATTTGTGAGATTCTTGATTTTCCAAAAGACTTTCAAACTAACCAAAGAATGAATTCTCAAAGATTTACTTCAGGCAGATTTAATTTAAAGTATTAACAACTTTTCTATTAAAAGAGCTCAGTTAGTTGAGAACTGTGCTTAATAGCAGTTGTGGTTTGTTCATTTTCTTTTCAAACCGTCAGCAAAGATTATTATTGAGAATGGATTATTTTCCCTCCCAAACGTTATCAATCCCCAGGACCTCTATCACAATGATCCCAGATCCCAAGACCTGTTGCAGTGCTCCTAAAACCACCCCCACCCCCCATAGTGTTCACAAAACCACGGGATCTCCTCTCCCAGTACTTCCAGACCCTGAACCCCCGCCAAAGTAGTCCTAGATTCTGAGACCCCACCACATTAATGTCAGACCCCAGGCTGTTCCCAATCCTGTTTAATCAGTGTTCCTGATAATATTACTTGAAACAACATACCTATTCATATAAAACCTCCAACTGACTGTGAGCAACGCCATGGGGGATGTGCTAGTGTAACAGTAAAGTTCCTCCACAGTGTTAGATATGTCAGCACAGCCCACATTCAGTTTAACACAGCTATTAGGAAGTGCCTTGAATTTGCTCAGGTCTCTGAATCAAGATTGAAAAGCTTGCACCATAGCAGTTCGTGTTCACCTAGGTAGGTATCGGACGAATGACTACTAAATAATCGAGTTCGACTTCAGGAGAACAATCTAGAAGTTGTTTATTTACAAGAACAGACGAAATACAGCAGGTAAGGCGGCTGGATGCAGGAGCACTGTGAAGTAGGTCTTTCCCCAGCGGGGACGCCACGAGGACTGACTCCGCAGTCCTGTGGAGAGCGTGATGATGCCATCACGCTCGGCCGTGTTTTCCCGCGCTCGTGTGGTCACGTGACCGCGTCGTGACGTTAGCGCGTTTACCCACGCTTGGGCGGGCACGTGACCTGCGTCGTTGCATCGGCGCGTAACTGTGGCTGGCCGTTGCGGCCGAAGACGCGAGAGCGGGCGGCCGAACCGGGCCGGCGGCCATCGCGGGCGCGGGAGGCCGAACCGGGCCGGTGGCCACCGCAGGAGCGGGAGGCCGAGTTGTGCCGGCGACCGTCGAGGAAGTGGAAGGCTGCGCTGGGTCGGCTCGCATCTGGTGAGTTATGCGACGCACGACGTGACGTCAGTACGTTATGTCGCGTTCTTAAAGGGGCAATGGCCCAAACAGGTAAGTTAAAGGGGCAACGGCCCAAACAGGTAAGTTATGTAATACAAAGGTAAGTTAAAGGGAATTATGTATATATACATAGTAAGGGACACCCGGTGGAACCGCCACAGCACTTTCTTTTAAGCACTTTTCTTGCCACCGACCATTTAAAAATGACAACAACAGAATGTAAGATCAATTGTATTGTACGTTCCATCCTTAATGGAAGGCACTCCTTTGGAGTTAAATGCTTCTCAAAAATTGTGAATTTTTCAGAATATAGTATTAAATGGAATATGGTAAAATTGTGAGTTAAGGTCAGATAGCCTTATACTAGAGATCCTTATTACAAAGAGGTGTATAAAATGCATTCTGCAGGACAGAAATAAAATTTCAGCACTAAACACAATGAGGCTCTCTTATTATCATTTGATTTTCTCACCAAATGTGTGATATTAGGTGGACTGAGAGATCTTTGAAAACAGCACACACAAGAAAAAGCATGAGAAATAACAGAAGACTAAAAAAAAGAGAAATGAGAATGTTGATTGTCTATATTTTGCAAAACAGGTGTGAAGGGATTAAAAGATTAACTCTGTGGCCACAAATAATTTATTCATGGTGTTAATGACAGGGTAATTCATACCTAGACCAGGTATGAAAAGATCTAATTATATTTTCATTTTTTAAATTCAGGTTAGTTGTGGCTTACAGAGTACCAGAAGAATACGGGACATTAAACAAGCTTTATTGCAACACAAAATAAGGTAAATTATATAGAAGTGAATATGAAATAGTTTATAATTTTAAATTTTAGGATTAGTAATGTATAAATGGTATGAAAATTACTGCTACTCCTTCACTTGCTAAGTGCATTTTAGTTAAAGTAGCTGAAATTATGACAATATTCCCACAGCCGGCACATGGTTGGTGTGTACCTGTAGCCTGAATAAACATCGCCAAAGTATGCAATGGTCAAATTAATTTATTTAAAAAAAAAGTCATTTAAAATGTTTTTCTGCATTAGATCAAATTCTCTGAGAACAATGTTACCATTATTGTCCAAGATCAAAGAACCATGATTTTGGCACTGAACTCGGCCTCCCCTCAACCTTCCACAAGAATAAATGGGCTACATACAATATGTGTAATGATAATTATTTTCAATTTATATTCTATAGCACTTGTGAAAACCCTGCACCAAAATTGACTTGTCCCGCTTTCCAAGTAGAAAAAACACTAACATTTTATGCAATTTGAATATTTTTCTGCCTAAATACAGCACTTTCAACAAATGATAAATTTACTGTTTACCCAGCAAAACTTCACTATTTTATGCCATAAATATCTTTGTAAAATTCTGCACCAATGACAATTTTACTTATGGTCCACTTGACAAACTGTTGTAGGAAATGCTGCAGGTTATTACCAGAACAAATGAGTAATACAAGTAAAATAAGGTAAAGATACTCAGCAGTCACTATAATAAATTACTTTCTTTTACTTTAAATCTAAATTACTGTAGGGGCCTAGAAAGTAATTTTGTGCACTACATGTCATTATTTCCCATCATGACAATTACTTCCTGGTTCTCATTAATCACTATATTGTGGAACTTAAACTGCATGTTTTTTTCTACTCTCAACCTGTTTTTTCCACTTCTGTAAAACATAAGGCTTTGCAATAGTAAAGCAATCAGCATTGTACAAAAGGAGCCAAAATGATCCACTTACACAGTTCATTAACAATCACCAGTACATAGCTTCCATTACTCCAGCAATGAGACAGTCTGCACCAGTGCTTAGTATCAGTACAGCTGTTAACATTTTCCAGCACTATCACCCTAATCAAAGAAATACTGAGAGCTGGAACAGTGGAGAGCCTGACATCCATACGGATAAGGTATTGCCTAATATGATATGTTAAATCCCCACCAGGGTCAAGACAAAAAAAAGCTTCACCAACTGCAGAAGCCAGTCTTTCATTCAATACCAAAGGTATTCTATTAGGAATTCCTGCTCGAGATGATATTTCCTTTTGGGATCAATGGAATTTAACACTAATTTGCATCAAAGACAAATCCTGACCAGGACAAACAAGTCATTCTTCATCTTTTCTCAAACTGGCCAACTGTTTACTATCAACACTAGTTATTATTTCCCAAACAAGCTCCTGTCAAATTCCATTAATGATCTGAAAAGCATGGTTTGTTGATCAATGTTATATGACATTGCCTCAACACGTAAAAAAGGACAACTCTAAATCCCACCATCAGTTGCTCCATTTGAATTTACTACAAATATGACACAAGCATTTGGCTCTGCAGCCTAGGTCCATCTGCTTTCACTATCCAGAACTTTAGTGATTAACTACATGGGTGCCCATGGTCTTCCAGTACAGGGTTTTAATAAACACCTACATCTGTAATTTTCAGATGAGTATGACCTTAAATCCAGGACAGAAATTCAGATCAAAAGTGTAGATTTTATAATAGGCGATGTATCAAACTGGCTTCTCTTGACAGCTGATTTTAGGAAAACCAAAGCAACAACAACTTGTATTTATATAGCACCTTTAACACAGTAAAACGTCCCATGGTGCTACACAGAAGCATTATAAAACTAAATTTGACAACAACAAAAAATGATAGCAGCGGATATAAAACTTGTGGCAATAGAAAACACAAGGTGGATTGGATAGGGTGTTACAAAGTTGTAAGATGGTATCAATGCTCTGTAATGTTTTTGGAGCCCCCAAAGCCATTAACTCAACCCAAACCAATTAGTATTTGATTTGAACATGTTACAATTCCCATTTGGACAATGCACTGGAAAGACCTTATAATTCAGCAATAATAGACATGTTTGTCGGATCTTGCCAAATGGAGGAAAGGCCGGAAGGCTGAACAATCTGTCCATTTTGAGCCTAACATCAATTTGAGAGGACATTACATATACAGTCCTATGAGAGAAAATAGACATACATTCCATTATTGGTCTTCAATAACATCTTGCAAATAATTATAGTTCAGTTCTATACTTTTGACAATAGGACAGACACCACCATGAAGACATCAAGGGCTCCTCAATACCCAAAGGTCTTTCAGCAAATCAAAGTTGAGCATTCAATAAGATGTGATTGAATGTCAAACACTGCTCAGACCTCTCAGATAGATGCAAGTGCATACCGTAACACCCGTAAATCATTTTGTACATTTGCCAATAAGTTGTCTTCTGTTCAAGATCAACATAATACAAGTTAAACTGGAGTATTGGGCTGGATATTCCGATGCCTACGGGTGGGTACGCGCTGTGTACCCACCCGTAGGGACATCGGAAATGCTAGTTTCAGGCATGCACTGCGCATGTGCTGGAAACCGGCATTTCCGATCTGTCAAGAATCCTCTTGACAGATCCTCCACCTGCCCTAGGGAAGGGCCTCTGCGGGCAAATAGTTCCGCTTTAGGAGACCCTCCGCCCGCAGAAAACCCTTACAATTCTTGCGCCTAGCATAAGGCCTGCTTTTACTGAGTTTTAAGAGTTGAAAAAAGTAAAAAAAAGTTTTCACTGATTTATCATTTAAAAATACTTTAAAAAAGGTACGTTTATTTTTAGCCCCGTAAAAATCTTTAATTATTTTTTTCAAAAATTTTATTTTTTGTTTAAATAGTTAATTTATTGTAATTCAAGTCATTTTAAAAATGTGATCTTTAAAAAAAAATTATTTAAAGTTTTACTATGTTTTGGGGGTGATCTCCATTCATATATTTGACAGGTCTTCCTGTCAAGTGTATGAAGGGAGATTTCCTTCTGTGATTGGCTCCCCATGGCCCATGTGATCCCAGGGACGCTGCAAACTACCTGCACCTCTGGGATACGTGGGCCCTGCGCACTGGCAGTTTGGAGAGGCCCAGCATTGGAATTGTGCATGGCGGGAGCCCTCAGGTAAGTGCGCAGATTTTTCCAGATTGCAGTCCTCCGCCCGCGGGAGGCCTGCGATCAGAATATCTGGGCCATTAATTTTGTATTTATCCACAGAGGAAGTCTGATATAGTATATTCAAAATTATGCCAACTAGTTGTCTTCATCATGTATATAATGGGGAACCACAATAAAATTTAAATTACCTTTAAAAATGGAAGACAGAAAGTAATTTGAGCACAGTGCACTTTTATTTTATGAAAGCTGTAAGTTTCAATAGAGCATCATGAAAAGTAGGAAACTGAAAATTTAAATAATACAATTTAAAGGTTACATATACTGATGTTCAGCTATCTGGAGAGTAAAACATTCCCATATCATGTACCTGGGGATATTACACTCTTCCAGATCTCAAATGGGATGTAGCAGCAACTTATGTGGAAGCATAGTAGAATTTACACTTCTCAGAATACAGGATCATTTCAAATCAATCTTTTTTCTAAAGCAATTCAACAAAAAAAGTTTTAAATTGATGTAAATGTTACATTGCACAGCTGTTTAATAGTTCCACCACACACATTTTGGTTTACTTACATTTACTCAAGCCATGTCGCAGTTTACAGATTCTTAATACCACTGCCAAAAAACATTCACATTTGATACTACTTCATAGGAACTTAGCAATACTTAACTAAGTGGCAGTTCCTAGGAATTGGACACACTTTTAATGTGCCCAGATTATACACACTTTACTCAGTTACAAGAGTCTGAGGCTCCCCTATGCACTGAGATTTGATTATCTCGTGCTGTTCAATACAGGTGTGGTGGAACATCACCAGTTACTTCAGATTATAAATTATGAACTCCAACCAATTTAAAACTGAACTGCAGTCTGTGTGACAAAACTTTCTGCCAAGTTTTTCATTATGTTCAGATCTCTTTACAAGACTGCTTTACCAGTGTAGGAATTGACGAATTCCTAACTAATAACTGAGGTCGACTCAGGAGATCAAATCAAACAGGTCTTTAATGTAAAACTAAACGAGTTCAGTTTGATGAGATCGATACAGGAGAACCACGAAACAGGTCTTAACAAGATGGAGCTTCCACGAGGACTGCCTGGGCAGTCACGTGGTTTGCGACATGACATCATCGCGTTTTCCCACGCTCTTAAAGGGGCCACGCCCCGTGCATACAAACACTATATACAAAACGAAGTAATGTCTAACACAATGGTACAGGCTTAGGCTGGTGTTAGAACATCGTTAAAGGGAATTATATACAGTTGCCCAGAGTCATTCAGTGGCTCCGCCACATGCGTCCCCCCAGAATTCGCTTTAACAGAAAAAGTCAAACGGCGAGGGGGTCTGATGAGCCTGTCGGAACGACTCCTGTACTCCTGAGGTGGAGGCTGCTGGGCGACTGGCGGGCGGTTGCGCTTGGTCTGCCGGAACGGCGATGGGTGGCCGACCTCGTCTCGGCGGGAGTGCTGTCTCGACGGGGCGGTCGAGGTCCAGATGTGCCGGCTTCAATCGATCGACTGAAATGTGGTCCGGCTTACCACCGACATCTATGGTGAAGGTTTTGTCCCCTGCCTCCAACACGCGGAAGGGACCAGTATATGGGGCCTTGAGTGGATTCCTGTGAGCATCGTGGCGGATAAAGACGTATTCTGCCTTGTGAAGCCCCGTTGGAACGTGCGAACTCTGCAGCCCGTAGTGCGAAGTGGGCACCGGCGTAAAACAGCTGGCCGCCTCCCGGTGACTAGTAAACTGTTCAGACGCGGACCAAGGCTTCGTCGATTCTGGTAGGAAATCTCCTGGGACTCGCAACGGTTGTCCGTACACCAGCTCCGCGGATGAAGAGTGAAGGTCTTCTTTGGGGGCCGTGCGAAGGCCCAACAGGACCCACGGTAGCTTGTCTGCCCATCCAGCGTCCTGGAGGCTGGCCCTCAGGGCGGCTTTCAGCGACTGGTGGAAACGTTCAGAGACCATTCGCCTGTGGGTGGTAGGCTGTGGTGCGGTGTAATTTGACACCGAGTCCTTGGGCCACTGCATTCCAGAGTTCGGAGGAAAACTGTGGTCCCCTGTCTGAAGAAATATCAGCGGGCACTCCGAAACGGGCGACCCAGGTGGAAATGAACACCCTGGCCATGTCCGCCGAAGTAGTGGACGATAGGGGAACCACCTCCGGCCATCTGGTGGTGCGGTCAACCATGGTCAGGATGTGTGAAAAACCATGGGAGGGTGGGAGTGGCCCCACCAGGTCCACATTGACATGGTCAAACCGTCGCTCCGGCACTGTGAAGGTGACCAACGGAGCTTTGATGTGACGCTGCACTTTGGCCTTTTGGCAGACCACGCAGGTGTTGGTCCAGTCGTGGACATCCTTGTGCATGCTGTGCCATACGAATTTCACTGACATCAGCTTCTGGGAGGCCTTCATTCCTGGGTGTGACAACCCATGTATGGCGTCGAACACTTTGCGGCGCCAGCCGGCCGGTACGACAGGGCGAGGGTCCCGTACGGAGACGTCACACAAGAGCGTGGTACCTGCCGCATGGAGCTTGACGTCGGCCAACTGGAGGCCAGTGACGGTGGTTCTGTAGGCTTGGACTTCTGGGTCCGAGGCTTGATCCGCTGCCATGAGGGCGTAATCGATGCCTAAATGAACCATATTGACGGTCGCGCGGGAGAGGCAGTCGGCCACCAGGTTGTCCTTACCGGCCACGTGCTGTACATCCGTGGTGAACTCGGATATATAGGTCAGTTGACGCTGCTGTCGGGATGACCACGGTTCGGCGGTCTTGGCCATGGCGAAGGTGAGCGGTTTATGGTCCACGAAGACGGTGAAGGGACGTCCTTCGAGGAGGAAGCGAAAATGGCAGATGGCCAGAAAAAGAGCGAGCAACTCCCGGTCGAAAGTGCTATACGCTCTCTCGTTCCGCCGTAGTTGATGGCTGAAGAATGCCAACGGCTGCCACGTCCCGTTCACCCACTGCTCCTGCACGGCGCCGATTGCGTAATCTGACGTGTCGGTGGTGAGGGCGATGGTGGCTCCTGGTAGCGGGTACGCCAGCATAGTTGCATTGGCCAAGGCGCTTTTGGTGTCAGCGAACGCCCGGGCCATGTCATCCGTCCAGTCTACCTTATCTTTGCCAGTCTTGCCCTTGAGGGTCTCGTACAGGGGTTGCATGAGTAGTGCTGCCTTAGGCACGAAACGGTGGTAAAAGTTTACCATGCCTAGGAATTCCTGCAGGGCCCTAATGGTTTCCGGGCGTGGAAAGGCTGTCACCGCCTCTACCTTCGCTTGTAAAGGAACCGCTCCCTCTGAAGTGATGCGATGCCCCAGGAAATCAATTTGTTGCAGGCCAAACTGACACTTGGCCAGGCTGATAATCAGGCCATGTTGGCTGAGACGTCAAAAGAGGGTGCGTAGGTGACAGATGTGTTCTTCTTTATTGGGACTGGCAATGAGAATATCGTCCAGGTAGACGAAGAGGAACTTGAGAGGAACGGAGTCTATCAGGCGTTGGAAAGCCTGGGCGGCGTTCTTCAACCCAAATGGCATTCTTAAAAACTCGAAAAGGCCGAATGGGGTGATGACTGCGGTCTTCTGGACGTCTTGGGGATGAACGGGGACCTGGTGGTAGCCCCGGACGAGGTCGACTTTCGAGAAGACAGTGTTCCCTGCCAAATGGGCGGAGAAATCCTGGATGTGGGGGATCGGGTACCGATCAGGAGTGGTGGCATCGTTTAGGCGTCGATAGTCGCCGCATGGCCGCCAACCGCCGCCAGGCTTCGGGACGATTTGGAGGGGTGAAGACCAGGGACTATTCGACCGGTGAATAATCCCTAACCGTTCCATGGTCACGAACTCCGCTTTTGCGACCGCCAGCTTGCCAGGTTCCAGGTGCCGGGCCCGCGCGTAGACCGGGGGACCGTTGGTGGTGATGTGGTGTTCCACACCGTGTTCCATGGCTGTGGAGGAGAACGTGGGTCTGGTCAGGTCGGGGAGTTCGCCTAGCAGGCGGGTGAACTCATCCGGAGCCGGAAAAGCACAGGCGACGGTGCGCGATGTAGTGTTACTGTGGTAACAAGGGATAGAATGGAAAGTTGCCGCGTTGACCAACCGCCGGTTCCGCACGTCGACCAGGAGGCTGTTGGCGCACAGGAAATCCGCGCCGAGAATGGGTTGCGAAACCTTGGCCATAACAAAGTCCCAGTAAAAGCGTTGGCCCCCGAAACACAACTGCACCCGCCGTCTGCCGAAGGTCCGAATTGCTCCGCCATTGGCCGCTTCAAGGGCGAGGCCATGAATCCCGATCTGCACATCGAGGGCGGACGCGGGTAATATGTTGCACTGCGCTCCAGTGTCGCACAGAAAATGACGACCGGAGAGAGTATCGGTGATAAACAGCAACTTGCCCGCGTTGCCGATCGCGGCCGCGGGGCGCCCGTTAGACCCGTTCCTCGGTGGTCGCAGTTGTTTTTTTTGGGGGAAGCTGCAGGGAGGGCGGCAACGTCTCGCTTTCGCGCCAAACTGCGCGTGGTAGAAACACAGCCCAGCAGGCTGACGAGCTGGGGCGGCATCTGTGGGGGATGGGCGCCTCGTGGTAGCGCAGTTCTGCTGAGTAACCGCGAAAATTTTGTCCGCCTCTGCCGCGAGTGTGGCGCAGTCCTCAACTTCGGATCTGGCCAGGGCGGCTTGCACCTGCTCCGGTAGCTGGCTGAGGAATATTTCCCGGAATAGGAAGCATTCTGGTTCGGAGCCAAGGAGTGTGAGCATTTGGCTCATTAACTCCGAAGGCTTGGAGTCCCCGAGCCCGGGCATAGCGAGCAATCGACGGGCGCGCTCCGCCTTAGTGAGCCCGAAAACTTGCAGCAACCGCGCCTTGAGGGTTTCATACTTGTGGTCCTCCGGAGGGTTCTCGAGGAGGCTGACGATCCGCGAGGCTGTAGAACTGTCGAGGGCGGAGACCACATAGAGATATTTGGTCCGATCCGCAACGATGTACGTCAGGGCGAATTGGGCCTCGACCTGAATGAACCACGAGGTCGCTTGCTGCTCCCAGAACTGCGGTAGCTTCAGCGAAACGGCGTTGGCCTCCATGCTGTGTCCTTTTTGTGAAAAATGTTCACAAAAGACGGGGTCACCAATGTAGGAATTGACAAATTCCTAACTAATAACTGAGGTCGACTCAGGAGATCAAATGTAAAACTAAACGAGTTCAAACAGTTTGATGAGATCGATACAGGAGAACCACGAAACAGGTCTTAACAAGATGGAGCTTCCACGAGGACTGCCTGGGCAGTCACGTGGTTTGCGACATGACGTCATCGCGCTTGCCCGCGTTTTCCCGCGCTCTTAAAGGGGCCACGCCCCGTGCATACAAACACTATATACAAAACGAAGTAATGTCTAACACAATGGTACCGGCTTAGGCTGGTGTTAGAACATCGTTAAAGGGAATTATATACAGTTGCCCAGAGTCATTCAGTGGCTCCGCCACACCAGCACAGGAAGATCAGCTTTTCTCTTCTACACTGTTTGCTCTGAACATTTCCATGGATTTCAGATTGTTCAGAAACTTTTCTTTGCTGGCTGATATATCTATCCATGAACATGAAATCATTCATTTTCAGCTCAATGTATAGAAGAATCTAAGCAGGCAAATAGAGACTTCTCTGTTAAAAAAAATAACTTTACAGTACATACAGTCATATGTTATATGCCTAACATTGACTGTAACAGAAGGCTGTAATTATAACAAATTGTTTTTCATGTTACTGAAATTATCAAGAGTCCATAATAACATCTGAAGTCAAAAACTGTACCCTTACTTTGGAACAAGTTGGCCAGGATGCTCTTACTACATTAAGATCGAGGTCATCTGTTCAAGTGCCCTCACTGTTCCACCACCCAAGCCCCTTCCTTGTGCCCCCTATGCCAGCCCCCTTCCACTCTAGCCATAAACTCCTATCTCCCTCTAGTTTCTTCCCCCATCACACCCTGTCCTCTCCAAGCTTATCTTCCCCCTGGTTTGTTGACAACATTCCCATTAAACTCCTTACCATTCCATATCCCTTGCTTGCCCCAAGTTAGCTGGCATTGTAAATAGTTCGCTGTCCTTGAGCACTGTATTGTCCTCCTCCCTTTGAAAACCACCATCATTACTTCCTCCTTAAAAACCTACTCTTGACCCCTCTCTTCTCACCAACTATCACCCATTCTGTGCTTTTGCCTCCCAGTTCCATGGCCATCTCTCACACAACTCTCTGTTTCAATCCCTCCAATCCGGCTTCCTTCCCCCGTACCAGTGAATGCATATCTCAATGACTCCAACCATATTGCATTAATCCTCCTTGACCTCTTGAAATGATTGACCACGCCATTCTCCTGCAAAGCTTCTCATGTTGTCCAGTTCCACGGAACTGCCATTTTTAAAATATTCGTCATGGGATGTAGGCGTCGCTGGCAAGGCCAGCATTTATTGCCCATCTCTAGTCGCACTTGAGAAGATGGTGGTGAGTTGCCTTCTTGAACTGCTGCAGTCCGTGTGGTGAAGGTACTCCCACAGTGCTGTTAGGGAGGGAGTTCCAGAATTTTGGCCCAGCGATAATGAAGGAACAGCGATATACTTCCAAGTCAGGATGGTTTGTGACTTGGAGGGGAGCTTGCAGGTGATGCTCTTCCCATGCGCCTGCTGTCCTTGTCCTTCTAGGTGGTAGAAGTTGCGGGTTTGGGAGGAGCTGCTGAAGAAGCCTTGGCGAGTTGCTGCAGTGCATCTTGTAGATGGTACACACTGTAGCCAATGTACGCCGGTGGTGGAGGGAGTGAATGTTTAAGGTGGTGGATGGGGTGCCAATCAAGCGGGCTGCATTGTGTTGGATGGTGTTGAACTTCTTGAGTGTTGTTGGAGCTGCACTCATCCAGGCAAGTGTATTCCATCACACTCCTGGCTTGTGCCTTGTAGATGGTGGAAAGGCTTTGGGGAGTCAGGAGTTGAAAAACTCACCGCAGAATACCCAGCCTCTGATCTGCTCTTGTTACCACAGTATTTATGTGGCTGGTCCAGTTAAGTTTCTGGTCAATGGTAACCCCAGGATGTTGATGGTGGGGGATTTGGCGATGGTAATGCCGTTGAATGTCAAGGGGTGGTGGTTAGACGCTCGCTTGTTGGAGAGTCATTGCCTGGCACTTGTGTGGCGTGAATGTTACCTGCCACTTATCAGCCCAAGCCTGAATGTCGTCCAGGTCTTGCTGCATACGGGCATGGACTGCTTCATTATCTGAGGCGTTGTGAATGGCACTGAACACTGTGCAGTCATCAGCGAACATCCCCACTTCTGACCTTATGATGGTGGGAAGGACATTGATGAAGCAGCTGAAGATGGTTGGGCCTAGGACACTGCCCTGAGGAATTCCTGCAGCGGTGTCCTGGGGCTGTGATGATTGACCTCCAAGCACCACAACCATCTTCCTTTGTGTTAGGTATGACTCCAGCCAGTGGAGAGTTTTCCCCCTAATTCCCATTGACTTCAGTTTTACTAGGGCTCCTTGATGCCACACTCGGTCAAATGCTGCTTTGATGTCAAGGGCAGTCACTCTCACCTCACCTCTGGAATTCAGCTCTTTTGTCCATGTTTGGTCCAAGGCTGTAATGAGGTCTGGAGCCAAGTGGTCCTGGTGGAACCCAAACTGAGCATTGGTGAGCAGGTTATTGGTGAGTAAGTGTTGCTTGATAGCACTGTCGACGACACCTTCCATCACTTTGCTGATGATTGAGAATAGGCTGATGGGGCGGTAATTGGCCGGATTTGATTTGTCCTGCTTTTTGTGGACAGGACATAACTGGGTAGTTTTCCACATTGTAGGATAGATGACAGTGTTATAGCTGTACTGGAACAGCTTGGCTAGAGACATGGCTAGATCTGGAACACAAGGTTTTAGCACGACAGCCGGGATGTTGTCAGAGCCCACAGCCCTTGCTATATCTAGTGCGCTCTGCCATTTCTTGATATCACGTGGAGTGAATCGAATTGGCTGAAGACTGGCTTCTGTGGTGGTGGGGACCTCAGGAGGAGGCCGATATGAATCATCCACTCAGCACTTTTGGCTGAAGATGGTTGCAAACGCTTTAGCTTTGTCTTTTGCACTCACGTGCTGGGCTCCACCATCATTGAGGATGGGGATATTCATAGAGCCTCCTGTTAGTTGTTTAGTGGTCCACCACCGTTCATGACTGGTTGTGGCAGGACTGCAGAGCTTTGATCTGATCTGTTGATTGCGGGATCGCTTAGCTCTGTCTACAGCATGCTGCTTCTGCTTTTTAGCATGCATTTAGTCCTGTGTTGTAGCTTCCGCAGATTGGCACCGCACTTTTAAGTACGCCTGGTGCTGCTCCTAGCATGCTCTTCTACACTCCTTATTGAACCAGGGTTGGTCCCCTGGCTTGACGGTAATGATAGAGTGAGGGACATGCCGGGCCATGAGGTTACAGATTGTGGTGGGATACAATTCTGCTTCTGCTGATGGCCCACAGTACCTTCTGGATGCCTAGTTTTGAACTGCTAGATCTGTTCTGAATCTATCCCATTTAGCACGGTGGTAGTGCCACACAACATGATGGAGGTTGTCCTCAGTGTGAAGATGGGACTTCGTATCCACAATGACTGTGCAGTGGTCACTCCTACCAATGTTGTCATGGACAAATACATCTGCGACAGGTAGGTTGGTGAGGACGAGGTCAATTAGGTTTTTCCCTCGTGTTGGTTCTCTTACCACCTGTCGCAGGCCCAGACTGGCAGCTATATCCTTCAGGACTCACGACAGCTCGATCAGTAGTGGTGCTACCGAGCCACTCTTGGTGATGGACATTGAAGTCCCCCACCCAGAGTACATTCTGTGCCCTTGCTACTCTCAGTGCTTCTTCCAAGTGGTGTTCAGCATGGAGGGGTACTGATTCATCAGCTGCGGGATGGCGGTAGGTGGTAATCAACAGGAGGTTTCCTTGCCCATGCTTGATCTGAAGCCATGAGACTTAATGGGGTCTGGAGTCAGTGTTGAGGACTCCCTGGGCCAATCCTTCCCGACTGTATGCCACTGTGCCACCACCTCTGGTGGGTTTGTCCTGCGGTGGGACAGGACATACCTAGGGATGGTGATGGAGGAGTTTGGGACATTGCTGAAAGATATGATTCTGTGAGTATGACTATGTCAGGCTGTTGCTTGACTAGTTTGTGGGACAGCTCTCCCAATCTTGGCACAAGTCCCCAGATGTTAGTGAGGAGGACTTTGCAGGGTCGACTGGGCTGGGTGTGCCATTGTCGTATCCATAGTTGAGGTCGCTGCCGGGTGGTCCGTCCGGTTTTATTCTTCTTGTTTTATGTAGAGGTTTTTTACAACTGAGTGGCTTGCTAGGCCATTTCTGAGGGCAGTTAAGAGTCAACCACATTGCTATGGTTCTGGAGTCATATATAGGCCAGATCAGGTAAGGACGGCAGATTTCCTTCCCTAAAGGACATTAGTGAACTAGATGGGTTTTTATGACAATCCTGTAGTTTCATGGTCACCATTACTGATACTAGCTATTTATTTATTTAATTAACTGAATTTAAATTCCCCAGCTGCCGTGATGGGATTTGAACTGATGTCTCCAGATCTCTGGATTACTAGTCCAGTAACGTAACCACTATGCTTGGTTCCACTCTTATCTATCCAATTATAACCAGAGCATCTTTATCAACGGGTTCCCTTCCCATCCCTACACTGTCACCTTAGGAGTCCTTCCTCTTATTCATCTACCTGCAGCCCTTTTATGACAGAATCTACAAACATGGTGTCAGCTTCCATATGTATGCTGATGACATGAGCCACAGGGCAGAGTTTTCGCTCGGGACAAAATGGGCGCAATAACGGTGAGGCGCCCGAGCCACCTACCCAAAGCCAAAGTCGAGTGGCCAGAGTCATTTTCACGTTAATTAGTGTGCACAGTTTTGGTCTCCTTATCTAAGGATGGATATATTTGACTTGGATGTGGTGCAACGAAGATTCACTAGATTGATTCCTGGGATGAGAGGGCTGTCCTATGATGAGAGATTGTGTAGAATGGGCCTATGCTCTCTGGAGTTTAGTTAGAAGAGAAGTAATCTCATGGAAACATACAAGATTCTGAAGGGGATTGACAGGGTAGATGCTGAGAGGTTGTTTCCCCTGGCTAGTGTGTCTAGAACTAGGGGGCATAGTCTCAGGATAAGGAGTAGGCCGAGATGAGGAGGAATTTCTTCACTCAGAGGATTGTGAATCTTTGGGATTTTCTGCCCCAGAGGGCTGTGGATGCTGAGTCTTTGAATATATTCAATGCTGAGATAGATAGATTTTTGGACTCTAGGGGAATCAAGGGATATGGAGATCGGGCTGGAAAGTGGAGTTGAGGTCGATGATCAGCCATGATCTTATTGAATGGAGAAGGAGGCTCGAGGGGCTGTATGGCATACTCCTGCTCCTATTTCTTAAGTTCTTAATAATATCATAAAGAGGAATTTCAACCCAAGTTTTCCTCACACTCTGTCACTTCAGGAACCCTCAGGTCAATAGTTAACTACTACCTTAACCGCAGTCAATATTTGTATAATAAGGTATCTTGATGCCAATGTCCCAGGAGGCGGGTACCCGACCTGTGCTGGGAGCAGCCTCCCTGAGGCGGGAAGGGGATTAGTGCCAATTAACTGCCTGTTAACAGGTAGTTGACAGGCAGTTTTTTGCCTAATCCCTATTTTTAGCCCTGAAGTGTGGGCTGTCCGACGGCTCCGAACCACACCAAGTTAGCGAGGTGGACCGTCGGTCTGCAGGGGTTAGAGGGGTCGAGATGTCCGTTGTGCAGGTGAGTGATGGGTGCATGTGTGCAGAGGTAAGTGTGTGAGGTAAGTGTAAAGTGTTTTAATAAGTTTTACTTACCTTTACTTTCTCCTGCAGGCTTCCTTCCTTCAGTTCTCGGGAGTCCCTCAGCTCACCGGCACAGAAAGCAGAATGGCCGCTGAACTGTCAAAAGCTACAGCCTCTGCTTTCTGGTCTGGAGAGCTCTCTGAGTCTGAGTAGAAGGACTCAAGTTAGAAGACAGATTGTCAGTGTTTGACCGCTTCACAGAGCTGTCAAACGCTGATTTTTCAGCTGTCAAAAGCTCTTGACAGATGAAAGGTCAATCGCTGACGTCACCAGTAACCAGGTGTCCCTTAATTGGCCTGCTGAGCCCGCTGGGCGGGCTTAACAAGGTCAATCAAGGGAAAATAGCGTGGGTTGGCCACAAGTCGATGGAGGCGGGACTACAACCCAAAAAGTGGGAGTCCCGCCTCCAAAAGCTCCCCATTGACAAAATCGAGTCTTTGTCTCCTCCTCACAGCTTACTGTCCCACCTAGCTTTCTTTCGTCAGCAAACTTGGATACATTAGACTTGCTCACTTCATCTAAGTCATTAATATAGATTGTAAATAGCTGAGGCACAAGCACTGATCCTTGCGGCACCCCACTAGTTACAGCCTGCCAACCTGAAAATGACCTGTTTATCCGTACTCTCTTGTTTACTGTCCGTTAACCAATTCTATATCTATGCTAATATAGTACCCCCAACTCCATGAGCCCTTATCTTGTGTAACAACCTTTTATGTGGCACCTTATCGAATACCTTTTGGAAATCCAAAAATGGACACGGGGAAATATATCTTCAGTAGTTAATATCTCCTGCTATTCCACTCTGCTTCAGTACTAATAACAGAGGCTTCAAAATCAACTTATACAGAAAACCACATTCTGATATGTGATAGTATCATGACTAAACTAAAGTGGAGCCAAAAATCCTTGGCCCTGCTCTGCCAGCATAAGCCTGCTGAAGTTTCCAAAGTAAAGTTGGGTCAATTGATTTGTATTCAAATTGTGGAGGCGTTTGCCACGATGGACACATCTTTCTAGAGGAGGGATGGCAAGTCATTCGCTGACAGTCTTCAAAAAAACTTGTATGATGTGCTGAGGCCCGATACCCGACGTGCTACCAGATCCGGGCCGGGACCAAGCTTGGACTCCCTGTGGGTCCCGTTTGTGCCACTGAGCAGACCTGTACACCGAGTTCAGTTTGCTCTGCAGTAGGAAAGCCAAGAGCTGAGAAATTACCAGTGGTTGGAATTCCCTCCCCTCAGCTCCTCTGCCACTGATGTTTGGGGCAGACCCAAGTTCTTCCCCAACCAGGCCCCAGTTTGAATTACCAGCAGGCAGGATTCTGAGTGGCGATCTAGCATCCCTGGATCTTGGAAGATACCCCACCTTAGACGGACTCCCGTGCCCGACTTCCACCCCAGTAGTGTCGTTTGGGTAAATTTTGGGCCCACATTCTTCAGTCAACACAATATGAAAATGAAAGAATCAAGTTTTACCATCTTTACAAAGCTAGTGATCTGGTTCACTACACCACCGCACCTGAACCAGTACCACTCTAGTCAAAAGCGATGTTAAGATTCTGTATCTCAATAACTTCAAAATAGATTTCAGTTTTCTCTCCTGAAGGAGACGAGTTATGCTGTGGTACCATTCCATGAATGCTAGCAGCCTCTGGTACCATGCACAAGTGAGTGTCAGCAGGCTATTCAGCACTGACACATAACTGAACTGATGCCGTCTTCAGTCAATGTTCAGACATGCCTACTTTCCAGCAAGTGTTTCTGATCACGAGCAGGAACCTTGGGCTGATTTTCCACCCTAACTGCTGGTTCGAAGACCAACTGCAGTGCATGCTTAACTGGATCAGTTAACTCAGCACAGATCAGAGATCGGACTTGAGAGCTTGGTCTGTGTGGCTGTGCACACCACCATTCAGTGCATTTACCCACTGCAAGAGTATAAAACTGAAAATGACAATTTTGTAGAATTCAATTTTTACAAATTTGTTGAATGTAAACTTGAACGGTAAATATTCACAATTGTAAAACCATGCAAAATTAACTATCGTGATCCTCTTGCAAAAATATATCTGAATTTATGTTGGCAACATTTAATAATAATATTAACGTCAAAGAAATTAAAATTAAATTCCATCAAAGTATCAAAAAATATTTACCTCAAACATCTATCTACATGACTAGTCTTATTACATATGACAAGTGTTGTAGAAACTTGAACTAAATGTCTCAGGAAACATACAATCTCTGCTTAAAGGCTGCAACCTCATGTCACTACATTCACTTTTGTTGCGTCACACTGACCCCACTCCTCTTATCCACATTCTGTGAAGCTGACATCACCGATCAGTTCTGAGCAGGTCTCACCTCCAGGCAACAAAGTCTCTTTTCATTGGTTTTCCACTGTAGGCCACATGGGGCAAACACAATGGTCGCCCCCAGCTTCACACAAGCTCCCCAGTCTGTATGGAACATCATTTCTGAGTGATTTATAACCAACACTTTTCCTCTGCATCTGTGCAGGGAAACACACATCACTGGGGGCCACTTTCATGATTTTGTTGCGACTAGGATTAGCTGGATTAGGGGCTGACTCATAAGGACCCCCTGTAGCCATGAGGAAGTTTCATCACAGGGTCAGTGTGATGTTAACTATACTCTACTACCAACATCGCGAGTCTATCATAAAATAGATACAAAACCAAAAACTGAATGAACAATTTATAGCAAACAAAATTTATGGCTTCCTCTCAAACATCCAAATATATTCTCCTAGTGTTTTTTTCCCATCAGAAGGCAAGAAGGAACTTTAGAAATACATTTACTAACCCACATGAAAAAACAAAAAAGAAATCTAGACATTTTTATTCAAAAAATATTAATTGAGATCACATATTATGATACAGTAGAGATAGCACTCATTCAGTTTTGCCACCAAATTGATATATATGCACATGGAAGAAATGTTTAAACACAAAAAATGTTTTAAATGTTTACAAGCAGTTGTTGTTGCATTTCACTGCAAATTAAAACAGATGCTACCCGTCAAAAGTATTTCACAAATTTGAGATATCTTTTAGAAACTAAAATGGGTGCAACATTGCATAGAAATTATGATGAGAAATGGTCAACGATCAACAAATGCAGGGATGCACTGAAGATGGAAAAAGAGTAAAGACAAACCCACTAAAGAAAACAGAAACTTTTAGAGCAATCATAATGTTTTATCAAAGCCTTATCTGTTATATTTCTTTTTCTCTTCTCTTTCTCGTTCTTTCTCTCCTCTCTTCTGTTTAGCGCATTCACTATCAAAAGAAAGGGGGTAAGCAATGGAGGCTTTGACCTGCAGCTGTAACACAATACTTTCACACAGCCCTGTCGACCCCCTGACATAAATTTTACACCGCAGCTGGCATTTACACACTTAGCATTTCCATATGTATAGCTTGGTCTGTGCTAATTATGCTAATCACCTGTCTAACTCTCCGCTGCGAAAAATGGTTGTATTTAGCAGTCCACTGCCTACAAATACAGCTTACTGTGTGGCTGAAATGTACATTCAGACAACCCTGAATGGCAAGATTTTTCCACGTTGCTGGCTTCATTCAGACTGCAGAAAAATTTATTCAAGTCAACTGGTTTCGGCCTGCAACAAAAAAGTTACGAGAAAAAAGTGAGTGTGTCCCTGCCCTAACATTCTAAGTCTGCTTGCAAGCAAAATGATAAATCAATTGGTGTGGGAAACAAAAAAGGAGAGATATATTTTGCAAGCCATGTGAAACAGTAGCTTTTAAAAAGAAGAAAAACCACTAAGTCCACCCATTTCTTCCCAAGATCTCCAGAATGAAGAGCATTTGTTTCTTTTACAGCAGGTATTAAAACAATAAAAGTAGTAAGAAAAGCTTATAGAAAGAATTCACCTCCTCCATTATTTCAGAGAATAAATGAATTACCAATTAACAATAAAATAATTTTGGACTTGTCAAAGCTACTTTGCAACAATCACCTTCAGAATGCTCAGGGGAAAGGCAGCCGTCTACTTTTAAAGAAAAAAATGGTACACACATTTTGAGCCACTTAAATATCAAACACCTTCAGAGTTTGTTGAAGAATAAATCATACAAAGGCTGCATATTTAGAAGCAGTTTAAAGACATTTACATTTCAAATAGAATTCCCTTTTACTAAAGGGACATCCTAGACCAAAGGCAATGAGGTTTTAGACACCTTGAAATTGGGCTATACTGTTTGCAGAAAATGTTATATATATATATAAAACAGGTGAAATTCATGATGTTACTAGAATTTCATATATGTATATTATAAATTGTTTAAAAACAGTGAGACAATTACATCTGACCCAGATTCTACTGGATTTTGAATTCAGTTGCAGTTCTTTGGCAGTGCAGAGCCTTATAATAATTCAAATGCTCACTGTCAGTTTTGTTCCAAAACCTGGCTCAGCAGCCAAAACAGAAATAACACTACAACTACTGTGGTCATTTCACAGCAGAGAGGATTTTTTAAGAGTGGGGGGGGGGGGAGTGGGATGGAGGTTTAGACCACCCTGCTTCCATGGCACAGTATTCTGTTTACATTGCAGTGCTTGATTGTGTAATACATATGGCATTTTTGGGTAGGATTCCTTAGCCTTGGGCCAAAAGCCTTTAAGCAATACTATTTTAAAAACTGTACACTAGCCATTTGTTTCCTTTTCCCTTTTGTAATACTTTTATTTTGATATTTATCACTAAATATAATGATAGCATCAACCACTTTGCCCTCCATCCCATAAACAATGGAATTAAACTACTTTTTAATCTAATTAAATCATAAACACAAAGGACTGCACATCTTAATCTTCATATATAGTAAGCCAGTCTGTTGTCACAATACATTCTCAAAGTGCAACAAGATGTAATGGACCGGTTACTTTCAACTTCCATCAGCAACATCTCAGCACAAGGTCAAAATTATTTGGACAAAGTTAATCCCAAAACAGGACAATAAAAACAGAATAGAAAAAAAAGACATAACCTGAGTTTTTCAATTTGAGATCAGTTGCAGCCAAGATGAAGCTAGTATCCTAGTGGACATAGCCTATCAGCAGGTCACAGGGAGGTCAGCTTTGAAGGAGGAATCCAAATGAAATATAAACATGGCATCGTGGAAACCAGACAAATCTCCCATAGCTTCGTCCAGCCAGCACTAATCTAAGCATCAGCTGTGGAGCATAATCTAAACAAATGGATCACTCAGTTCATACATCTGGAAGCTGTCTTCTTTTAGTCTTCAAGCACAGATATGTACAGTTTAAACACTGGTCCAGCATACAAACTGTTTTTTTTTACATGCATGAGGGTCAGAGCCTTGTAAAATAAATCCTAAAATCTACATGTGCTTAAAAGAATAACTATATGTTGTCCTGTATTGTCCAATACTGCAATGAGGAGGGCTTTGCATGTGTCAGATAAGATGCTTTTTATTAACTGCATATTATGCAATGTGAGGTAATTGATTATAACACAATATTAAAAAGGAATTTTATTTCAAAACTACTCTTAACACAATTGGCATTTCTGCCAAACTTAAACGCTGCTCCATTGACCTGAATTTTGAAGAAGGCGAAATATATAGGATACCAGTGCAACAGAAGTTGATTCAACATGTAAATGTCTAAGATGCCTAGTTTAGTGAAAGCAGTCTCTGATGAGTGGATATTCCAATGTGCTACTGTACTGCGAAGCACAAGAAATTAGATGTTACACTGTATTCTTGTAGAAGACTCGTCCCTATTTACCAGTATCAAAAAGATGCTAAAATTGATGTTTCAATATTGAACCCCAAACTAGAAATGACTAATACATTGTGGAGCTTCTTAATAAAGACTAAACAGGTAAGTAAAGCAGTCGAATTATTTTCGGAGAGTTGAAAACAAACAAAATGATTCCCAACCAAACTTTCACAGCATTGACTAAAATCAGGAACATATTTAAAGGACTTTGCTTAAAGCAGAATTAATACGCACAATAGCAAAATGGCTTTTTGTATTTGCAAATCCCAAAGAGGGTGAACTGGTAGCCCAACCTCTATAATAAAATGTGTCAATGTAATAGACACACCTTCGCATGGATTTCTGGTGATGTGGATTGTGAGTTATTTTTCAATACCTATTATACCCGTTTATTACAGTAGATACAGACATGTTTTACAACTTTTTAAAATGAGAATAAACAACATTTTTTTAAAGGCCAGCATTTCATATGGCTAGAAATTCCATTTTTAGAACTGTCGATGCATTGAAGGTTTACTGAAGTATTGGCCATTACTTCAACCAAAGATTCCCTGGGCCAAGGGAGTTTTGGTCTGAGGACACCCCTGCAGAACTGAAAGTATAGCCAAATGTAGCTTTGAGATCGCAACAGTAGTCAAGAATGCAATACCCATTAGTGTGAACTGTGCATTATTATGGAATAACATGGACAATTTTTTTTCAAGAAGCAACTGCACAACTGTGTATCCTCCAATAGCATACTGCAATATCAACTTTTATAGCATCTTTTACATAATGAAACTTTCCAAGGTGCTTTATGGGGTATGGGGAGTTAGAAATCTCAAGCAAGAGAAATAGGCGTTTGGAAAAGTGGCTGAAACCTATATGTACAGTATTACAGTGTTGATGTCACATGATGTTATTATTTAGGTTGAATATGGAATAATATCTGCAGTTTCAGCTGAATTATTAAAATTTGCTCTGCCAACTTTGTATCTCATGAAATTGATTAAAGTCAAAACAGATTATTCTACCTTGTACAAACCACTGGTGAGGTCACATTTTAAATACTGTGTGCAACTTTGGGTACCTTACCTACAAAAGGACATTGATATGTTGGAGAGCGTTCAGAAAAAAGTAACAATAATGTTTCTGGGATTTAGAGCTGTAGGTTATGAGATTTGTTGAACTTGTTTTCATTTGAGAAGCTTGAGATGGACATGGTCCAGGTCATTAAAATGTTGAGAGGCATACATGATGTAGATATGAGCAGACTATTTTACCAGCATAGTGAGTGCAGAGCCAGAGGATACAATTTAAAATTAACAAGCCTAAAACAAGTCTGGAGAACAGAAGAATTCCATCACCTCCCCCCCACCCCAATGTGTACTGGATATGTGAAAACAACTCCCAGCAAAATAAAAGCTGGATAAACACCTGGAGTTTGGAACACAATTGAAGGTTACAAGAGAACGTACACATTGAGATGATCAAAAGGTGCAGTTACACTACACCATGTGAACTGAAAGTGAATAACTCTTGAGTTCACTATGGTTCTCGAGAGCTAATTTATACTGTCTCGGAGAACCCAAATCAACTTCCAAACCAAACTTAGCGAATTAAGAGGTGTAGAAGATAATAAGGTCTGATCCCAGTATTTTTGTATGGTGAGTGCATGAACTGGCAGAAAACACTTCAGTGAAAAAAGTAATTTACTCATCATTGTGCTATCTTAAGTTTATATACTACTGTAATAGTGCTGCCCAGGGTAGATTATAGGAAGTGTTAATGCTTATTGCATGCTAGTACATGTTGTACAGCTGGATTCTTCATTGATTATATTCAATTTTGTTGACACTGACTGACCTGCCATAATTATAATCCATGTCTAATAAATGGTAGTTGTGTAAACTGGTAGTGAAATTACCAATCTTATTATACTTTTAATTTTGATCTGCCATACTTTAGTGACAATTATTTTTGGTAGTGGTAGATTGATTGATGTTTATTCTGCAGGTGGATTGTTCCGTATGGACTGGGAAGCTCTGTAAAGAACAATTTGAAAACAAAAAAAGCTAAATTTGTAGTGGATATGTGGAAGGAATGGCCTTGATGGGCCAAGTGGTCTTTTTTCTCATTTTGTCCTTTCTTATGTACTTAACCTGCTCCCAGATGTTTAGTATTTTATACATGTAATCACAGATACATTTAACTTAATGTAAATTTTAAGCTTTTCACAAATATTGAGTATTCAACTAATTAGTTAATTATATTATTTCTTTTGGAATGGTGGTCATCAAACAGTACTATCATTGCTGAAATAGCTTGATTAGCAGAAATAAATAGTAATAGTCAACAAATAGAGAAAAACATCAAAATCTGATGATCTAAGGTGCAAGGACCCCAGTTTGAAATTTTGTTTTAGGATCAGTTATGTTTGTAATCAATTACATTTTTTTCCAGAAGAAAATTAATTAATTTGCACTGAAAGCACCCGGTTCAATGTCAAAGGGTATGATGTGGCTTAGTATGTTATGGCACAGTACAAGAAACATGTTTGATCTGGTCAGTGAGGTCCTTTTTCTAGAAGACTGTGAACATTGTCATATTAACCAAACACTGAACAATATTTTTGGTCTTTTTGTTCATTAACAAGGCAGTTGGCACTGGCTGCTTCAATTGGATACATGATCTGAATAAGCTGTAGTTTGTTCTGAAGGATGCTAACAGTGCCAGACACAGAATATAAACTTAGTGATGATTTAATATACCCAATTATTCTTATCAATTGACCAATTGCAAAAGAAAATCCATTGATTTTTTTAAAATTATCACAAGAAGCCCTATAACTACATCAATTTCAGTAACAAATGACATCCACACTCAAGTTTCTCCTAGAGAGCATCTGTCAATCATGGTCAGAAGAAAGAAGAGAAAATTTGGATGGTAACCATCCCATATTACTCAAGTGTGCCTGCTGGTGAATAAAGTGTGGAGCAAAAAACAGTGAGGTCACATACTGAAGAGGTAAATAATGGCGGCGGCACAAATGGCTAAAAGAAAAAATTAAAACAATATGTTATAAATCTCCTAACACTGTTCCAAAAGTCCATTATGATAATCTTTGGCTATAAATGTTGTATAACATTTAAATCCATGTCTTTGTGTGTAGAAAGGTTCATATGTTAGGGTATGTTAAAAAGTACCATTTATTCACTTCTGGAATAACCATATTATAACTTTTAAGAGTTTGTTTGGGAGGAAACTGAAAATTTACAGAATCCTATTGTATTTAGTGAGCATCACACTCCTTTAGAAACCAGAATCTTATGAAGACTAGATATAGTAAATGTTGTCTTCATCCATCCTCATTCAATGGGATAGATATTGTACACATTTCTCAATATGCACACAAAAATCCACACACACTGCTGCCATGAATTATGAGAATCCGGTAAATAACTATCTTTAAAATGGTCAAAACAATAACTTAATTAATTAAAATGATTTTGTATCCGCACATCAATTTGAAATACAGTTTTTTAAATGAAACCCTGAGCACAATCTCATCAGCAAGGTATATTAACTGTATTTCATCAACACCTGGTGATCTGTAGACTATCAAAGCAATACTTTTCTACACTAGGTCAAATTAGCTTTACACTGAAATGCTTCAAAGCTTTTTGATTAAAAATTGATGGACTGAACATTAAAGGTTGTCAAACTGTCATTAGTGATGATTTTTATCTCCTGCCATTTAAAATGTCAATTTTTTGCAAACCAGGAAAACTGGTCCCCATACAGACCCCCCATAACTCCTCTGTTCAGTTCCTCACTCTGCACTCCCTTCTGTTTATACATTTAACCACAGAAATATGCAACTGCTGCTCATTTGGTTTATTTGTGCAGTGCCCATGTTCGTGACCAAAGCGTTACACACTCCACTGAGAACACACACAGCTACACAAGATTCCTGCTGCTGTCAGCCATTTGGGGAGGGGGAGGGAAGACAGAGGGACAAAGGCAATATGTGAAGCAAATGAGAAGACAAAATCATATAAAAGCAGCTACAGGTAGCAAAAAACTGTAAACAAGGTGAAAATAAAAAGAACATAGAGGGATAGTCATTAAAATAGTGTATGTTGAAACTTTTATATTAAAAAGCATAAAATTAAGCATTTATTAAATGTTGTTCTTTCATGAGACTTTAACAATATAAATAAAACCTCTTTAACAGATGAAATGAGGTTTCATATGATATATACACAAATATTACACTAAAATTGTAAATAAAAAAAACTTTACCCCTACACAGCTTATTAATCATACGCTTCACAGTCTACTTTTAATTTGTAAGATAGTACTGTGTGTCAAACATTTGACAGTATTTAGACAAATAACAATGTTTTCATTTTTCCCAAACAATAAAAACTGTTCATTTGCAGTACTAAAAGCTCACGAACTGCATTTCAGATCCTGAAGTACTCATGCATCAATTAACAATTCACCATTTTTGCCCCATTGTTTTAACCACTAGAATATTGATCAAAGCTCACAAAATCGTTCTTCATTGAATTTAGTTTTCTCCCACAGAAAAAAAACACTACTTATAGAAAACTTTTTTTAATGCAATACTAACTGCAATTACATTAAACATACGTCACCACCCGCTAGGTTACATTAATCTACTTTGCAAACATGCGTTCCAGTCTGTACGACTTCACTTTTTTCCTGAGACAAATGTTTTTTTGAAAGTTGAAAGCTGTCCAAAACAGGACCACACACACACTCACTCACAGAGAGCTGCACTGATCAAATTCTGCTGCTGGGGGCACTCACAAAATGGCGGCTTTGACAAACTCTACTTAAAAAAAACTTTTTAATGCCCCCCTCCCCTAAACAATATGCCACAAATCACTATCATCACCCCTAACACCAGACTCCGCAAGGTTTACACAAATGTAGAAATTCATCATAATGGATTACAGCAAGTTCTTTGTAACTTTTCCTTGGCTCTTGGCCAAATAGCTATACAATAAACAATCCCATTCTGGCATGATGTTTCTTCATCCCTAGCCCCCACCCCCCACCCTTTTTAATAGCACATTTATTCTTTGTTTTAAAGCTAGATTCGGTTAAAAAAATCGGGAGGAGAAAGGTCTTACCTTCTACCCACAGCTCCTCGACATCGGTTTCTAGATTAGCAGCCCTTAATCCTACTGCGAAAGCCCCAAATATTAGCAGGCCCACAACGAAGAACTTTCCACAGTTCTTTTGAATGTAACAGCCCAGTTTAAATAACAGTTTTTGAAACTTAGCTCGAAGCCACAACGGTGCTTTCCTTCCAGTAGCCTTTCCCTAAAAAAAAAGACCAGAAGAGATACTTGAGGAACTGAGAGAACTCAGCGGACAACCGCATCCTTAAAGAGACAGCATTCCTTTTGATTGACGATTTCCAGTTGCAATAATATTTCTGTTAGAAAATAATGTTTTACATCGCAATGTTTGTACCTAAACTAGCACCATTAAACAATGTTCACTACATATTGGCGCAGACGTATTATATTACTAAAGGTGACGGCAAGTCTCTGCAGCGACTGTCACTTCATCTGTCTGAGTTGAATATCGTTGCAATCCAACCTGCAGTGGTGACAGGCGACTATGGGGAGTGAAATACAGATGTTGTAAAAAGATTGATTTCTGATGGTTTGAAATCCATCGTTATATATTTTTAAAGCAAATGAATTAAGAGGACAACAGAAATGCATATATGCTCTTTTTCAGGGAAAAATAAAAGTTAAACCCCTAAAAGGATCAACGTGTTAAGTTTTCGGAACTAGCATATTCAATGTAACAACCACATTTATAGGGTCACCATCTAATGGAATACATAGTAGCAAATAGTACATCCACGTGGTTGCTCTGCTGTAACATCATAAGCTGGAGTAATTCATTTCCATAGCAGTATCAGGACGCTGTGATCTGAATTAGGAAGTGAAGCAGCCATCTGAGAGTTACGACAATATTTGCGAACGGAAGAGGGCAGCCACATGGATTTCAGCTTATAACCCTACTCTGAACAGATACGATCGCTTAAAGAATGTTTCGCTTTTTGTTTACTTTAAAACTTAAACACGCAGCCGGGATTTTTCTGTCTCTTGTGTTTTTTTAAAGATACTCCGGGATCCTCTTCGGTTTAAAGTATTTATATGCAAAAAATGGCGTGTTAAGAAACAAGAAATCCCACACACACATCCAAGTGTGTCGATGTTCCGTGCTACTTGTGCTGCAGCAACTCTGGAAACACCGCTCGGAGAGCTGAGCTTTGTTTACTCTTGATTAAAACTTTCACCTTTTTTAGATATTCGGTGATAACACGGGTAATAAGCAATGATCCGGCGGCGTTCAGCTCCCACTCTACCGCTTATGGATAATAATGGGGAACACAAAAGGCCCCCGGTGCACAAAAAAAGAAGAAAAAAAGAGGGTTTTACAAACTGGAAATGCACCTTTGAGATCTGATCCAGCGCAAAGGCAGCATCGCAATAGCTCGGCCGTTCCAGATAATCTAAAACCGCTGTCGGATGCCGCAGGTTTCTCCTTATCCTCCTCCTGTTTTGCTGAACATGGTCCTCCTCTGTCCTTCGGCGCTCCGTAATGTTAACAGCCGAGGCCATGTTGTTGATGGGACTGGGGTAGTATAATCACACACCGTCTTAGGTTCCACCAAACGGCCACTTTAATCCTCAACAAAGTAGATGCTGTCTGGCAAACTTCATACTCCTCGTAGCGATGGCGAGTCAAAGTTTGCGCCTTCCATTCCCACATTTCGCGATCTGGGGGATCCTGGCGATCTTCTACATTCACGGGGAGCTGTGCGCTTTAAAAGAGATCGGAGAGGGGAGCTTGAAAATGTTCACCTTCTTACAGAGACTCGGAAGTTTACCCGCACCGATCACTCGCTTGAACCATTCTGTGCAACAGGCCCTGGAACTCTGTGAGCCTTGATTCAATAGAAAAAAAGCCTCTCTCTCCATTTAGGGGGGAAGGAAAGCAAAAACCCGCCTCCAGGGCCGTCAGATGGCTGGGAGAAGGCTTGTATTGCTTGGCTCTGATTGGCTGAGGAAGGCAGAAATTACTCAGCAAACACGACTATTATTAGCTGCTTAGCAACAGCTCACCAAAGTAGAGAGACCACCCAGGCTGTGAATGCATCCATCCCCACTTCAGGGGAGCCGCGGTTCGCCTGAAAGAAATCATAGCCCTTCACTCCCGGCTCCCTCTCTCTCTTTCGCACGCACTTGGTAAAACAAGAGTTTTTAAAAAACATATATAAAGATACGATCCTAGGATTATTTTTCTTCCTTTAGCCACACATCGGGGTTTCTGTAGATTACAGAGAGGCCGATTCTCGCGAGTAGATTGAACTTTTTGAGGCACTTGCTCTTGTTTAAATGAAAATTCTTTAGCGGTATCTTGGCCTCAAGTTGTAACAAATGCTGGGAGGTCTCAGTTGAATCGCCAGGCTTGCACAAATAATGACAGTCTCTGGATCGTGCAGTGGGAAGTGCCAGATTTTTTTCTGTGTGCTTTCACTCGAAATCTTAATAGCTGTTCTTTCCCAAACCACACAAAAACAAAATAAACTTTTAAATAACGCCCAGAATATATGGGAAAGTTATCCGACTAGATACAAATCTTTTGGAAAATGATTAAACCTTATTTTTTTCCACCGGGGACTTTAGATACAAATAAGGTTATCTTTCATTTTTAATCAAAAAAATCTCCCACATCCCTCCAGCCCGCCCCCGCACAAACCACACACATACACGTTTTCATTTTATTCATTGAGAGATAGGGGAGTTTCACTGGAGGTCATGTGACCGGCGTACCCAGGGCGACGCGCTGCAACAATGTGAGAATGGCTGAATTACAGTAGTAGCAAAGGAAGAAAACAAAACCCTCAGTGGTCCTGTCAAACTCCATCAGGATCAATGTGATTTGCATGGCTAATTAACAGACTTCTGTTAATTTCTGGAAGGGAAGGAGGTGACGGGGGAAGGAAACCTGCTAAGTTGAATTTCACCTTCATGTGCGCTGGCGCGTATAGCATTTGAGACAAGCCTGCATTCCTAACAAGATCTATCCATTCGCCGTTATCCAATACTGTACCATTTACCAGTACTCCGAGTGGAAGTTTGAAGAGGCATAGTCCACTTTAGGAGGAATTTTTTTTTTCAATCGTCCTTTCATTCAGTGTCACAATTATATAGTATTTCAAGGCCTTAAGTTGGGCTCATTGAGATGTATTATTTTATCGTGCGCAATACTGTAACGTGACACTACAGTATGTTATAACAAATTCAAGTTTAAATTGGAATAACAGTACATAATGACGGGGGGGGGCAGAAATCACATGGTATGTACGGGCTGAAATATGGGCATGTGGGTAATGCACACGGTGGATCGGGTAGGCGTACGGGATTGTTTGCTCAGTATTGCTAACGTTTTGACATGAGATCAAACGGAAGTAGAATAACAATACATAAACACCAGAGAAAGGATAAATCTAACATGTCGCGCTTTATAAATCCAAAAATAGGAAGTAGCAATTACCATTAATTGAACATATTTTGCATAATAAAGCATTATTTACTACAATATTAAATATAAATCGAATCCGTTTATACAACGAATGTTTACACATTTCGCATTTTTACTTTGAAGCAAATATCTTCATTCTTAGAACAGCTGGATTTCATAATTCATACATATTTTGAGTAAATGGAAGACTCATTCTCCACTATTATAAATAACTAAACATTATCACTTTTACTTATTTAATTTATTCAATTTATACATTTAGGTACAAGGGAGTTTTATTTAATCATTGTCTATTTAAATTTAGTTCGACTGTATTTACATCTAACCTACAGATATATGGTAAAATATGTATTTTCATGGATTAGTATTAATGTTGGTATTAGGACTGTGAAAGCAAATATGGTCCCAATTATGAATATATGGCATGCAAACACACACACATATTTAAACCATGGTCAATATTCATCTGGCTGGTGTTAATTGTAATGCAACACGATATCTTTAACCATACTATTGTAATGAATACATTTATATGCTTGTACCTCTCCCCCAAAGTATATTTTATACTACGCCCCTTAGAGATCCCAATTGGTACTGCAACGAACCACTTTGAAGATTGATGAATTGGTCGAATTGCAATCTAAATTCTGAACGAGCATTTACTACCACGACAGCTGTTTCTGTTCAAAATGGGTTTTATGTTCTCGTGATACGTGTATATAAATATCATTTAATACGGCGTTTGTGTGTTATGAGTCTTGGTATTCTATTTAGAATAAACATTTATAAATATCGAATATCGTCACAACAGATGAAACGTGAGAGAAGAATAAAGTAATATCCAATTTCAAGAGATAAATGTAATCCGGGTAAAAACCAACCCATCTTAACTGATAATTTTCCACATTTAATAGTACCACGACACTTTAAAGGAACATTATCCGTTCAAGTGGATGTCTTCTTTGTCTGCGAATTTTAATCTATATACAAAATATAATGTTTCCTATATCGGAACTGTCAAGGGCATAAGATCAATTTATTTTGTTGGCATCATTAAACTTCTGTCCATTTAAAGCTTCATAAGATTAACTAGAAAATTCTTTTTAATTGAATCTGAGATTATGACACTGGCCTAAATGAGAAATTTATTTTCTATCTTAACATTACACAATTATCTGAAACGGGTATCTAGCCTGTCATGTTATTAATCAATAGTTGCCGCGAACCTAATTTCCACGCACCCATTGACAAATGTACTGATTGTTTGTGTGCAAATCTGTGATATGTTAAACATTTGATTGATGGTAAAATATAATGGCTCCATGTGTTCAGGGGCCCGTTTTTGACAAAATGTTTAAGATACAATGACAGTTCTTCCTCCAATTTATTATAAACGGTTTTCTATTTAAAAGAGGAAAATGTTTAAAAGGGCGGTGCATTTTAATCTTGTGGTCCATAGTTAACTGTTTTAAAGGCAAAGGGGATGGATGGAGTACATTTGGCATATAATTGCCTTGTTTCTGTATGGCTGGAGAGAAAGGAAGAAGTGTGAGCACAAACTCTCAACTTGGGTGGTCAGCTATGGATGCCCTCAATTTGCCTCATTGCTAATGCATGCGAGTGTTCCATTCCGAAGCGATAATGTTGTTCGTAATCAATCTAGCCTTATTTACATTTGGAAGCATTGTTGTCTTTAATATGCATGCCTTGCTCATGTAAACGGCGCTCGACGCCCGGTTGGGTTAACTTCAACAAATCACTAAAGGTCTCCTCATAGTGGTCAGAATCGTTTTCTCAAATGGATTTAATCAATTTTATTTGTCAGTTGGGTATTACACAGTGCAACTAGCAAGCTACTTTGGCTCTCCTGCGTTTGGCCCTTTCTGTAATGGTGTTTTATTAACAGGATTTCTGTATGTTTAATCAACCATTCATTCATACATTAAAAGGATACGTACTTTTTACGTTATGTAGATTTTTTAACTTCACTATGTTATTTTTCATTTACATTATGGTTAGATGGAGACATACGTAAAATCCAATACCCTGAATTGTTAGATAATCCTTCTTTGAACATCATTGCCTGATTTGCAGCGATTTAAATTTACAATAAGGATTAAACTTTTTAGACTGTTAAGTATATCTGTGCTACAAGTTTTAGTAATCTAACCAATTGTGTATATTTGCATAAATTAATGTATATTGTGATTATGACTTATTTTAGCTGTTTCCCTTTTCAGTCTATCCGCCCATCCATCTACTATATGCCATGGCTTTCCGTCCATCAGTCCATGCTATAATCAGTCTATAGATTTTTGAAGTATTTCATTATTTCCTCCTGCTAAACAGGCAATGCCAGCAGGTATGCATTTATGGTACATTTAGACATCGTATTGGACTCTTCCAAATCCAACATATATAGGGTTTAAATCTTTAGCATTTAAAGACACCACTCATGTCTATACAGCTTTGGCGCCAACGGTACAAAAAATGCAGGCTCTCTATAAATGACTCACTGACTGACATGGATCATTCATCCCATTTTCAATTCCAATGAACATGAGTGAACTGGGACTTTCGACATCGTTTTCAAACTCGCACCAAGTGTTTCTTTGGAGCTTTTTGATAATAACTACTGAATTTGAATTAGAACTATCCTACAAATATATAATTGCTTTAGCTTCATTTGGGTTTCTTGTACAATGGTTTTACTTCTGGAACACTTTGAGGGAAAAGACATTACACATCACCTTGACTCTTCTCAGAGTGCAACATATTTAGCATTTTCAGTGTAGCTGTTTTTGTCAGGACTAATTAATAAGGATTGATCAGATTGTGAAAGATGTTTGCACTTTTTTCTTTGAACTATTTTCAGTTAACAGAGATTTTTCAACTGAAGTAGATATTGTCCTCCAATGAGCTTTAATCTTCAAACACAGCACACAGTAGTTTTTCTTGTAACTGGTTTCAATATGTCAAGCCTCCCCCTCTGCTTCTCCCACACACGATGGGGGGAAAAGCACTACTCACAAAAACTGTCAAAATAATGCAACTAATTACCCCTGATCGAGCTGAAAGAGAAGTGGATTGCATGCTGTCCAGAGCATGGACACCGAATTAGGGATACAACACACAGACATATATACACTGACAAACACACACAAAAATTCTGCTTTCAGTAAGTAATTTTAATCATTTCAGGGGCCATTCATTTGACAACCTAGCATCACGTCTTGTCGAACACGATTGGCGACACGATCCTTTGACCTACCGCTGTAGCAACAAATTTATTAGATATATAGGCGTGAGAAATGAAAGGAAGTAAAACAATTCCGCCTCATTGTGCTCACCCTTTGACTCTGCTAATCCGGTTTACACCTCACGCCTACATCACTCAATAGGACTATTACCAGCAAAAAATAAAGGGGGGGGGAAGCTGATGTCTAAGGGGAAAAACTATTTAAGTGAAAATGAGAAAGATTAAGATTAAGACATTTCTTTACACGCAGCGATCTCCACCATCCCTTTTCGTGGTGCAAGATTTTATTTTCAAAGGGCTACGCTTTAAATATAATTATCTGGTTTCACTATATGCTGTCGCCTTTGATCAGAAGTAAATTATTTTTATGAATGTTTTTCATCTGTGAAGATTCACTTTGTTTTATCACCCACGCTTTGGAGTACTTTTATGGACAGGCTAACTAGATTAGATTCTGATTTTAAATACAATTTGAGTGTTAAATACTAAATTGCTGAAAGTAAAGCAAATAAGAAAGTACAATATAAATGGGCACTTCTATAAATCGGCAATAGATTAAAGAAAACAGCAATCTTATGACACGCCACACTACTTACAGAGGTTCAATTGAAGAAAATATAGATGTCTTTTTCCTGTTAGGAGACAGCAGTGATCAGGGATTTCTTTTTGTCCCAGAGGTGCATCTCTATAGGAATTGCGCTGAACGGAAGCTGGGGGCGACCCCTCGGAGCGTGAAATGGGTTCGCGGGATCCAGAGGACCCCCAGCTCTGTCAGGTTTTCCATCAACCACCCGTCTGTTCAGCAGCCAGCCAAGTCTAACAGTGAGTATTTCGAATACAGTGACAAAACAAAATCGCCTCAGAAACATATCAACGCTGTTATACCACCCAACCATAATAATCCCACTATTAGCTACAGCAGCAGTGGCTGAATTAACTATATCAGTAACACAACAAGCCCATGCCATCTGCCAAGAGTTCACTCCAAGAGCCCTGCAGTCTATTTTTTAATCAAAGGTGATTTTACTTACCATCTTCCTCGAGGCTCTCCTGTATGACCGTACTGGTCTTGCTTTGCTTTATATTTTCAGGAGCTGTACGATGTTTTTTTTCACAAGGTTTAAAAGGTGATTTTAAAGGAACAGGGAGTGTAATAATCCTGCTAGGTTGCAGTCATTCTGCTGTGTGCTGGAAGCTCTCACAATTACATGCCTGTTTCTATTAAGCAGCTCGATCCTCGAGGTGGGTGGTCTGCTCTCAATAGGCAGGACCTGTCACCGTCACGTGACTGCCCCAACACCCCCCCTCCTGCACAATAAACTAAACTTAAATCTAAACTAAACTAGCATGCTATCAGTCCTGTGTAAACAGCCAGTATAGCACAAACCATCAGGAACCATGTATTCAGTTGCTGTGAAATCCATACGAAGCTCTCCGAAACATTGACAACTAAAATAGGACAGATTTATCCACTGCTTGAAATTGCACGAACCAATTCTTTGTGAGAAGGGAAAAATAAATAGTACTATATTGAATGAGAAAACAATTGTTACACAGACATGATGACTCGGTTTGAAAAGATGAAATTGTTGTGTACCTGTATACTTTACACCAATACATTTATGTGAGAGAGCCATTTAGTCCCTCTCTTGTCATAACAGCAGTTCAAACACCCTAAAATATTGGTCAATAAAAAATGACTGTGATAAGCCTTAACTACTTGAGCAGTTATCCGCCCCAATCCAGACGCTGCATTAGGTGTGAATTGTTATAATGCTCTGCTCTGACACAATTCGTCAAAGGGATTTCAATGTTTTAGGAGTTAAATATTTTACCATTATTTTATCGTTTAATAATTCATAACATTAGTTAAGAACTCTAACGCGAGGGGAAGAGGTGAGAAGAGATGAATAATAGCGAATGAGATGAAGACGCAATATTCAATACAATGGTAGCAACAAGGAAAAAAGATGTGTGACAGTGTGATAAAGGGGGAGAAAAAGATGTGTATATGTGAGAAAACGAGATACAGGAAGAGAACGAGACACCGAGCAACAATACGTGAAAGGCAGAAAAACATTGTCAGAAATAATGAGACACCAAGACAGAAACACAGTGAGTGAAAGGCAGAAAATGTAAGAAACGCAGAGAGAGACACAGCAAATATAGTTAGACTGTGATAGCGTGTGTGTGGGTGTGAGAGAATAAGACACACAGAGACAAGTGAGTAAAGGAATCAGTTTGAAAATGCGTGTGCGAAAGAGATCAACTATAATACATCTACGTGCAATTTGTAGTAGCTCATTTTTGTTAAACAAGACATAGATTGGTTTCTACCTATGTACCAGAGCCAAGAAATACAGGGCTAATTGCAGACCAGGCATTCTTGATTTTTGTACTGTTAGTTGCGCATGGTTGTACAGTACCCACAGCAGATTGCTGTCCCCTTACAACCTCATTCCATGCTGAGCGGCGATCAATGATGGCAATTTTGTTCATCACAAGAAACGCATAGTGTGAGGACAAGGCGACGCTGGGTCTGATTCGTTTTTAGAGAAGATGTTATTTGATTAAAAAAGGGAAACCATTATTGCTCGTTAATAATTTTTAAACGATTATTTTAGTTATAGAGGACTCTTTTCATCCTCGAAGCTGAAAACACTCCACAGATGTCAGAGTATGTTTTGAGCTACTTTAATTGCATTTTTCTACGAGACGAGAAGACAGAGATGGAAGACAATAGGAAAAAAGCTCATTTTAACCCTAATTAAATGCGTCTGTTCTAATTGGACTAACCCAGACTATTAAACATTTCGGATTTCCTTGATTTGGCCATGTAGTTTTGTGCGGTCGGTCTCTAACCAGGTTCGTAGTTTTTGTGACATTTCATTAAAGTAACTTAAACAAATCTTACTGCCAGTAAACACGGACAACAGCCTTTAATATCTGTCGAAGAATATCTCCCAGTCACAGACTCGCGGCCTCAATGGCCAAGCAGGGCTGGCCAAATGGAAACGTGTTGTAGCAACAGTTCAGCGGGAGATTGACAGAGAAGACACTGAGATACTTTCACATGGGGGACAAAAGTGAAATCATTCTCTTTTTCGAATAACAGTCACACTAACTGAAACAATATGCTGTTTTGTGTAATGTCGTACTATTACTAAATGGAGACGACTTGGGTGAAATTGGTAGAAGACGGCGATTCCCGCCAATAGCTCCCCGGGCCTGGAGGCGAAGGCCGGTGTCGGACATTCTCCCCGAGCAGGGAGCACATGGCCCCAGTCTGGCTCACTGCTCAGGGTCGGGCTTGGCCCAGCTTTGCTGACTGACTGAAAGATAATTCCCCTGAGAATGTGGCATTCCCAGATTTAATTAATCGATCTAAAATCATCGTTCACCTGCCCTCCATAAATAGGCATTGTAGTCACAAGGCAGTTAACAAATGTGGAGAGATTGAAATTAATTGATTCATCACTCTGAGATGTGCTGCTGCCTTCCAATACTCTCCAGAGTACTTTCTGCTGTGTAATAATGCATATAAATGTGGGCCTTAAAGTTAGGCGCTGGGATAGATTGGCCTGAAATTCCTTATCCCACAGTGTAATTTCAAGGGCGTACTGATTGATTACCATTTCTGATTTCATTAAACAAAAAAATAGCAGCAGGGTGTCATGGTAGATACTGTAGGCTCCCATGCTTGAACGGTGTAATTTAATAGAAGTGATACTGTACCAACTAACTTGACATGCATTGATACTAGGTAACATTTTACTCACTGGGCATGGGCTGATCTGAACATAAGTAAGTTAATTTGTTCTTAGGGTGTGGGTAAAACACTGGCAAGGCAGAATATATTACCCATCCCTTGTTGCTGGAGGACATTGAGTCAATGATGTAGTGTGAGAATGGAATGTAGTGTGAGAATGTAGGCATTAGTGAAGGACGTTCATGAACCAATAGGGTTCTTAGAACAATCCAGTAGTTTTCATTACCATCCTTTACCATTCATTACCCATTACCATCTCCTTTTGCCTTGCACCATCTCTTAATGTCTCTTAATCTCTCCTGCCTTCCATCCTATCACAGACCTCCCCTTTTGTTCTTTCCTCCCCATCCCACTTTCCCTGCCCCTGTACTTGCTTAAAAACCTGTTCGATCTCCAGCTTTTTCCAGTTCTGACGAAGGGTTATCGACCTGAAACATGAACTCTGTTTCTCTCTCCACAGATGCTGCCTGACCTGCTGAGTATTTCCAGCATTTTCTTTTTTTATTTCAGATTTCCAGCATCTGCAATATTTTGCTTTTGTATTGTTGCAGTAGTTTTCATGGTTATTCTTGCTAGTGCTAGCCCACAAATTACCTGATTTATTCATTTATTTTATATCATGCCATGGGGGGGATTTGAACATCCAGTACCATAACCACTAGCCTGCCATACTTATACAGATTGCATTGCCATGTCACTACTGACACTTACAGTCATTAGACCACCTCTGATCAGCCAATCAAGTTTTGGAAGTAACAGGATATACTGTAAAAATATTGCTAAATGCCAGTAATTTACACTCTGAAAAGGAGGTAACAAGAAGGGTTGATGAGGGTAGTGCATTTGATGTACTCTACATGGATTTTAGCAAGGCTTTTGACAAGATACCACATGGCAGACTGCTCAGAAAAGTAAATGCCCACGGGATCCAAAGGAAAGTGGCAAGATAGATCCAAAATTGGCTCAGCGGCAGGAAGCAAAGGGTATTGGTCGATGGATGTTTTTGAGATTAGAAAGCTGTTTCCAGTGGGGTTCTGCATGGCTCAATATTAGGTCCCTTGCTTTTTGTGGAACATATCAATGATTTAGACTTCAATGTAGGGGGCATGATTAAGAAGTTTTCAGATTATACAAAAATTGGCTGTGTGGTTGATAGTGAGGAAGAAAGCTGTAGACTGCAGGAAGATATCAATAGGCTGGCCAGGTGGGCAGAAAAGTGGCAAATGGAATTCAATCTGGAGAAGTGTGAGATAATGCATTTGGGGAGGGCTAACATGGCAAGGGAATATACAATAAATGGTAGGACACTGAGAAGTGTAGAGAAACAGAGGGACATTGGAGTGCATGTCCACAGATCCCTGAAGGTAGCAGGACAAGTAGATAAGGTGGTTAAGCAAACATACGGGATACTATTAGCCAAGGCATAGAATATAAGAGCAGGGAGGTTATGCTTGAACTGTATAAAACACTAGTTAGGCCACAGGTAGAGTACTGTGTACAGTTCTGGTCACAACATTACAGGAAAGATGTGATTGCACTAGAGAGGGTACAGAGGAGATTTATGAGGATATTGCTAGGAATGGAGAATTTTAGCTATGAGGAAAGATTGGATAGGCTGGGGTTGTTTTCTTTGAAACAGAGGAGGCTGAGGGGAGACTTGATTGAGGTGTATAAAATTATGAGGGGCCTAGATAGAGTGGATAGGAAGGACTTATTTCCCATAGCAGAGTGGTCAATAACCAGGGGGCATAGATTTAAAGTAATTGGTAGAAGGATTAGAGGGGAGTTGAGGAGAACTTTGTTCACCCAGAGGGTGGGGGTCTGGAACTCACTGCCTGAAAGGGTGGTAGAGGCAGAAACCCTCATCACATTTAAAAAGTACTCGGATATGCACTTGAAATGCCGTTACCTACAAGGCTACAGACCAAGAGCTGGAAAGTGGAATTAGGCTGGATCGCTCTTTTACGGCCGGCACAGACACGATGGGTCAAATGGCCTCCTTCTGTGCCGTAAATCTCTATGATTCTCTATGATTCTTGTCTGTTTCCCCCAAAATCACAGTTCTTTTCAAAAGATTTCAAATTTATTTTGATGTGATAAGGCTATCTTGAATTATTACTACCTGCCTTGTGTAATTGTTTTTATACAATATACATATACTGTCTGCATTTGATTTTCATTTATGTGACACATGTGTGAGAGAAAGCTCTCCATTTGGCTGGATGGGTGCAACTGCAACAACATTCAATAAGTGCGACACCATCTAGGACAAAGCAGTCCACTAGATTGGCATCTCATCCACTAGCCTAAACATCCAACCCCTCCATCACTGGGGTACTGTGGTTGTAGTGTGTATTATCTACAGGATGCACTGCAGCAACTTGCCAAGGCTTCTTCGGCAACACCTCCCAAACCCGCAATGAATACCGGCCTCTCCCACAATGCCGAAACCCTAGAATGGAAAAAAAAGCAGTATCTTTTGTCTGACTTTAAAGAACAAAGCTGCCCATAACCATAGACAGACAGCAAGGACTAGTGGCAGTTTTATCAACTGAAAATACTAGGGTAGAAATTATGCCTTGAAAATAGCCCAAATTGAGTGTAAATCTGGTGGCGGCGGGGAAGGGGGTGTGTTTGGGAATAGAAGTTTGGGTGGAACCCAGATCTGTTAGGTTTCCGCCCCTTCTCCACAGCCCAGCAAATTGCACTTTGGGAGCAGACGTTTCTTCTGCCTGCCACCAGTACGTTGAACTGGCAGTTGGGGGAGGGGACGCATGTTGGGGGCTCTCCCTCTTGGAACAATGGCACTCTGGGTTCCACTGTCTTAGTTATGTCACTACAGGCCCAAGTTCCCAGCCCCATTATTTAAATGAGCCAATCTCCAGAATTTTGTGCAGGGTCAGGGTCAGGGTGAGGTGAGAGCAGCAGATGGAAGTTCACCACACTTCCAGCCATGCAATGACACCACTAGAATTCAGACTAGAGGAGGCAGCCCTGCAAAGTATTGGAGTGAAAATGATTGAAGGTACGAGTGAGGAAGAGCTTGATGGTTTCATACCAGTGCAACAAGGCAAGTGTCCTCTTTTGCTCCCCCTTCAAATTGATTCACTCAATAAGACCAAGGGTGATTCCACACGATGGCACTCAGCTTATTTACCTTGGAACTCTGTGACCAGCCATTTTCTGCAGGCACTATGCTAACATATGTTCCTTTTCTCATTTTGTTGTGATCTCCCAAGATGACATACCTGGCACCAGAGGGCATCAAGAAGCTAGGCCATTACTCAAGTACCTTCACAAACATCAGCACAAGCTCAATTATATGCAATCAGGGGATTCACTTAGTTAGGGTCAGGAGGCAGCACCTGGTGATGCACCAGCACAAATGAACTGGAGTAAGTGGAGATGACAACAGAAGAGCAGGAATCAGATGAATGGAGGTCGTGGCTTAGGTATTTGTCCTCTACAGGGACCCTGAATTCTTACCTTATAGTGATTGCATTAATGAACAAAAGTGCTCATGAAGTCTTTTGAGAATATTCATTGCACTCTGCATGGTGTATCGGAGACTCTGCAGAAATGCAGCACCAACATCCTTGCAGCAATTTCTAAGGCATTCGTAAACTTGCGGTACAGAATGGAGCAAGTGGCAATTCCAGGCAGGGAAACCCCCGAGGACAGAAATCTAAAGCATAAATGCAATTTATCTCACGAATGCTCATCATGAGGCTGTTGAGACCAGGATCTCCAATTTACAGGAGGCTCTTATTTCTGGAATATGCAGATTAGGGGATCGGCATGAGGGAAGCCTGTTAGTGGACTTCACACTCCTCAGTGGTGGCCAATGGTCTGTTCCCATAAAATTCTTTGGCCATCCAGAAGGTATGCCTACCAGCCAGTGGCATGGCAGGAGGAGACAGCTACCTTTCATGGTGCCGCCACATCCGTCAAACTCAGCCAGCCCCAAGAAGGACTTGTGAAGGGCCAGATAACAACCATGACCTGACCAGCCAATGTGGGATCTGAAGTGCTTGCTGTAGTTGCTGGAGCATTTTATGACCCAGCATAAGGAGGTACATGACCAATTAATCCCATGAGGCCGCCATTGAGGACCAGAAGTCTACCACCATATTTGCTCCACCCACTGAGGGAGCAATAGATTAGGAAGCAGAAGACACACACTATACTTGACAGAAAGAGGTTCAGGCTGGATTTTGCCAGTGTGGGCGGGCTGGGACGTGTCAGGTGGAAATCGTGTCAGGACCCCGACTCCTAAGTGAAGTGTTGAAAAAGTGGGATTTTCCCCTAATTGGGCAATTGATTTCCTGTGTGTGGGAACCCCTGACCCATTGAGTCTTTTCATACAGAAAGTCGCCTCCGATGACGTCATCAATGCTATGGATTCTCTACACTCACTCCTTCATTCTCACTCAAACTCCACTTGTGTCCCTCATTGCAGAAAAAGAGAGCTCACAATAAGAGGGAAAGAGCCATGACAGGAGGAGGGCCACCTCAGTAGCCCAGCTCACCCCCTGGGAGGAGGCAGCCCTGGAAATCACTGGAAGTGAGGACGATACCCAAGTGGGGGAGGGACAGATGGGCACATCACAGCAAGCTGGTGACAGAATAGTTTGGCATCTCTCATTGATATTGCATGAGCCACCGATAATGAATCTGATGCTCTAACAGATTGACTTATGATCATCTGCACTATTGAATGTGCATGTAACCTTGACCTCACATCTCTAACTCTTTCCTTTACTCCCCCACAGGACCATCGAAAGCCCCCGTCTCCACTGTCCTGGAGGAACAGCCTGAGCTTCCAGACTCCTCAGAGGAAGCTATAACCTCTGAGGGCACAGCATCAGCAGAATTCAGTGCACCCAGCACCAGCGCAGACACTCACACCTCGGTGGGACCTTCGTGAGATAGAATCGTGTTGTCACTTGGTGTATCACAGCTCACAAGTGAGCATCAGCAGGGACAGCAGTAGAGAGTCCTCATCGGAGGGCGCAGGACTCTGCCAACTCGACTCAGCTGCATGTCGACCCTGTGCCTCTGGGTCCACCCAGAAGGAGAGTGGTGCTGGATCTCCAGGAACAGGTGCAGGAGTCTCTGGCAGGTTTTGTCTCCAGGGTTGCTGTGAGTGTGGAGCGAATGGAGGAGTCCATCGCAAACATTGACAGAGCCTTTGTGGAGGCATTGGCGCATGAACGCATCACCGCGGAAAGGATGGCAACCTCCGTGGAAAGGATGGCTAACTCCGTGGTTACCATAGAGGAGAGGATGGCTACGGTAGAGGAGAGGATGGCTATGGCCATGGAGGAGCTTAGTTGCCAGGGTATGGGAAACATGGTAATTGTTCAGACTAGAGTGACATCTCTTGAGGAGCGATGGTCAGCTATTGAGCATAGAAACCAGACCTTCATGGAAGTCCTCTGGAGTAGGACTTCCAGTGCAGAAATGGGTCCTCATGGCCCCACTGAATTGCAGCAAGGTGCTGTCAAGCCACTTGCTAGCTCTGAAGTGGGGCTGACCCATGAGAGAGATGTTTGTGGCAGAGAACAAGGAAATCGGGTCTCCTGTCCAAGCACTCACACGACCATGCCACTGCAGAGCCCTTGGTCAGAGCCCCACCAGAGTCCCCACCCAATTGAGATGGGATTCTTAGTCCCTGCATAGCCGCAGGAGCAGCAGACTGTTGGCGATCCTGCACATGTTCGCCACCCCACAGGACGGCTGCCAAAGTTGTCGAGACAGGAGCAGCAAGAAAGTGAGCAAGGGGCCTCCACATCTGTTGAAGCCACAGGGGAAGCACCATGTAGGAGCACGTGTAAGAAGAAGATAAAGCACAAGTAGTCACAAGGGTAGTCACTTGGGTGCTGTGATGTTTTGTATTTGTACCAGCCATCATTGTCATTGTATTATAAACAGATTTGATGGCAAACTGTTGAAGTTGTGGCCTGTGTCATTTCGCAAATGGGACTCTCACATTGAGGGCTTAGGGTGCCTTGCAATTGTCAGTATGGTGGTCAGAGTGATAGGAATCCACAGGTTCTTGTCCATTGTGGATGCCCTGGTAAGAAGGTGCGAGACAAAAGTGTTTGATTGTGCAGGCTCACCAAATCTGGCCAGGATGAGTGCATCCCTTGCATCCCGGGCAGCAATGTGGTCACGCGCTGGCGCCTTCTGGCCTGTGCAGCTTCAGATGGGTGACTAGCAGCTTGGCGTTCCTGTTGATGCTCCTGCTGTTAGTGCTGCTATTGTTCATGGTTCTGCTGCTGCCGCGGCTGGTCTTCGTCCGAATCTGATGTCCAGGAGGAAAGGAATTAAATGGTCGTCATGCTTCTGATATATGCCTCAGTTGAGGAAGCGCTCAGTCAAGTTGGGGAGTGGGGTTTCCCAGGAGGTCGTCATGCTTCTGATATATGCCTCAGTTGAGGAAGCGCTCAGTCAAGTTGGGGAGTGGGGTTTCCCAGGAGGTCACACTGGAGATGGGTGTCAGGCTCCAAACTTCCACAACAATGAGTAGGTATGTTAAAAGTTCGCCCAGACCTGAGACAACAAAGTTCTGCCACCTGCAAATGATCATTGGTGAAAACTCCTTTGTAATGGTGAAGCTGCAGCTGTTAGTAAACAATCCAATTGTGAGGCCACCAGGATTAACTGGCGTGTTCCAGAGGAGGCGTGTAGGATGGGGGAAATGTTTAAAAATTGGAAAGGCCTCTCAAAATGGGATAATAGAGGCAATTAAGGGGCTGTTAAGGGACTTAAGGGCTTATCCCGCCTCTTGGAGGCGGGATGGAAAGGGGTTCAGAAAACACACACTTGGGAAAATTGCTCGAAGGCGGGATGGAGGCAGGATCAGGCCCGCTTCACCATTTTTTGCGATTTAACCACCTCGCATGCCTCCAAACCCGCCTCCTCGTGCTTGGCAAAATGGAGCCCAAAGTGTCAGGAAGGAAATAGGAATAACACAGACCACTAGGAAGGAAATAAACTGAATCTACTTTATTTTATCATCTTTTGCATTTTTATCTCTATCTGTATGGTATTGTCACTGTGTAATGTAGATAGAGTAAAACTAGCTTTGTGTATAAATGTACCTATGAATTTATTGGGAGCTGTATAAATTTAATGTTGAAGCTGAGTGAACTCTAAGATGGCCACCCAGCAACAGCATGCCAAGCTTCTGGAAGATTGCTTTTGTCTTCAAACTCTGTAAAGTATTAATATGTTAATTAAGCCAAGAAGACATTGTGGATCCCTCCTGTGGATCATTTTATCTGGAAATTACTGTAACATATGCATTATTTTATGTCTGCCTGGAATTTGCTGTAGCATGAATTCAAAGGCAAGTGCTACTTTTAAGTTGCATTTGGGGAGGTGGGGGCTCCACAAACAGAAAGAAAGACTGAAAAGTTGGAAGTGTGGGAAGCAGGATTTTCCTGAGAGGAAAGAAATGGAAAGCTAGTGCAGGAATGTGTTACAATCTGGTAGTAAAGAGACTGTCACTATATTCCCTGCTGTCAGGAGAAAAGTGTCATTTTAAAAGATCATGCCATTTACTGCTATAATTGTATAAAATCTTACTTTGTTCTTTATATTTCCTACTTACTTAATTTCTGTAAATAAATTAGTTGGTTAATTCAGAATCAGGAGTCCTGCTTGATTGTGCCATGTTAAGAATACTGTGTTCTTGGAGAAAAATTAAGTTCAGTGGATAACCGCAATCTAGGATTATGCAAGTCCTGAAGGGTACAAAACCTATGCAGGGCTTCATCTTCTAGCTCGTAATGGACACAAGATCCACTTACAGGCAATATGGCGTGATCACTGCAAGAAGGAACAGCTCATCAAGACTGAGATAGATAGAAGTGAGTTGTTAAAGATAGACACCCTATCACATCTTGTTATCAGCATTTTAAATGGCTGATTCTTCCCATGCACAGTAATTGAAAACTGGTATCTCACATCATTGTTTTCCTATTTATGGTTATTAAAGAATGTTAATAATAGTTACATTTATTCAGTAATTGTAATAATTTCTGCACTTTGTTTTAAAAATGTATTTATAAAGGGTATTCACATTTTTACACCAGTTGCCTAGATAAGTACAGGTATTGTTGAAAGAATGGATCAGTTGGCAACTCGCCGTTCTTTTAGGAACATAGGAACATTAGGAACAGGAGTAGGCCCTTCTCTGCCATTCAATTAGATCATGGCTGATCTGGACCTCAACTCCATTTACCCGGTTTTAACCATCTTCCAAAATTCTATAGGTTCTGGAATGATTCCTGCAGATTGGAGGATAGCAAATGTAACCCCGCTATTTAAGAAAGGAGGGAGAGGGAGAATGGGGAACTACAGACCTGTTAGCCTCACATCAGTACAGGAAACTCTCGTTTAAACGGCACCTAAATATCCGGAATTCTCTATTAACTGGCAAAATTCATACTCCGAAAACAGCACCTCAATAACCGGAAATGTTGCCGATTCCAAGTCCGAGTCTCCCGCGGTGGCCAAGTTAGTCAGTGGGGGTAGTTCTCCAAGCTGCCACTACTCAGCTTCTTGGTGCTGTCGGAAGTCCGAACTCCTCAATAACAGGAGTCTGACTCTCCTGCGCTGCCGGTAGTCTCTTCCGATCCGCCATTTTTCTGTTTACTGTATAAGTTTTGTTTTACTGTTAAGTAATTAAAGAGTTATGGATTACCCTCAACTGGCAGTACTGTACTTAATCAAGCATCTTCCACCATCCATTTAACACAACATTCTGTAGGTGAGTACCCAATTACTGTATACTGCACATTTCTTGATTGTTTTATTTTTGTTTGTTAAAAATAGCCTCGGTAGATAACTCTCTCCGTCATCTGGAATTTTTAATCAACCGGCACCATCCCGGTCCCGTCGGTGCCGGATACCAAAGAGTTTCCTGTAGTTGGAAAAATGCTGGAATCTATTATAAAGGATGCAATAACTGGGCACTTAGAAACTAATAGTAAGATTGGGCAGAGTCAACATGGATTTATGAAAGGGAAGTCCTGTTTGACAAACCTATTGGAGTTCTTTGAGGATGTAACTAGTGGAGTGGACAAAGGGGAACCAGTAAATGTGCTGTATTTGGATTTTCAGAAGGCCTTCGATAAGGTCCCACACAAGAGGTTGGTGAACAAAATTAGGGCACATGGAATTGGAGTAATATACTAGCATGGATTAAGAATTGGTTAACAGACATAAAACAAAGAGTAGGGATAAACGGGTCTTTTTCAGGATGGCAGGCTGTGACTAGTGGGGTACTGCAAGGATCGGTGCTTGGGCCCCAGCTATTCATGTTCTATATCAATGATTTGGATGAGGGGACTAAGTGTAACATTTCCAAATTTGCTGATGAAACAAAGCTAGGTGGCGGTGCCAGTTGCGAAGAGGATGTGAAGAGACTTCAAGGGGATCTCGACAGGCTCAGTGAATGGGCGAGAACATGGCAGATGGATTATAATGTTGTTAAATGTGAAGTTATCCACTTTAGTAGAAAAAACAGAAAGGCAGAGTATTTCCTAAATGGTGAAAGATTGGGGAATGCAGATGCTCAAAGGGACCTGGGTGTCCTTGTACATGAGTCACTGAAAGTGAATGTGCAGGTGCAGCAAGCCATTAGGAAGGCAAATGGTATGCTGGCCTTCATTACAAGAGGATTTGAGTACAGGAGTAAAGAAGTCTTACTCCAATTATATAGGGCCTTGGTGAGTCTACACCTGGAGTACTGTGTACAATTTTGGTCTCCTTACCTAAGGAAGGATATACTTGCCATAGAGGGAGTGCAACAAAGGTTTACGAGATTGATCCCTGGGATGGCGGGACTGTCGTATGAGCAGAGATTGAGTAAACTAGACCTGTATTCTCTTGAATTCAGAAGAATGAGAGGGGATCTCATTGAAGCATACAAAATTATTACAGGGCTTGATAGGGTGGATGCTGGGAGGATGTTTCCCTTGGATGGGGAGTCTAGAACCAGGGGCCACAGCCTCAGGATAAAGGGTAGGCCACTCAGGACTGAGATGAGAAGAAATTTCTTCACACAGAGGGTGGTGAATCTTCGGAATTCTTACCCCAGAGGGCTGTGGAGGCTCAGTCATTGGGTATATTCAAAACAGAAGTCGATAGATTTCTGACTAGTAAGGGCATCAAGGGATATGGCGATAAGGCTGGTGAATGGAATTGAGGCAGAAGATCAGCCATGATCTCATTGAATGGCAGAGCAGGCGCAAAGGGCTGAATGGGCCTACTCCTGCTCCTATTTCTTATGTTCTTATATCCCTTGATACCCTTAACTAACAAAAATCTATCTATCTCAGTCCTAACTTCAACAGCCTTTTGGGGGAGTGAGTTCCAGATTTCTACTAACCTACCCTTTTCACATTTCATTCCTCAACATAGTTCTTATTCAGGCATGACGTGCTGCTTCCTGATGAATGAACATTCTGAATGGCTGAACACTAATTTCAAGCATGACTGAGAAGAATCAGGCTTGATTGAGGATGATCGCATGAGATGTTGTAAGAAAGGGTGTCAACCAGGTACTACTTTCAGTCTATCATTGGCAGCAGTGGAGTACTCTCTGAGCTTGCATACCATTTCCGATGGGAGTGTAAGTTTTCAAACTTTCAAAAGGAAAGAATAAGATAGAGCTGGATTTTGCCAATGGGGAGCTTTTGGAGCTGGGACTCCCACTTGTCGGGTTTTAGTCCCGCCTCCATCGACTTCTGGCCAATCCATGCTATTTTCCCCTTGATTGACCTTGTAAAGCCCGCCCAGTGGGCTTAGCAGGCCAATTAAGGGGAAGTCGGTTACAGAGAACATCAGCATATGACGCTTCAGCTATCAAAATTTTTTGACAGATGAATTGTCATCGTTTGACAGCTCTGTGAAGCTGTCAAACACTGACATTCTCTGTAGTTTGATGAGTTCTTGAATTCAAGACTCATCAAACCTCTTTCTTTTGCAGAAATTAGATGGTTGTTGCATTGGAGAATGCAGCAGCCATCTGTCATCGCCGCTGCGGAGATGCGAGACTCTCCGCATCCCCAACGATTGAAGCAGGAAGAACCAAAGGTAAGTAAACTTTTTCTAACACTTTCCACTTACCTCACATACTCACCTCTCCACACCTGCACCCATCACTAACCTTCACAGCGCACTTTTGCACACCTCCGACCCCCGCAGACCCACTGCTCTCCTCGGTGGCCCTGGCGGGGTTCGTAGCCTTTGGGAAGCCTGCACTTGTGTAGGTAAAATGGGGATAATCCTCTTATCTGCCTGTTAACTACCTGTTAACAGACAGTTAAGTGGCTGTAATGCCTTCCCACCTCCAAGAAGATGGGACCTGGCACAGGTCGGCTACGCACCTCCTGGGAAGATGGCACGGAGGTGGGTTGGGGGTGGGATGGGCACCCGCCCCAGATTCTGCCATTTTCCTGGCAGTCCCGCCTCCAAACCTGCCTCCCCAGGGCTGGCAAGATCGCGCCAATGGGGCTCGATTTTGCCATTGGGGATGGGCTGGGGCGTGTCAGGTGGTTTTCGTGTTAGGACCCCGACTTCAAAGTGAAGTGGGAAAAAAGTGTGATTTTGCCCTAATTGGGCATTTGATTTCCAGCGTGTGGAACTCCCTGGCCCAATGAGTCTTTTCATACAGAAAGTCGCCTCCGATGACGTCATCAATGCTGCTGGAGTTAAGGCCTGCAAGCAGCCTTGCTTCTTCTGAAGTCTTTAAACTTTATGCCCATTGTTGTGATCGCTTCACTCAGCAACTATGTCCAGTAGTAGGCCAAAGTGCACTCCAAGGTTCGATGAGGCCTCCCTCCAAGCTCTGGTGGAGGGAGCAAGATCAAATAAGGAGGTGCTCTTCCATTCCTCAGGGAGGAAAACGCCTCCCCAGCAGACTAAAGCTATGTGGATGCAAGTGGCCCAGGAGGTCAACTCCATCTCTATGTGCCGCAGAACCTGGCTGCAGTGCAGGAAGAGGTTTCATGACCTTCTCTGCACAGGAAAAGTGAGTATGACTTTCCCATCACCCTCAATCTGATCCCCATCGCTTCTCCTCACCAGCACTCTGCTTTGCCAACATTTTCCTCCACATCCCACTTGACACTTACATCCCTGCACCCTTACCCATTCCCTCTCTCTCTATGGTCACATTCACTTAACTATTCTACCATGCAGCCCTCACATTCCCTATCACTGTGATGCAATGACAACAACTTACAACACACAGGGAGGGCCCTTTGTCTCCTTTTAAGCATCTATGCTATGGATTCTCCGCACTCACTCCTTCATTCTCACTCAAACTCCACTTGTGTCCCTCATTGCAGGAAAAGAGAGCCCACAATAAGAGGGAAAGAGCGAGGACAAGAGGAGGGCCACCCTCAGTAGCCCAGCTCACAACCTCAGAGGAGGCGGCCCTGGAAATCGCTGGAATTGAGGACGATACCCAAGTGGGGGAGGGACAGACGGGCACATCACAGCAAGCTGGTGACAGAATAGTTTGGCATCTCTCTCATTGACATTGCATGAGTGACTGATAATGATTCTGATGCTCTAACAGATTAACTTATGATGATCTGCACAATTCAATGTGCATGCAACCTTTACCTCACATCTGTAGTGTCCGTGTGTAGATAAAGACACTGAAGACAGGAGTTGGTTCATAGGTATTTACTAAGCAAGTCTGGGGGGGGGGGGGGTTTCTAAAGGATATACACAATACACAGGCTTATATAGCCCAAGTGGCAATTACCGGCATTACGCACACCTGGGGCTCTTAAAGGCACATACACCATAATTGCTCTTAAAGGCACATACACCACAATTCCTCCCCTTCTAGCTAACTAGTACATCATATTTTAAGTAATTATTAATTACATGTTATATGCAAAATAATATACATTGCTGTATTAATTAATTATAAGTTAGTCTCTCAGGAGGCTTCCTGACTCGGTCTGGATAACGCCTCGGGGGTGTAGTAGTTTCTGGTGGTGTAGTAGGTTCTTCTGGCAAGGCTGATTCGGCTTGAAGGCCAGTGTCGGGTTCATCGGGCTCCAGTATCACCGGATCGGAGGTAGATATGGGTATCTCTACTTCATCGTTAGATGTATAGAGTGGTGGTGTAGGTTGTCCCTTTTCAGATGACTTGATGATTTGGTCAGCATGGCGCCTTATTATGCTGTCTCCGATGTCCACGGTATACATCAGTGGTCCTAATCGTGTGCAGATAGTTCCAGGCTGCCATTTCTCGGTACAGTAGTCCCGGGCCAAAACCGGTTGGCCTATCTGGAAGGCCCTAGTTGGCCTTTCATTCATGCCCTGAAACTGCCGGTTCTCCACGTCCCTTCGGATGTTGGGCTTGACCAAATCCAGCCGGCATCTTAGGTTTCTATTGTAGAACATCATGGCGGGAGTTTGGTTAGTAACCATATGCGTTGCATTCCTATATGCAAATAAGAAGTTATCCACCTTGTGCTGAAGTTTTATGTCTTCATTACCCATGGCCTTGATGGCCTTCTTGAAGGTCTGGACAAACCTTTCAGCCAATCCATTGGTGGCGGGATGGTATGGGGCGGACGTTTAGTGCTTTACCCCATTGTTCTTTAAGAACTTTCTGAATTCTTCGGACATAAATTGCGGTCCATTATCAGAACATATCTGCTCCGGCAGCCCATTCCTGGCAAATATGGTCCTTAATACTGTGATGGTTTTTTCCGTGATGGTGGAGGACATCTTTATTACCTCCGGCCACTTGGAGTGTGCATCAACTGCGATTAAGAACATTGAGTCCATAAATGGACCAGCAAAGTCGATGTGCACCCTCTGCCAGGGAGATGAGGGCCACTCCCATGGATGTAGAGGGGCCTGTGGCGGAGCATTTTGGACCTTCTGGCATCCTAGGCAGCTCTTGGTCATGTCTTCGATGTCTCCATCGATACCTGGCCACCATACAAACGCCCTAGCTAGGTTCTTCATTTTCACTCCACCCAGATGCCCCTTGTGAAGCTCCTTTAGCACTTTATCCTGGAGTTTGGGTGGAATCACCACTCTGGATCCACACATCAAGGTTCCTCGGCACACTGACAGCTGTTCTCTTCTTTGCGAGAATGCTGGCAACAGTGGTTCGCCATGTGCTGGCCATCCCTTCACTGTTAAATCGTAGACCCGTGAGAGAGTAGGGTCATTTCTTGTCTCCCTTTCAATGGCAGAATTTGTCACCGGTAGACATTCCACTATGGTAGAGTGGAATATCTCTACTGGGTCCACTGTAGGTGCCTCTTCTATCGTTGGCAACGGTAGGAGTGATAAACCGTCAGCATTCCCATGCTGTTTTGACCCTTTGTATTCAATGTTGTATTGGTGTGCCCCTAGAAAAAGGGACCACCTCTGTAGTCTTTGTGCCGTCATAATGGGGACACCTTTTTTAGGGTTGAATATGGAGATGAGGGGTTGATGGTCAGTCAGCAAGGTAAATTTTTGTCCGTGTAGGTAATGGTTGAATTTCTTCACTCCCCATACCAGGCTGAGTGCTTCCCTGTCTATCTGGGCATAGTTATGCTCAGCTGAGTTCAATGAGCGTGACGCAAAAGCTATCGGCGTTCCGAGCCATCAGGGAATCTATGGGACAATACCGCTCCTATGCCGTAAGGGGATGCATCGCACGCCAGTCTGATTGGTAGTGATGGGTTGTAATGAGCCAAAATTTTCTCGGATGTGATTAAGTCTTTACATTTATGGAAGGCACGTTTACAGTCTTCGTTCCATTTCCAAATCACTCCTGTCTGTAGAAGATCATTAAGAGGGTGTAGAATAGTTGATAAGTTCGGTAAAAATTTATGATAGTAATTTATTAATCCCAGGAATGGCCTCAATTGTGAAACATTTTCAGGTGCTGGGGCTTTTATAACTGCTTCAATTTTTTCAGGTGACTTATGCAACCCTTCCCTATTAATTATGTGGCCACAATATGATATCTGATTTTGGAAAAATTCGCACTTGGGGCGATTTGCTCGTAGGCCCCGTTCTTTCAGCCTAGTGAGCACCTGCTCCAAATTGGCAAGGTGCTCGTTGTCGTTTTCTCCTGTTATAAGGATGTCGTCTAGGTAGCATTGAGTCCCCGGAATCCCTTGCAGGACTTGCTCCATAGCTCTTTGCCAGATAGCTGGAGCTGATGCTATTCCAAAAACCAGTCGATTGTACTGGTACAGGCCTTTGTGTGTGTTTATTGTGAGATACTTTTTAGAGGTCTCCTCAACCTCCATCTGTAGATATGCCTGTGCCAAGTCAATTTTTGTGAAACGTTTCCCTCCGGATAGTGAGGCGAAAATATCTTCTATCCTCGGAAGAGGATACTGTACCGTGTGAAGGACCGGGTTTACAGTCACCTTAAAGTCCCCACAGATGCGAATTTTTTTCTGTTCCTCAGAGTTATTTTTCAATGTTTTTTTCATGACTGGAACGATGGGTGTTGCCCATTCGCTCCAATCTATTTTGGATAATACGCCTGCCTTTTCCAAATTCTTCAGCTCTGCCTCGACTGCTGGACGTATTGCGTATGGCACCGGTCTTGCCTTAAAAAATTTTGGAATTGCTGTATCTTCCACTTTTATTGAGGCGGTGATGCCTTTCAAGGTTCCTAGTTTCTCTTGAAACACTTCTTTGGCGTTGGCCAAGATGTCTTTTAATCGTTCAGGTATGATGTCATCATTGTTTTTTTCCTTACTGGTCACCGTCAGTGCCTGAATGGAGTGCCAGTCTAAACGTATCTTCCTTATCCATTCACGTCCCAACAACGGTGGACCACCATCTTGTAGAATGTATAAATACAACTTTTGTATTTCTTTGCCGTTGTATACCACAGGCACCCTTATTTTTCCTTTGGGGTAGACTTTCTGCCCCGTATATGTTTTTAAGATAATGGATGTGTCTTTTAGAGGTATATGCGAAAATAGCCTCTCATAATCTCGTCGATTTATTACGGTTAGAGCTGATCCTGTATCTAGCTCCATTTTAACTGGGGACCCTGCTATTGTGAGGGTAACCCAAATGGTTTGGTAATCCTCTTTGGCAAGTACATTATGTAATTTGAGACAGCTTAGTCTCTTGTTTCCGGAGTCGCTATCGCTATTCTGGTCTTCGGAGCTACTGTCCGCCATCATTTGTACCTTCCTGTACTTTTCTTTCTTGATTTTTTGTTTTCTGTCAGTGGATTTATTTTGTCCAGATTGGCATACCCGTGCAATGTGTCCAATCTTACCACATTGCCTGCATGCTTTGCCCTTGAACCAGCAGTCCCTCTGGTTATGGGTGGATCTGCCGCAGCGATAACATCTTCCGAACTCCTGTGTCATTTTATGGGTGCCGAAGTCCTGTGTCTCTTGTTGTATCTCTGCAGCTCCTTTTGCTGCTGCTTCGTATGATACAGCCATACTGAAAGCTTTGTCCAATGTTAAATCTTTTTCAGAAAGCAGTTTTTTGTGTGTTCCTTCACTTAAGAGACCGCAAACAAATTTGTCTCGAAGATAATCCGATCGTCCTGCTCCGAATTGGCAGTACTTTGATAGCTTTCTTAATTCGGTTAGGTAATCAGCGTTACTTTCATTCTTGTGTTGATTTCTCTTGAAGAACTTGAATCGTTCCGCTATCAGCAGCGGTGTTGGGTTTAAATGCTCCTGCAGGGTATCAACAATTTCTTTAAAAGTCTTGTCCTTTGGTTTGGCTGGAGTGATTAAATTTCATAACAGCCCGTATGTCTTCGCGCCCATTAAGTTCAGAAGTACTGAAGCTTTTTTTTCATCTGTTATTCCATTTGCAGTGCAATAAACCTCTACTCTTTCCACGTATGTGGTCCAATCTTCTATTTCGTCATCAAAAGCCTCAATATTACCAGATTTAGGCATTTCAGAAAAGATATGGCGCTTCCCGCGCTTTTTTTTTTCTCTCTGTAGCAACGATATGGCGCTTCCCGCGCTTTCCCGCCGCTGCTACCGATAACAACGCTGTTTATTCACTGTTGGAGACTCGTTCCCGACGGAGGTCTAAACGCTGACCTGCTTGCCGCACCGGCCGTCTCTCGAGTGCACCCTCCCAGTCCGTTATTGCTTGCCTCCGATTTCGCTGCCTGTCTCAGCTGTAGAGCCCGCCGCTGGAGCTCCAGCCTGACACCCAGGAAGGATTAGCGCAGTACCTGTCACCAGCTTGGCCAGCTGGTGAAACCACAGTTTCTCTTACTTCCTTGAGTCTTCTGGACGCTGGAGGAATCGATGTCCTTGAGGTGCTGCCAAATTGCAGGTAAGTCCGTTTCCACTTCGTCGCCACTGTAGTGTCCGTGTGTAGATAAAGACACTGAAGACAGGAGTTGGTTCATAGGTATTTACTAAGCAAGTCTGGGGGGGGGGGGGTTCTAAAGGATATACACAATACACAGGCTTATATAGCCCAAGTGGCAATTACCGGCATTACGCACACCTGGGGCTCTTAAAGGCACATACACCATAATTGCTCTTAAAGGCACATACACCACAACATCTCTAACTCTTTCCTTTACTCTCCCACAGGACCATCGACAGCCCTCATCCCCACTGTCCAGGAGCAACAGCCTGAGCTTCAAGACTCCTCAGAGGAAGCTGCAACCTCTGAGGGCGCAGCATCAGCAGAATTCAGCGCACCCAGCACCAGCGCAGACACTCACACCTCGGTGGGACCTTCGCAAGGTAGAGTAGTGTTGTCACCTGGTGTATCACAGCTCACAAGTGAGCAACAGCAGATGGTGGAGACAGGGTCAGCAGTGGAGAGTCCTCGTCGGAGGGCGCAGGACTCTGCCAGCTCGGCTTGGCTGCATGTCGACCCTGTGCCTCCGGGTCCATCCAGAAGTAGAGCGGTGCTGGAACTCCAGGAACAGGTGCAGGAGTCTCTGGCAGGTTTTGTCTCCAGGGTCGCTGCGAGTGTGGAGCGAATGGAGGAGTCCATAGCGAACATGAACAGAGCCTTTGTGGAGGCATTGGCGCATGAAAACATTACCATGGAAAGGATGGCAACCTCCGTGGAAAGGATGGCTACGGTAAGGGAGAGGATAGCTATGGCCATGGAGGAGCTAAGTCGCCAGAGTGTTGAAAACATGGTCATTGTTCAGAATAGACTGGCATCTCTTGAGGAGCAATGGTCAGCTATTGGGCATAGAAACCAGACCTTCATGGAAGTCCTCTGGAGTAGGACTTCCAGTGCAGAAACAGGTCCTCATGGCCCCCCTGAAGTGCAGCAAGGTGTTGTCAAGCCACTTGCTAGCTCTGAATTGGGGCTGACCCATGAGAGAGATGTTGGTGGCAGACAACAAGGAAGTGGGGTCTCCTCTCCAAGCGCTCACATGACCATGCCACTGCAGAGCCCGCAGTCAGAGCTCCACCAGAGTCCACACCCAACTGAGATGGGCATCTCATCCCCTGCACAACTGCAGGAGCAGCAGACTGTTGCCGAGCCCTCACAGGTTCGCAACCCCAGAGGACCGCCACCAAAGGTGTCGAGACAGGAGCAGCAAGAAAGTGAGCAAGGGGCCTCCACATCTGCTGAACCCACAGGGGAAGCACCACGTAGGAGCATGCATAAGAGGAAGATAATGCACAAGTAGTCACAAGGGTAGTCACTTGGGTGTTATGTTGTGTTTATTTTTGAAATGCCATCAGTTGTTTGTTGTGATAAAAAATTCTGATGGCAAACTGTTGAAGTTGTGGCGTGTGTCATTTCGCAAATGGGACTTCCACATTGAGGGCTTAGGGTGACTTGCAATTGTCAGTATGGTGGTCAGAGTGATGGGAATCCGTAGGTTCTTGTCCATTGTTGATGCTCTGGTAAGAAGGTGCGAGGCAAAAGTGTTTGATTGTGCAGGCTAAGCAAATCTGGCCAACATGAGTGCGTCACTTGCATCCCGCGCAGCAATGTGGTCGCGCGCTGGTGCCTTCTGGCCTGTGTAGTTTCAGGTGGGTGAGCAGCAGCTTGGCGCTCCTGTTGCTGCTGCTGTTGGTGCTGCTGTTGTTCATGGTTCTGCTGCTGCCACGGCTCTTCTTCATCCGAATCTGATGTCCAGGAGGAAAGGAAATAAATGGTTTCCATGCTTCTGTTATATGCCTCAGTTGAGGATGCGCTCAGTCAAGGTGGGGAGCGGGGTTTCCCAGGAGGTCACAGTCGAGATGGGTGTCAGGCTCCAAACTTCCACAACAATGAGTATGCCTGCTAAAAGTTCCCCAGACCTGAGACAACAAAGTTCTGCCACCTGTAAATGATCATTGGTGAAAACTCCTTTTTAATGGTGGAGCTGCAGCTATTAGTAAGCAATCCACTTGTGAGGCCGCCAGGATTAACTGGTGTGTTTCAGAGGAGACGTGCAGGATGGGGGAAAAGTGTTAAAATCAGAAAGACCCCTCAAAATGGGATTATAGAGGTACTTAACTGGTTGTTAAGAGCCTTAAGGGCCTATCCCGCCTCTTGCAGGCGGGATGGAAAAGGGGTCTGAAACCCCGATTCTGTGAAAATTGCTCGGAGGCGGGCTGGAGGTGGGATCGGAGCCGCACGCCATTTTTCGCGATTTTAACACCTTACACGCCTCCAAACCCGCCTCCTTGGGTCTGGCAAAATCGAGCCCTCTAGTGTTTGAAGCAGACTACTGACTACTTAAATAGTAATAGAAGACATTTGTTCCAGTACATTGAGGATAGCAGGTCAATTGAAGCACTCGAATGCTACAGTCTCAGTTCTAGCCAGGCAACCTCCCCCTTATACTGCCCAGCTGGAACTCCAGTCATCATGCCCAGGAAAGATTTTGCACATATGCGGCCCTGGCCACTGTCTGAGGCTGACCACACTGTTCGCAAGTTCTGTATCCTATTTGACCCTGAGCTGAGCTTCCGACCCTATATCCTCTCTATCACCAAGACAGCCTACTTCCATCTCCATAATACTGTCTGTCTCCCCCTCTGGCTCAGCCCATCGGCTACTGAAATGCTCATCCATGCTCTCGTTACCTCCAGACTCGACTATTCCAATGCTTTCCATAAATTACAGCTCATCCAAAACTCTGCTTCTTGTATCCTAACACACACCAACTCCCGTTCACCCATCACCCCCATGCTCGCTGACCTACATTGGCTCCCAGTCTGTAAATACCTCAAATTTAAAATTCTCATCTTTGTGTTCAAATCTCTCCATGGCCTCACCCTCTCTGTCTCTGTAATTTCCTCCAGCCCTACAATCCTCTGCGCTCCTCCAATTCTGGCCTCTTGCTCATCCTTGATTTCCATCAACCCACTATTGGCAGCCATGCTTTCAATGGCCCAAGCTTTGGAATTCCCTCCCTAAACCTCTCTGCCTCTTTACCTCTCTTTCCTCCTTTAAGATACTCCTTAAAACCTACTTCTGTCCTAATACCTCTTTACGTGGCTCGGTGTCAAATCTTTGTTTGATAACGCTCCTGTGAAGCACCTTGGGACATTTTACTACGTTAAAGGCACTTTATAAATGCAAGTTGGTAGACACCAGCAAACCAAAAAAAAAGCTCTAATCCTTAAAATTTGTGTAGTGTAAGTATAAAAGTAGGTACGGGCATGGAGCATCACATTCCCGAATACTAGACTCAGTGAACTACTTGGAACATGTAGCAGGTATGTTGGGAGTTGGAGACCAGAGACCAGAGGTGGCAGTACAGTGGCATACAGTCGGGAGGGAGTGGCCCTGGGAGTCCTCAACATTGACTCTGGACCCCATGAAGTCTCATGAATCAGGTCAAACATGGGCAAGGAAACCTCTTACAGATTACCACCTACTGCCCTCCCTCAGTGATGAATCAGTGCTCCTCCATGTTGAACACCATTTGGTAGAAGCACTGAGGGTAGCAAGGGCAATGAACATACTCTGGGTGGGAGACTTCAATGTCCATCACCAAGACTGGCTTGGTAGCACCACTACTGACCGAGATGACCAAGCCCTGAAGGACATAGCCACCAGACTGAGCCTGCGGCAGATGGTGTGAGAACCAACATGAGGGAAAAACTTACTTGACCTCGTTCTCACCAATCTACCTGTTGCAGATGCATCTCTCCATGACAGTATTGGTAGGAGTGACCACTGCACAGTCGTTATGGAGATGAAGTCCCGTCTTCACACTGAGCACACTCTCCATTGTGTTATGTTGCACTACCACCATGCTAAATGGGATAGATTCAGAACAGATCAAGCAGCTCAAAACTGGGCATCCATGAGGTGTTGTGGGCCATCAGCAGCAGCAGCAGAATTGTATTCCACCATAATCTGTAACCTCATGGCCTGGCATATTCCTCATTTCACCATTACCATCAAGCTAGGGGACCAACCTTTAGCCAAGCTATAACACTGGCATCTACCTGACAATGTGGAAAATTGCCCAGGTATGTCCTGTCCGCCAAAAGCGGGACAAATTTAATCTGGCCAATTACTGCCCCATCAGTCTACTCTCAATCATCAGCAAAGTGATGGAAGGTATCGTCGACAGTGCTATCAAGCGACACTTACGCACCAATAATCTGTTCACCAATGCTCAGTTTGGGTTCCACCAGGACCACTCAGATCCAGGCCTCATTACAGCCATGGTCCAAACATGGACAAAAGGGCGGAATTCCAGAGGTGAGGTGAGAGTGACTGCCCTTGACATCAAGGCAGCATTTGACCGAATGTGGCATTAGGAGCCCTAATAAAATTGAAGTCAATGGGAATCAAGGGAAAATTCTCCACTGGCTGGAGTCATACCTAGCACAAAAGAAGATGGTTGTAGTTGTTGGAGGCCAATCATCTCAGCCCCAGGATATTGCTGCAGGAGTTCCTCAGGGCAGTGTCCTAGGCCGAACTATCTTCAGCTGCTTCATCAATGACCTTCCCTCATCATAGGGTCAGAAGTGGGGATGTTCGCTGATGATTGCATACTGTTCAGCACCATTTGCAACTCTTCAGATAATCAAGCAGTCCATACCGGCATGCAGCAAGCAAGCCTGGACAATGTTCAGGCTTGGGCTGATAAGTGACAAGTCACATTTGCACCACAAAAGTGCCAGACAATAACCATCTCCAACAAGCCAGAGTCTAACCACCGCCCCTTGACATTCAACGGCATTACCATCGCCAAATGCCCCACCATCAACATTCTGGGGAGTCACCATTGATCAGAAACTTAACTGGACCAGCCACATAAATACAGTGGCTACAAGAGCAGGTCAGAGGCTGGGTATACTGCAGTGAGTGTCTCACCTCCTGACTCCCCAAAGCCTTTCCACCATCTACAAGGCACAAGTCAGGAGTGTGATGGAATACTCTCCACTTGCCTGGATGAGTGCAGCTCCAACAACACTCAAGAAGTTCGACACCATTCAGGACAAAGCAGCCCACTTGATTGGCACCCCATCCTCCACCTTAAACATTCACTTCCTCCACCACTGGCGTACCATGGTTGCATGTGTGTACCATCTACAAGATGCACCGCAGCAACTCGCCAAGGCTTCTTCGGTAGCACCTCCCAAACCTGCGACCTCTACCACCTAGAAGGGCAAGGGCAACAGGCGCATGGGAACACCACCATCTCCAAGTTTCCCTCCAAGTCACACACCATCCTGACTTAGAAGTATATCGCTGTTCCTTCATCGTTGCTGGATCAAAATCCTGGAACTCCCTATCTAACAGCATTGTGGGAGTACCTTCACCACACGGACTGCAGCAGTTCAAGAAGGCGGCTCACCACCACCTCTTCAAGGCCAATTAGGGATGGGCAATAAATGCTGGCCTTGCCAGCGATGCCCACATCCCATAACAGATAAAAAAAACTACAATTGGACCATACTCTCCAAAATACTGGCGTTTGGATCATATATATGTAAATGCAGCAATATTTCAAGCCTGTGCTGCCAGTCGGGAGTCTCACCAACTGGAAGTGCATATTGGAAGTTCCGGTTTACACTGCCAAAGATTTTCTAACCACAAAATTAATGGCCGGAAAATTGTGGGCAGCATGTGTCTGAATTTCTGATATGTGCTGCTGGGAGGTGGAGGCTCCCCACTGGCAGTGTGGACTCATAAAATTACTCAATGTAGAGTAAATAGAACAGTGCATTTTCACACAAAAGCAGTACTGTTTGTGTTGCAAATAAGTTTCAAAACTTACATTATGTTTAAACTATTTGTAATACCAAAATATTATTGAAGCTCACACTTTCTGCCTACACTTGCTGCACCTCAGGCATCCTAGCTCAGTTGTGGTTGCTCACAGGTGCAACTGCAGCATATATCTGCTGGTGGTCTACTTCAGGTAAGAACACCTGCAGTTCTGTCTCTGTTTCTTCTCTCTCACACACACCTCTGGACTTTGCATAATGTTAGGTTCCTCTCCCATTTAACTGATTATTAATCCAAATATGTAAACAACAGTATCAAGGAATGTTCTCTGAACTAGGTGAGTGAGTGAAAATTAATTTCACAAAATGTTCTTCAATGAATTAAACATTTTTGAATATACTATAATTGCAAGAATTAACACAATAACATTTTACTTGTTACAAAGAAGGTTGGAAACGGCTGTACCGAAACTCCAGAACTCTCCATTCAAACCCTTACTCTGTGTGTTCCAGAAGATAAAGGACTTCTAAATGTCCCTAAACACACTAAACATACTAAAAATAAAATACTATGAAATAATTTCATGCAGTGTTATTCTATGTTTTCTTCTCTTTGGTCCTGCTACTAAAGCTAAAGCAATGGGACTTGGGGGGGGTGGTGGTGGGGGGCAGGATTTCACACAATGAGTGTCATTACATATTCATAGCATGTGCCCAGTGCCAATTGGGCTGGTTTTGGAGGAGTGTGAGAAATAGCACTCAGCCTCAGCTCTCAAACGGTGCTGTTGATACTTAAAGCAGGCACCTGAATTTTTGCTGTGCTGAGCAGACCATATATTTGGAGCAAGGTGCAGATCAGCTCCATTTTCAGATGGAAATTTGGAAGAAGTGCAACAAATATATTTTAAGTTCCAACAAATGTGATCATGATGGCTGCGTGGGCTTCAGTATACCTGTGCTGTGTTGCTGTTTCTGGCTGTTTCAATGGCCCAGAAATTCGGGTCGGGGGCTTCCCGCGGGTGCAAGCCCCCGACCAGCACTTACCTTGCGCGCCGGCCGTTGAGCTGTAGGGCCCCGTGGAATTCCGATCCGGGGCCTGGTCCAGCTGCCGGCGCGCAGTGCTTGCGTATCCTAGGGGCGCAGTTAGTTCGATGCGTCCCCTGGGATCACGTGGGCCATGGGCAGCCAATCGGAGGAATGCTCCATTCATAAGTCTTGACAGGAAGTGCTGTCAAGACTTATAAATACTACGGCCCCAAAATAGCACTAAACCTTCAAATAATTTTTTTTTTAAATCACATTTTTTAAATAAACGATAAATTACATGAAATAACTATTTTAAACTATAATTTAAATTTTTGAAAAAATAATTTTATATTCTTACGGGGCTAAAAATAAAGTTACCTTGCTTTAAAGTATTTAAAAATAATAAACCTGTGGAAAAAATGTTTTAATTTTAATTAATTCACCACTTACCTTGTAAAAAGCAGGCTTTTTATATGTGTAAATTCTGCAGACTTACCCTCACGGAAAAACCTGTAAAAAAAACCTAAGTTTGATGCGCATGCGCAGCCTCTCCCACGCACGTGTTCGACCTCTGAACCCCTGCTTTCAGAGGAACGGAAGTGCCGGTTTCCCACGCATGCGCAGTGCATGCAGGAAACCGGCACTTCCATCGGGCCTACGGGTGAGTACCTCGTGCGTACTCACCCGTGGAGACCCGAATTTCTGGGCCATTATTAGCCAAGGCTCAAGAGGGTAGCCTTGGTCTGCGAGGGGCCAACCTTGCATTCTTCTTCCTGACTCAAATAATTCTGACACCAAGAACGGCCTTAAAATGAAACAAATCTGCTGTCTGAGAAGCAGACATTCAATTGGATGATCCTGTTTGATGATCACAGATGACTTGCACATTGATGGAGTGGAAGCCCTTGTGGTTTGTGAAAGCCATGGAATGGTGTACAGGGGCCCATGGGTGCCACCAGTGATGCTCTGAACCTTGGGAAATCCTGCCATCTGAAAAAATTCCAGATTCTGCTGCTCAATTCTGCTTTTCCCATGGGAAAAGTATGACATTGATTACCCTGGCGAAGAATGCACCAGTTACCTGCTTGACATATCTGTAAGCTGCAATTTGACAAATGTTGCTGATATCCCAGTGGCAGCTTGAATGAGTCAAAGGCATAAAAGGTCAGTGCTGTGGCAGTGCCATGCCTATGGTTGAGGTTAGCTGGAGGTCACTTTCCAGGGGTTGGCACAACTCTGCCAATGCCTTTCAAGTCAAGTGTGGTGTGTGAAGACAGTTTTCCTGCAACACGCTAAGGTACATGTGCCTCTGTTTGTAGATATGGGATCATGGGTAATGGTGGGCGCAGGTAGAACACCTCAGATATGGTATCATCTATCTCATATTACTGTTTTCATGCTTAAGGACAGCAATAATACTAATAGTAATTAATAATACAAATAAAATGAAGGCAGTCCACAACAATAATAAGTGTTATGAATTCATGTCTGCCATAGATACCTTCTACGTTTCAGTGACATTAGTCATTTCTGTACGCTACCTCAGCACGTTAATGTTATGGGAGTTGACTCATACTGCCCCATATCTACTTGTATGGTAGCAGAACCCAGGAGCACAACAATGGAACTCCTGTGATCTGGACCAGATCTCTGCGTTTTATGCATGCGTTTTCCTTCATTTTCTCCGGAGGTAGATCAAGTTAACACTAGATGAGCCAAAGTTTGGTTTTAATCATAAGCTGCTTTATTCCAATGTAAAGTGAAATGTATAGAATGGCAAGTACGATCAGAGTTCCAAAAACCAGACTGATTTCCATGGTGCCCGTAACACAATGGGTGTAAAGTATTTATTTCTTAAGGAGACAAACCACCAAATTGTTTATTGTCTGGTTTATGAGACAAAACTTTGTATTCACAACCCACATGAGGCTGTTCTGAGAAATCAACCCCTATAAAACAAGCTTAAACTCAAAACACATTTTAAAATAACTCATGTTCTCCATGGAAAAATGGCCATAGAATGTTGAAACATGACAAGTAAAACTCTAATATTAATAATAAACTATCTGATCTCCCAGGACGCTGCTCATGGGTAGTCTGGGGCCTGGAGCATAGTTGTGATGCTTAGCTGCTAAGATGGAGCTGTGCTTAAGTTAGCCTGCCCCTTTAAAGCCACTTTCAAGTACTCCCTATTGAAATAGGTAGATCTTGAAATCAATTAGAGGCTAATTATTCAGGGAAGTTTCTGTGGATTGACAGCTACTTCGAAATATCTGACTCCAGCTCTTGTGGATAGGCCATGTTTTCAAGATCACAAAAGCCTGCAGGAAGCAACTGGCGTACTTTCTCTTTTAAAAAAAATGTATTTGATACTCTGAAGCATGGCTTCTGGAATGCGATGGGTGCACACAAGATTCAAGACTTTTACACATACACGGGCATAATAATTATGGAGCTGAATTTCTGCTCCCATACATTGGCGCAGGTGCGGAGGATTGTGGAAAATGGGGCAAAGGCCTCACACCCATTTTGCGCTGTTATGGACCAACCTTGGATTTCCCAATGGGCGTGCACTAGGGCCACAGGGGGCTTGTGCTGCTCCGTGGCGCAAACCTAATTACAGCATTCATTTGTGGGTGTGTTGGCAGTGTGTCCTTGCTGCCCCAGGAATTCAGATGCATCGCACCCTTGGCAACGTATTTCTTTAAAAGTTGGAGCAATGTACACTCCTGCAAGTACACAGCCACCAGAAGTACTTTTAAAGCCGTACTGCTGGATCCTTTGCAATGTATTAGCAGAGCTGGCTTTGGGGCGTTTTCTTTCTTTCATTGCATTGCCCTTTTGATAACTCATTGTTTTATTAGATGGGATCTTTAAAAACCTTTTTTTGTTTGTTTTGTTTCATTGCCCTACATAGTTCACCTGAAATAGGCAACAGCACCATAAGGATAGCATAGATATTCCTTTAGGAATTCTCCTTGCCTTCAGTGAGATGGAGGATGAAAAACAGCTTGACAGCCAGGAGCAGAGGCAGGTGTGCCACCTGCATTCCCCTCTTCAATGGGGACCATGAACTGGTGACCCATTTTGTCCAGGGCCAGTTCTTCTAGGCAAGTCAAGAGCTTCAGATCTGGTGCGCCCCTGCAGTATGCAGACATTTCCTACTGTTGTGGATTTTCTTTGCCTGTAATCATAAAGAGAGTGTTAAAATGCTGGCTGTTTCCTGAGCCCTGCCATAGCTATGTAATTGGCCACTGTACTTTCCAAAACAAGAGACCAGAAACATATAGCATACAAGTGGGTACTGGAGAGTCAGTGACACTGCCCACCATCAGTGAAAGGTTTCCTGACAAAGTGAAAGGTATGTCGTATGAAAATGGGTTGCCTTGTGGGAGTGTTTGAGGGAAAAATCTTCATGTGTGTCCCAGAATTAGCTCTTTAATGCAGGCACTGCATTGACCTGCTCAGCCACCTCTTCTCAAGCTTGGCTGCAGCTTGCTGTGAAGGAAGGCTCTCAGATCCAAAAATTAAACCCCTCCTTGCCATTATCTCCCTCTGGATGACACCAAGGTTTTCTCAGAAAAGGGAGCTGTCCTCCCTATAAATTGGCAGACTCCTGGCTCCTCACAGCATAACATAAACAGAATAGCAAAATTCAACACTTTGCAACCTACAGGATGTGTGAGTATTGCATTCCCAGACCCTGCCCCCCCTTCCCTTCCTATCCTTGGCCCAGGCTCCAGCCTCCACTCTTTCCTCATCCAGGTTCTGGGTTCTAGTCCCCTTGCACAAATGTGATGAGACGCACTTTTTAATGCGCTGTGCCAGACATCTGAGATTATTTCTGCAGCTATTAGTGGCTTGGAACCCTAGGTTTGCTTGCAGTTCCACTTGGCAGCTAAGAAGAAAAACAGAGAGCATGAAACACAGAAAAAAGAGAAAGAGAGACAGACATATAGAGCAAAAGAGTAAATATGTGATATGCTAACAGAGTGCCAGACATATAGAAAGAGACAAAGACAAAGAGAGAGAGAGTAATACAGAGAAAGACTGAAAATATGTAAGAGGCATATGGAAGAGAAGAGGCAGAAGCTTGGTAATATATGGGGTGAATTTCAGCGGGGGTTCTCCCGCTGTAACTTTGGCAGAAGATCCGTGGAAACCCCAGAAAAACAGTAGGAGTAGACCATCATTCCATCTAGTATACCCACCCAACTCCCCACAAGATCACCTTGATGCACTTCGAGGTCTAGTAACCCTGAATCCTATTTGCTAACAGGAATGTGTCAACTCCCTTTGTGATCACCGATTTTCCTCCCCCAGTTTTACGCCAGAGAGCAGATGTATCTCCAAAGGAAAATCTGTCCTTTTTTGGCCTGGATTACTGTCAATTTTACCACCCAATTTTGGCCAGAAATCAGGTGATAAAACAGGCAGCAAGAAGAGGAAAATGGATCAGTGAGACTTTCTTCCTAATCCCAACCCATAACAACCATGTCAAGATTTTCCTTGGAAAGTGAAGGTAGCAGCCAGAAGCACCTGCCCAAATGCTGTCCATCCTATGGCAATTGCATTTAAATGCTGCAGTGACATTAGCCATCAATTTGTTTTGCAATTTCTATCTTTTGTCTACTTATTGCTAAGAACACTAGTATATAAGATGAGTGCAGTATTTCTGGGCGGCTGCTGACAAATAGAACTGAATTTAAATGGAATGTTCACAAGATCTTTAAATTGTTAAATTGTGCTTCTGACTAATCGCTGCAAGTAATATCACCCCCATTTTTCATCCAAATTTCGCTGCTCCCTGGTGTAAAATTGGGGGTGGTAAATCGGGCAGAGAGCTATTCCAGCAACTGCCCACTGTCACTTCCAAGATTTCCCACCAGAAGTAACATCAGGCATACAATACAAATGTCCAAATATCAGCGGGCATATTGAAATAATTTGCAATTATCGGGGGTGCACTGCACACATATTGATCAAACAGGTGACTAATGCATCAGTCAATATGGCCAGTACGTTAATCTGCTTCCTACTAAATGGCGTGACACTGCTGCCCAATGTCACCTCTCGGTGCAGAGGGTGAGTGAAGAGATTAGGAAGGAGATTTTGCCGAGGAAGTTCCATAGGAGCTTGGGGGTGGTAGACAATGAAAATTTTGGAGGAGAGGTAAAGTTGACAGCCAGTCTCACAGACCTCTGAGGCCTGCAGCTGCATTTCTATTCAGACTTGGCTCAGTGGAAACACGCTTGCCTCTGCGGCAGAAGGTTGTGGGTTCAAGTCCCACCCAGAGACTTGAGCAAACAACCTAGGCTGACCCTTCACTACAGTACTGAGGGAGTGCTGCACTGTTGGAAGTGCGGGTTTTCGGATGAGATGTTAAGCCGAGGCCCCATCTTCTCTCTCAGTTGGACAGAAAAGATCCCAAAGCACTATTCAAAGAAGAGCAGGGGAATTCTCCTGGTGTCCTGGCCAATATTTATCCCTTAACCAATGCCACCGAAACAAATGATCTGACCATTCATATTTTGCTGTTAGTGGGATCTTGCTTCGTGCAAATTGGCTGCTACATTTCCCTACATTACAACAGTGACTACACTTCAAAATTACTTAATTGACTGTAAAGTTCTTTGGGATGTCCTAAGGTTGTGAAAGGCACTATATAAGTGCAAGATCTTCCCTAGTTCCTGCCTCCTGTTTCCCAGCACAAGGCTATGCTAGGCCTGTGCCAGGCGTACAACCGAGGCATGTGGATGACCAGGCCATTCGAATGACCCTGCCCACCAAATTCAGGTGCACTGAAGCCTGGGCAGACAGAGCACACTTTTGGTGTGTTATGGCAATCCAGCACCTGGGCAAGGGTAGAGGAATATCAAGACCGATAATATGATTAGCCATTTCCTAACTTCCTTTATGATATATCTAGAATTACAGGTTGAGTTTCACCATCAGTACTGTATATAAAACGTTGCAAATAATTTTGATTAAGTCATAGAGTCATAATGGCACAGAAGGAGGCCATCCGTGCCGGCTCTCTGTAGAGCAATCCAGTCAGTCCCATTCCCCCGTTCTATCCCCGTAGCCCTGCAAGTTTATTTCCCTCAAGTGCCTATCCAGTCTCCCCTTGAAAACATTGACTGTCTCCACTTCCACCACTTCCATCGGCAGCGAATTCCAGGTCATCACCACTCGCTGCGTAAAGAAGTTTTTTCTCACACCCCCCTTGTATCTCTTGCCCAAAACCTTAAATCTGTGTCCCCTAGTCCTTGTACCATTAAGTAGTGGGAACAGCCTTTCCCCGTCTAGCCTATCCAAACCCATCATAATCTTGTACACCTCTATCAAATCACCCCTCAACCTCCTTTGCTCTAATGAAAACAAAAGCTTCTCCAACCTGTCCTTTTAGCTAAGATCCCCCATCCCCGGAACCATTCTAGTAAATCTCCTCTGCACCCTCTCAAGGGCCTTCACATCCTTCCTAAAGTGTGGTGACCAGAACTGGATGCAATACTCCAGTTGTGGCCTAACCAGCGCTTTATAAAGGTTCAGCATAACCTCTACTTTTGTACTCAATACCTCTATTTATGAAGCCCAAGATCCCATATGTTTTTCTAACCACTCTGCCAACATATCCTGCCACCTTCAGGGACCTATGCACATTAACTCCCAGGTCCCTCTGTCCCTGCACACTCTTTAAAACAGTGCCATTAAGTGTACTCCCTGTTCCTTCTGCCAAAATGCATCTCCTCACACTTCTCTGTATTAAATTCCATCTGCCACTTGTTTGCCCATTCTGCTTGCCTTTCTATGTTCTGTTGCAGTCGATTGGTATCATCATCACTGTTTGCCACACCCCCAAGTTTGGTGTCATCGGCAAATGTAGAAATTCTACTCTGTATTCCAATATCAAGGTCATTTATACATCTCAAAAACTTCAATATCTTTATTTTCTGTCTGTTTTTAATTTTATTTAGGGAATGCTAACCTGCAATGAAAGGTAGAAACTGTATTTGTCTTGTTCACCTTTTATAGGTTGCCTCCTGCTTTACAACATGCTTCTCTAGCTAACAAAACAAAGTAGGCAACCTGCTTCATGGTCACTACCTATACCACTCTTAGTTGACCACAACCCAGTGGGGCTATCTTGCTTGACTTTTCCTCCTTTTGATTGTAGGTGCCTGCTTCTATCTGTAGCTCTCTGAACAGAATGACTGAGATTGGGAACTCAATGAGGCTGAAACTGGCATTCGTCTGCTTTGTGCTGTGTGGTGTTGTGTTCTGGTGCACCATGGCTTAGCACCACCATGCAGTTGCAGAAGGTCAAAAAAACTATATACTGCACCCTTTACTCCTCCCTTTCCAATCCACCATGACGAAGTGTCTGTGGGCTAGTTATGCTAGTTTCTTTCCTCCTTAAGATGGTGTATTCTGCTGTATTGCTCCTTATAAGTTCAGATCTACAACTAGTGATACTCACCCATTGATGATAGTCAAGGTGGAATTTGGAAATTGAATTCACAATTTATCTGGGCTAACAGCCCATTGATTTTTCACTAGTGCTGCATCTATTTTTGACAAAACCTCTGCTGAGAACCCTTCGTATAGTTTTGGCACGTCTTCTCCCATCCCTTGCCTCTCAATTACAATAGTTTGAATGTTCCCATAGGCGTGTAATGTAGGGTAATTGCTTATGGTTTAGTGTCATGAGATCTTAGCATTGTAAAAATCATTTTGCTGTTGCTAAGATGCATTGACTTTGTATGATCAATAAATAATGTAATCTATGTTTACATTTTTGGGAACAAAAAAATCACTTTAATCATGAAAATATGTTTGACAACTTTCAATGCATTCTGGCTTTGCTTTGGCTGTGACTGTTTATTCCATGACATTTGTACTTGTAATTGCACATTGTTTAGATTGTCCAAAGGCTCAGGATAGTGAATATAAACAGTTAAACAAGCAAAGAGAGGGCCTAAGGAATTGCTGTGGTGCAAAACAAGTACAGTTGCAACACTATCTTCAAACCAATATGTTATAAGTACACAGACTGGTTCTTTAAAAAAGCATTGCCCCATATGTTATTAATATTCCATTTTCCTTCATTTGCTGTTGTATTGAAAGTAAAAGTAACAGAGAAATGTTAACACTCCAGGACATATGCTTTGCATATAAAGCTCATTCTTTTAAAGGATGCTGCAATAGCAAATAATTTTTATATGTATTTCTTTTTATACTTCACATTTAAGGATGTAGGATTTACAAAGTGAGAACATAGGGCTGAATCCCTGATCGGGTGCTCCCAGGGAGGAATGGTGCTTGAAGGGAAATTGTGGGTCTTCAGTGTCTGATTTTCTGTCCATTGACTGGAATTTTCAAACCAGTGCTCCCTGTGAGTGCTGCTTTGTGTCGCGTCTGATCGGAGAAAGAAGAGACTGAAGGATCAATCTCTTTGATTTTGTGCTCATGTAGTCCAAATAAACATACAAAAGCTGATTCTCCGATCAGACGCTCCCAGCACGAAGCGGGAGGAGAAGAAAGAAGGGAATGTGCTAGTGACAGTCTTGTGAGGTATTTGGAGAATGTTCCTGTCACGGTAGAATAGTTGGTATGCAGTGGGTAAGATGTGAGGTGAGGGTTGCAATAGTGTGTGAATATGGGGAGAAGGAGGTGAAGTGAAGTGTGGTGCAGTGATTGTAGGAGAGTGAAGGGAAGCGGGGTAAGGGAGTATTGTGAGTAGTGAGACTGGAGGTGGTGGAGGTTTGAGCAGAGAGGAGTATTCTTATCATGACAACTCTGGTAAGGTCATTGAACTCCTTTCGGCATTGCAGCCACGTCCTGGGAGCTAATCTCCTGGCATTGACCTCCTCAGCAATCGCTTCCCACTGGTGGCGAAGGTGTTGCCTGGAGGGTTTTCTGCCCCCTGGGGGTAGATAACAGAATCTCCCTCTTGCTGTCCAATCCCTGCAACAGGGCCTGCAATGCAGAATCAGAAAACCTGGGTGCCCTATCTGGACCTCTTACAGCCATTTTTCACTGTATAAAATTTCTCTGCTCTGCGCAGCCAGAGTGCAAGTTACCTTTAAGAGGTGTTAGCTGCCTTTAAGTGGTGTCAGAGATGCCCAGTTTCTGCCCCCCACAAACAGGCAGTGAATAGTGTGGGTAGCACTGGCTGCACACCTGAATTATTTTAATGAGGTCCCAGCACGAATTTAACGTGCTGCCTAGGACCAAGTGAACAAACTCTCTGCATGCACATTTTTGGCCATGATCAAATTTCTAGGCCAGTTTCTAGGCCAGGTCACTAAACTGCTGATGGTTCTCTCTCCTGAGGTACTGTCCCTCCCCCTTCAAATCTGCCGTCATCACTCCTCTCCTCAAAAAAACAACCCTTGACCCCTCTGTCCTTGCAAACTACCATCCCATCTCCAACCTCCCTTTCCTCGCCAAAGTCCTTGAACATGTTGTTGCCTCCCAAATCCGTGGCCATCTTTCCAGGAATTCCCTGTTTGAATCCCTCCAATCAGGTTTCCGCCCCTGCCACAGTACTGAAACGGCTCTCATCAAAGTCACAAATGACATCCTTTGTGACTGTGACAAAGGTAAGCTATCCCTCCTCATCCTTCTCGACCTGTCTGCAGCCTTTGACAGGGTTGACCACACCATCCTCCTTCAATGCCTCTCCACCGTCTTCCAGCTGGGTGGGACTGCACTTGCCTGGAGCCACTCTTATCTATTTAATTGCACCTACGCCTACAATGGCTTCTCTTTCCACTCCTGCATCGTTACCTCTGGTGTCCCCCAAAGATCTATCCTTGGCCCCCTCCTACTTTTCATCTACATGCTGTTCTTCGGCAACATCATCCGAAAACACAGCGTCAGTTTCCACATGTACGCTGACACCCAGCTCTACCTACCCACCACTTCTCTTGACCCCTCCACTGTCTCTAAATTGTCAGGCAGTTTGTCTGACATTCAGTACTGGATGAGCAGAAATTTTCTCCAATTAAATATTGGGAAGACAGAAGCCATTGTTTTCGGTCCGTGCCACATACACCGTTCCCTAGCTATTGACTCCATCCCTCTTCCTAATATCTGTCTGAGGCTGAACCACACTCTTCTCAGCCTTGCTGTCATAGTTGAACCTGAAATAAGCTGCCGACCACATATCCTCACAATAACTATGATCGCCTATTTCCACCTCCGTAACATCGCTCGTCTCTGCCTCTGCCTCAGCTTATGTGCTGCTGAAACCCTCATCCATGTCTTTGTTACCTCTAGACTTGACTATTCTAATGCACTCCTGGCTAGCCTCCCATGTACTACCCTACGTAAATACTGTGGCAACAAGAGCAGGTCAGAGGCTAGGTATTCTGTGGCAAGTGTCTCACCTCCTGGCTCCCCAAAGCCTTTCCACCATCTACAAGGCACAAGTCAGGAGTGTGAAGGAATACTCTCCACTTGCCTGGATGAGTGCAGCTCCAACAACACTCAAGAAGCTCAACACCATCCAGGACAAAGCAGCCCGCTTGATTGGCACCCCATCCACCACCTTAAACATTTACTCTCTCCACCACCAGCGTACCGTGGCTGCAGTGTGTACCATCTACAAGATGCACCGCAGCAACTCGCCAAGGCTTCTTCGGCAGCACCTCCCAAACCCGCAATCTCTACCACCTAGAAGGACAAGGGCAGCAGGCGGATGGGAATGCCACCACCTCCAAGTTTCCCTCCAAGTCACACACCACCCTGACTTGGAAATATATTGCCGTTCCTTCATTGTCGTTGGGTCAAAATCCTGGAACCCCCCTCCCTAACAGCACTGCAGGAGTACCTTCACCACACAGACTGCAGCGGTTCAAGAAGGCGGCCCATCACCACATTCTCAAGGGCAACTAGGGATGGGCAATAAATGCTGACCTTGCCAGCAACGCCCACATCCCAGGAACGAATTTTAAAAAAAGGAGTGTTATATAACAAAATTTGACACCAAGCCACACAAGCGTTATTGGAGCTGCACTCATCCAGGGCAAATGGACAGTGTTCTATCACTCTCCTGACTTGTGCCTTGTAGATGGTGGAAAGGCTTTGGGGAGTCAGGAGGTGAGACACTCGCCACAGAATACCCAGCCTCTGACCTGCTCTTGTAGCCACTGTATTTATGTGGCTGGTCCAGTTCAGTTTCTGGTCAATAGTGACCCCCCAGGATGTTGATGGTGGGGGATTTGGTGATGGCAATGCCGTTGAATGACAAGGGGTGTTAGTTAGACTCTCGCTTGTTGGAGATAGTCAATGCCTGGCACTTGTGTGGCGCGAATGTTACTTGTCACTTATCAGCCCAAGCCTGAATGTCATCCAGGTCTTGCTGCATTCGGGCATGGATTGCTTCATTATCTGAGGAGTTGCGAATGGAACTGAACACTGTGCAATCATCAGCGAACATCCCCACTTCTGACCTTATGATGGAGGGAATGTCATTGATAAAGCAGCTGAAGATGGTTGGGCCTAGGACACTGCCCTGAGGAACTCCTGCAGCAATGTCCTGGGGCTGAGATGATTGACCTCCAACAACCACAACTATCTTCCTTTGTGCTAGGTATCACTCCAGCCAGTGGAGAGCTTTCCCCCTGATTCCCATTGACTTCAATTTTACTAGGGCTCTTTGATGTCACGCTCAGTCAAATGCTGCCCTGATGTCAAAGGCAGTCACTCTCACCTCACCTCTGAATTCAGCTCTTTTGTCCACATTTGGACCAAGGCTGTAATGAGGTCTGGAACCGAGTGGTCCTGGCAGAACCCAAACTGAGCATTGGTGAGCAGGTTATTGGTGAGTAAGTGCCGCTTGATAGCACTGTCGACGACACCTTTCATGACTTTGCTGATGATTGAGAGTAGACTGATGGGGCGGTAATTGTCCGGATTGGATGTGTCCTGCTTTTTGTGGACAGAACATACCTGGGCAGGTTTCCACATTGTCAGGTTGGGTTGGGTAGATGCCAATGTTGTAGCTGTACTGGAACAGCTTGGCTAGAGGCGCGGCTAGTTTTGGAGCACAAGTCTTCAGCACTACAGCCTGAATGTTGTCAGCGTCCATAGCCTTTGCTGCATCCAGTGTGCTCAGCCGTTTCTTGATGTCACGTGGAGTGAATCGAATTGGCTGAAGACTAGCTTCTGTGATGGTGGGAACCTCAGGAGGAGGCCGATATGGATCATCCACAGCACTTCTGGCTGATGATGGTTGCAAACGCTTCAGCCTTGTCTGTTACACTCATGTGCTGGGCTCTGCCATCATTGAGGTTGGGGATATTCATGGAGCCTCCTCCTCATGTTAGTTGGTTAATTGACCACCACCATTCACGACTGGATGTGGCAGGACTGCAGAGCTTTGATCTGATCCGTTGATTGTGGGATCACTTAGCTCTGTCTATAGCATGCTCCTGTGAAGCGCCTTGGGATGTTTTACTATGTTAAAGGCACTATATAAATACAAGTTGTTGTTGTTGTTCCTGTAATGACCTAAACTTATAATTATAAACATCAGGTATGAGTTTAAACAGTTGAGAATCATACATTTCACAATATTATACTTCAGGATCTATGCTTTCCCACTGAGTGATGGTACGAATATCTCTGCCCATAATCGACGGTCTCATCTGTGTGTCCTGCTACCAATTCAAATGCTTGCAAACATACAACTATATTGATTCCATCATTACATTTTGGCATTAAGTTAGCATTTCTGAGTCTATCATGTACCAGATCATGGGTAATATTAATTGTAGTCTCATTTACAGGTCTTGTTGTTGATATACTCTTCTCCAGCATGTTACTGCTGCTTCTGCTTTCCTTCAGCCTCCAATCTGTGCTATCACTCCTTTTCAACCCCATCTTGTTGGTGCTGAGGTTCTTTGAACTGGCACTGCTCCCTTGCAGCTCCAAGCTAAGCACTTCTAACCAGGAAGCCCATTTTTTGCCCTTTCCCGCCACAGCTAGTCAGGCTAATTTTACCTCACAATCTGCACCTCTCATACTCATTTTAAACCCTGCTGTTAGCTATGATAAATTTTCTATAAATTTTAAAAGTTGAACTGCTGGCCCTGAAATTCCACAGTGGTTCTCCCATTCTACTGCTCCAATTCTAGTGGGAGATGTCTTGGGATGTTTTACTACTTTAAAGGCACTATATAAATGCAAGTTGTTGTTGTTGAGATCAATTAAACCTCCAAGGAAATGGTGTAAATGGCTGAAAACATTTTGAAATGGCTGGAGTTATGATTGGAGACTGGGAGAACCCCTGTGGATTATCAGGGCCAATGTGTTTGCTCTGTAGGTAATATTCTTATTCGATCTTCACTGCCACCACTGTTGTGGTTTTGGGTGCTCACCAGATATTTCTTATACTCAGCATCAAGGATTACTGCCAGAAATGAGGCCTTTCTCCCTATGAACAAATTGTGATCTTTCTGCACAATATCTGATGGCGTAGTATTGCATGGGGTTGAACAGAGCACTCTTGTGGTGTAATTAGCTCATTGGCAATGACATGAGCCGTCTTGTGCTCACTCATTTTTTGGTAATGCTATAATCGCTCTGTCAGATCATCTACCTACCAATCAGGTATCTTAAAAGTAGACATTAAACAGTAGCAAGAGATCAGTGCAGCAGATTCCATTAGAATATTGAATTTACAACTCTTCAGTTCACAAAATAATAAAAGGTCAACACTTCACTAGCTCCAAATAACACTGAACCTGGATCAGCATCGGTAACACCAACATGAGGTTGAAATTACCCCACAGAGTCTTCACATTCACTTTTACATCACCGGAAAAAGAGAACTGCTGAAATGGGAAAAATCTGCCAAGATATATTTTGCTGCCTGGGAATGAAGTTGTCAATCAATCCCTTCCTCCAGAAACTGCCTGTGGAACAACTTCTGCAATTAATATCATTTTACTTAAGTTCAGGTTTTGCAGATGTTCTCGATTTCCACCCATTGAAGAAAAGATACAAAGGCACTTTCTGGCCCCAGAGATGTCAATGACCAGTGACTCTGTAAGGCTCGCAAAATTATACAAAGTCCCCCAAAGTAAGAAAAAGAAGAAATATTGGACTGTTTGAACTAATATTGGGCCAAAGGGGCTTAAAATCAAAACCCCAGGAAGATTTGGCTAGTTTTAAAAGGCATGTTCAGGCCTGTGAAAACTGTGACAAAGGGGAGGTGGGATGGGCCCCCGAAACACAGACAGTTTGCGTATTGGGCCGTCTGGGAATGTTCTGGGCCACCTTTACATAAAGACAATAAAACTGTTCCCGCCGAAACTCACAGAGCCGCCAAGAACATGAATAAAACAATACATGCCAACAGTCAACAAAAGAGAACCTGGCCCCCAGCAGGAAAAGACAATCAAACAGCAGTTTAAAACCAATCAGAAAGATTCGGGGTACGGCAGGCCCCAACCGCCACAACTAAAGAGAACCCCGAAATCGCGAACCTCTACAATCTGTCAAGAAAGTCGTTTGGTGAGCATTTCCTGGTCCTCTGGATTTCAACCTAGTTAGGATAGTGGGGTTGGGAGGGTAAGGGATTTTGTATATTGTAATTCTCCCTCGCATATTCTGAGTGTTCCCCCTTTTAGAGTATAAGATTTATTGTATTGTATATTTTCCTGTCTCAAAATAAAGATCCCAATTCTTTTGACCAACTCAGGTGTCTGTTGCAATTTCATTACAACCCCCAAATAAGTCCAAAGTCTAGAACCAAAGGAGTGGGAGCGATTCGAACCACTCAGGGAGTCAGAGGTAAAGCTGACCACACACACCACCCCTTACAGCTCGTCTGATACTGCTTGCATATTCTAACATCTAACCTTCCAGAGTCATTTTCTCTGTCTGATTGGGACAAGCCAGCTTTTACACTGGTTAACTGATACAACTAAAATTACCTTTAGCCTCCTAGCCAGACATTGAGGTAGTATTCTGGATTAAACTGATTTAAATCAAATCAAATCAAATCAACTTTTATTGTCATTGTTAGTGCACAAGTGCAGTACAACGAAATGTAGGCTTGCGGCTCCCGAGAGTGTACAATTTGGATTAGGACACTTAAACATTTCAACATACATTTGTACATATATATTAGCATAAATATGACCATAATAAAGTGCATCGGCAGATGTGCAGGCTTTAGTGTTTATTTGTGGAGTTCAGTAGGATGACAGCCCTGGGAGAGAAGCTGTTCCTAAATCTGGTCGTACGGGTGCGAATGCATCTGTAGCGTCTTCCAGATGGTAGGAGGGCGAACAGACTGTGGCTGGGGTGGGTAGGGTCTTTGATGATGGACCGTGCCCTCCGTAGGCAGCGTTTCTGATATATATGTTCTATGGTCGGTAGCCGGGTGCCGGTAATGCGTTGGGCAGTTTTGACTACCCGCTGCAGGGCTTTCTGGTCATGGTAGCTACAGCTGCCGTACCATACCGTGATACAGTTTGTCAGGATGCTCTCTATTGTGCAGCGGTAGAAGTTAGAGAGGATTGGGGGTGACAGATTACATCCCTTCAGCCTCCTCAAGAAATATAGGCGCTGCTGGGCCTTCTTCACCAGAGAGGAGGTGTTGAGGGACCAGGAGAGGTCTTCCGTGATGTGGGCTCCGAGGAACTTAAAGCTGGCCACCCTTTCCACCTCCGCCCCATTGATGTGGATGGGGGTGTGACTTCCGCCTTTGGACTTCCTGAAGTCCACGATTATTTCCTTTGTTTTCTTGGTGTTAAGGGCCAGGTTGTTGTCGGCGCACCACTTCACGAGATGCTGGACCTCCTCCCTGTAGGCTGACTCATCGTTGTTGGTGATCTGGCCTACTACCGTGGTGTCATCTGCAAACTTGATGATGGTGTTGGAACCATTAACAGCCACACAGTCGTGGGTGAAGAGGGAGTAGAGGAGGGGGCTCAGCACACATCCTTGTGGGGCCCCCGTGTTCAGGGTCGGGGGGGGAGGTGTGGTTACCTAATTTGACAGACTGGGGTCTGTTTGTTAGGAAGTCCAGGGTCCAGTTGCAGAGGGAAGTGTTCAGGCCAAGAGTTTGGAGTTTGGTGGCCAGCTTGTTGGGGACGATAGTGTTGAATGCTGAGCTGTAGTCTATAAACAACATTCTGATGTAGGTCTCCTTACCATCTAGGTGATTCAGTGCCGAGTGTAGAGCAGTTGTGATTGCATCCTCCATTGATCTGTTTGCCCGATAGGCAAACTGGTGTTGGTCAAGGGAGGCAGGAACACTGGCTTTGATGTGGGCTAAGACCAGTCTCTCGAAACACTTCATTATGATGGGTGTGAGTGCGACAGGTCGATAGTCGTTCAGACACGTCACAGCCGCTTGTTTAGGCACAGGAATGATGGTGGCGGTCTTGAAGCATGTAGGGACTACTGCCTGGGCCAACGACAGGTTGAAGATGGCGGTGAAGACATCAGCCAGCTGATCAGCACATTCCTTGAGTACCTGTCCAGGGATGCTATCCGGTCCAGTAGCCTTTTGTGTGTTCACTCTGCATAGAGCGCCCCTTACGTCGGAGGTCGACAGAGTGAGCACCTGGTCTTCCGGGGGTGGCAAGGCTTTGGTAGCCAGCTCCTTGTTGTCCCTGTCGAAGCGAGCGTAGAAGTTGTTAAGCTCCTCCGGAAGGGAGGCGTCGCTGACCGGGGGACTGGTGTTTTTGCCCTTGTAGTCAGTGATGGACTGGATGCCTTGCCACATGCGCCGGGGGTCCGAGTTGTTGCGGAAGTGATCCTCTATCCGCAGTGTCTGTTTCCATTTGGCAGTCCTGATACCCTTTTTTAGGTTGGTCCTAGCTGCTCTGTAAGCCGCCGCGTCGCCAGATTTAAATGCTGCGTCGCGTGCTTTCAACAGTGAGCGGACCTCTCTGTTTATACCATTTCATTGGATTTCCTTGGACTTTCTGTTGCTGCTCCACCATAACTTCATCAGAGATGCAGTGTAAACTCCATTAATGCGTGTAAACAGTGTTTTTGTTGCACTTCCAACAAAGTTATGGCGGTGCAGTGGCAGTAAATCCGAGGAAACTCAGCCCAATATCTTCTGTATTTCTATAAGGCCCCCTCTCTGTCACTAGCTGTTATGTTTTTGGATTTTATGCTATTCTACTTGGATACAGCATCACTGATCATTTGCCAATGTGCTCCACCTTATATCATGTGCCACCACGTTATTTTCCTAATCTTCAGCAGATCATGAGAATATATATTTTGTCAGACTGAGAGTCAGGCTATGAACCAACAGACAATTTATTTAATACAAAAGCAAAATACTGTGGATGCTGGAAATCTGAGCAATTTATTTGAACAATAATCTGGACAATTTATTTAATATTGAACAGGTAAATGAACAGAATTCAGTTGGGCTAAATGGCCTGTTTCCAAGTTGTACTTTGTGTGCATTTCTATGGAATCACACTAGCCAATTTCTCTGCTGGCTACAGAGTGTAGATTTATGAGCTAAACTCAGGTAGCCCAATGTAACCCTGTAATTGGAAAGCCCTGGCAAAGGAGTTGTTCATCAAAAAGACTACAAAAAAAGCATTGGTTGCACCTCTATTCCAAAGCTCAACCCAGATATAGCTGTCAACCAAAGATTCCTGATTCTTTGATTTGTGCCAGGTTTTTTGAAATCATTGGTTCAAGAAGCTGTGGAGACAGGTCAGAATAAAAGCAATGAACAAAGTAACACTTGTAATTACAATTACCATTCTTTGGTAGTTTTTTTAGGATGTTTGACTCAGTTTGAAATGCCTGTGATAGTTGGAACAATGCTTCATCCATCCAGCCATCAAAGATACAATAAAACTGATATAACACAATACCTCTGCATTTAATCTATATTAGAAAGAAAGAAGAAAGAAAGAACTTGCATTTATATAGTGCTTTTCATGACCTCAGGATACCCTAATGAAGTGCTTTGCAGTCAATGAAATACTTTGAAGTGTACTTACTGTTGTAATGTCGGAAATATTAAGCATTTTAAAGCCATCTTGTTTCAAAGGACCTAGTCACAGATATACTAATACATAAACATTGATAGAAACATAGAAACATAGAAGATAGGAGCAGGAGTAGGCCATTCGGCCCTTCGAGCTTGCTCCGCCATTCAATGAGATCATGGCTGATCATCCAAATTCAGTACCCTGTTCCTGCCTTCTCCGCATATCCCTTGATCCCTTTAGCCTTAAGAAATATATCCAATTCTTTGTTGAATATATTTAATGAACTGGCCTCCACCGCCCTCTGTGGCAGAGAATTCCACAGGTTCACCACTCTCTGGGTGAAGAAATTCCTCCTCATTTCAGTCCTAAATGGCTTACCCCTTATCCTTAGACTATGACCCCTGGTTCTGGACTCCCCAGCCATCAGAAACATCCTTCCTGCATCTAGTCTGTCCAGGCCTGACAGAATTTTATAGGTTTCGATGAGATCCCCTCTCAATCTTCTAAACTCCAGTGAGTATAAGCCCAATCGACACAATCTCTCCTCATACGTCACTCCTGCCATCCCAGGTATCAGCCTGGTGAATCTTCGCTGCACTCCTTCCATGGCAAGAACGTCCTTCCTCAGGTAAGGCGACCAAAACTGCACACAATACTCAAGGTGCGGTCTTACCAAGGCCCTGTACAACTGTAGCAAGACATCCTTGTTCCTGTACTCGAACCCTCTTGCTACGAAGGCCAACATACCATTTGCCTTCTTAACCGCCTGCTGCACCTGCATGCTTACCTTCAGCGACTGGTGCACAAGAACACCCAGGTCTCTTTGCACTTCCCCTTCTCCCAATCTATTGCCATTCAACTAATAATCTGCCTTCCCATTGACATCAAGGCAGCATTTGACCGAGTGTGGCATCAAGGATCCCTAGTAAAATTGAAGTCAATAGGAATCAGGGGAACAACTCTTCACTGGCTGGAGTCATACCTAGCACAAAGGAAGATGGTTGTGGTTGTGGTTGTTGGAGGCCAATTATCTCAACCCCGGGACATCGCTGCAGGAGTTCCTCAGGGCAGTGTCCTCGGCCCAACCATCTTCAGCTGCTTCATCAATGACATTTCCTCCATCATAAGGCCAGAAATGGGGATGTTTGCTGATGATTGCACAGTGTTCAGTTCCATTTGCAACTCCTCAGAAGCAGTTTGTACCTGCATGCAGCAAGACCTGGACAACATTCAGGCTTGTGCTGATAAGTGGCAAGTAACATTGGCACCATACAAGTGCCAGGCAATGACCATCTCCAACAAGAGAAAGTCTTATCCAACTCCCCTTGACATTCAACGGCATTACCATCTCAAATCCCCCACCATCAACATCCTGGGGGTCACCAATGTCCAGAAACTTAACTGGACCAACCACATAAATACTGTGGCAACAAGAGCAGGTCAGAGGTTATGTATTCTGCGGCGAGTGTCTCACCTCCTGACTTCCCAAAGCCTTTCCATCATTTACAAGGCACAAGTAAGGAGTGTGATGGAATACTCTCCACTTGCCTGGATGAGTGCAGCTCCAACAACACTCAAGAAGCTCAACATCATCCAGGACAAAGCAGCCTGATTGATTGGCAACCCATACACCACCTTCAACATTCACTCCCTCCACTACCGGCGCACTGTGGCTGCAGTGTATACCATCTACAAGATGCACTGCAGCAACTCGCCAAGGCTTCTTCGGCAGCACCTCCCAAACCCACGACGTCTTCCACCTAGAAGGACAAGGGCAGCAGGCGCATGGGAACTCCACCACCTCCAAGTTCCCTCCAAGTCACACATCATCCTGACTTAGAAATATATCACCATTCCTTAATCGTCGCTGGGTCAAAATCCTGGAACTCCCTCCCTAACAGCACTGTGGGAGTACCTTCACCACACGGACTGCAACAGTTCAAGAAGGCGGCTCACCACCGTCTTCTCAAGGGCAATTAGGGATGGGCAATAAATGCTGGCCTTGTCAGCGACGCCCACATCTCAGGAATTAAAAATTAAAAAAAATGCCTGTCTTAGTTCTTATCCATATACAATGATAGTAATCAGACCAAACATACTAAAGATGTGTTGACCTATGCATGTCTCTGCCTTGCCCTGAAGTATGAACGTTAACCAGACTACTGAAATTCCCTCCAGTCTGTAGAAAACAGCTAGCACTAACTGATCTTAATCTTATCTATGTATACTTTACTAGTAATAGGTAATTCAAATCAATAATCTAATACGGTCAAAAATATTTTTTGTCACATCCCCTTTCAAGGGTAAAGACCCCCAGTTTCTCTAGTCTTTCCTTATTACTCAATTCTTTGATACTAGGGATCATTATAGTAACTCTTCTCTACACCGCCTCCTTTAATGTTTCCTTTATTCCTTGGTAACCAAAACTGAACATAATGTGCGGGTCTTGATTTGACCAGGGCACTGCATAGTGTTAATATGACATCTTCGGACTTATACTGAATTGATCTAAAAATATTATTAAGCCTTCAACTTCTTTGTTTATTGCTGCTCCACGATGATTGATATGTTAAGTGCTGAATCTACTAACAAGCCTTGATTCCTTTCCACTTCACCTTTAGCTATTTCTCCACTGTTCATAGACTGTATGTGACATCATTCTTTTTTCCCCAGTGTCCAGTACCTTGTACTTGTCTGCATTGAATTTCATCTACCACCAATTGCCTATGTTCAGATTTTATTTAAATCCCTTTTCATGTCCCTGGCTGCTTCATCCAACTTGACTGCCTCTCCTAGTTTAGAATCATCTGCAAATTTGACCCATTTTTACATTGGGTTTCTGAAACAAAACAATGGGTGGGTTGAGGTTGGCTGGGAGGTAAAAGTGTTAAAAATCTGAATCCTGACTGCAACCTGTCGGGGGGCGGGCAGCCAACCAATTCCCAGGAGACAGGTCACCAATTTAAATATTATAATGAAGCTGGCGTGCCTCAGATTTAACCAGCATTTCAAATTTAACTGTGGCTGGTCGGGCTTCTCAGGTCTCGGAGAACCCGCCAGCTAAAGTAAGGTGAGGACTGCTGGATCCAGGAGGTAAGTGCCTTTACACTTACCTCCTGGATCCAGCATCTCTGCCTCACCCACCCACTGTGATCAGAGACCCCACCGAGGCCTTTGATCACCCCCACGAGGCCTCCGATGCCACCCACGAGGCCTCCGATACCACCCACGAGGCCTCCGATACCACTCACGAGGCCTCTGATGCCACCCATGAGGCCTCCGATACCACCGACGAGGCCTCCGATACCACCCACGAGGCCTCCGATCGCCTTCCCAGACTCACCCCACCCCCCCGCGATCATCTGACCTCGATCCTCCGACCCCGATGCTTCCCTCCACCCCCCCCACCCGATCCTCCGGGCCCAATCCATGCTTCTCCCCCCCTCCCCCACCACTGCTCTAGCCCCGATCCTCTCTTCCACCCACCCGATCCTCCTCCGGCCTCTGACCACCCCCCGACCCCCACCCGATCCCTCCCTCCCTCCTCTCTGCAGCCTAGTGTTGCAGGCTTACCCGCCAGCAGGCAGCCAGCCTCTGCATCTGGCTGGCTGTGGGTGGGAAACAGACCTTTGAAATGCAAATCAGGCCCTGCCTGTTGTGTTAATTAATAACTAGACATTCTTATTATGAACAACTAGCTTCTAGCTAGACATTTATTCAGTACACGTTCTCTAGGTACAGCATCTGTAGAGATCCAGCATGTGTGCTTCTGTGTGCAGGCAGCCATCTTGACTACTGCCTTCTGGGCAGCCTAGTGCATTGTGGGTAGTGTAGTCTTAAACACATACAACTAAATATACAGCTCTATGCAGCTCTACGGCTCCATCTAGTGTACCACTCTAGAATGACATGTTATTGATCATTACATCCCCTTTCTTTGAGGTTAACAAAATCAATATCAATCAACTTTCAAGAAAAACGATAAAGATGATATCAGTAACACTTTTGTTAGTGCCCTATAAACACAAACATTTTCACAACAGTCAATAGATTTTCAATATAGTTTTTCTTTGTACTCAAAGATGAAGTCTATCAGGCTTTCTTACTACACGTATGGATCTTCTCAGCACGGGTAAGTCTGATGTGTTTTCATGAGATTGTTCTGGTGGTGAATGACAAGATTCAGTTGCGGCATTGTCATCAATCTGCTCTTGGATAGTTTCTTGTGTTTTCAGGAGGGAACGGCGGTTCCTCCTGAGAATCTGTCCTTCCTCAGTTCTAACAGTGTATGACCTTGGTCATACTTCCTCAAGAACTGTAGCTTTCCTGTTCCATGCATCTGGATCCTCAATCCTGACAACATCATCCCTTGTCAATGGTTTTAGAGTTTTGGATGACTTGTCATAGTATGATTTCTGTTTCAGCTTTAACAGTTGAAGTCTCTGGCCTAGAAATTGGGTTGGGGCGCCAAAGTGGCGTAAAAGTCGCCTGAGCATAGGATTTAGCGCAGTGTTCGAGGCTTCAGCGATCGTCAGATATTCAGTTTCATTGCCCCTCGAGGGACACGGGGCGAGGCTCGAGGTGCTCCGCGTCCCGCTTAGGGCACTGAAACTGAATATCGCAGCGCAACATGCCGCAGCGCCACACGCTGCGGCATGGCACACTGCGGTACTGCAGGCCTTCCTCCCACTGTTAAGGGGGAGGTGCCTGCAACAGCACGAGCCCCGATCGCGAGTGCCGGCAAAAGAGCCCGGCACCAAGGAGAAGTGCCGGGCTCTCGGGAAACAGCTGGCAATGCTGCAGGGGGTGGGGTTAGGAGGCCGGAGATGGAGGTGCTGGCAGGCGGCCGCCGAAAAAGGCGGCCGCCCGCACCTCCACCTTAACTTGCGCCGCTGCTGGCACAGTAAGGCCCTGTGAACCGGGCGCGGGTAGCGAACGGCGCAACTGCGCCGTTCGCTACCAAATATCGCGAACGGGGCACGAATGGGGTGCTGCGCACACCGGTGACGTCATCGGTGGGGGCACAGTGCAAAAGGCTAACGCCACCATTATCGCCCCAACTCAATATCGCGGGAGGTGCAGCCAGTGGCGCTACAGCCACTGCCTGCCTCTTTAGGCACTAACAAGTGGCGCTACTCACCCAATTTCTCCCCCTCTGTCTCAGTTCCTTACTTTGCTGTTCTTTTGCACAGCAGGGTAGCGTGGTGCGCAACTTGTGACCCATTAGTAGTTCAGCAGGTGAAGAACCACAGTCTAAAGGTGAGGCTCGGTAGCTCAGCAGGGTGAGATAAGGATCAGACTTGCTTTCTGTCGCTTTCTTCAGTAGCTGCTTGAGAACTTGAACACCTTTCTCTGCCTTACCATTTGATTGAGCATACAAAGGACTGGATGTGCTGTGCTGAAAGTCATAATGTGCTGCAAACTGTTGCCACTCCTTACAGTTGAAGCACGGACCATTGTCGCTAATGGCAATCCTGGGAATTCCATGTCTGGCGAAGATGGATTTCACATGCATTATGACACTGTTTGCTGTGGTGCTTGAGAGCAGCGCCATCTCAGGATAGTTAGAATAGTAGTCAATCACTATTTGATATTCTTTACCACTCAAATGAAAGAGGTCCATACCAACCTTTTGCCATGGTGCTGTTGGTAAGTCAGCTACTATCATTGGTTCCTTTGTTTGTTTGTTTTGGTGTTTCTGACATGTCTCACATTTGCCTATCATGTTCTCAATGTCCTTATTTATGCCAGGCCAATAAACAGTGTCTCTTGCTCTCCTTTTGCATTTTTCAATTCCGAGGTGTCCCTCATGAATCCTTTTGAGCATGTCTTGACGTAGAGCCTGTGGAATGACTATTCTGTTCTGTTTTAGTAATAGTCCATTTGCAACACTCAACTCTGACCTTATGTGATAGTATTTTGGACAGGAACCTTTTGGCCAACCATGATGAATGTTCTTTATTACTGTTTGTAACACTGTATCTTTTACTGTTTCTTCTGCTATTTGCTTTGATTTTGTGTCTGACACGGGCAGCGCAGCAGTGACCATACTCACATGAACATCCACATCTTCTTCAGTAGAGCTCACTTGACTCATTGTGGGTACTCGGGATAGTGCATCTGCTAACACTATGTATTTGCCTGGTGTGTAGATCAGTTCAAAGTCATATTTTTGCAGCTTCATCATGAGTCGTTGAATCCTTGGAGACATCTCATTCAGATTTTTTTTTATGATGGCAACCAGTGGGCTGTGGTCTGTCTCAACTGTGAAGGTGGGAAGTCCATATATGTAGCCACGGAACTTTTCTAATCCAACTACCAAGCCTAGACATTCCTTTTCAATCTGGGTGTATCGACACTCAGTATCAGTCATAGACCTGGAGGCATAGGCAACAGGCTTCCAATCTTCACCCTCTGCTTGTAGCAAGACCGCGCCTAGGCCATCCTTTGATGCATCCGTTGACACTTTGATTCTCTTTGTTGGGTCAAAGTGAGTACAGGTGTGGTTGTCAGCACTGTTTTGAGGTTCATCCACTCTTGTTCATGTCTTTCTGTCCATGCGAACTCATTTGTTTTATGTAGCAGGTCTCGCAGGCAGCTTGTCTTGGCTGACAAGGATAAGGCTTAAATGGCAGAAGAGGCCGTGATTTTAAAGACTGTTTTAAAAGAAGCCCAGAAAAAGGGGCATACAAAATGGTCGCCATACCATGTGATCAGCTTATTGGGACACTTTTAAATGGTTCCTGCGCAAACTCAGACAGCTATGTGGATTGAACCCTTAGTAAGTTCTGGAAGCCGTTTCGGAGAGAATGAAACCAGACCCACAGGCATGCATATGGATTAGATGCAGATCCCCTCAAGATCGGCTTGGAGACAGGGGCCATCTAAATGTTGACCCAGGCGAAAGAGGACAATATATATTCATGAGGACAACACCAAGGGCTCGGTAACGAGATCAGCAGGACATTAAAAACAATGAAAGCCATTTCGAACCAGAGATGGGCCTATTACCAGACGCTTAAAATGATTTTAAATATAATAACTGCCCCGCTGTGCTAAAAGCCCGCCAAAGTTAAAACAAAGACTAACCTGATTTTGGGCGGGAAGTGAGGCCTCAGGAAGAAAGGTATATCTGGAGAGACTTTTCGGCAGTTGATACGGCAGTGGGACACAGGAGCAGGGAGCACGGAGTGCAGCACCCCAGACACGCAGCTTGAGGAGGAAGAAACAGCTTGGAAGAAGACGCTAGAGGAAGCTTGAAACAACAAGCTTGGACAGTCACAAAGAGAGCCGAGAAAAGGACAGTTTAAAATTGGACAGTCGTTGCAGCCCCAGCAGCCTGTCCAGCTTTTGAGCTGGGCAAAGAGGAGCTGGCATGGGGAAAGATCAGCGGACTCTGCTCCACCATTGGAGAAATCAGAAGGATAATTATGACTGTATAAAGAAAGTCATTTCGGAACCAGCGTCCCGCCCCGGGGAAGTATATCGGAAGATCATCGACCATCCCTGGGCCGTAGCTGAAGGTAGAAGGAGCCACACCAGCCCAAAGCTCCTCTAGCCAGGGTCGAGCCGATGATCCTCGACCCCGCCGACATCCAGGCCCGCTGGTGTCCAGTCGCCCCCGACCCCCACCTCAGGAGAGAGGTGTGGCGCAGCTCGCAGGGGCTCCACGATCCACGTGGAGACGAGACGCCTGAAAGGACCAAACACAGACTCGTTTTCAAAACCTTGCACTTCCTAGTGGGATTGGTGAGCATGTTTCTGGCCCTTCACAATCAGATCTAGATAGGTTTAATAAGGGGGTGGATTTAAGGGTACAATTAACATGAGTTGTTGTCCCTCGATGTTCCGTGTGTTTCCTTATTTCATGATGATCTTTGTAGGGTATAAGATGCCTGTAGTTGTTTTAGTTAGTATAATGTCGTTATGATTTGTTTGTGTTTGTTTTTCCCTCCCATGTACTGTACTCTTACCTGTGTTGCATTTGATTTGATATATTTTTCCATTTGCAATAAAATTTCATTTTGATTCATCAAACTTGGTCTACACGAGTTTTCTCTACATTGTGGTTCCTGCGCCTAAGTCCAGAGTATAGAACCTAAGGGGTGAGTGGGTCGAACCACTCAAAGTTTTACTGTGCAAGAGAGAGAGGCCTCTGGAGAGAGAAACCGCTGGGAAACCTCTCGAGGAAGGAAAACCCCTTACATGGCTGACAAGTTAGGAATGAACTTTCCAATGAAGTTTATCATCCCCATGATGCGTAGCACTCCTTTTTTGTCAATGGGTCGGGGCATGTTGAGTATGGCGTTTACTTTTTCCATATCTGGCTCTATTCCTTTACCAGATAGATTATCTCCTAGGAAAGTGACTTCCTGGACGCCAAACTGACACTTGGTGGCTTTGTTGAGCTTCAGTCCATTCCGGCGTATGCTCTGTAGCACTTTAGTCGGTCTCTCATTGTGTTCTTTCAGTGTGGAGCCCCAGATGATGATGTCATCAACATAAACCCGAACTCCTTCCACACCTTTAATTATGTGTTCCATCGCCCTATGAAAGATTTCAGATGCAGATATTATCCCGAAAGGCATTCTGAGGAAACAATACCTGCCAAATGGTGTGTTGAAGGTACAGTATTTGGTGCTCTCTTCATCTAGTTTTAGTTGCCAAAATCCTTGTGAGGCATCGAGCTTTGTAAAGTATCTGGCACCTGACATTTCACTGGTGATTTCTTCTCACTTGGGAATCTGGTAGTGTTCATGTTTTATGTTTGCATTTAAGTCCTTTGGATCCATGCATATTCTTAGACCATTGTTCTTTTTCTTTACACATACCATGGAGTTAACCCAGTCTGTTGGCTCTTCGACTTTCCTGATGACTCCTAGTGTGGTCATTCTGTCCAGTTCATTCTTGAGCCAATCACGCAGGGGTGCTGGAACTCTTCATGGAGCATGTACCACTGGCTGAGCATCCTCCTTTAGCTGGATCTTGTAAGTGAATGGTAGAACTCCAAATCCTTTGAACACATCCTGGAAATTACTCACTACAGAATCCACCAAGTCATCTGGTCTGCTTATGGCACAGTTTATACGGTAGACTCTCTTGACCAGTTCTAAGTCTTCACAAGCTTTGTCACCCAGTAGTGAATCAAGTCCTTCAGCCACAACAGAAAACATGAAATGATGCACTTTGTCTTTGACTGTCACTTTAAGTCTGCATACACCTAAGCTATCTATTTTCTGTCCATTATAGTTCTTCAGTAGTACTGACTTTTTCTGTATTTTGGGCTTTTCTTTCATGTTTTTAATGTCACTCATACTGATTAAGTTTGCTTTTGCCCCAGTGTCTAGTTTCAATGTAACTAATGCTCCATTTACCTGCAGTGGGATCATCCATTTGTCCTCTTTTACTGCATTGACGTTATGTTCAGCATTGTTTATTCTGAGGGCTGCACATTTTCTGTATCCTTTTCTATATTGTCACATGACACCATTCCTACAAAAAATGTCTCACTTAAATCAGTGTCCTCAATCACATTAACTCGGACTTGTTGCCCTTTCTTTGTTTTTACTTTTGAAAAGCATTGTTTGGCTAAGTGATTCTTTCTATGACATTTTGTGCACATTTTTCCAAACGCTGGGCATTGTTTTAACTGGTGTTTGTAACCACAGCGTTTACAATTAAAAATTCCTTCCCCCGATTGCTTTTCATTTCTGTTCTGCCCATGTTGCTTCCCCTTGTAGAACACAGCACCGACAGCAGCACTTACTACAATCGCGTCATTATTGATTTCACTGAAAGTCTTCGCGTGCTGTCGAGCTAGCTCACTGGCTTGGCCTATATTCACAGCATTTTCCAATGTTTGTTCGGCTTCTCTCAACAGACGTTCCCTGACTTTTTTATCATGAATACCAAACACAATCTGGTCACGAATCATGGATGCTTTCAGCTCAGAGAAATTACATGTCAGTGCTTTCAGTTTCAGATCGGTCACAAAGCTATCAAAAGTCTCATTTTGCCACTGTGTCCTCGAACGGAACACGTATCTTTCATAGGTTTCATTCTTTTTGGGAGAACAATGTGTATCAAATTTCTTTAGCACATCGTCTAAATTTTCTCTGTTCTCCTCTGGATTAAATACAAATGTATTAAATACCTCTATCGCCTGTGGGCCTGCAACCATGAGCAGCAACGCTATTTTTCTTGTGACTGGCTTCGTTCCGAATCCGATGGCAGCAATGTAGAGTTCGAATTGTTGTTTGAAAGTCTGCCAATTGTAGTCGACATTTCCCGTGAGATTCAAAAACTCCGGTGGCCTCAAATTCTCCATGTCGCTTTTCACAATTTTCAGCAGATCTTCACCAATCCTGGTACCATGTTATGTACATTAATAACTAGACATTCTTATTATGAACAGCTAGCTTCTAGCTAGACATTTATTCAGTACACGTCCTCTAGGTACAGCATCTGCAGAGATCCAGCATGTGTGCTTCTGTGTGCAGGCAGCCATCTTGACTACTGCCTTCTGGGTAGCCTAGTGCATCGTGGGTAGTGTAGTCTTAAACACATACAACTAAATATACAGCTCTATACAGCTCTACGGCTCCATCTAGTGTACCACTCTAGAATGACATGTTATTGATCATTACACTGCCGTTACATTCAACAGGGCCTGCGGGAAACCCGTCTTCCTGGGTTTCCCGACCGCTTCCTAATGCACCCCGTTCACTACCTGCCTCCCGACTAAAATTCCGGCCCAAGTCATTAATGTAGTTTAGGACAGTATAGACCCCAGCACTGATCCTTCAATATAGCCCCTCATCCTGACATCACTCCCCTAACAAATACTTGCTGCTTTACTTCTTTCAGCCAATTCCTATTCATCCTCAAGTTTCACCTTGAATTCCCACTGCTTTCAGTTTCAGTACAGCCTTTCAGCAAAGGCTTTTTGTAAGTCTGAGTACGCCATACCATATGGTTTGGCAGGCAGGATCTTCCCTTTATAGCCATGTTGGCTTTCATTTACCAGGTTATTCCCATACAAGTAGCCCTCAAGTTTGGATTGCGGGACGGTAGTCTAATGGAAGAACGAAAGAATTGTGGCACAGATGCAATTTAACAGGATGTGGATATTTAAAAGAGAGAGCTGCAGAGAAGAAAAAAATCTTAAATATTTAGAATGGCTCAATGGCCTTTTCAACCGGATGACAGCCTTCAGTGAGGCTGAAGGAGGAGGAGGAAAGAAGTGACAGGCAAAGATTAAGTGAAAGGAAATCCAATGTAGAAACACAAGTCCACAGACAACTAATTAGGCAAACCAGTACCCAGCTTCCTCTCTGATGGCTAATTCAGTGGAGGTTCTGCATCAGGTGATTGTGAGGAAGGTGGCCTTGTTTGACACTCCAGGGGACCATGCTTGGAAGAAGGTGGAAGCAGGTTTGTGGTCACAGTTGACTGCTACAGTCACTGGCTGTGCTAGCCTTATGGTATATGTTAGTTAAGTTGTCCTTGCAACAGATGGTACAGCTTTGCCCCTTGTTCTGCTGATCCAGAGCCTTTAATGCCAGTTTCCAACAGTTGTTACCAAGTAGGTATACAGATATAGGGAGGGTAGAATTGCGTATCTTTGCAGTTGCAGTCAATCAAGATCTGCTAGCTATTGATCACCATGACATGTTTTCTTTCCAAATGCAGGTATTTAAGCAGCATTTTACCAGCTACTAACCATTTTTCCAACTTTTTCACGAGGTTCACGTCGCTCGGGGATCACGTTAGGTAAGTATGTCGGGTTTTCAACAACTTTCCATTGCTTTGAATAGGTGACAGCTGCAAAAGTGTTATAAGAGCTACCATTTCACAGCTGTTCATTTTCCAATCTCAGAAGCTGGAGCCTTCAGTATTTGGAAGAGACTTTTCAGCTTTATGCAGTTTGGAAGTGTTTGGAGTAAATTCTCTATTCACTGTCACCTCCTTGGAACAACTTATCTCACCATTGACAGATTGCTTCTGTCATCTCAACTTCAGCTGCCATATCTAACATCAGAATGGGCATGATTTATGCTCTCTCACCTTGGTCCTCAGAATCTGATGATGATCAGCCGCAGCAGCAGCAGAACCAGGCACACCAGCAGCAACAACTGTTAAGTCTGTGTGTTATATTGAGAATTACTACGCAGACCACAAGAGTAAACTTTAACAGGTCTTTACTGGTTGAAGGTCAGGGCGGAACTGCCCAATAAATCATTACACAGCACTTATATACCGGTGTGGTCACCACCGGTATTACAGTATACAGCAGCCAAGATAAAGTAGTGCACCCTTAAAATAGTTCTCTTAAAGGTGGAACGGTTACATACACTACAACAACAACAAGAGCCCCAGCCTTCTCCTGAACCACCTGATGCTACACAGGGCAGAGGGCATCAGCGCAGGGCTGCACTGCGCTGGAGGCAATATCCCCAACACAGGATGTACAGGCAGAGGGTGAGCTTCCTCAACATGATGGAGCAGCAGTGCCAAAGGAGGCTCAGTATAACGCGCCAGGTCATCGCCGACATTTGCGGATTGCTGGAGCAAGACCTGCAGCCCAGAGGAAGGGGTGGATGCCCCTTACCGGTGGCTGTCAAAGTCACCCTTGTCCTCAACTTCGTCACCTCAAGCTCCTTCCAGGCATCTGCAGCAGACCTTTGCGACATTGCGCAGTCGACTGCCCACAGATGCATCACACAGCTCACCGATGCCCTCTTTAACAAGTCCGCCAATTACTGTATATCCATTTTGCCACTGATGATGCCAGTGTAAATGAGCGGGTGCTCGGCTTTGCCACTCTAGCTGGCTTCCCACGGGTGCAGGGCGTCATTGACTGCACACATGTGGCCATCAGGACACCCCAGAAGCCAGTAGTATTTGTTAACCGCAAGGGCTTCCACTCCCTTAACGTGCAGCTGGTGTGCAACCATAGGAAGAGCATCATGCATGTGTGCGCCAAATTCTCTGGCAGCTGCCTTGACTCTTATATCCTGTGCCACTCCACTGTCCCTTAGCTCTTCGCTCTACCAAACAGTCTTTCCGGCTGGCTGCATGGAGTCAAGGGCTATCCCCTGAAGACATGGCTCATGACACCTTTGAGGAGGCCAACAAATGAGGCTGAGGGACGATATAATCAAAGCCACATCTGGATGAGTAGTGTCATAAAACAAACAATAGGCATGCTGAAAATGCACTTCAGATGCCTCGACAGATCTGGAGGAGCCCTTCAGCACGCACCAGCCAGGGTCTCCAGAATAGTCGTGGTCTGCTGTGCCCTGCACAACATAGCGCAGCAGAGAGGATTAGCACTGGATGAGGAAGATGGCGCAGAGCGCACAGCCTCATTGGAAGAGGAGGATGAGGAAGACAAGGAAGAGCACCATGAGGTTGAAAACGAGGATGACGAAGACCTGGAGGAGCTGGCAGTGCCATTGCGACCAGTATGTGAGCACGTTGCTGCCCATCACGCCAGGGATGCCCTAACCAATGCCAGATTTAACTAACTTTATGCAGCTCAGACATGTGACTGCCACAGGCATGCGCAGGTTGACATTACCCCACACCAACACCACAGAGCAGTCAAACAATGAATAGTCCCTTGTTTTCACTCTCACCACCATTGCTGGATGTGAAATGAGCCCTGACCATTCACTCTGCCACTTCCATTTGAGCACATACATTTGGCAACGACTGCAAAGTGTGACAAATAAATGATTTATTACAACTATTTCATATAATATAAAGATGACAGTGATAATGAAAAAGACACCCGAGTGACTACCCTTGTGACTATTTGTGTGGGATCTTTCTTTTCCAGTTTCTTCTACATGGTGCTACCCCTGTGGTTTCAGCAGAGGTAGAGCCAGCCTCCTCACCTCCCTGCTGCACCTGCTTAGATACATTTGCTGATCGTCCTCTGGGTTTTGCAGCCTGTGAGGGCCCCACCAAATTCTGATCCTCCTGCGACTGTGGAGGGGCAAACTTGGCCATCACTGTCCAGGGAGGCATCTGGGGCTCTGACCGAGGGCTTGGCAAGGGGGTGGAAGTCTGAGCGCTTGGAGAGGAGCCCCCACTTCCATGTCCCCTCCACCATCATCCCTCTCAATGGCCACCCGCACTTCACTGCTAGCAAGTAGCTGGAGAGCACCTTGCTGCACTTCATAGGGGCCATGAGGACCCAAGTCTATACTGACATCCCTCCTACACAGGATGTCTATGAGCCTCTGGTTTCTCTCCTCCATAGATGCCCATCTCTCCTTCATAGATGACCATCTATTTTGAACTGAAACCATGTTCTCATGAGACTGGCGCAGTGTTTCCTCAATGCAGGTGGCCATCCTATCCATGGAGGAAGCTATAGTTGCCAGTGACTGCGCCATGGTGGGGCTCATGTTGGAGAAAGACTCTTCCATTCTCTGCACACTTGTAGTCACCGCGGTTGCGAAATCAGTCAGAGCCTCCTGCACTTGTTCCTGGATTGCCCTCTTCTTGGATGGCCCCCAAGGCTCAGCATCTGCATGCAGCTGAGCAGAGCTAGGAGACTCCTATGCCCTCTGACAAGGACTCTCCACTGCTGTACTGTCTCCACCATCTGCTCTTGATCACTTGTGATCTGTGAGACACCAGGTGACAACACTACTCTATCTTGCGATGAACACACCGAGGTGTGTGCCTCTGTACTGGTGCTCGGTTGCGTTATCTGAGGTGACGCTGCGCCCTCAGAGACAGGAGGCTCCTCTGAGGAGTATTCTTGCTATTGCTCCTGGACAGTGGGGTGGGATCTTGATGGACCTGTGGGAGAGTAAAGACATCAGTTACATATATGAGATGTCGACTGCAGACACTTACCATTATCTACATGATGAGCATTCATTTTCTGTTGACATCAGACCCTATATGAATGACTGATGAAAGGCATGCAAGTGTATGGAAAATAATTCTGTCACTGGCTTCTTCTAATGAGCCCCTCTCTCTGTCTCCCCCTTCAGGCAGGTCCACCACTCCAGCAATCTTCATTGCTGCCTCCTTGGCAGTGGTCAAATATGCCATGCCTTGTTCAGGGCCTCCTCCCATTCTCTCCCTCTCCCCCTTATTGTGGGCTAACTTTTCCTGCAAGGAAGGAAAGAAGAGAAGGTTGAGTGAGAGTGATGAAATGAGTGTAAGGAATGGAATGGGATAGAGCTTTACAGGGAGACTTTGATGGAATGGGTTGCCAATACCAAGTTGCCTCCTTTTGTGTTGTTAGTTGCTGTCATTGCAATACGATGAGGTTGAGTGTGAAGAGTGCACAGTAAGATGGGGTCCTGATAATGTAGATAGAGAGAGAGGGATGGATGAAGGCCCAAGGGATGTTGGGGTGAGTAACATTGTGCAGGAGTAGGGTTGGCAATGCAGAGTGGTGGGGATGTGATGACAGGCACAGCAACATCAAGGTAAGTGTGGCTTTATACTCACTTTTCCTGATCTTAGGTGCTACTCCCAGGTGCGAACCACCACTGACATCTCCATTACCTCCTGTGCTATCTGCAGCTACACTGCCTTCGTCTGCTGGGGATGCCTCTTTCTACCATCTGTAGGGAAGAAAACCTTCCTATGTGCTCTGACTCCCTCCACAAGATGATGGAGGGAGTCCACAGGGAAGTGAGGTGCTGCTCTTTGGCACTGGGAGCTCATACTTCAGGCCTGCACAAACTGCCAGCACTGAATTGTCTGAAATTGCAAGTGACAGCAAATGGGGCCATGGCCCCTTTAAATATACCTGCAAGAATCGCATCATCCGGTGACGTCACCAGACCCGCTCCTTTCAATTGGGCTGGGAAACGCGCAGGGCGGGCCTAACAAGACCCATTAGGAGAAGATCTCCTATTTTGCTGGGATCAATGCAGCAGAGGGGTCATCTCCCACCACCGCCCTCTCCCTCCTTGAAGCCTCCCAGGTAGGCGAAATCGCGGCCAATAAATCAGTTGAGGTCGACCAGTGATTTATAAAGGTTCATCATAACTTTCTTGCTTTTGTACTCTATGCTTCTATTTATGAAGTCCAGTATCCCATATGCTTTTTTAACTGCTTTCTCAACCTGCCCTGCCTCCTTCAACGATTTGTGTACATAGGTCTCTCTGTTCATACACCCCCTTTAGAATTGTACCCTTTAGTTTATATTGCCTCTCCTCGTTCTTCCTACCAAAATGTATCACTTTGCACTTTTCTGCGTTAAATTTCATCTGCCACGTGTCCGCCCATTCCACCAGCCTATCTATGTCCGCTTGAAGTCTATCACTATCCTCCTCACTGTTCACCATTCTTCCAAGTTTTGTGTCATCTGCAAATTTTGAAATTGTGCCCTTTACACCCAAGTCCAAGTCATTAATATATATCAAGAAAAGCAGTGGTCCCAGTACCGACCCCTGGGGAACACCACTGTACACCTTCCTCCAGTCTGAAAAACAACCGTTCACCACTACTCTCTGTTTCCTGTCACTTAGCCAATTTTGTATCCATGCTGCCACTGTCCCTGTTATTCCATGGGCTTGTGGCGACACGCCACCATTGGACATAATCCGCTCACGGCGGCACGGACAGTTTACGCAGGCGCACTGCCGGCAGCAGCTGCCCCCAGCCGGGGGCCCTTTCCTCCAGCAACTTGTTTCCCGCAGGGACAGGCTGCCGGGAGCACTTCCTGTCTGGGGAGTATTTAAGTGGTTGCGCGGACTTTTCAAGCTCTCTTTTTGCCATGATGTAAATTAAAGCAGTTGTGTTCCATCAACTCTGGTCTCGACTCCCACGTTTGCCGCGGTATCGCAACACTGGTGACCCCGACGCTCAGGACGAATCCTAAGCTAGCATGGTGGATACAAACGCAGTCACGGTTAAACTACCGGACTTTTGGGAGAACCTGGCCGAGGCCTGGTTCGTTCAAGCCGAGTCCAGATTCCGGCTGAGAACCATTACAGTCGACGCCACGAAGTACGACTACCTCGTCGCCTCTCTCACCTGCGCCACAGTCCCCAAGGTTTGGGCAGCGCTGCAGGATCCACCAGAGGAAGGCAAGTACGAACATCTGAAGGCCGCGCTTCTTAAAAAATTTCAGGCGTCCTCTTACCAGCGCAACTGCCAACTCCTCGACCTCCCAGGCCTTGGTGACGCTTCACCATCAGACCTGCTTTCCCACATGCTGTCCCTCTCGGACGACAAAAACCCCAGCGCCCTCTTTCGCACGCTTTTCATTCGGCAGCTCCCCGCCAGCATCCGCCCGCTCATTGTGGAATCTGGCTCCACGGACCTGAATGAGATAGCTGAAAAGGCCGACCGGCTGCTCTCCGCGCAGACCGCCCGCGATGTCGCGCCCGACCTCACGGCAATGACCACGCGGTCCCCCCGGCCCACTAGGCCCGACCGCCCTTCCACTCCGGGTCACTGCTACTACCACACCCGTTTTGGCACTAGGGCCCAACGCTGCATGCCACCGTGCACTTTCAAACCCCCCCCTGCACTGGCCCCCACGATGGCCGCGGGGCAAAAGGGGCCCCTACTGTACGTCACCGACGACAGCACCAACCGCCGATTCCTGTGCGACACAGGAGCCCAGCACAGCATCACCCCCGCCTCTGCCCTCGAAATCCAACGCGGCGCACGGGGTATCATGCTGGCCGCAGCCAATGGCTCTGACATCCGCGCATACGGCACCCGCATGGTCACGCTCGACCTCGCAGGCCGCCGCTACTGCTGGGAGTTCCTCACAGCCAAGGTCCTCTGCCCACTCATCGGCGCCGACTTCCTACGCGCCCACGGCCTCCTTGTTGAAATTCCGAGGCACCGCCTTGTCGACATCAACACTATGGCCCCCATCCCTGGCGCATTCACCCCGGCCCGTTCGGCCGGCCTGACGACCTACTGCCTCGCCAGAGCCACGGACGACTACTCGGCACTACTAGCCGAGTTTCCCGCCCTCACTAACCCGACCTTTTCGGCCAAAGCCGCCAAACACGGTGTGGAGCACTATATCCCCACCACCGGCCCCCCCTGGTCTCTGCCCACGCCCGCAGACTCAACCCGGCCAAGCTGGAAATCGCGCGGGCCGAGTTCACCACCATGGAGCAACTCGGCATCATCCGCCGCTCCAGCAGCCCTTGGGCCTCGCCCCTCCACATCGCCCCCAAGCCCAGCGGAGGCTGGCGCCCCTGCGGGGACTACCGCCGCCTCAACGACACCACCACCCCCGACCGATACCCGGTGCCGCATATCCAGGACTTTTCGGCCCGACTGGCCGGACGAACCGTCTTCTCCAAGGTCGACCTGGTGCGCGGTTACCACCAAGTCCCCGTACACCCCGCGGACATCCCCAAAACGGCCGTCATCACCCCATTCGGCCTGTTCGAGTTCCTGAGGATGCCCTTTGGCCTCAAGAATGCAGCCCAGGCTTTCCAGCGCCTTATGGACTCAGTCCTCCGGGACCTGAACTTCCTATTCGTCTATCTAGACGACATTCTCGTGGCCAGCTCCTCCAAACAGGAACACCTCGAACACCTTCGCATCCTGTTTGGGCGCCTAGCCCAACACGGGCTCATCCTCAGCCCGGCGAAGTGCCAATTCGGCCTAGCCGAGATCGATTTTCTCGGCCACCACATCACCCCTGCTGGGGCCGTCCCCCTGCCCAACAAGGTGCAGGCCGTCCAGCAATTCCCCCGCCCCAAAACCATCAAGGGCCTCCAGGAGTTCCTCGGGATGGTGAACTTCTACAACAGGTTCATCCCCAGAGCTGCAGCCCTCATGAAGCCCCTATACAACTCCCTCCGAGGTAAATCCGGCAAGATGTCCATAGCCTGGACTGCTGACACGTCAGCCGCCTTCGACGCCACCAAAAATGCGCTCGCCGACGCCACCCTGCTCGCGCACCCGAGGGCTGATGCCCGGGTCGCGCTCACCACCGACGCCTCCGACCATGCGGTCGGAGCCGTGTTCGAGCAGTGGGTCAATGGCGCGTGGCAGCCACTTGCCTTCTACAGCCGCCAACTGCGCCCCCTGGAGGTCAAATACTCTACTTTCGACCGCGAGCTCCTCGCGCTTCACCTGTCGGTCTGCCATTTCAGGTTCCTCCTGGAGGGCCGCCCCTTTACCGCGCACGTGGACCACAAGCCGCTCACATACGCGATGGCCAAGAACACCGAACCCTGGTCCGCTAGGCAGCAACGCCAGCTCGTGGCCGTGTCCGAGTTTACCACGGACATCCAGCACGTCTCCGGTAGAGACAACGCTGTCGCCGACTGCCTTTCCCGTCCCGCCATCTGCGCGAATCACCTAGCGGTCGACTACGCGCAACTAGCAGCGGCCCAGCTCACGGACCCAGACCTCCTCTCGGCGGCTACCAGCCTGCCAGGGCTACGCCGAGCCAAGGTCGCGCACGGGCCCGAAGCCACGGCAGTCACTTGCGACGTCTCACTCGGCCAACCCAGGCCGGTCGTCCCTGCAACCTGGCGCCGCCGCATCTTCGACGTGCTCCACGGGCTCTCCCATCCGGGTTCCCGCGCATCCGTCAAACTCCTCTCCCAGCACTTCGTCTGGCGCGGCCTCAGCAAAGATGTTCGGACTTGGGCCACCTCCTGCCTCGCCTGCCAACGGGCTAAGGTACAGCTGCACACAAAAGCACCCCTGGGAGACTTCAAGGTACCCAGCCGCCGCTTCGACTACGTACACGTCGACATCGTCGGTCCTCTGCCGCCATCGCAAGGCCAAACTTATCTCCTCACGATGGTCGACCGCTACACACGCTGGCCTGAGGCAGTGGCACTGACCTCCACCACCACAGCCGACATCGCCAGGGCGTTCGTTAACACCTGGGTCGCGAGGTTCGGCGTACTGGCCGACATAACCTCCGACAGAGGCGCCCAGTTCACCTCCGAACTCTGGACGGCCACAGCACGCAACCTCGGGGTGACGCTCCACCGAACCACGGCGTACCACCCACAGGCCAACGGGTTGTGTGAACGCTTCCACAGGTCACTCAAGGCCTCACTCCGCGCCAGCCTGCAGGACAGTACCTGGACTGACCGCCTACCGTGGGTGCTACTAGGCCTATGCACCGCGGTCAAGGAAGACCTCCAGCCCTCAGCAGCGGAGTTAGTCTACGGACAACTACTGCGCGTACCAGGCGAATTCCTCCCGGAGGCTACCACGCCTTGGTCGGCCGAACAGCAGCGGCTCAACTCTTTCTCTTCCGCTCAACAGTTCGCCCCACTTCCGGTCAACCGACACGGCGAACTCGCACCTCACGTCCCGCCAAACTTACAGCAGGCACGCTTCGTCTTCGTGTGACACGACGCACACCGCGGACCCCTGCGACCCCCGTACGACGGACCGTACGAGGTACTACAAACCGGCGACAAGGTCTTCAAGCTGCGACTCGGCGACAGGGTCGAAACAGTCTCCATCGACCGACTCAAACCAGCACACACAGAAACAGGGGAACAGGTCCCCGTGGCCCGACCTCCAACTAGAGGCTGTCCCGCCAGCAAGCCAGCACAGCCGGCGGCGAACCGCCCGGCCCCACCAACTAGACCGGCGGCCACTCAGAGCTGCTCCGGCAGAACCATTAGACCACCGTCACGACTCGTCCACTCCTCCTAAGCGGATTCTGGGGGGAGCTCTGTGGCGACACGCCACCATTGGACATAATCCGCTCACGGCGGCACGGACAGTTTATGCAGGTGCACTGCTGGCAGCAGCCGCACCCAGCCGGGGATCCCTTTCCTCCGGCAACTTGTTTCCCGCAGGGACAGGCTGCCGGGAGCACTTCCTGTCTGGGGAGTATTTAAGTGGTTGCGCGGGCTTTTCAAGCTCTGTTTTTGCCATGATGTAAATTAAAGCAGTTGTGTTCCATCAACTCTGGTCTCGACTCCCACGTTTGCCGCGGTATCTCAACAGGCTTCAACTTTGCTGGCAAGCCTATTATGTGGCACTTTATCAAACGCTTCCACCAGTTTCCACCAAATATCTGTTCTATATTTCCCCTTATAGCCCATTTCCATCACACATTCCCCTCCAGCAGGGAAGACAGAATTACCTAGGCTGCAGGCTACTTCTCAATCAAAAGATCACAAGATAATTACAGATGTGGAAGGCCTTTCAACCCAAATTACTTTATCCGTACAGAGAGATCCCCACATCTCCCACAATAGCATCCAGTTGTTTCTTAAATGATTCCAGAATTTTTGTCTCCACTACTCTATCTGGAAGTTTATTCCACATATTGATCACTCTTTGGGGTAGATTTTGACTTTGTGCGATAATGTATAACGGGTAATAGCGAATCGACAGTCCATTTTACATCTCTCCCGGTTAATGGGCTATCGATTCGCTATCACCCGTTTTACACTATCGTACAACGTCAAAATCTAACCCTTTGTGTGATGACTAATTTCCTGATATCAGCCCTTAGATTACACTTTATGAATTTGAATCAAGGTCCTTTATTTTGACTCCCGCAGTTTATTTTAAAGTAGTATTTCTATACCCTTAACAATCTTATTTGCGCTCTTATAAGATCACTTGTCAGACATTTCGGCCGCGATTTTGCCGGCGCTCAGCGGACCTGATTGGTGGCGGGTCAGCTGTGCAGACCCGACAGGCAGCGGCAGGGGACTCAATTCAAATCATTAGTGGCTTGTTTACAGCCACTTAACAATGCTTTTTTCCCAGCTTTTTGAATTTGACAGGTCGCCCACCGGTTTACCGCTGTGCGTAGACCTCGTCTGTGAAGCTGAGGTGGGAGGTCCCTGGCCATTGAATCAGCTGATGAGTTGACAGTTTCATATCTCAAATCAAAGCTCTCAGCTGATTGAGAAAAGTTCCCTTAACCACTAGCTTCTCTAAACTGCATTTCCACTACAGAATACTGCAAGTCTTTGCACAAGTCTCCATCCAGTCTGACCTCGTTACCTCTCCCACCATTGACAGATCGCTTCTGTCATCTCTACTTCACCTGCCATCTATTCCATCAGCATGGCTGCACTTCATGCTCTCTCACCTTGGTCCTCAGAATCTGACCACGATCAGCCCCAACACCAGCATCACCAGGCACACCAGCAGCACCAACAACCACACCAACCTTCTCCGCAATCACCTGATGCTGCACAGAACAGAGGGCATCAGTACCTGACCACATTGCTGCCTGGGATGCCAGGGATGGCCTCACCATGGCCAGATTTACTTCACTTGATGCTGCACACCCTGGCTGCCACATGTTGTGCCAGGTTAGCACCACCCCACAGCAACAACATAGCATCCCTACAATGCCCATGCCATTCCTTTCACACTCATCAGCATTGCGGGGGTACCATTATGTCTCACCATTAACTGCAACTCACTAAGCCACTTCCAAAGGTGCACATGAATCTGTTCAAGAATGCAAAGTGTTGAAAATAAAGAGTTCAATGTTTGACAGCACATTAACAGAAACTTCACATGAACATTGGCTAAAACACAAAAGTGTCTACCCTTGTGTATTGTTAGTTGGTGTGATTGGGCTAAGATTAGGGTGAGTGTGAGGGATGGCTAGTGAGATGGGGAACTGAAAATGTAGATAGAGAGGGATGGGTGGAGGTGCAAGGTAAATTGGTGTGAGTAAGGATGTGTAGGAGTAGGGTATGGAAGGCAGAGTGATGAGGATGTGATGAGTGGCACAGCAGGATGAGGTTGAGCGTGGCTTTGCAGTAACATTTTGTGATCTACTGAGATCATTGAAAGGTTTGCGCCACTGCAGCCTGGTCCTCCCAATGACATCCCTGCCTGTGCCCTCCTGTGCAATGTGCAACCAGGCTGCGTTGATCTCCTAGGGAGGTTTCTTCTGCCCATTGGAAGGGAAAAGGACCTCTTTGTGTGCTGTGACTCCCTCCATAAGCATATAGAGGGAGTCATGGCAGAGCCTGGGTGCAGCTGTGCACCTCTGTGCAGTGCTTGTCAGTGTTTGCAGCACCTCAGTGCTGTAGAACACGCATCACAACTGTTAAAGTAAATTTGCGCATGGTCCCTTTAAGGAAACCGGCTGATGACGCATCATCAAATGACATCATCAGACCTGCTTCCTTCAATTGGCCAGCAAACTCGCTGTGCGGGCTAAACAAACCCAATCAGGGGAAAGTCATGTCGGAGGCTGGTTTGGAGCCAACAGCGAGGCCATGACCCGCCACCGACGTCACCTGCCACGAACCCGCCGAGGTAGGGAAAATCGCAGCCTTACTTTCCAAGTTTCTCCAGTCTTTCCTCATAACTCAGACCCCTGACACTGGGGGTAAGTTTATGGCTCTTCTCTGCAGTGCCTGCAGTGATTAATTTTAAAATTATCATGTATGTGTATATCAGAAAAACTTGTGAAAAATATACATTATTTTCATGCTTTGTTACCTTATTTGCTTAATTCAGTTTTAGGACTTTAAAATGTAAAAGAATTGCCAATAACACCATGACATTAGCTAATTTTTAAAACTGCTTTAAGGTTTTATTGAAGAATTTTTAGCAACACACACCAAACATTATCATATCCAACTCTTTTTTTATCCTGAATATAGACAATGGCCCAGAAATTCGGGTCGGGGGCTTCCTGCGGGTGTAAGCCCCCGACCTGCACTTACCTAGCGTGCCGGCAGTTGAGCTGTAGGGCCCCGTGGAATTCCGCTCCGGGGCCTGGCCCAGCTGCCGGCGCGCAGTGCTTGCATGTCCCAGGGGCATAGTTAGTGCGATGCGTCCCCTGGGATCACGTGAGCCTTGGGCAGCCAATCGGAGGAGGGAAAAGCCCATTCATAAGATTGACAGGAAGACCTGTCAAAACTTATGAATACTACGGCCCCAAAATAGCAGTAAACCTTCAAATAATTTTTTTTTTAAATCACACTTTTTAAATAAACTAGAAATTACATTAAATAACTATTTTAAACAATAATTTAAATTTTTGAAAAAATAATTTTATATTCTAACGGGGCTAAAAATAAACTTACCTTGGTTTAAAGTATTTAAAAATAATAAACCTGTGGAAAAAATGTTTTAATTTTAATTAATTGACCACTTACCTTGTAAAAAGCAGGCCTTACGCCTGCTTTTTACATTTCTAAATACTGCAGGCTTACGATCCCGGGAAAACCTGCAAAAAAAACCTAAGTTCAAAGCGCACGTGCAGCCTCTCCTGCGCGCGCATTCGACCTCTGAACCCCTTCGTTCAGAGTATCGGAAGTGCCGGTTTCACGCGCATGCACAGTGCATGCAGACAACCGGCACTTCCATTTGGCCTACGGGTGAGTGCCCCGTGCATACTCACCCGTGGAGACCCGAATTTCTGGGCCAATCTTTAAACACTTTGGGGTAAAGTTTCCGCTTTGGGTGTAATTGGTGATTCTGGTGCAAATTGCACCCAAAATTGCGATCATTTTGGAGAGTAGTTTTCCCCTAAGTTTTTTCTCAAACTCATTTGCATATCGCCGAGTGCAAAATCTGCCATGAACCAGCGCAATCGGGCAATGTTTTAAAATATAATTTAAAAAAAAATTTGCGTTAAAAGTTATTCCTTGATATATTTAAGAGTGGTGACTTGGTAAAGTTTGATCAGTGCAACTGAAAATGGGTTTATCACAAAAAGTAAGCATTTTAAATCCCAGTGTAAATCTACCATCTGTGAGCAACGTTCCCGCTAAGCCGCGCAGCGGTCTGGCGGCCCTGTGCAGGCCGCTCACCGGCTTTTCAATGGCAATAACCGCGCATGTGTGAAAAATTGAATGAGCCGCGCAGCCAGTTAAAGGGCTGCGCACCCAAAAACAATTACAGGGAACATTGCCTGTGAGTAACCTGATTTTAAATTACTGAAAATGACTTTTAAAAAATATACAAAACTATTTTCTAGTTAGATTGGGGTACAGTAGTCAATTCCTTAGTAAATTTTAAAAATGTTTTCATTCAAAACTTTTCAAAATGTGCCTATTAGTGTCCTTGCACCCAAAAGTTCCAGCTTAATTTTTGGAGCCTCCTTGAAGGCCTGTAAATGAGTGCAATTAGCGGAAACTCCCAATGGTGATTAATTCACCCTGGGGGTGTGGCCAGTTTTGTGGGCGGGCCTGCTTCCAGCTTAAAATTTTGCGATCTTTAGCACCAGTTACTCCAATATCAGAGAATTGCGCTTAAAAAAAAGTGCAATTGAGTGGAAACTCCAGGCCATTGTACTAATATGTATTTTAATAATAGGCCAGAATTTGCTGTAGCAGGGCATCTAATGCCATCTGCCATTAGTTAGACTTGGCCCTGCACCCTGCAGCTTAATTTTTTTGCCCACAAAGTTGCTGAAAATGCAAGCTGATAGCGGCACATTGAGGGAAACAGGGCATTTGGAACCTGAGTGAAAGGGCAACCAACTGCGCATTCCTTCACCAATGAGATTTAAGGATTGGGAAATAAACACTGGATGGGCTGCGAAGGGGCGGTGAATAAGAGTGGGTGAATTCAATGTAAAATCAGGTACAGAAAGAGAAATAAAGGGAAAGTAAGATTCTGAGAGAGAGAAGAGACAGAAAGGAAATGTAAGAAAAAAACTGAAAAATTGTAAAATTTGACATTTTTAAATCTCTTTGAAAAATTCAAAACATGAAGGAATGTGACTCCCCACTTGTAATAGTGAATTTTGTGGTGCCAGGGAGGTTGATTGGCAGTCATTACTTACACTTGTAATGACAAGACTTAACTTTCTGTGATAAGTTTTGTGCAAATACAGGAACTTCACGCCGTTCAATGCAGTTCAATGGTGAGGCAGACAGCGAGATACCATTTTCGCGAAGCTAACAGCGGAGCGAAAGCAACTTCTGGATTTCTGCGTTTAATTATGCATCTGCCGTCGCTTGAAGTTGCTGAAGCATTTGTGCATAAATAACGGTGAGCACCATAGAGTCATAGGGGGAGAAATTCGGTATCGCCCCGTTAGGGCGCAATTATCGGCCAGGTGCAAAGTTTAGCGCCTAGCGCTAATTATCGCCTCCAACTGCAAACTTGGCTTCTATCACCCCTGGAGGTGATTTGAGTGCTAAATCAGGCGCTACACACCTCTCTTAAGGCGCTAACGCCAAGGAGCAAGGCGTTACCTCAGAGCGCTGGTGAAGCTCATGTGATGTCAGTTAGCAATGGAACACAGACACACTGGCGCCGGACAGTTCTTAAAGGGGAGGGCCGATTTTGCTCGCCATCCACCCTGTTCATTGCAGCCTTGAATCTCGGCCTGGAGAGACCTGTACATCAATTCTGCTGGAAAGAACAATGGAGAGTCCCAGGGAAAGAGCTCAGAGTGCAGCCCCCACAGTCTCTTCTAAATCGATGCAAGGAAGGTCAAATCAAAATGAACCTGCAAAGTGCTGCTCAGTATCTAAAACTCCTTCACACAGCGTTGAATCTCTCCAGAAGTCTCTCTCTCTCAGAATGCGTGGTGCAAAAATGTCACTGACAAAAAAAGGCAGGAAGCGGCCGCCTTTAAATAGCGCTCCCCCAGTCCCTTCCCGACTGCAAAATGTTCCCCATTACCTGTCATTGCTAACGGCAAGCAGAAAGGCAGGGGGCGCCACTCAGTATCCAGTCCAGGGCGCTACCGGGGCATTGCACGCTTGACTGAAGTTACGATCTGCGGGCGCAGGAGATCATGGTGGTAGTGTTTAGTGCCACCATAAAATGTCTGGTCAATTTTGCGAGCGGCGCAAACATCGCCGCACCTGGACGCTAGTAGCTTTGCGCCCCGTTAGCGTCCTAAGAGGGTGCTAACGGGAGGCACAAAGCAACTGAATTTTTCCCCCTGAGTGTCTCCGCTTCCACCACTTCCATCAGCAGCGGGTTCCAGGTCCTCACCACTCGCTGCGTAAAAAAGCTTTTCCTCACATTCCCCCCTGTATCTCTTGCCCAAAACCATTAGCCTCACCATTATTTTGACATCAAATTATGGGATATTGTCTAATTTAAATTAACGATTGTTTTTACATAATAGTTGGTCAGAATGTTTTTCATTATAATCAAATTAATTTAGGAGATTTGTGGGAATTTTATGGAAAAGTTGTGTTAAGAATTAGAATCTGCTAGGTTTGAAATAATAACTGAAAAATGGCTTTAAATGAATACTATCTCACAGAATGCTTTAAATGGAACCATCTGCAGGCAGGGATGACATTCAGCTTGCATCACAGTTAATACACAGTAAATAACTCCAAATTTTCCAGACCCTTAACCAGCATCATACTAAAACTGTATTTTCAATTTTATCTTGGATGTTTAGCTGAGAGATCTTGAATAAAATGCAATGATAAATGTCCATTTCTAATGCTGAAGATAAACCATAATAGATTTGATTTCTTTGCTACACTGGGTGTTGATTACAGTCATTATGCTGTGGTTCAGCTGTCATAACTATCTGCTTGAACAACCAACATCCATCAAGTTGACATAGAGGTTTATATATGCCTGCTGGATCTGTTTTAGGATTCGGTTTATTTTACTTAGTTGTGAATGGCAGTTTAGCAACTACAACAAATTATTATTCAAACTATTTGCAGATGTTAAGCTTACATATCTTTAACATCTTCTAAATGAACTGAATTAATTATGCTGTTTTTTAAATATAATCATATTCTCAAAATGTATTGTAATAATATGTAAAATTAGATTGAAAATTTAATCTGAAGTTTTCATAATCTCTGATGTATTTCCAGTGTAAACTGGGATGAACCACCAGTACAGTCACACATTTGTGAAATAGAGTCATGCACCATCTCAGGGATTTAAATTCAAAAGCAGGATTTGTACTTTGGCAGATTACGTTGCACAAGACAAAATGTTATCCTGGAGCCAAAACCAACAAAATAAATTTCTACTAATACTGTAACTTGTTTCGCCACAAAGTACAGTTATTGATTGAAAAAACAAATTGTATTGAGCAGTGTGCTCCCTCAGCTAAATATACTGTATGTGCAGCCAATGCCAGTATGTTCTGGCAGAGTTCCATCCCATTGGAACATATCACTGTTGTTACCTCAGAAGTGCTGGGCTAGAGATTATTTTTTTGTGTGTGGCCATCAATGTAAGGGGCAACAGCGGCAAAAAAAGTGAGAGTTATACTTGTACGGATAACCGTAGCTGTCGTAAAGACAGCAGGGTTTGATTGACAGCTGGTTGATGGCTGACATCATATCCGGGGGCGGGATCCAACGCCATCTTGGCCATGCTTGGAGTACTGTACTACAGGACACAGAGTCAGGACTGAATAAATGGCACTCCACTACAACTGCTTGGGAGACTCGTAATTACGTTATTAAGATAACATTACATGGTACCAGGATTTATAGAACTCATGATAAGGACATGCTACAACAATGGAAGAAATAAAACCTCCGGCTAGCCTGCAACTAGAAGGAAATGTGGATGAAAATTGGCGTGTCTTCAAGCAACGCTTTCTTCTCTACCTCACAGCGATTGACGCTTCGACTAGCTCTGGAACACGTAAAGTAGCTTTGTTGTTAACAGTGGCTGGCTCGCATGCAATCGAGCTGTTTAACACATTTACGTTTGCAGCCAAAGATGATAAAAATGATCTGGACAAGGTGATAGAACGGTTCGATGAATACTGCACTCCAGAAAAGAATGAAACGTATGAGAGTTTCGTGTTTCGCTCCCGCATGCAAAAGCAAGGAGAATCCCTTGATTTTTTTGATGGACTTGAAAATAAAAGCACAAACATGCAACTTTAGGGACCTGAAGGAATCGATGATACACGATCAAGTCGTTTTTGGAATACTCGACAAGAAGGTGAGGGAGAGAATGCTTAGAGACAATGACCTAAATTTGGATGCAGCAGTGAAAATATGTCATGCTAGTGAACTCCCAGCCATGCACACGAAAACTTTCGAAGGGAGCAGCACAGCAGCGAGCGGGAGCGCCCTGGGGCTGAAAAACCTGCCGGTGGATGTGGTACACAAAAGGGACACAAGAGGGCCCACGGAGTTCAAGACGATGATGCCTTACAAATGCAGACGGTGCGGTAATAAACACATAGCCAGACAGTGTCCTGCTTATGGGAAGAACTGTGCAAAATGTAAAGGCAGGAATCACTTTGCCAAGATGTGTTTTTGGGAAGAGAAAACTGAAGGTAAAAAGACAGTGCATGCTATTGAGACTGAAGAGACAGAAGCAGAGACTTTGTTTGTTGGAATGGTGCAAAATGAGTCAAAACAGGGCAAAAATGCTAATGAAGTGCACTCTGTAGGACCAAAGACTGAAGTTTGGATAGCTCCCTTGCTGGTAAATGGCATCATTGTTCCCTTTAAGCTAGATACAGGTGCTAAGGCAAACCTCATAAGTTGGAGTGATGCACGGAATCTCAAAGTGCGACCTAAAATACTGAACAAGACAGTGTCTTTGAAGGCATACAATGGACAAAGCATTGTAACAAAAGGAACGTTTAGGCTGAATGTTAAGGTAAAAAATCACATTCACCCTTTGACCTTTGTTATAGTGCCTGAAGGGCATGAGTCACTGTTGGGGGATAAGGCCTGTGTGGATTTGGGCTTGGTAAAACGAGTCTATGCTATCAATGAACTGAACTGTTTGCAGAGTGCCCCCCAAGATAGTACAAATCGGACTCATGAGACTATAGCACACAAATCTGCAGATGTATTTCAGGGTTTCGGAGCACTGCCCTTTACATAATCCATCAAACTGAGAGAGGATGCACAACCTGTGATTCACGCACCCAGGAGAGTTCCAGTGGCTCTCCGTGAAAAACTGAGGAAAGGGCTAGACCGCATGGAGGGACTAGCTGTCATAAAGAAGATTGAGGAACCGACTGACTGGGTAAATTCCATGGTCTGCGTCAATTCAAAGAAAACTGATAAATTGCGTGTCTGCATGGATCCCAAGGACCTTAATGCCAATATCAAGAGAGAGCACTACCAAATTCCAAAGAGAGAGGAAATAGTCAGCGAAATGACAGAAGCGAAAGTCTTCTCCAAGATGGACGCCTCGCATGGTTTCTGGCAGTTGAAACTTGATGAAGAAAGTGCTAAGCTGTGCACTTTTAACACTCCGTTTGGTCGATACTCCTACCAGCGTCTGCCCTTTGGTATTAGCTCCGCCCCAGAAATCTTTCACAGAGCAATGGAGCAAATCAGCGAGGGCCTGGAGGGAGTGCGGGTGTACGTGGATGATCTGGTAGTATGGGGCTCCACTCAGGGGGAGCACGACACCAGACTGGAGAAAACACTTCAGCGAATACAGCAGTATGGACTCAAACTAAATAAAGACAAATGTCAGTTCAGTGTCAATGAAATCACATTCCTCGGAGACAAGATCTCTACAGAGGGGATTCAGCCAGACAAGTCAAAGGTAAAGGCTATACATGACATGGAGAAACCAAAGGACAAGAAAGGGGTTCAGCGGGCCCTTGGCATGGTTAACTACCTAGGAAAATTCATTCCAAATCTAGCAGTGAAAACTGTTCATCTGAGAAAACTGCTGCACCAAGAGACAGAGTTCCAATGGGGACATGAACATGAGAGAGAATGGAAGGGGCTGCTACACATTCTAACAAGTGAACCCCTACTGAAGTTCTTCTGCCCTAAAAAGAGGACAAAAGTGTTCACAGATACCTCTAAGAATGGATTAGGGGCTGTCCTTCTACAGGAAGATGAAGGAGAATGGCGACCAGTGGTGTATGCGTCACGCTCCATGACGGCTACAGAGTGCCGGTACACGCAAATCGAGAAGGAGTGCCTTGGCTTGGCATTTGGGTGTGAAAAATTTCATACCTACATCCATGGTCTTCCCAAGGTTATCCTAGAAATGGACCATAAGCCACTGCTAGGGATCGCAAAGAAGAATCTGTGTGACATGTCACCACGGATACAACGCCTAATGATGAGACCTCAACGTTACGATTTTGAGCTAACATATGTGCCAGGGACACAAATGTTCATTGCAGACACGCTATCCAGGACTGTGCCTTACGCCACACAAAACAATGAATCAGAAGAGGATGTGGCTCTTCATGTGGATATGGTCTACGCAGCATTGCCCGCCATACAGGAACAACTATCAGTGATAGTCAAAGAGACATCAAAGGACCCAGTCCTGAGTAAAGTAATGAGAAATCTTCAAGAGGGTTGGAAGAAAGGGTCATGTAAACAATATTATCACATTCAGTCTGAGCTCTCTGTGGTCAATGGACTACTGCTTAAGTGTGACAGGATAGTAGTGCCCACCTCTATGCGACGAGAAATGCTCAACAGGATACATGAAGGGCACCTGGGTGCAGATAAGTCAAAAAGGAGAGCACGTGAGGCACTCTACTGGCCAAACATGAACTCTGATATTGACCAGTTGATCAGCGAGTGTGCTACATGTCAGGAGTATCACTACAAGCAAACAAAAGAGCCCCTCATTACCACAGAGCTCCCATCACAACCTTGGGAAAAGGTCGGAACTGATATATTTCACTATGAATGAAAAGACTATTTGTTAGTTATTGATTATTATTCCAATTATCCGGAGATGGCTCTCTTGTCCAGTACCACATCAAGAGCTGTGATAACTCACCTGAAGTCAATCTTTGCCAGGCAGGGCATCCCTCTAACCCTGGTCTCTGATAATGGTCCTCCCTATGTCAGTCATGAGTTTCAGTCATTTGCTTCAGAGTATGAGTTTAATCATGTAACCTCCAGTCCGCTCTATCCTCAGGCTAATGGAAAAGCGGAGAAGGGGGTACAGATTGTGAAAAGACTATTAAAGAAAGCAGCACACAGCAACACTGACCCATATCTGGCCCTGATGTCGTACAGGGCGGGCCCGCTAGCAAGTGGCAAGTCTCCAGCTGAGCTCTTACTGGGTCGGAAAATCCGTACACAACTTCCCAGTTATGTCACACCTGACCACAGAGATGAGGTGTGGGCAGACAAGGCTCGGAAACTACAACAGAAACAAAAAACACTTCATGACCGCACAGCCACTACACTAGTGCCTCTACCGGAGAAAGATATAGTTCGCATTGAAGGGCCTGAGTCATGGCCTAAAAGAGCCACCGTTCTACAGCAGGTCACCCCCAGGTCATACAGTGTCATGACAGAGAACGGCAATGTGTTTCGCAGAAACAGGAGGCACCTACTGAAAACCACAGAGACCTTTCAGCCTCAGGAGGACGGAGAGGATGACGAGATGAGGGAAATGCCACAAAGAGACAAGATGAGGAAAATGCCACAAAGTGACGAAGGACACAGTAGTGATAATGTGACAAGGGACCTGTGTGGTACAGACATGAACTTAAGGGATACAACTAGGGTGGTTCAGCAAACACCCGTTCAGCCACGCAGGTCACAGCGCACCAGAAAGCCTGTAGTTAAACTTGACCTGTAGACAGGGATTGATAAGACTGTAAACAGTTAATGGACTCCTGGGTGTGGTTAAGGTTTATACCTATCTGCAATTAGTTCGACGGTGTAGCTACACTGACTGTTTCTATATGATTTTAACAAGTGTTCTATGTGTTATGTTATGTTATGTTGTTACTGTGTTATGTCTTCATTGAAGGGGGAAGATGTACGGATAACCGTAGCTGTCGTAAAGACAGCGGGGTTTGATTGACAGCTGGTTGACGGCTGACGTCATATCCGGTGGCGGGATCCGACGCCATCTTGGCCATGCTTGGAGTACTGCACTACGGGACACAGAGTCAGGACTGAATAAATGGCACTCCACTACAACTGCTTGGGAGACTCGTAATTACGTTATTAAGATAACATTACAATACTGACTTAGACAGCCATGGCCAGAGCTGATTGGATACTTGATCTAGGCTGCAGATCAACATGCAGAAGATGGGGCTTTCAATCATCCAGGGCTTTCTTGGTGAAGCAAAGTTGACAAAGGAAAAGCTACTCATTCACTCCATCATAAGATCTCTCGTTCTTTTTTGGAGGTAATGGGTGCAGGGAAATGAGGTACATTTGAAATAACCATGGCTAGTTGCTGCAATGCATCCTATAGATTGGACATACTGCAGCTTCTGGCAGTTTGAGGTAAAGCTCAGTAGCTCCCCACAACAGAAATAAAATCCCAAAATATGGAAGCAACCTTAAGATAATGGCCACTGTTGCCCCTGCAGTAAGCACCTTTAAATGGATCACTTCCACTGGTCAGGTCTGGTCCTAACAAGATATATCTCTTTTATCTGTTCATAAATTACACTGATGGAAATAATGTCTTATGGAGGCGAAAGTGACAAGAGTTCTGATACCTTATGCCATTCATCTCATTTGTATGTGGGCGCTGGTGAAGAGGCAGGTATAGGAAATGATCTCAGTGCATTAGTGATAGAGGGTGTAGATATTGAATCCATTAACAGGGGCAATGATCAACCCTCACCTGATTCCACTCTTACCATTCCAGTCATAGCCAGAGAATCTCCTGCAACGACTTCTCTTCCTGCCCTGCACTGTTACCTCTGGAGTTCCCCAAGGATCTATCCTTAGCCGCCTCCTATTTCTCATCTTCATGTCGAACCTCAGCGAAATCATCCGAAGACACATCAGGTTTCATATGTCGCTGACGATACCCAGCTCTACCTCACCACCACCTCTCTTGACTCCTCCACTGCTTCTGTGTTGTTAGACTGCTTGTCCGACATCCAGTCCGGGATGTGCCAAAATATCCTCCAATTAAACATTGGGAAGACCATTACAAAATGATTGGGCCTTTCAAGCACAGAAGATGAAGAAGCTAGTGACCAATCCCCTGCTCACATTGAAGAAGCCCAGGAGAGGGAGGAGGTGGATCCAGACACCCTGTTGCCAGCCCCAAGTGCCATCAGGCAAGAGGTCATCGCCAACTTTTCCAATAAAGAGGGTGCCCACCATCTGCGTAACATAACAAAGGCCTTTCCTTGCTCTCAGACAAACATTCAGCCAATCTGTAATACCTCTACTATCCTCTCTGGGAGAGGTAAATTGCAAACATCAATCACCATATAAGAGGGATAACAGGAAGCTTTCTTGGAACAAATACACAAACACACCCAATCGGCAGAAATATAAGTGTTTACTTGTCCCTTCTACTACTGCTACCTACTAGCCCCATAATAAAGCCATGACTAAAAACTCTTTTCACTTGTAATCCTAACCTCTTCTATGTGGTGCTACCACATATCAGGAGGTTGTGAGGTTTGTGGCGGGAACTGTACCAATGGAACCCGCGAGAACTGAAGTGGCATTCGTATCATTGAAGCTAATGTCCTTGAAGGACCTGCTTCCAATGTCATGACACTTGCACATCTAGTGCTTACTGGGGTCAGATTAGAAGTTCCCTCCTGAGTTGACTTTGGCGGGGGCTACATTGATGCTGATGCATTGTTACTGCTTGGAGAAGAAGTGATGTTTGTGTGTACATTTTATAGCCCACTAGTGTGAGGAGAGATGACAGTTTCCTTATCATTCCATCCCAGCTCCTCCTGCTCACTGGTGCTCTGTGATTCACCCAGAGATGTACCTCTATCTCAGTAGTGCCCTTGTCCTGAATTGGTATATCTGGGCTGGTGTTTGAAAAAGCAAGCTGCCAAAATGAAGTGAATGAATCAGATGAAGGAATGGTCCCTCTGTAGGTGCTACATTGCCCATTAGATGTTTCATTCTGTAAGTATTCAACACCTGTGAGGGACACAAAGGACATTCATTCTGGGACATGTAAATCAGAAGATGTGATTCAGCAAAAGCAGGAGGACATTCAACAAAATGTCTGCAGACACCAAAATCTCATAATTGTGTAAGCGCTCTATCCTATTACCAATCTGAACTGGACAGCTGTCCTCCAGCATTTCTCTTGTAAGGGGTGGTGTGTGTGGTCAGCTTTGCCTCTGACTCCCTGAGCGGTTCGAATCGCTCCCACTCCCTTGGTTCTAGACTTTGGACTTGTTTAGGGGTTGTAATGAAATTGCAACAAACAACTGAGTTGGTGAAAAAACTTGGATTTTATTTGAGACAGGAAAATATACACAACACAATATTCTTATTACTCTAAAAGGGGGAACACTTCGGAATATACGAGGGAGAATGACAATAGACAAAACACTTCACCCCTCCCAATCCCACTACACTAACTAGGTTGGATTCCAGAGGACAAGGGAAATGCTCACTAAACGACTTTCTTGACAGTTGTAGAGATTCGCGATTTCGAGGTTCTCTTTAGGTGTGGCGGTTGGGGCCTGCCATACCCTGGACATAGTGGAAGACTTCACCTGCGTTGGGTTTTCAGTCTTCGCATGTCCGCTGATGCGGTCGGGTGCGTATTGGATCTATCGGGTAAGTACCCAATTTCCTATGGTTAGGTATAGGGTTTAGAGTTTTTTTTGTCAAATCTTACCCAGGGATAAGTCAGGATAGCTTGTAGAGTGGAAACAAACTTGCGAATCTTCGGTTTCTTCCAGGTTGGTTTCTTGTTGGTTGCGATGGCCCAATATTACCTAGTTGTTGGTAATATTGTTGGTTGTTTGTTTCTTGGGGCCCTTGGTTGCTGCGATTCCTTTCCATTCTCCTTCTGTTGATTGAATTGTCCTGAGACTGATGTGTTTTTCGAATGAGTTGTGCCTCTGTTGTTGCTCCGAAAAGACGGTCTGTATCTGGATGAACTGTGAATGAACTGTTTCAACTGAAAAAGCAGGCCTCAATTATACCGTTTGAGGCCTTGCTCATCTGCCCGCCAAATCTTCTCTGGCCCATTGTCAATTTTGGCGGACTCGTTAACTTTAATAGTTTTAAATTCTTTAATGAGTTTCGAGTTGGTTCCATCTAATTTTAATTGATTTTAAACTAGTTTCGGGATTGCTTTGAAATTGGTTTAAGTGTGTGAAGTGGTTTTGGATGTTTCTCTGAGTGGTTAAACTGTTGTTCGATTGTCTTCTCCTGCTGGGGTCAGGGTCTCTTTTGTTGATTAGTCACATGTACTGTATTATTCATGTTCTGGATGGCTCTGTAATTTTGGCGGGAACTGTCCTTCCGTAGGCCTATTGTCTTTATGTGGAATGACTGAGACGGTCCCGAACATTCCCAGACAATCTGGCCTATGCCAATACTCAAACTGTTTGTTTTACAGGGGCCTATCCCAACTCCTTTGTCGCAGCCTTCCACAGGCCTCGTCATGCCTTTTTAAAATGACCAAAATCCTGGGGTTTTAACTTTAAGCCCCTTTTCGGCCCAATATTCTTTAAAACAGTAATCTTCTTGGTTTGGGGGAATCTGTAGAATTTTGTGAACCTTACACTCTCACTCTCTCCCTTTCTCTTTCGCCCCAATCTTCAGTTGCAGTAGGCTTCTGTTTAACTGTTGGAACGTACCCTGATTCCCCCTCCTCCCAGTGACAGAGACTCAGTCAGGAACAGGATTCTTGCTGAAATTCTGTCCTGCATAATAAATGATGCCCTCATCCCAGGGAAAATACTGTCAGGTGCCAGCAGGATGACATGGGTGGTCGGAAGTCCCAACCCATCATTTTACCAATAATCTCAGGAAAATCTAGGCTTCTGTATCAGACCAAAAATTCCAAACAGATTACCAGTGGCAAAACCTCAGATTGGTCCTCCTGTCTGTTGATTTCTCTCCCAAACTATGCCATCTTTGAGAATTCTGTTTAAACAGCCTTTCCCATCATTTGCAGAACAGTGTTGCAGGGACATGTATTAAACTATGAAGAATCTGCTGTCTATTGGTGAGCAAATACAATTTCTCTAATTCTGTTTATATTCCTAATAACAACCAAGGTTTATTTTGAGTTGTAGCTAACTTCATTGAAAAAAATGGAATTGGAATAAAGTATTTCTTGACAATTTTTGCACTTAAATCTTTTGAGAAAATAAATGCATTGGCCGGGATTTTACAGTCAGCGGCAAAGTGACGTTGCTCGCTGCTGACCTCGAAGAAAGTTGCTCACAAATTTCTAGCGGTCTCTGTGGTGTGGATTTCACCTCTCCCAACGTTAATTTTATTCTGGCACCATCTATAGGGGCTCTCCAGTGTCCAGCAACAGTGATGTCATCAAGCTGGCTAAGCAGCCAATTACATTGAAGAATTCTCACAGGCAGCAAACCAGGAAGTAAAATGTACTGATTTTCCTTCACTTTTTAATCATTTTACAGAGAGCAAAATAAATATTGAGGCATACACATGGGATTAAGGTAGAAGCTGAAATAGCATAAACAAACTTTAATTTTTTTATTATATTAAAACCTATTGAATTTTTACCATAATGGAAAAATTTGACATTCCACAAATGTATGGTTGTTCAGCAGTAAATATGACTCAGTACTCCATTAAAATCCCAGCTACACCTCATTCAACAAGGCTTAAGTTTTTTGGGTTTTTTAACCATGATATTCCAGCATAAAGAGCGAAGTTTTCATCAGTTCAATGATTTCAATTGATAGCAGGCTCTGGGGAGTTCAACAGTGTGCCCCATGGAGGAGCAGGGAATGACTGGCAGCAACTTCTGGATTTCTGCGTTTATCTGCACATGTGCAGACACCAGAAATTGCTGTCAGTTTCACAATTGTAATGAGGGCGAATGCTGATAGTTTCGCCATCATTACAATTGCAAATTTCGGGCCAACATTTTTCTACAGAGAATGTTAGCGTTGAATAAAATGTATTTTAACATTTTTAATATCCTCACATTTTTTGAAATATTGTATTTTCCCCACCATTTTAGGTCTCATCACATTATGACTCATTCTATGGTTCAGAGAATAGTAGCATCCAATTATTCTTTTCTTGGTGGCTGCTTCTAATAGTGGGCATACATTGTGTTAACTGGAATAGTAGTGCAGCTTGCTCATCAATGAAGAGTTTCAGGAATTATTGTGGATAGTCTATGGGGGCGATTTTCTCACTGGAGGCGAGATGGAGACGGGTTTCGGCTTGGGTGTGTCAGAAACTCGCCTCCACCAATAGTTTTCAAAAAATTGAGATTTTCCCATGGTTGGCCACTTAATTTCAGAGGTGTGGAATGCCTTGCTCAATTAGTGTTTTGGGACTGAAACTCGCCTCTGTTGACAGCACTTTTCCAGTCTGATTTTATGGCTTCTTGCTCCCTTGGCTCATTCCACAGCATTTCTGCATCTCCTGCACCACCTCCAACATCTTTTGAGAAACCACTATGTCCAATTTCAAGGCAAGGGTCTACCCAAGGCTCTTGGATGAGGCACTGCAAATGTTGTTGGAGAGGGTGACAGCTAGCATGGAGGTTCTCTTCCACTCATCTTGGAGGAAGAGGCCTGTCAAAGAAACCAAGGCTGTGTGGGTACAGCTGGCAAGGGATATAACCTCCAGATCTGTGTGCAGATTGGGAGACTGTTTCTGTGTATTGATGAAATATTATCCCTGTTGGAAAGCATTAACATGATTTGATGCCAAAATGTTGGCATTATGCCATCTGTTACTTAGCCTTAGGCAGCTCCACATTGCGGGCAGTGCCACATTTGTGTTGTCAGGTTGGTGGCCTGACTGAAAGGAGGCCAGAGAGTCATGCCCATTGTCAATGAAGCCCTGGCATGGAGCCAAGGGCATGTGCCAACTTGGCCAACCTATACAAATCTGGCCATGATAAGTTAATCCCTTGCATCCCTGGCAGCCATGTGCTCGCGTGCTGCCACTGCCGCTGGTCGAAACACTGGCGCTCTGACCACCTCATGCTCCTCCTGCTGCTCCTCCTCCTGCTCCTCCTCCTCCAGATCATCCTCCTCCTCCTCAGCCTCCTTCTCCTCCTCATCCTCATCCTCATCTGAGGTCCTAGGTGAAAGGAAATGAATGTTTCCCATTCTGCTTGCAGATGCCTCCTCTGGGGAAGCACTCATTGTAAGCAGGGCAAGGTTCTTCCAGGAGGTCCCACAGTTGATGGAGTCAAGCTGTAGCACCTCCGACTTCGGAAGGCCTTCTAAAAGTGCTCAGAGACCTTTTAAAGCCAAGGTCTGGCACCTGCAAGTAAGCCTTGCTGTAGTGAACGAGGTCTTGTTAGATCTGCAGCAGTGAGGAGGCCACCCACGAGTCAACCCACCAGGTTTACCTGGCGTGGTTCAGAAGTTGCGTGAAGCACGCCGAAATGATGGTAAATTCAAGAGGGCCTCTCAAAATAGGATTAGAGAGGCCCTTAACAAGCATTTGCAGTAGTTAATTAACGCTGGAGGCAGGGGCGTTTCCCGACTGCCAAAACCGGCACCAGTGAAATCTCACGGAGGCGGGTTGGAGTCGGGTTTCTGACCTGATCTCAGTAATTCAAATTTTCCCGCCTTTCCCGACTCCAAACCCACCTCCTCCAGCGTGAGAAAATCGCTCCCTACGAGTCAGGTCAATGCTTGGTTACAGTGAAAAAGTCAAAAGTGCATTAGCAGAGGGATAGAATACAAATCTAAAAATGTTGATTCTTTCCTGTACAATGTATTGGTCAGATCCCATCTGGATTACTATATGCAGTTTGTGTATGATTACATAATCTTAGGAAGGATATTATTGCCCTTGTGTACGTGCAGAGGCAAGCAGCAAAGATGATTCCAGGTATCAGGGTAAAGAAAGGCTAAAGAAACTGGGCTTGGAGAATAGGAGATTTTGATGTGTCCTAGTTTTCAAAATTTTAAATGAGATTATGACGAAGCTGATCCAGGGAAATTGCTCACTGTGATCAAAGTTCAAATACTGGGGATAGAAGTTAAAAATTAAGAAGTTAAGAGTAAGAAGGGAAATTAGGCAGAACTATTTCACCTAAAGGGCAAGAGAATTATAGAATAAGTTACCGAGGAAGACCATTGAAGCAGGCATTATAAAGGGGTTCAACACAGAGAAGGGGTTGAGGAAAATGGTGAGAATGTGGATAACTGGAATTGAGATTTATTGAAAAGGAACAGACTGTTGGACTTAATGACCTTTTCCTGTTCCTAAAAATGTGCACGTTCTTATAAACTATGTCTTGCCACTCCATTGAACAGAATATTTCAACATAAATGTGATTTATCATTGTGCCTCCTTCACACTTTTTAAAAATTTAAGCAGAGATTTGTTAAGAATAAACATGTTACAGAAAGAAGTGAAAAGCTTAGCACAGATGATTTTTCTTCACTGCGGCTTTCTGCATAACTCTCACAGGTGGTTGAGACATGAGTCTTCCTCGTCTGGGTCTACAGTATACAGAAATATTTATTTTGTATAGGAACGTAGAATTTTAGAAGCCCACTGGAATGTAGGAAATATTCTGTAGCTGTTGGAAAAATGTTTCCTAAAGCAATATTATTTAGATTAATAATCCCCAAATTACATGAAGATGGGGTTTCTTAAGCATATGTTTTACTCCAATTTAAAGATTACTGCTTCGATTTGAACCCTGAAGTCCATTGCCTTTCCTTAAATATGTCTTTCTGTTTCCGATTTCTGAACTCTTATGGCAGTAAAAGAATGTCAAATTAACTTCTTAAAGAAAAATTTAAACACAGATGACTGGCTTTAGGAACTGCAGTAATTACTATTTAGGGCTCACAACAATATCAGTATTGCTTAACTTTTCCTGCAGTCCACTATAATTTTATTTAAGCTGAAATGGTATGTTGTTTAGCATTTGCCAGCTCACACAAAAGAATGTTAATGCACCTAAAAGAGCCATTGACAGTGATTGAGAAAATTAAAATTCCACTGCATGGGTGAATTCAGTATAGATTAGTCCCTCAAAAGTTGCCAAGTAACATTCCAACTACTAGGAAAAGGTGAACTGAAGTAGATTTGGCAGAAAATGTGAGTTTTCATGTGAGTTAACCTAACCTTGTAACTCCAAAGTTATAAGAGGAATAATTTTCTGGAGGTAAATTTATCACCGACTTACTAATATGCAGAAAATGGCAATCTATATACTAAGTTATTTTTGAATGCTATTTATACCCATTTGCAAATGGGTTACACTTGGAGTGTTAAGACTGGTGAAATAAAAATACCAATTTAGCCAATTATTGTGGAACGGATCCAAGTAAATTTAGCCACAGTGTAAATTTTATATAAGTAGTTATGTGGTGTACGTGTCTGGAGGCATAAGTAGCACTGTGGACAGGCCTTAACCTACATTAGTGGAAAAAAGTTAGTAGCTGGGATTCTCCTCTGTGATCCAGCCTGAAATTGGATTGCGGCAGAGAATGATGGAAATTTGGATGTTGAGATCTACTGCCACCTCTCTGCCCTGGCGGGGCTGATGCTGGCCTTAAGATGGTGGTAAGCCCAAGGAAGTGGCAGTAATGACCAGGGGTTTCCCCAATGCAGGGATGGGCCTTAATGGTGCCTCCTTTCCATCCATTCCAGTCCTTACTAACATTCTTGTGTAGGCCTTGGTCTCTGCTGAGGCCTATCAAGATGCCAATCTTCCGATCTTCGGAAAGTTTATATTGCCCAGCTGCTTCTTCTGGTGTTACAGTGGTGGTCCTGCTGCAGGATTACTGGGTGTAAGGGGTGGTGTGTGTGATCAGCTTCACCTCTGACTCCCTGAGCGGTTCGAATCGCTCCACTCCCTTGGTTCTAGACTTTGGACATATTTGGGGGTTGCAATGAAATTGCAACAGACAACTGAGTTGGTAAAAAGAATTTAGATTTTATTTTTGAGACAGGAAAATATACACAACACAATAATCTTATCACTCTAAAAGGGGGGGAAAACTTCGGAATATGTGAGGGAGAATGACAATAGACAAAATACCTTACCCCTCCCAATCCCACTACACTAACCAGGTTGGATTCCTAAGGATGAGGGAAATGCTCACCAAACGACTTTCTTGACAGTTGTAGAGGTTCATGATTTCAGGGTTCTCTTTCGTTGTGGCGGTTGGGGCCTGCCGTACCCCAGACGTGGTGGAAGACTTCACCTGCATTGGGTTTTCAGTCTTCGTGTGTCCGCTGATGTGGTCGGGTGCGTATTTGGATTTATCTGGTAAGTACCCAATTTCCTTTGGTTAGGTATAGGTTTTAGAGTCTTTTGCATTAAATTTTACCCAGGGGTAAGTCAGGCTAGCTTGTAGAGTGGAAACAAACTTGCGAGTCTTAGGTTTCTTCCAGGTTGGTTTCTTGTTGGCCGCGGTGGCCCAATATTACCTAGTTGTTGGTAATATTGTTAGTTGTTGGTTTCTTGGGGCCTTTGGTTGCCGCGATTCCTTTCTCCTTTCATTTCGTTCTTCTTTCCTCAAGTCTCCAATTCTCCGACTGTGTGCGGTGATGATGATGATGAGTAGTACTTTTCTGAACCGAACTGAACTGAGCTCCACTCCTTCTGAACCGTACTTTCTGAACTGCTCTCCTTTCAACTACTGTTTTCTGTGTAAAAGCAGTCCTCAATTATACTGTTTTGAGGCCTTGCTTATCTGCCCGCTAAATCTCCTTTGGCCCATCGTTAATTTTGGCGGGCTCATTAACTTTAATAGTTTTAAATTCTTATCGAGTTTCGGGCTGGTCCCATCTATCTTTAATTGACATTTAACTAGTTTCAGGATTGCTTCGAAATCAGTTTAAGTGTGCGAAGTGGTTTGGATGTCTCTGAGTAGTTTAAACTGTTGTTCGATTGTCTTCTCCTGCTGGGGTCAGGGTCCCTTTTGTTGATTAGTGGCATGTACTGTATTATTCATGTTCTTGATGGCCCTGTAGGTTTTGGCGGGAACTGTCCTTCCGTAGGCCTATTGTCTTTATGTATGAATGACTGAGACGGTCCAGAACATTCCCAGACAATCTGGCTTATGCCAATACTCAAACTGTTTGTTTTACAGTGCCCAACCCAGCTCCTTTGTTGCAGCCTTCCACAGGCCTGGACATGCCTTTTAAAATAGCCCAAATCCTGGGGTTTTGATTTTAAGCCCCTTTCTGGCCCAATATTCTTTTAAACAGTCTAAAATCTCTTTTTTCTTGGTTTGGGGGAATCTGTAAAATTTTGCAAGCCTTACACACACTCCTGTGATACTTTATAACTGTAGTATCATCCTGGGTGAGCAAAATTTCTGATCCCCGGGAGTCAACATTCCCCTGTATTTTCTAAACTAAAAACCCAAAAACAAAACACTCTCCCATTCCCCTTAGGTATAGTGTTCACACAGATATACAAGGTACGAAAAATTTGATTACATCCAAGCACGGAAGGGGTTCCAACACCCCTGCACCACTTGGAAGGAATTACATACACATAGGAAAAATAATGACACACACACACTCATCAAACTTTATTTTTAATAACGGTCAAGGTTGGTTTTATACCTGGTCATAGACTTTATTTTTATGTTCGTCCCATGCTCCTTCATGTTGAGAGCGGAGCATCTGGTCCCTTCCCTTGCACTTTGTACACAGCAAGTAGAAGACTATACTGAGCTGGCAAACCACTAAAATGTGTGAAGCCATTTGAATCCAAGAAGGGACCTCTATATTTTCAAAAATGTCCCACCAAGGTGGAACTACAATATCCAAAATCTTGGCCCCTATCTCGACTGTCTTCTGCTCTAATGTATAGAAATGTTTTTGTGAGATGACCACTGCTTTTAATAGGGCGGTAAGATGTTCGGGTAGAGGGGGAATTTCATAACCGAAATGTGTTACATAATTTTGCAGGTTGGTAATGTTTTCCCTGACAGTGAGGTGAACAGTTCAGGGTTCAGGGATGGGAAACAATCCGTTCCTGGGCCACTTGAACTTCTGCCTTGGGTTTAAAACAGAAACTTCTGTCACTCACCGGACACCAGATGTGCTGTCCATGCCGGTAGTGGGGCGCACTTGTGATGACACAATATGCCCCACCCCCTATGAATGCTACCTGTGGGGGAACATGGCCTTGTGCCATTACCTCCATGGTACAGTTCACAGGTCGTGCGCCAGCAGCTTTAAACCTGCACTGTGGTGTCGAATAGGCGTTCAGGTGCTGGGGACACAGTATTATGTGTGCACCCCGGCTCCGGCACCCAGAGAGGTCTGTACCTGTCATAGCGTGCTCCCACTTTATGACATAAGGTGGGACCTCTGCGAAATTGACGTGTGCACCCCCTTGAATGATTCCAATGTTCTCTACCCTGTATACCGGTGCAGGTCAGGCTGTCCCACCCATGACCGGCATCCTCACTACTATCCCCATGATAGTGTGATTGGAATGTCCACAATCCACTGGGACAGGGTAGGCTTCAGAGGCTAGGCGGAGCTGACACGGGCTCAGCGAATTACTAAACGGGTGGAGGGCTGCGAGGTGTTTGTTGCTAATCCAGGAGGGGACTAAACCTTGTTTTAAATCCTCCAGGTTGCTACGGCCCTCGCCCAGCAACCATGCGCCGTATAGCAAGCGCACCTCATTATGTGCAGCTTGATCCGAAGCATTTCTATCCTCCCGTATGAGTGCATTTACTGTTTTGGTGTGTCTTTCCAACTCAGCAATTATTTCCTTTAAATGGACCATCATAGCCTGGTCCTCATGTAGCTCTGAGCCTACCACTGTGTTCTCCTCTGTTAGGATTTTTCTTAACTGGGTCTTTAAACCATTTATCTGAGTTTGTAACTCTATATCATCTAGGCTATTTACTACTGAGGATCCTGTATTATAGGCAGTGAAAATGTCATTCCAGGTCCCCCTTCTTTGTCTCCCTGCGCCCATATTATGCTCAGGATGTAAACTGTACAGTTTCGCTTTGTCTGCACTGCAAAGTCAAATTCATAACATTTCTTAAACATTTCCTTCAGCAGGGCTTGGTACAACTGTTCTGTCTCCTTAGGACACCATTCAGGTAAGTGTACCTCGGTCAGGTTCAGGATCACTGAGGCCACTGCATAGTGTACCCCCTGGTACAGCAACTTATCGGTCGGCACTAGGACTAACCCATTCCCTGGTCCCTTGGTGGTGGTAGGACACCTCTGTACTATAGTCCACGATGTCGTGGTCGTGGGCAGGGGCTTCCGGGGGCAGGTTACGAGTTCGGTGGCATTGACTGGGATCGGGCAGTGTGGGATTGCGCACGCATGCAGACTAGAATCCCACCCCATCCCCTCCCCGGCATCTTGCCATTGTCTGTGGAAGATGATGGATACGCCTGTGGGGCGGACTTTCTCTGACCCCCACATACAAACATAAATCCCCTGATCCGGCTCCCATCACTTGTCCCAGCACACACTCACTCCACCTCGGGTCCCTGTAATCGTCCGATGGGTATTGTTCCCCAATCGTTCCCAATCGACTGCGGGGTTTCCTATATCCTTGCTCAGCTTCCTGAGTCACCACCACCTATCCAGGGGAATCTGTCCCTTACATGTCAAACACATACGTTTCCCCTCGGTGACACTGACCCTTGTAACAATGACCTGTACCCTGGGGCACGGGATCGAGGTCTGCCCGTATGTGAACCCGGTCTTGCTCAAGTACTGGGTCGAGTTAGACCCCAGTCACCCTGGCCACCTTCTCTCGTGGAAGTAAATGGCAAGCTCCTCCACACCCTGTTCGCCACCCCCTGCGGTAATGATCGGTGCTCTCTCTCCTGAGCACCCATAGATGTGAGAGTTCTCCACGTCTCCTCGGTCACCGATGCTCACCCCTACCAGGGCGAGCAGGAGCAGAACCTTGCTCATCCCGATTTCCTTTCTGTAGGGACACATAAAACAGATAGTCATGTCCCGAGAAGGTTCTCTGGCCTGACACAGTTATCAAAATTTTGAAAACTTAAATTTATTCTATACTAAAATTAAACTATTAAAACTCCAAACTTTAAAAACACAATTAAAACTAAAAGTTATATACATCTGCCGCCCGTCTCCGGACGGCCAGGCTAATCCCTGTTAGGCCTCTGCCTTTTGTGGAATCTGGGCAGCTTGTACGCCTGGGCGTAAGGTGACCTGTGCCACCGGACTCGGAGAGTCCTTCTTAAAAGAACTGGGGGGTTTTCTGTTTCCCAACTGACCGGAGGAGTGTGCCCTCCTGTGCTGCAGCACACTACCCCTTTCTGTGTGGCTGCCGAGTCCCTATCCTGCCCTGTGGGTTCCCCGCAGCCTGATGCTGCAGGCGGGGGACCTTTCTCTCTGTCTGTGCCCAACGCTACCTCTCCTGTGAGTCCCTCACCTTTGGAGGTGGCAGGCTGGGGATCTGTGCCCTTAGACTGGTCCCTCACCTTGGTTTTTCCCTTTTTGTTAAGGGTTCTCCTGGGGCAGGACCGTTTAAAGTGATACTCGGGTGACCACGGTAGTTTAGGCTGTGGTATGCGAGGAGACCTTCTTAAGGCTCTGGCTACTGGGGGCGTACCTGAGTCCCACTTAATTGGTGGGAGGGCCTCTCCAGTCACACACGTCACTGCCCCCACCTTTGCGGTCTGTGAGTCTGTCACAGCTGCAGGCTGATGATCTCTAACTTTGACATGGTTCGCCCTTGCTGACCGTTCCCCACTCTCAGGTTTGAACAGCTTGCATTGATTAATGTGGAACCACTTTGTGCGGCGGGGCATCTTTATGGCATAGACCATGGGGCTTGCTTTGTCCACAATGCTGTACGGCCCCATATACAATGGTTCGAAACTTCCCAACCGGGCAAAGTTACTCACCATGACCTGATCCCCTATCTCCCACTCGTGGTGCCTGTTGGGTTCTAGCAGCAATTGGTTACTCTGATGCTGTTTTCCCATGTTGCTAGCAGCCTGCCAGTGAATCTGTTTAAGGTGCTCAAACAGGTTCCTGACGAAGCTGTCACGGTTCACCTCTCTGAGCTGACCTTCCATGAGCACCGGGGCTAGCACATGGGTGGGGGTCCGCATAACCCTGCCAGCCATCAGCTTGTGTGGGGAATACCCCATGCTTTTTGACTGGCTGGCTCGGATCCCCATTAGGACCAATGGTGTAATGATCAATAACATGTCATTCTGGAGTGGTACACTAGATGGAGCCATAGAGCTGTATAGAGCTGTATATTTAGTTGTATGTGTTTAAGGCTACACTACCCACGATGCACTAGGCTACCCAGAAGGCAGTAGTCAAGATGGAAGCCTGCACACAGAAGCACACATGCGGCATCTCTACAGATGCTGTACCTAGAGAACGTGTACTGAATAAATGTCTAGCTAGAAGCTAGCTGTTCATAATAAGAATGTCTAGTTATTAATGAACATAACATGGTACCAGGATTGGTGAAGATCTGCTGAAAATTGTGAAAAGCGACATGGAGAATTTGAAGCCACCGGAGTTTTTGAATCTCACGGGAAAAGTCGACTACAATTGGCGGACTTTCAAACAACAATTCGAACTCTACATTGCTGCCAGCTCGTCCTGGTTCAAATTAGTCTGGTCGAGATCCCCATTACAGGCACTCCTGTACACAATCCACAGCCTGTCTGCAAAAGCCTGTGGGGTCTCCCCTGCTAACTGTTTAGTCTTCTCCACCCGGGAGAACGGACTACCATCGTTCATTCCCATCGCCTCCAGAACTTGCTCCCGGATGGCAGCGTACCCGTCCTGTCCCTTCTTGCTCTCAGCAGAGAGGGACTGGTACAGCTTGCCATCCAAGGTGAACAGAAGCATCTTGGCCATCTCTGAGCCGTCGCATTCATTGATGCCTGTTGCTTGTTCCACTTCCATGAAGTGGACTGAGGGGTCTCCCTTTTGGGTGAGTTTGTTCAGGTGGCTTACCTTAGCCCTAAGCTGTTGGGTCCCGTGGGGAATCACGCATTGGCTTTCAAGGGGCCCCTGACCCCCACCACCCCCAGGTGGGCCAAACTTCTGCTGCTGAGCCGGGCACATCGGCCCCGGCTCTGAACTTTCCTGCATTTGTTTGCCCACTTCTGCCTGCTGCCAAACCGAGTCAAAACCCGGCGCCACAGGTGGCGGTGGTGTGCACTCCTCCCTGCCCTCCCTACAGATTGCTTGTCCCTCCTGCTGCCCAACCGAGTTGTTCTCCGGCGCCATTGGTGACGCCTGAACAGTTTCTGCTTCTACTTCCAAGTCTACCCGGGCCGCACCCGGGCTTACTAGGCATACCATGCCTTTTGCCCTGGACAGAGCAAATTTTAAACTGTCTATCTGCTTTTGGCAGGGGCCGTGATCTCCCGCTTCAAAATCCCTAGTGCTTGCTACTTTATAAGCTGCCTTCACGTCTCTGAACTTTTCCTCCTGTTCTTTTAACTGTCTGGTTAGGCGAGCGTTCTCCTCTTTCAATACTAACTCACTGCTTTTAGCCTCGGTGACTTGACACCGAAAATACTCATGTCTGTTCCTGTGTTTCTCCGCTAGCTGTAACTTCTCCTGATTTTGGGCCTGTAATTCCTGCAATAATCCCTCCCCTGCTATAGCTCTTGCTTGAGACATTTTGACTGCCTCCTGCAGCTCTTCTGTCAACGCTTTAATGTGCTGATCAAAAAGCTGGATCTGTCGTACGGCGCAGACCAACCAGATGGCCTTTTCTACCGACTTCTTATGATCCTTGCTCTCAGTCCATTTGGCTGCAGTGTCCATGGGACGCCAAGCGCGCAACAAACTGGTCACCCATTTCTTGGTGATATTCAGCTTCTCAAAAACGTAAGAGGAAATCCTCTCTTCCATCTTCATTCTTTTGTCAAACACAGGGTCTATTGCATTACATCCCTTTTGCCAATGTCCTGCCGCGGTCGCCATTTTCTGTAAGGGGTGTTGTGTGTGGTCAGCTTCACCTCTGACTCCCTGAGCGGTTTGAATCACTCCCACTCCTTTGGTTCTAGACTTTGGACTTATTTGGGGGTTGTAATGAAATTGCAACAGACAACTGAGTTGGTGAAAAGAATTTAGATTTTATTTTTGAGACAGGAAAATATACACAACACAATAATCTTATCACTCTAAAAGGGGGGCAACACTTCAGAATATGCGAGGGAGAATGACAATAGACAAAATACCTTACCCCTCCCAATCCCACTACACTAACTAGGTTCGATTCCAGAGGACCAGGGAAATGTTCACTAAACTACTTTTTTGACAGTTGTAGAGGTTCGCGATTTCGGGGTTCTCTTTAGTTGTGGCGGTTGGGGCCTGCCGTACCCCAGACGTGGTGGAAGACTTCACCTGCATTGGGTTTTCAGTCTTCGCATGTCCGCAGCTGCGGTCGGGTGCGTATTTGGATTTACCTGGTAAGTACCCAATTTCCTTTGGTTAGGTATAGGTTTTAGAGTCTTTTGCATTAAATCTTACCCAGGGGTAAGTCAGGCTAGCTTGTAGAGTGGAAACAAACTTGCGAGTCTTCGGTTTCTTCCAGGTTGGTTTCTTGTTGGTCGCGGTGGCCCAATATTACCTAGTTGTTGGTAATATTGTTAGTTGTTGGTTTCTTGGGGCCTTTGGTTGCCGTGATTCCTTTCTCCTTTCGTTTTGTTCTTCTTTCCTCACGTCTCCGATTCTCCGACTGTGTGCGGTGATGATGATGATGAGTAGTACTTTTCTGAACCGAACTGAACTGAGCTCCACTCCTTCTGAACCGTACTTTCTGAACTGCTCTCCTTTCAACTACTGTTTTCTGTGTAAAAGCAGTCCTCAGTTATACTGTTTTGAGGCCTTGCTTATCTGCCCGCTAAATCTCCTTTGGCCCAACGTTAATTTTGGCGGGCTCATTAACTTTAATAGTTTTAAATTCTTATTGAGTTTTGGGCTGGTCCCATCTATCTTTAATTGACTTTTAACTAGTTTCGGGATTGCTTCGAAATCAGTTTAAGTGTGCGAAGTGGTTTGGATGTCTCTGTGGGTAGTTTAAACTGTTGTTTGATTGTCTTCTCCTGCTGGGGTCAGGGTCCCTTTTGTTGATTAGTGGCATGTACTGTATTATTCATGTTCTTGATGGCCCTGTAGGTTTTGGCGGGAACTGTCCTTCCGTAGGCCTATTGTCTTTATGTATGAATGACTGAGACGGTCCAGAACATTCCCAGACAATCTGGCTTATGCCAATACTCAAACTGTTTGTTTTACAGTGCCCAACCCAGCTCCTTTGTTGCAGCCTTCCACAGGCCTGGACATGCCTTTTAAAATAGCCCAAATCCTGGGGTTTTGATTTTAAGCCCCTTTCTGGCCCAATATTCTTTTAAACAGTCTAAAATCTCTTTTTTCTTGGTTTGGGGGAATCTAGAATTTTGCGAGCCTTACATTGGCAATGGAGCGATCTCTGTTGATGGCAGGACTTTCATCAGAAACCTGCCATGTCTGGGCGATGAACACCGATCCAGGAAACTAGATGGTGGTGTCTGAGGGATGGATGGAAATCCCGCCACGCTAGAACACCATACTGGGAGAGTAATACAAAAGCAAAATACTGCGGATGCTGGAAATCTGAAATAAAAGCAGAAAATGCTGTAAATACTCAGCAGGTCAGGCGGCATCTGTGGAGAGAGAAACAGACTTAATGGCCAAGATTTTGCGGGGGGTCAGCGGGCGCGATCTGTGGCAGGTCGGGTGGGAAAGAGTTTTTTTTTGACAGCGGGTCGGGAACCTGCTGTCAACCCTCTGCCATGCGCCTTTCCCAATGTTGTGTCTGTCAACGCTGAGCAGACCGGACCAGCAGCGGCGGAGGACCAAATTAAAATGATTAGCATCTAGTGGCCAGATGCTTAACAACAACAACAATTTGTATTTATATAGCACCATTAACGTAGCTAAATGGTCCAAGGCGCTTCACAGGAGTGTTAAAAGACAAAATATTTGACACCAAGCCACATAAGGAGAAATTAGGGCAGGTGACAAAAGCTTGATCAAAGAGGTAGGTTTTAAGGAGCGTCTTAGAGGAGGAAAGAGAGGGAGAGAGGCAGAGAGATTTAGGCAGAGAATTCCAGAGCTTAGGGCCTAGGCAACAGAAGGCACGGCTACCAATGGTTGAGTGATTATAATCAGGGATGCTCAAGAGGGCAGAATTAGAGGAGCGCAGATATCGTGGGGGGTTGTGGGGCTGAAGGAGATTACAGAGATAGCGAGGGGCAAGGTCATGGAGAGATTTGAAAACAAGGGTGAGAATTTTGAAATCGAGGCGTTGCTTAACCAGGAGCCAAAGTAGGTTGTGTTTAACTTCATGACCACAGGATCCCCGCTGTGCGCAGATCCCGGCTGTCTAGCTGAGGCGTGAGTTCAGTGGCTGATTACTTGACAGCTTCAAATGTACAGTAAAAACTCCCACCTGACAAATCATCACTTTCCTCAGGCAGAAGCTTTCTCTCACTCCATTTCCAGCACACATTCTGCAGGCTTTCCACTTTCCACTCTCCAACCACTCTCACCTCATTGGAAGAACTCGCTCACCATTGACAGAATGCTTCTGTCATCTCTACTTCACCTGCCATCAATTCCATCAGCATGGGTGCCTTTTATACTCTCTCACCTTGGTCCTCAGAATCCGACCATGATCAGCCCCAACACCAGCATCACCAGGCACACCAGCAGCACCAACAACAACACCAACCTTCTCTGCAATCAACTGATGCTGCACAGGACAGAGGGCATTAGCACTCGGGGATGGCCTCACCATGGCCAGATTTACTTCACTTGATGCTGTACACCATGGCTTCCACATGATGCGCCAGGTTGGCACCACCCCACACCAACACCATAAAGCATTCCTACAATGCCCAAGCCATTCCTTTCACACACATCACCACTGCGGGGGTACAGTTATGTCTCACCATTCACTGCAACTCAACTAAGCCACTTCCAAAGGTGCACACAAATCTGTCCAAGAATGCAAAATGTTGAAGATAAAGGTTTGAATGTTTGACACCACATTAACAGAAACTTACATAAAACACCCAAGTGCCTAATCTTGTGTGTTGTTAGTTGGTATGATTGGATTAGGATAAGGGTGAAACATAGAAACATAGAAGATAGGAGCAGGAGTAGGCCATTCGGCCCTTCGAGCCTGCTCCGCCATTCAATGAGATCATGGCTGATCATCCAATTTCAGTACCCTGTCCCTGCCTTCTCCCCATATCCCTTGTTCCCTTTAGCCTCAAGAAATATATCCAACTCTTTCTTGAATATATTTACTGAACTGGCCTCCACCGCCCTCTGTGGCAGAGAATTCCACAGGTTCACCACTGTCTGGGTAAAGAAATTCCTCCTCATTTCAGTCCTAAGTGGCTTACCCCTTATCCTTAGACTATGACCCCTGGTTCTGGACTCCCCGGCCATCAGAAACATCCTTCCTGCATCTAGTCTGTCCAGACCTGACAGAATTTTATAGGTTTCGATGAGATTCCCTCTCAATCTTCTAAAATCCAGTGAGTATAAGCCCAATCGACACAATCTCTCCTCATACGTCATTCCTGCCATCCCAGGTATCAGCCTGGTGAATCTTCGCTGCACTCCCTCCATGGCAAGAACGTCCTTCCTCAGGTAAGGTGACCAAAACTGCACACAATACTCAAGGTGCGGTCTCACCAAGGCCCTGTACAACTGTAGCAAGACATCCTTGTTCCTGTACTCGAACCCTCTTGCTATAAAGGCCAACATACCATTTGCCTTCTTAACCGCCTGCTGCACCTGCATGCTTACCTTCAGCGACTGGTGCACAATAACACCCAGGTCTCTTTACATTTCCCCTTCTCTCAATCTATTGCCATTCAAATAATAATCTGCCTTCCTGTTTTTGCCACCAAAGTGGATAACCTCACATTTATCCACATTATAGTGCATTTGCCATGTTTCTGCCCAATCACCCAACCTGTCCAAATCGTACTGGAGTTTCACGACATCCTCCTCACAGCTTACCCTCCCACCCAGCTTTGTGTCATCTGCAAATTTGGAGCTATTACATCCAATTCCCTCGTCCAGATCATTAATATATATTGTGAACAGCTGGGGTCCTAGGACCGATCCTTGCGGTACCCCACTAGTCACTGCCTGCCACTCGGAAAACGACCCGTTTAGTCCAACTCTTTGCTTTCTGTCCGCCAACCAGTTCTCTATCCAAGTCAATACCTTGCCCCCAATCCCATGTGCCTTAATTTTGCACGCTAATCTCTTATGTGGGACCTTATCGAAAGCCTTCTGCAAGTCCAAATACACCACATCCACTGGTTCTCCCTTATCTATTTTACCAGTTACATCCTCAAAAAATTCCAGTAGATTAGTCAAGCATGATTTACCTTTTGTAAATCCATTTTGACTTTGTCCGATCCTGTCACTGCTTTCCAAGTGCTCTGCTATTACATCTTTTATAATAGACTCTAGCATTTTCCCCACTACCGATGTCAGGCTTACCAGTCTATAATTCCCCGCTTTTTCTCTACCACCTTTTTTGAATAGTGGGGTAACATTAGCTACCCTCCAATCCATGGGTACCGTTCCAGAGTCTATCGAGTTCTGGAAGATGACCAGCAATGCATCTACTATCTCTAGGGCCTCTTCCTTAAGTACCCTGGGATGTAGACCATCAGGCCCTGGGGATTTATCGGCCTTCAGTCCCATCAATTTTCCTAACACCATTTCCCTACAAATGCTGATTTCTTTCAGTTCCTCCCTTTCATCAGACCCTATGTTCCCCGGCATCTCTGGGAGGTTATTTGTATCCTCCTTCGTGAAGACAGAACCAAAGTATGTATTTAGTTGATCTGCCATTTCCTTGTTTCCCATTATAAATTCCCCTGATTCTGACTGCAAGGGACCTACGCTTGACTTCACCAATCTTTTTCTCTTCACATGTCTATAAAAGCTTTTACAGTCAGTTTTTATGTTCCCTGCTAGCTTACTCTCATATTCTATTTTCCCTTTCTTAATTAATCCCTTTGTCCTCCTTTGTTGACTCCTAAACTGCTCCCAATCCTCAGGATTATTGCTTTTTCTGGCCGATTTATTGGTCCTCTCCTTGGATCTTATGCTATCCCTGATTTCCCTTGTTAGCCACAGTTGAGTCACCTTTTTTGTTTTATTTTTATGCCAAACTGGGATGAACAAATTCTGTAGCTCATCCATTCAGTCTTTGAATGTTTGCCATTGCCTATCCACCATCAACCCTTTGAGTGCCATTCCCCAATCAATCCTACCCAACTCGCTCCTCAGACCATCGTAGTTTCCTTTATTTAAATTGAGGACCCTTGTCTCTGAGTCAACTACTTCATTCTCCACCTTAATGAAGAATTCGATCATATTATGATCGCTCCGACCCAAGGGGCCTCGTACAACAAGATTGCTAATTAATCCTTTCTCGTTACATAATACCCAGTCTAAGATGGCCTGATCTCTGGTTGGTTCCTCGACATATTGGTCCAGGAAACCATCCTGTAAACATTCCAAGAATTCCTCCTCCACAGTATTGTTACTAATTTGGTTGGCCCAATCTATATGTAGATTAAAGTCACCCATGATGACTGCTGTGCCCTTATTGCATGCTTCTTTAATTTCCCTTTTAATGCTGTCCCCAACCTCCGCCTTACTGTTTGGAAGTAAATATACCATCCCACTAATGTTTTTATCCCCTTAGTATTTCTCAATTCTACCCATACAGATTCCACATCATCAGAGCTAATATCCTTCATTACAATTGTATTAATCCCTTCTTGAACCATTAATGCTACCCCACCTCCCTTTCCTTTTTGCCTATCTTTCCTGAATATCGAATACCCCTGGATGTTGAGTTCCCAGTCTTGGCCATCCTTGAGCCATGTTTCCGTAATCCCAACCAAATCATATTCGTTTACCTCTATTTGCGCAGCCAATTCATCCACCTTATTACAAATGCTCCTTGCATTAAGACACAAAGCCTTCAGGCTTGTTTTTTTAATGCTCTTAGACCTATTAGAATTATTATTTACTGTGGCCACGTTTGATTTAAACCGTTGATTTCTCTGACTGCAACTTTTGTTTTTCTGCTTCCTATCTTTTGCTTTTATCCCTGTTTTCCTTTCCTCTGTCTCCTTGCTCAGGTTCCCAACCCCCTGCCATTTTAGTTTAAACCCCCCCGAACAGTGCTAGCAAACCTCCCCGCAAGGATATTTGTCCCGCTCTGGTTCAGGTGCAACCCGTCCGACTTGTACAAGTCCCACCTTCCCCAGAAGCAGGCCCAGTGCGCCAGGAAACTAAAGCCCTCCCTCCTGCACCAACTCTTGATGTGAGGGGTGGCTAGTGAGATGGGGATGTGATAATATAGATAGAGAGGGATGGGTGGAGGTCCAAGATAAGTTGGTGTGAGTAAGGATATGCAGGAGTAGGGTAAGGAAGGCAGAGTGATGGGGATGTGATGAGAGGCATAGCAGGATGAGGCTGAGTGTGGGAGTCAGTGGGCTTATTACATAGGATGTATGGCACAGAAACAGGCCATTCAGCCCAACCAGTCCATGCCGGCGTTTATGCTCCACACGAGCCTCCTCCTGTCTTTCATCATCTAAATCTATCAGCATAACCCTCTATTCCCTTTTCCCTCATATGCTTGTCTAGCCTCCCCTTAAATGCATAAATACTATTTGCTTCAACCACTCCCTGTGGTAGCGAGTTCCACATTCTCACCATTCTTTGGGTAAAGAAGTTTCTGCTGAATTTCCTATTGGATTTCTTGGTGACTATCTTATATTGATGGCCTCTAGTTATGCTCTTCCCCACAAGTAGAAACATTCTCTCTGTATTCACGCCATCAACATTTTTCATAATTTTAAAGACCTCTATTAGGTCACCCCTCAGCCTTCTTTTTTCAAGAGAAAAGAGACCCAGGCTGCTCATTATTTCCTGATATGTATACCCTCGCATTTCTGGTATCATCCTTGTAAATCTTCTCTGCACCCTCTCCAGTGCCTCTATATCCTTTTTATAATATGGCGACCAGAACTGTACGCAGTACTCAAGGTTCGATACAGGTTTAGCATAACTTCCCTACTTTTCAATTCTATCCCTCTAGAAATAAACCCTAGTGCTTGGTTTGCTTTTTTATGGCCTTGCTAACCTGCGTCAGAACCTTTAGTGATTTGTGTATTTGTACTCCAAGATCCCTTTGTTCCTTACTATCATGCACTCCCCTGCACAGGGCTTCTGCTGGGTGTCTACCAGGTTTTACTGAGCAGGGCATCCACGGCAAGTGCCCCACTCAGTAGGCAGTTAAAGTAGCATTGGAGTCCTATCTGAGTGATAAGACCCTCATTTGCATACATTTATGAAGCTCCTGTCTGAGAGATAGGTGCTTCAACTGTCCAAGAAAACAGCAGTGTTAAAATATCCATGGGGTAGGATACACGTGGTAAGTGTACTTCTTGGATTTTAACCCTCATTCTGCCCGTTTTCCACCAGGCAGAGGGAATTAAAATTCCCCCTTTAGTTACAGCAAAACAGACACAATAATTTTGTCAGTAACGCAATGGTAGATCAACCAGTCGTATTTTAACAAAAATAAATGGAATTCAAAGTGAGTTTTACCAAGAAGGAAATATTTTAGTCCCTGAAGTTGAAATGTCATTGCTGTAGTGTGTGGCTACAGACATAACTGGGAAACTCTGGTCATAGCAGCTTCCCACTGAGAAGAGATATCACTCTCTCTAAGCCTGAACAGAATAGAATTGCAACACACCCCAGATGTCATTGGAGCCCTGTGCAAATTGCTAGCTATAAAATGTGTCTTTTGAGTAGCTGCCATTTTTAATAATGTATCATTTATTTTAATTGGGGTTCTGGTGAACACATGTAGACGTTTGTCTCTAGCAGTCATTTCATTGATCAACCAGTTACGAGCTGCCCCAGTCCCATTATCCTCCTATTTCTCTTTAAATCCTCAGCTCTGCGACCAAGGCATTGACAGAGGCATTGGATCAGGTTGCCTGCTCACCCTCCAATTGAAGGATTGTTATGCAGCATGGGAAAACCAAAAGAAAGATGAGAAATAACATTCAAATGGGTGAAATTGTGGAGGAGGGAACAAACAAAAATAATTTAGTACAACATATTAACCAAAGCTACTGAGTAAATTAAACAACGTTTTAATTTGTTTCATTGAATCTATAGCAAAAGTAGGTTTAACACTGACAGAAAGACCTTCAATATATTATATGTGCTCAGTTTGTTGGTCAAGAATTCTCACAATTCTTTAATATTGCAGTGCTAATGAAAAATGCTTTGTGCATTGATAATTCTTATAGTTGCAGTTACATTTCCCTCCATCTCACCAACTCTCATGGTGATGGTGAAATACTACTTGGATAGAACATTTTCGCTACATGTACACTGCCTTTGTCTCACAATGATACCTCACCCTCAGTGCACATATGCAAGTTGTCAGTGCTGCAAACCTTTGCACTGGATTAAATGACATTGGGCATTAAGTTACAAGGAAACTGTAGCCCAACCATGCTCTCACTAATCCTGCTTGACCCCTGGAATAAGGTGCTAATGACCCAGTAGTAAAATAATACATGCAAATCTGGGTACATTTAATTTGACACTCCTGATACCACAAGACTTCTTCCTCATTTGTTCCCTGATCTGTGAGACCTGTGAGACTCCATTCACTCTGTCTGCTACCTCAACCTGAGCAGCCTTGACCTCTGCTTTGATAGGAAGGAGGCTTCCTGCTCCAAAGAGAACCACTCTCCTTTGTTGCACCTCTTGCAATAGGAACTCCAAAGAATCTTTAGTAAAGGGGACATTCCGACCCCCGAATTCCTGCTTTTAATTACTATACATAGAATTAAGTTATATGCCATATCTTTCAGTTAGTTCTGTCACAGTCCTCTATGATTAATGTGTCAATGTTACAAATTCGGGTCTGCACTAAACCTCTTCAGATTTAGTGGTGCCAGTCTCTCCTCCAAATAGTGCGAGCATCTTACTTTTATAAGAATTGACTCACATTGGCCTATATCTAATTGTATGATAGCGGAACCCAGTGTGTAAAAATGAAACCCACTCCTGATCTGGATTTGGGAGATCGCACAATCTGTCACGGTGACAAGTGTTGTCCCCAGGACATGAATCCAGTGCCGCAAAAAGTTTAATGGCCTCACACGGCTGGTCAAGGTGAATGAAGGCTTAAGCTAATGCCATAGCTCATCATAGGCACCACAAGCCTCACACACTGCTCAATGCACCACACCCCCAGCACTCACCTACCAACAATCTCAAGCTATCAGCACTCACACTTCACAATCATAGCTTCACTTCACCCTCACACACTTACCACTGCTGCAAACCTCTCACCCACATCTCACACATAGAAACATAGAAACATAGAAGATAGAAGCAGGAGTAGGCCAATCAGCCCCTCGAGCCTGCTCCCCCATTCAATGAGATCATGGCTGATCATCCAAACTCAGTACCCTGTCCCTGTCTTCTTCCCATATCCCTTGATCCCGTTAGCCTAAAGAAATATATCTAACTCCTTCTTGAATATATTTAATGAATTGGCCTCAACTGCCTTCTGTGGTAGATGTAAAGTCTGTGTGTTCTCGTTGTAATTAATAACACACAGGCTACAAGATTAAGGTTCAACAGGTCTTTACTGGTTGGAGGTCAGGACTATCTGAAATACATCTTACTACACAGTGCTTATATACCGGTGGTCACCACCGGTATTACGTATACAGCAGCCAGAGAAAGTAGTACATCTCTTAAGGTGGAACAGGCTTAAGTTCTCTTAAGGTGGAACAGGTTACATACACCACAGTAGAGAATCCCACAGGTTCAACACTCTCTGGGTGAAGAAATTCCTCCTCATCTCTGTCCTAAATGGCTTACCCCTTATCCTTAGACTGGAACCCCTGGTTCTGGACTCCCTCGCCATCGGGAACATCCTTCCTGCATCTAGTTTGTCTAGTCCTGTTAGAATTTTATAACTTTCAATGAGATCCCCTCTCATTCTTCTAAACTCCAGCGAGTATAAGCCCAATTGACCCAATCTCTCCTCATACGTCATTTCTGCCATCCCAGGTATCAGTCTGGTGAATCTTCGCTGCACTCCCTCCATGGCAAGAACATCCTTCCTCAGATAAGGCGACCAAAACTGCACACAATATTCAAGGTGTGGTCTCACCAAGGCCCTGTACAACTGCAGCAAGACATCCTTGTTCCTGTACTCAAAACCACTCACTACAAAGGCCAACATATCATTTGCCTTCTTAACTGCCTGCTGCACCTACATGCTTACCTTCAGCGACTGGTACACAAGGACACCCAGGTCTCGTTGCACTTCCCCTTCTCACAATCTATTGCCATTCAGATAATAATCTGCCTTCCTGTTTTTGCCTCGCATTTATCCACATTATACTGCATCTGCCATGCATCTGCCCAATCACCCAACCTGTCCAATCATACTGGAGTTTCTCGGCATCCTCCTCACAGCACACACTCCCATCCAGCTTTGTGTCATCTGCAAACTTGGAGATATTACATCTAGTTCCCTCATCTAGATCATTAATCTATATTGTGAATAGCTGGAGTCCTAGGACCGATCCCTGCGGTACCCCACTAGTCACTGCCTGCCACTCGGAAAAAGACCTGTTTATTCCAACTCTTTGCTTCCTGTCTGCCAACCAGTTCTCATTCCAAGTCAGTACCTTGCCCCCAATCCCATGTGCCTTAACTTTACAGGCTAATCTCTTATGCGGGACCTTATCGAAAGCCTTCTGAAAGTCCAAATACACCACATCCACTGGTTCTCCCTTATCTATTCTACCAGTTACATCCTGAAAAAATTCCAGTAGATTAGTCAAGCACGATTTACCTTTTGTAAATCCATGTTGACTTTGTCCGATCCTGTCACTGTTTTCCAAGTGCTCTGCTATTACATCTTTTATAATGGACTCTAGCATTTTCCCCACTACCGATGTCAGGCTTACCAGTCTATAATTCCCCGTTTTCTCTCTACCACCTTTTTTGAATAGTGGGGTAACATTAGCTACCCTCCAATCCATGGGAACTGTTCCAGAGTCCATAGAATTTTGGAAGATGACCAGCAATGCATCTACTATTTCTAGGGCCACTCCCTTAAGTACCCTAGGATGTAGATTATCAGGCCCTGGGGATTTATCGACCTTCAATCCTGTCAATTTCCCTAACACGATTTCCCTACAAATACTGATTTTATTCAGTTCTTCCCTCTCATTAGACCCTGTGTTTCCCGACATCTCTGGGAGGTTATTTGTGTCCTCCTTTGTGAAGACAGAACCAAAGTATGTATTTAATTGATCTGCCATTTCTTTGTTCCCCATTATAAATTCCCCTGATTCTGACTGCAAGGGACCTACGCTTGACTTCACCAATCTTTTTCTCTTCACATATCTATAGAAGCTTTTACAGTCAGTTTTTATGTTCCCTGCAAGCTTACTCTCATACTCTATTTTCCCCCTCTTAATTAATCCCTTTGTCCTCCTTTGCTGAATCCTAAACTGCTCCCATTCCTCAGGTTTACTGCTTTTTCTGGCCAATTTATATGTCTTCGCCTTGGATCTTATGCTATCCCTAATTTCCCTTGTTACGGTTGAGTCACCTTTTTTGTTTTATTTTTATGCCAAACGGATGAACAAATTCTGTAGTTCATCCATGCAATCTTTAAATGTTGGCCATTGCCTATCCACCATCAAACCTTTGAGTAACATTCCCCAATCAATCCTACCCAACTTGCGCCTCATACCATTGTAGTTTCTTTTATTTAACTTCAGGACCCTAGTCTCTGATTCAAATACTTCACTCTCCATCTTAATGAAGAATTCTATCATATTATGATTGCTCCGCCCCAAGGGGCCTCGCACAACAAGATTGCTAATCAATCTTTTCTCATTACATAATACCCAGCCTAAGATGACCTGATCTCCAGTTGGTTCCTCGACATATTGGTCCAGGAAACCATCCCGTTTACACTCCAGGAATTCCTCCTCCACAGTATTGTTACTAATTTGGTTAGCCCAATCTATATGTAGATTAAAGTCACCCATGATAACTGCTGTGCCCTTATTGCACGCGTCTCTAATTTCCCGTTTAATGCCATCCCGAACCTGCGCATTACTATTTGGGGTATGTATACCACTACCCCCTCCCGATCGTGCTCTCTCCCCCCCCCCCCGATCGTGGTCTCTCTCCCCCTCCTGATCGTGCGCTCTCTCTCCCCTCCCGATCGTGCTCTCTCTCCCCCCTCCCGATCATGGGCTCTCTCCCCCTCCCGATCGTGCTCTCTCTCCCCCTCCCGATCGTGGTCTCTCTCCCGCTCCCGATCATGGTCTCTCTCCCCGCTCCCAATCGTGGCCCCCCACCGCTCTCGATCACAGGTTGTCTTCCCCCCTTCCGATCGTGGTCTCTCTCCTCCCCCCGATCATGCTCTCTCTCCCCCTCCCGATCGTGGTATCTCTCCCCCTCTCGATCGTGATCTCTCTCCCTGCTCCCGATCGTGGCCCCCCCACCGCTCTCGATCGCAGGTTGTCTTCCCCCACCCCAATCGTCGGACTCACCCACCTCCCGATTTCCGGGGCTCTGCGACTTCCTGATTGCTGCGAACCATCCCCAAGGATCCACGGCTTCGGTCTCCTGCCACTGCTATCTTCCATCTCAGCTGCCGGCAGGCTGTCCATTTGGCTGGATGCTGTACGGGAAATGGAGCCAGAAAATGATAATGCGGTCCTGCCATTAATTTCGGTGGGACCTCCGCGTCTCCGGCCTTGCCGAATTCTTCGACCATTTTCGACCTCACCCACATTCCCCGCCTCCCCGCCTCCTCCCTGCATCCCTGTAAATATCGGGGCCAATGGGTGAGAAGACTTTTTCCAATTATGCAGACAAGTTAACAAATCATTTGTTTAATCTCTGGGAAAAACAACTTCTGTTTAACATATTAACCACCATTTGTCTAGGTGCTATTTAAAAAAAAATCATGAGAATATACATTTCTTTTAAAACACAGCATTAACAGTAACTAAAATCCTTTCTGTGGAAAATGACCAAAAAAATTCTGAAACATGACAATCAAGGACCCCACTATGGGTAACTTCCATCTAGTTCTTTTACGTACTCAGGATAACATCTATAATATGAATGTAGTGGAGCCTGCAGGAACTAATGAGCACCATATAATGAAATTAAGATTATCTGGCAAACAGCACCAGCAAGGTAGACGTCAAAGACGTAAGGGAAGAAGTAAAAGTAATTAACTGGTAAATATGGCTGAAAGATATCAGTTAAGGAAAAATAGAACACTTTTACAACTATAATGTTAAGAATGCTAAATGAAAAATAAATAAGCATTCTTCAAAATGGACAAATAGGTGGCTTTAAATAGCAAAAAAATCATATAAAAGAATCGAGGTACAAAAAAGGGAAGACTTTGGGAGGAGCATAGGAATATCCTAAGATAGCTTAAAAAGAATATTGCAAGCACGAAGAGGACTCTAGAGAGGAATAAAGCTAGATGTAATGTATAATACTAAAATGTTCTTCCAGTAATTTTCTCGTAGTGCACTCAGAGTGCATTAAATTAAAGGTTTTTATATCACACTTGTAAGAACACACAGCTTCACTCTGTGCAGACTCACAGGAACACACAGCTTCACTCTATGCACAGTGACAGGAACACACAGCTTCACTCTGTGCACACTGAAAGGAACACACATCTTCACTCTGTGCACACTGGTAGGAACACACAGCTTCACTCTGTTCACACAGACAGGAACACACAGCTTCACTCTGTGTGCACTCACAGGAACACACAGCTTCACTCTGTGCACACTAACAGGAAAACAGAGCTTCATTCTGTGCACACTCACAGAAACACACAGCTTCACTCTGTGTACACTGACAGGAACATACAGCTTCACTCTGTGCACACTGATAGGAACACACAGCTTCACTCTGTGCACACTCAAAGGAACACACAGCTTCACTTTGTGCACACTGACAGGAACACACAGCTTCACTCTGTGCACACTAACAGGAGCACACAACTTCACTCTGTGCACACTCACAGGAAAACATAGCTTCACTCTGTGCACACTGTAGGATTCTCAAAATTAACAGATCCCCCAAAACGAAGGAATACCCTATTAAAAATTGACTTTGGACATGTTCGGGCTTGTACAGAAAAGGGCTGTTATGGAATTTGGAATCTATCTGTGTAGTAGCCAGTTTGAGTATTTGAGGTAGTCAAACTGTTTGGGGGAACTATAAACGTCACTCGGCCCCTGTCAAGAAATTTACATTCTAACAATAGACCGACGGAAGAACAGCCTCACAGAACCCATCCAAAATCGTGCATAATACAAATCGCTTCACCAACCTACAAAGAATCTGAGGCCCCACAGGAAACTCAAAGCACTGAGGACATTTCACTACAATTAAATAAGAGCTCAACAGCTCAGGAAAACCACCCGAAACCACTTCTCACATTTTTAAACTACTTCAACAGCTCAGGGAGCCATCCCGATACCGCTTAAACAATTAACACAAATCAATGTTAACTAGCCTGCCAAAATCTAACAATAAACTGTAGGATTTCGCAATAATTTTGAAATTTTCTACAGCTCCAAAGATTTATTTTTGATTAAAGAATACCTGGGTAGAATACACCTTTAAAAATCCAGGGATCAAAAATGGCCGTCGGACCTCGTGGCAGAAGAAAAGGCAGCCTGTGTGTCTGTGAAAAGGATAATCAAAGATGGCTGTCCGACCTCGTGGCAGAAGACACAACACAGCCGGTGTGCTGTGAAAAGGAAAATCAAAGATGGCTGACAAAGGATTAAAAAAAACCCCAGCCCCTGAAGCAATAAGGTATTTAAACCGTCAATCAAATGTGGTTTGGGAAACTGCTACAATGTTGACTTAAAAGATTAAGTGCTTGAGACTGTCAGCATGAACAAAGGAACTTTGTTTACATGAACACTTTACAATATTGACTTAAGAGATTAAGCACTTGAGACTGCCAATCAATTGCGGTTGAGCATGACCACAGGACAATCAGATTGTTTACACTAACATCCAAGGGCTGTTTACTCAGCAATTAAGGAAATAGACATGTTTCCTTCAAACGGAGACAGCTTTATTCAACCCATCACAATGAATGGGGATACATTCAAAAATCCATCACAAGGGAAATGGGTAATTCATCCAAAACCCATCACAATGAATGGGACAGATCGATTCCCTTTTGTATAGCCCAGATACATCCAGATTTGGGTGGGAAGATTTTGGCTCCAAATGGGGTATAGGATAGCTTCTCAGGAAGCCATCTCTCTCTCTCTGCAGCCTCACCTCCGTGCCCTATCTACAACTCAGGAGCCCGCCCAGGGGAGTGGAATACCAGCAGTTACTTTTAAACACTGGGGTATCTTCATTTCAGGGTGGTGAAGAATCTAAGACCGCAGGGGCATGGAGCAGGCGTTTCGCTGGTGAGCATAGTTTTTCTGGCAACTTAGATAGGTATTTAGGGGTGGGAATTAAGGGGGATTTTGTTAAAATTGTAATTTTAGTCAATTTTCCCTCGTCGTGTCCGTTTTCTCCTCCCCTGTTAAGTAACAGTGTTGCACTAAGCAAAAGAGTGCTGTAGTGGACACTAAGTGTACTGTATTAAAGAGGCTGTACCTAAGTAACAGTGTTGCACTAAGCAAGAGAGTGCTGTAGTGGACACTAAGTGTACTGTGAGAAGTAAAGTGCTGTATCTAAGTAAAAGGGTGTTGCACTAAGCAAAAGAGTGCTGTAGTGGACACTAAGTACTGTGAGAAGTAAAGTGCTGCACTAGTTAAAGGTGCTGTATTTAAGTAAGAGTGTACTGTATTAAAGGTGCTGTATTTTAAAAAAAGAGTGTTGCACTAAGCAAAAGAGTGCTGTAGTGGACATTAAGTGTACTGTGTTAAGTAAAAGTGCTGTATCGAGCACAGGTGTGTTGTATTCATTATTTTAAGTTGTTTTCTTTTTGTTTCAATAAATACTGATCTGTTTTGCACCCAACCACGAGTCTCGTTTCTGTCTACATCGCTACCGAATAAGTCCAGTGGTCAGAACCAGGAAAAGGGGAGCGCTTCGAAACCGCACGGGGCTCTGGAGCAGCTCAGAGGCTTCTGACCGGCCAGAGACAATAACCCCATCCCCATTAATAATTCCTACAAAATGGCGACTGCGGCAGGACCGTCGGCAATGGTGTGCGATGTAGCAGATGGTGGTTTGGGTCTGGAGAGAGCAGCAGCTATTGGTTTTCTTTTTATCCCACTGGTTTGTTTGTGGTTAGGTGGCCACAGGCTTGGGGAAGTTACCCGCAGGCTTAGGGAATCTAGAGCAGAGAGTTCGGATAGGGAAAGGGAGGTTGAAGAATACCAGGCCAAGATGGAGCACCTGGTGGTCCAGTTTAGTGAGGGCAAAAGCCACACGAGGCACGAGTCAGAGTACCTGAAGTGCCTAGTTGCAGAGGCCAAGAGCAATGAGATGAGGGTGTGGGAGGAGAACGCCTGCCTCATACAAGAAATAAAAGAGCAGGAGGAAAAGGTTAGGGAGGTAAAGGCAGCATATAAGCTGGCCTGCAAGCAAGGGTTCGAGGAAGCAGATAATGGCCCCTGTAGGGAAGAGATAGAAAGCTTGAATATGGCTTTAAAAAGGGCAAAGTGGATGATATGTCTGATCAGCCCGAAGGCAGCTCAGTCGGATTTTACTGGAAATCCAAGTAAAACCGTCCCACTGGCAATACCCAGGAAAAGGCTGGTCAGGGAATCAGAGGTCCCATGACCGCCACCCATGGCTCTGAGCTTTCAGGAGCTCTGGCAGCAAAGGGGGGTGGAGGATGAGGTGGTAGAGGAAGCACAGCAGGCCCCGCTAAATAGGCCGGGACCAGGACCAGTGTACCCCCTCCGACAATGGAGGTACGGTCCGCTCGTTGATGAAGATGACCCCGGGGCCACCCAGAATCAGTTTGTGGTGCTGTATGGCACCCACCAGCTCAGGGACATGGTTAGCCACATCCCCAAGCTCACTACAAAGGGAGACCCCTCTCTGCACTTCAGGGAGATAGAGCAGGCAGCTTGTGTAAATGACTGTGATGATGCAGAGCAAGCAAAAATGCTGCTGTTTTCCCTGACAGGTGATCTCCGCCAGTCCCTATCTGGCGAGTGCAAAAGGGGGCAGAGGGATTATGAGAGTCTCAAGAATGAGGTATTGGCGGCCATGGGACTCAATGATGGTAGCCCGTTCGCCCGGGTAGAAAGAACGGTGCAGCTCCCAGGGGAGTCCCCACAGGCGTTCGCAGACAGGTTGTGGCCAGTCTACTGGAGCGCATGCTCGGGAACGCCAGGGCGGGCAGCACTGGACCCAGTCCAATTGACTTACTGGCTCCGGTGTCTCATGACAAACAGCCTACCCCAGATCCAAGCCCAGGTCGTGGCTTGGTTCGACCCCCGAAACCCCCAGACCACCGAAGAAGCGGTGATCCGCCGGCTCACAGTAGCCTTCAGGAACATGAGGTGTATCGAGATGCCCCAACCCAAGGGAAGGGCCCATGAGGTTAAACCTGGGAGCCAGAGTAAGAAAGAGTGGCACCAGGAGGGGAACCGTCCCTCCCAGGCTAGGTTAAATTGCTATGGGTGCGGGAAAGATGATCACTGGAGAAAAGACTGCAAGAATCCCTGGAAGGATAGCAAGGGAAAGGATCCCACAGCCCCAGCCCATAAGGCAGGGCCAGACATCCCTCCCGCAGCGATTGAGTCATTTTTACAGTCCCTACGGTCTCTTCTGACTGGCAAGGGGGGAGTAGCAGCCACCACCGGTGCTTTGACCCCGTCTGCCCCACCTCTCGCCCAGCAATGACTAGAGCCAGTGCAACCTGTGGACCCGTGTCCCCGTGAAAATGCTAAGGGCGCAGGCCCTATGTTGAGATGAGGGTGAAGATGGTGCAGGGGATATATTCGGTGGACACTGGAGCCTCCAGCATGGTGACCCACTCGGAAGACCTGACCAATTCACCCCAGTCTAACAAGGTCCCATTTAGCTTAATGGGACCCACAGGGAAACAGCCAGCTGGGAGTGAACCTGAGGTCAGAAATCCTTAGCCCACAGCGGGTACAAGCTCACAGGCTGCACAGGCAGGCGCTGTGGCTTATGCTAGGGGAGGAGCCATTCAGGACCAGTGTAAGCTGTGTAAGCAGGGGAACAGGGAAGGAGAGTTCTGGGACCCCTGTACAGCAGGTCCGGTAGCAGTAAGCCAGGACAAGGGAGGCACACTGGGGATAGCTTTGGCCCCGGACCAAAACCAGGTCCAAGCCCAAGACTCCACCTTTAAGGCCGCCCTGGTAAGGGAAAAGGATTTAGAACAGGATTACTGGCAGGCTGCCAGTTATATTAAGCAATGCGGGTTGTTTAAGCAGGGGTTAGGGGAACAGGCAGCTGGGATTGTACCCGAGATTTGAAATCCCCAGCCTGCAGCGCGTATGCACACACAGACTGCACACGCAGGCGCAGTCACGTGTATGAGAGGAGAAGCTCCCCAGCACTTGGCCCGAGTGATTCCCCCTCTCTTGTGGGACTCCGGGGAGGAGCCTGAACCAGGTTTTAGACCTGAAGGGGAAGGCTCTCAGCCACCAGAAGCCAGTGGCAAGGGATTGCCTGTCCGCAGCCCAGGTTTGGGAAGGGAGGGACCCGAAGGAGGAGGTCCCCAGCCAGCAGGGAGTGTGACCCGAGCTAAGGGTCTGCTCGCCGGGGTAGCCCCACCAGCGACACTCCCTAGGAGATCTCTTCAGGTACCCCAGCCCAAGAAAGTATAGTCACCCGCTTTTCAATGGAAAAGGGCGGTCTCCCGAGTCAGGGAGAAGCCAAAAGGCAGAAGTCCCCAACCAGCAGCCATAAGCTGCGAGGGACTAGAAGTTGGAATCAGTCCAGCCACGCCGCATGGAGTGGCAGGCCCCAACCGACACAACTAGTGAACCCCGAAATCGCAAACCAGCTCAACTGTCAAGGAGTCGTTTGGTGAGCATTATCCCTGGTCCTTTCAGAGCCTAACTTAGCTAGTAAGGTGGGATTGGGAGGGGTGAGATATTTGTCTGCTGTAATTTTCCCTCGTGTATGTCGAAGTGTTTCCCCATTTTATTTGAGTGTTATTATTGTGTTTGTAAGAGGTGGTGTGTGTGGTCAGCTTTGCCACTGACTACCTGAGCGGTTCGAATCGCTCCCACTCCCTTGGTTCTAGACTTTGGACTTATTTGGGGGTTGTAATGAAATTGTAACAGACAACTGAATTGGTGAAAAAACTTGGATTTTATTTGAGACAGGAAAATATACACAATACAATAATCTTATCACTCTAAAAGGGGGAATACTTTGGAATATACGAGGAAGAATGACAATAGACAAAATACTTCACCCCTCCCAATCCCACTACACTAACTAGGCTGGATTCCAGAGGACCAGGGAAATGCTCACCAAACGACTTTCTTGACAGTTGTAGAGGTTCGCGATTTTGGGGTTCTCTAGGTGTGGCGGTTGGGGCCTGCCGTACCCCGGACGTGGTAGAAGACTTCACCTGCATTGGTTTTTCAGTCTTTGCGTGTCCGCTGATGCGGTCGGGTGCGTATTGTATCTATCGGGTACGTACCCAATTTCCTTTGGTTAGGTATGGGGTTTAGAGTCTTTTTCATCAAATCTTACCCAGTGGTAAGTCAGGATAGCTTGTAGAGTGGAAATCTTCAGTTTCTTCCAGGTTGGTTTCTTGTTGGTCATGATGGTCCAATATTACCTAGTTGTTGGTAATATTGTTGGTTGTTTGTTTCTTGGGGCCCTTGGTTGCCGCGACTCCTTTCTCCTTTCCTTCCATTCTCCTCCTGTTGTCCTTCCGTCAATCTCCGATTCTCCGACTGTTGAACTGACAAAGCAGGCCTCAATTATACCGTGTGAGGCCTTGCTTATTTGCCCGCCAAATCTTCTCTGGCCCATTGTAAATTTTGGTGGGCTTGTTAACAGTAATAGTTTTGAATTCTTTAACGGGTTCCGAGCTGGTCCCATCTATTTTTAATTGACTTAAGTTGGTGTAAACTAGTTTCGGGATGGTCCGTTGAAACCTTAATGAGCGTTTAATGGCTGTTTAATCTTTGGTCCGATTAGTGAGTTTTGTATTTTCCTGCTGGGGTCAGGGTCCCTTTTGTTGCTCAGTGGCATTTACTCCATTATGCATATTCTTGATGGCTCTGTAATTTTGGCGGGAACTGTCCTTCCCGTAGGCCTATTGTCATTTATGTGGAATGACTGAGACGGTCCAGAACATTCCCAGACAATTTGGCCTATGCCAATACTCAAACCGTTTGTTTTACAGGGGCCCATCCCAACTCCTTTGCCGCAGCCTTCCACAGGCCTGGACATGTCCTTTTTAAAATAACCAAAATCCTGGGGTTTTAACTTTAAGCCCCTTTTCGGCCCAATATTCTTTTAAAACAGTAATCTTCTTGGTTTGGGGAAATCTGCAGAATTTTGCGAACCTTGCACTCCCCCCGTGATACTTTATCCACTATAGTATCATCCTGGGTGAGCAAAATTTCTGATCCCTGGGAGCCAACCTTCCCCTGTGTTATATCTATCTAAAACCCAAAACAAAAACACTCTCCCATTCCCCTTTATGTGTAGTGTTCAAAATATATACAAGGTACGAGAATTCAATTACATTCACATCCAAGCACGGGAGGGGTCCAACACCCCTGCACCACTTGGAAAAATTACACACACATAGGAAAAATAATGACACACACACTCATCAAACTTTTTTTTAAATAATGGTTAAGGTTTGTTTTATACCTGGTCATAGACTTTATTTTTATGTTTGTCCCATGCTCCCTCATGTTGAGAGCGGAGCATCCGGTCCCTCCCCTTGTACTTTGTGCACAATAAGTAGAAAACTATACTGAGCGGGCAGACCATTAAAATGTGGGAAGCCAGTCTGATCCAAGAAGGGACCTCTATATTTAAAAAAATGTCCTACCAGGGTGGAACTATGATATCCAAGATCTTGGCCCCTATCCCGCCTGTCTTCTGTTCTAATGTGTAGAAATGCTTTTGTGAAATGACCACTGCTTTTAATAGGGCGGTAAGATGTTCGGGTAGAGGGGGAATTTCATAGCCGAAATGTGTTACGTAATTTTGCAGGTTGGTAATGTTTTCCCTGACAGTGAGGTGAACAGTTGAGGGTGCAGGAATGGGTACAATCCGTTCTTGTGCCACTTGAACTTCTGCCTCGGGTTTAAAGCAGAAACTGCTGTCACTCACCGGATACCAGATGTGCTGTCCATGCTGGTAGTGGGGCTCACTTGTGGTAACACAATATGTCCCACCCCCTATGAATGCTACCTGTGGGGAAACATGGCCTTGTGCCATTGCTTCCATGGTACAGTTCACAGGTTGCGCGCCAGCAGATTTAAACCCGCACTGTGGTCTTGAATAGGCTTTCAAGTGCTGGGGACATAGTATTAAGTGTGCTCCCCGGCTCCGTCACCCGGAGAGGTCTGTACCTGTCATAGCGTGCTCCCACTTTATGACATAAGGTGGGACCTCTGTGAAACGGACGTGTGCACCCCCTTGAATGATCCCAATGTTCTCCACCCTGTATACCGGTGCGGGTCGGGCTGTCCCACCCATGATCGGAATCCTCACTACTATCCCCATGATAGTATGGTTGGAACGTCCACAATCTACTGGAACAGGGTAGGCTTCAGAGGCTAGGCGGAGCTGACGCGGGCTCAGTGAATTACTAAATGGGTGGAGGGCTGCGAGATGCTTGTTGCTAATCCAGGAGGGGACTAAACCTTGTTTTAAATCCTCCAGGTTGCTGCGGCCCTCGCCCAGCAACCATGCCCCGTATAGCACGCACACCTCATTCTGTGCAGCTTGATCCGAAGCATTCCCGTATGAGTGCATTTACTGTTTTGGTGTGTCTTTCCAGCTCAGCAATTATTTCTTTTAAATGGACCGTCATAGCTTGGTCCTCATGTAGCTCTGAGCCTACCACTGTGTTCTCCTCTGTTAGGATTTTTCTTAACTGGGTCTTTAAACCATTTATCTGAGTTTGTAAATCTATATCATCTAGGCTGTTTATTACTGAGGACCCTGTATTATAAGCAGTGAAAATATTATTCCAGGCTCCCCTTCTTTGTCTCCTGTGCCCATAGTATGCTCAGGGTGTAAACTGTACAGTTTCACTTTGTCCACCTTGGCAAAGTCGAATTCATAAAATTTCTTAAACATTTCCTTCAGCAGGGCTTGGTACAACTGTTCTGTCGCCTTAGGACACCACTCAGGTAAGTGCACCTCGGTCAGGTTCAGGGTCACTGAGGTCACTGCATAGTGTACCCCTGGTACAGTAACTTATCGGTTGGCACTAGGACTAACCCATTCCCTGGTCCCTTGGTGGTGGTAGGACACCTCTGTACTGTAGTCCGTGATGTCGTGGTCATGGGCACGGGCTTCCGGGGGCGGTGGCGTTGACTGGGATTGGGGAGTGTGGGATCGCGCATGCATGCAGGCTGGAATCCCACTCCATCCCCTTTCTGGCATCTTGCCATTGCCGGTGGAAAATGATGGATATGCCTGCGGGGCAGACTTTCTCTGACCCCCACATACAAACATAATCTCCCTGATCTGGCTCCCACCACTTGTCCCAGCACACACTCACTCCCCCTCGGGCCCCTGTAATCGTCTGATGGGTATTGTTCCCCAATCGTTCCCAATCGACTGCGGGGTTTCCTATATCCCTGCTCAGCTTTCTGAGCCACCACCACCCATCCAAAGGAATCTGTCCCTTACATGTCAAACACACACGTTTCCCCTCGGTGACACTGACCCTTGTAGCAACAACCTGTACCCTGGGGCACGGGATGGAGGCCTCCCCGTATGTGAACCCGGTCTGGCTGGAGTACTGAGTCGAGTTAGACCCCAGCCACCCTGGCCAGCTTCCCTCATGGAAGTAGATAGCGAGCTCCTCCTCACCCCATTCGTCACCCCCTGCGGTAATGATCGGTGCTCTCTCTCCCGAGCACCCATAGATGTGGGAGTTCTCCACGTCTCCTCGGTCACCGATGCTCACCCCTACCAGGGCGAGCAGGAGCAGAACCTTTCTCATCCCGATTTCCTTTCTGTAGGGACACACAAACAAAATAGTCATGTCCCGAGAAGGTTCTCTGGCCTGACATAGTTACCGAAATTTTTCAAATCTTAAACTTATTACAACTAAAATTAGACTATTAAAATTCCAAAAACTACCAAAGTGTAAAAACACACTTAAAACTAAAAGCTACATGCATCCGCCGCCTGTCTCCGGACGGCCAGGCTAATCCCTGTTAGGCCTCTGCCTTTTGTGGAATCTGGGCAGCTTGTACGCCTGGGCGTAAGGTGACCTGTGCCACCGGACTCGGAGAGTCCTTCTTAAAAGAACTGGGTTTTTTCCATTTCCCAACTGACCGGGGGAGTGTGCCTTCCTGTGCTGCAGCACACTACCCCCTTTCTGTGTGGCTGCTGAGTCCCTATCCTGTCCTGTGGGTTTCCCGCAGCCTGATGCCGCAGGCTGGGGACCCTTCTCTCTCTCTGTCCAACTTTACCTCTGCTGTGAGTCGCTCAATTTTGGAGGCGGCAGGCTGGGGATCTGTCTCCTTAGACTGGTCCCTGACCTTGGTTTTTCCCTTTTTGTTAAGGGTTCTCCTGGGGCTGGACCGTTTAAAGTGATACTCGGGTGACCACGGTAGTTTAGGCTGTGGTATGCGAGGAGACCTTCTTAAGTCTCCGGCTACTGGAGGTGTATCTGAATCCCACTTAATTGGTGGGAGGGCCTCTCCAGTCACACACGTCACTGCCACCACCTTTGCGGTCTGTGAGTCTGTCACAGCTGCAGGCTGATGATCTCTAACTTTGACATGGTTCGCCCTTGCTGACCGTTCCCCACTCTCAGTTTTGAACAGCTTGCACTGGTTAACGTGGAACCACTTTGTGCGGCGGGGCATCTTTATGGCATAGACCGTGGGCGTGCCTTATCCACAATGCTGTATGGCCCCATATACAATGGTTCGAAACTTCCCAACCGGGCAAAGTTCCTCACCATGACCTGATCCCCTATCTCCCACTCGTGGTACTTGTTGGGTTCTAGCAGCAATCGGTTACTCCGATGCTGTTTTTCCATGTTGCTAGCAGCCTGCCAGTGAACCTGTTTAAGGTGTTCAAACAGATTCCTGACGAAGCTGTCCCAGTTCACCTCTCTGAGCTGACCTTCCGCAAGCTAGCACACGGGTGGGGGTCCGCATAACCCTGCCAGTCATGAGCTCGTGTGGGGAATACCCCATGCTTTTTGACTGGCTGGCTCGGATCCCTATTAGGACCAACGGTAAGACATCTAACCACTTCTTGGGTGAGCCTCCCATCTCATTGCGCAGCTTTTCTTTTACAGTGCGGTTTAAACGCTCTACAGCACCCGATGACTATGGGTTGTAGGCGACGTGCCATTTCCCCTCAATGCCGAGTACCATGAGGTTCTCTTGCATGGCCTGTCCGGTAAAGTGACTCCCTTGGTCAGACTCCACATACTGTGGCAGTCCCCATCGTGAGAACACTTCCCTGACCCGGATCTTAGCTGTACCCAATGCGGTAGCTGTATGACAGGGAAAAGCTTCCACCCGCTTTGAAAACACATCCACCAGGGCTAGGCAGTACTTGTAGCCTCCCTGGGCGGTGGGTAGGGGCCCGATGTAATCGATCTGGATCGACTGCCATGGTCCCTCTACCCTCCAGGTGTGTCCCAAAGATACCTTCCTTTTCTGGGGGTCAGGGTTATTGGCAGCACACACCAGGCAGCCGGCACAGAACTCGTGGACATGCTCCCTCAGTCCTGGCCACCATCCTGCCTTTTCCACGCGCTGCCGGTGGCTTCAGGCCCGGGATGCCCCACTCCTGGACCCTCATGGGCCAGTTGGAGGAATTCCCTTTGGTGCTGCTGCGGCACTACCCATTGCTCCCCCCTGAACAGCATGCCTTCCTTGATGGTGATGGCTGCTGTACCGTACGGGCCCTCTACTTTCTCATCTTTTGTGAGCGCGTTCAGGACAGCTCTGAGGACGGGATCCCATACCTGGGCCTGCTTTAGGTCCGGGACCAAAGCTACCCCCTGTGTGCCTCCATTTTCCCGGACTGCGGCTACCGAACCTGTCTGGTAGGGGTTCCAAAACGCTCCTTCCTTAGCTCCCTGCTTGGCCAATTCATCTGCCTTTTGGTTGCCCTCCTGCATGGGTTCTGTCTTCGAATGGGCCTTAACCTTATGGATATAGACCTTCCCTTCCTTCCCTACGGCTGTCATGATTTTCTCCAGCAGAGGCTTGATTGCCAGGGGTCTCCCGTCAGCGGAGGTGTATCCGCAACGGGACCAGATGGCCAGGTATTCCGTACACGAATTGCACGTGAACATGCTGTCCGAGCAAATCGTGTATGGGGTAGGGAATTTCTCGGGGTGTGTAACCACCTACACTACCGCGGACAGTTCAGCCTGCTGGGCGCTCATGGTGGTGGGGAGTTTAATTGCCAGGGCAATGTCTGCCCCTAGGTCATAAACTCCACACCCTGTGAGTCGTTAGCCAGCAGATACTGTGCTCGAACCGTCTACATAGATTTCGCGGCCTGTGGGGTGTATCTCGGCCCGAAAACCTATGTTGATTCCGATACTCCTTCAATGGAACATCGGTGGGCCGTCCCTGGATAAATCATTTTGGCTGTGAGCTTCAGCTCGCAGAGACCTTTCACCCATAGGTCCATGTGGGAGAGAAGCAGGGTCCAGGGAGCAATGCGGGCAATGCTCACTGTCCCAACTTTAATTCTCCCATCTAGGAGCATCTGGGTGGGCGTGTGATGGGTGAGGAGGGTGATGGGTGAGGTGCCTGTGAAGATCAATGATCTTTTCACAGCCCAGTGAGTGGCGAGGAGGTGCCTCTCACAGTTGGACTAGCCCTTTTCCACATCCGTGAGTATCCTGGAGGAGTAAACCACCGGTCTCAGCTGACCGTGCCGCTCTTGGAGCAGCACTGCACTCAGACTGTCCCCGCTGGCTGCTACCTCCAAGAACTCTTTTTCCCCATCAATGGCCCCTAGAGCCGGCGAGGTCTGCAGATTTTGCTTGAGTTTTACAAATGCAGCCTCGCAACCCTCATCCCAAAGCCACTCCACTCCCTTGTGTAGGAGTTGGAGCAGAGGGGCTGCTGTGGCTGCGTAATCCTCAATAAAATCTCGGTAGTAACCGGCTAGCCCTAGAAAAGATCTCACTCCTGTTACTGTATTGGGGGCTGGTAACTCCTGCAGTGCTTCCCTTCTGGCTTTATCGATGGCCCTTTCCCCTGCGCGCACAGCCAGCCCTAGGAATTTTACTTCCTGTCAGCTGATCTGTACCTTCTTGGGGTTTATTTTAAAGTCTTCCTGCCAGAGCAACTCCAGCAGTTCAGCCAGTAGTGGACCGTGTTCCTCTCCTTCATCGGTGAATAGGAGCATGTCATCCACATACTGAACTAACTGTCGGGGCCGGCTGAAGCTCTTTAAACAATCTGCCATACACTGGTGAAAAATACTGGGGCTATTGTGGAAACCCTGTGGTAGGCAGTTCCAGGTGTATTGTTGGCCTTTAAACGTGAAGGCGAACTTGTACTGGTTCTCTCTCTGCAGAGGGATGGGCCAAAACCCGTTGGAAATATCCAGCACCGTGAAGGTGGTCGCAGAGGCTGGAATACTTCCAATGAGGTCGGCGACAGCTGCGACCATGGGTGCACAGGTGGGGATGTTTCGATTGAGTACCCGATATTCCACTGTGGCTCTCCAGGAGTTGTCCGGTTTCCTAACCGGCCACAGTGGAGAGTTTACGTGGGTGGCTAATTGTCTCAATACCTCCTGTTTGACCAGAGGTCATGGCCGTTTCCATGTCTGCCTCCGCCTCTTTGGGGAAATTATACTGCTTTTGTGGTCGGGTATTGGGGCCCCCGTCTACACTTACTTCGACCCCGTTCACCCTCCCACAATCATGCTTGTGAGTGGCAAATGCGCCGAGGTGTGCTCGCACAAATGCCTGGTTCTCCACTGGAGTGTTACTGACCATTTGTTCAAGGTCGTAATCCTCCTTTGGTTTTAGGGTACACAAGATCCCCTTGCCCTGTTTCTCTGGGGTAACTGCCACTTCACTTTCCTTGTCGGTGCATGCTCCCCACAGAGAGTTGTTCCTTAGATCCACTAGAATCCTGTGGCCTATAATAAAATCAGCCCCCAGGATCCCTTTCCCTTCCTGCTCCCACTTCATTAAAACACAAGTCCACTTGGTGTGGAGTGCTCCTAAATGAATGGACAGCAGGATAGAGAATGAGCCAGCCTGCTCGTTACCTGTAAATCCCACTAAGCTGTATGGGACCCCGTTAGACAGAGGTGAGGTGGCGGGGTTATCTGAGTAGACTATGGTGCTCGATGCTCCCGTGTCCAACAGATAGGTCCCTTTCACCCTTTCCACCTCTATCTTTACAAGCGGCCTCTTCCATACATCGTACTCAAGGGGACACAGATAGATAGGCTGCGCTGGCTCTAGTCATAAGTCTGTGTTAGGTGGGGCAGATGGAGTTAAAGCACCCGTGGCTGTGGCTACCCTCCCTAGGCCAGCTAACAAAACTCAAACTTGCGAATCTTCGTTTTTTTCCAGATTGCCTTCTTGTTGGTCACGGTGGCCCAATATTACCTAGTTGTTGGTAATATTGTTGGTTGTTTGTTTCTTGGGGCCCTTGGTTGCCGCGATTCCTTTCTCCTTTCCTTCCATTCTCCTGTTGTCCTTCTGTCAATCTCCAATTCTCCGACTGTTGAACTGACAAAGCAGGCCTCAATTACACCGTTTGAGGCCTTGCTTCTCTGCCCGCCAAATCTTCTCTGGCCCATTGTAAATTTTGGTGGGCTCGTTAACTCTAATAGTTTTGAATTCTTTAACGGGTTCCGAGCTGGTCCCATCTATTTTTAATTGACTTAAGTTGGTGTAAACTAGTTTCGGGATGGTCCGTTGAAACCTAAATTAGCATTTAATGGCTGTTTAATCTTTGGTCCGATTAGTGAGTTTTGTCTCTTCCTGCTGGGGTCAGGGTCCCTTTTGTTGCTCAGTGGCATGTACTGCATTATGTACTGCATCCAGGACCAGGTAGGCTTAACAATCCGAGAGCAAAGTAAAAGTAATTGAAGTGTGACGTCACCAGAAAGCAGGTAAGTGATTGGTTGGTGAGTATTTCTCTCTTTTTTTAAACTTTGACTTTGTGGTTTATAGTTTGTAAGGTCTCTGTGGTTTATCGGGGACTGTTTGTAAATCAAGGCCCTTAAATATATCATTTAACTGTAGTGTAAATGGTGGGATTGATTTGATTTAATTTATTTTGAATTAATTAAAGGGTAAGTCATGATAGGAGAGCTCGGCCCCGTGGCATGCTCCTCCTGCGCTATGTGGGAACTCAGGGACACTTCCTGTGTCCCTGACAACCATGTGTGCAGGAAGTGTATCCAGCTGCAGCTACTGGCGGACCACATTGCGGTGCTGGAGCTGCAATTGGATACATACTGGACCATTCGCGATGCTGAGGACGTCGTGGATATCACGTTTAAGCAGTTGGTCACACCGCAGTCAAAGGTTGGACAGGCAGAAAGGGAATGGGTGACCAACAGGCAGTGTAGTAGGCGCAGGCAGGTAGTGCAGGAGTCCCCTGTGGCCATCCCCCTCTCAAACAGATATACCACTTTGGATACTGATGGGGGGGATGGCTTACCAGGGGAAGGCAGCAGCAGCCAACTTCCTGGCACCAGGTGTGGTTCTGCTGCACAGGACGGGAGGAAAAAGAGTGGGAGTGCTATAGTGATAGGGGATTCTATTGTAAGGGGAATAGATAGGCGTTTCTGCGGCTGCAAACGAGACTCCAGGATGGTGTGTTGCCTCCCTGGTGCAAGGGTCAAGGATGTCTCAGAGTGGCTGCAGAACATTTTGGAAGGGGAGGGTGAACAGCCAGTTGTCATGGTGCATATAGGTACCAATGATATAGGTAAAAACCGGGATGAGGTCCTAAAAGCTGAATATAGGGAGTTAGGAGGTAAATTAAAAAATAGGACCTCAAAGGTAGTAATCTCAGGATTGCTACCAGTGCCACGTGCTAGTCAGAGTAGAAATAGAAGGATATTTCAGATGAATACGTGGCTAGAGGAATGGTGCCAGGGGGAGGGATTCAAATTCCTGGGACAATGGAACCGGTTCTGGGGGAGGTGGGACCTGTACAAAATGGACGGTTTGCACCTGGGCAGGGCCGGGACCGATGTCCTAGGGGGAGTGTTTGCTAGTGCTCTGGGGGAGGGTTTAAACTAAAATGGCAGGGGGTTGGGAACCTGAGCAGAGAGACAGAGGAAAGGGAAACAAGGATAAAAGCAAAAGACAGGAAGGAGAAAAACAAAAGTGTAAGACACAGAAATCAAGGGCTTAAATCAAACATGGTCACAGTAAGTAATAATTCTAAAAGATCTAAGAGCGTTAAAAAATCAAGCCTGAAGGCTTTGTGTCTTAATGCGAGGAGCATTCGTAATAATGTGGATGAATTAGCTGCGCAAATAGAGGTAAACGAATATGATATGATTGGGATTATGGAAACATGGCTCCAGGGTGGCCAAGGCTGGGAACTCAACATCCAGGAGTATTCAATATTCAGGAAAGATAGGCAAAAAGGAAGAGGAGGTGGGGTAGCATTGCTGGTTAAAGAGGGGATTAACACAATTGTAAGGAAGGATACTAGCTCTGATGATGTGGAATGTGTATGGGTAGAACTGAGAAATACCAAGGGGCAGAAAACGTTAGTGGGAGTGGTATATAGACGTCCAAAGAGTAATGCGGAGGTCGGGGATGGCATTAAAAGGGAAATTAGAGAAGCGTGCAATAAGGGGTTATCATGGGTGACTTTAATCTACATATAGATTGGGCTAACCAAATTAGTAACAATACTGTGGAGGAGGACTTCCTGGAGTGTATACGGGATGGTTTCCTGGACCAATATGTCGAGGAACCAACTAGAGATCAGGCCATCTTAGACTGGGTATTATGTAATGAGAAAGGATTAATTAGCAATCATGTTGTGCGAGGCCCCTTGTGTCGGAGCAATCATAATATGAGAGAATTCTTCATTAAGATGGAGAGTGAAGTAGTTGACTCAGAGACAAGGGTCCTGAATTTAAATAAAGGAAACTACGATGGTATGAGGCACGAGTTGGGTAGGATTGATTGGGGAATGTCACTCAAAGGGTTGATGGTGGATAGGCAATGGCAAACATTCAAAGATCGCATGGATGAACTACAGAATTTGTTCATCCCAGTTTGGCATAAAAATAAAACAAAAAAGGTGACTCAACCGTGGCTAACAAGGGAAATTAGGGATAGCATAAGATCCAAGGAGAGGACATATAAATTGGCCAGAAAAAGCAGTAAACCTGAGGATTGGGAGCAGTTTACGATTCAACAAAGGAAGACAAAGGGATTAATTAACAGGGGGAAAATAGAATATGAGAGTAAGCTATCAGGGAACATAAAAACTGACTGTAAAAGCTTTTATAGATATGTGAAGAGGAAAAGATTGGTGAAGTCAAGTGTAGGTCCCTTGCAGTCAGAATCAGGAGAATTTATAATGGGGAACAAAGAAATGGCTGACCAATTAAATACATACTTTGATTCTGTCTTCACAAAGGAGGACACAAATAACCTCCCAGAGATGTCAGGGAACATAGGGTCTAATGAAAGGGAGGAACTGATAGAAATCAGTATTTGTAGGGAAATGGTGTTTGAGAAATTGACAGGATTGAAGGCCAATAAATCCCCAGGGCCTGATAATCGACATCCAAGGCACATAAGGAAGTGGCCCTAGAAATAGTAGATGCATTACTGGTCATCTTCCAAAATTCGATAGACTCTGGAACAGTACCCATGGATTGGCGGGTAGCTAATGTTACCCCATTGTTCAAAAAAGGTGGTAGAGAGAAAACGGGGAATTACAGACCGGTAAGCCTGACATCTGTAAGGGGTTTTCTCACTGAGATCGCAGAGGTTTCTCTCGCCAGAGGCCTCTCTTGCCAGAGGCCTCTCTCTCTCTTTTGCACAGTAAAACCTTGAGTGGTTCGACCCACTTGCCCATTAGATTCTAGACACTGGACTTAGGTGCAGGAACTACAATGCAGAGAAGACTCTGATAGACCAAGTTTAATTAATCAAAATGGAATTTTATTGCATATGGAAAAACAAATCAAATGCAAGCAAATGAGAGGGTACATGGGAGGGAAAAACAAATCATAACAATACATTACTGACTAAAATAGATACAGGCATATTATACTTTACAAAGGTCATCAAGAAATGGGGAAACACACGGAACATCGAGGGACAACAACTCATGTTAATTATACCCAAAATGTCCATCCCCTTAAACCTATCTAGATCCGATTATGAAGGGCCAGAAACATGCTCACCAATCCAGTTGGAAAAATATAGAGTTTTGAAACAGGTCTGCGTTTTGATTCCCTCAGGCATCCTGTTTCCTCGTGGTCAGTGGAGCCACAGCGGGCTGCGCCACACCTTTCTCTCTGTCTCTCGAGGTGAAGGTCACGGAAATGCTGGACACTGACGGGCCTGGATGTCGGGCCACTTGAACTTCTGCCTTGGGCTTGAAGCAGAAACTGCTGTCACTCACCGGACACCAGCCGTGCTGTCCATGTTGGTAGTGGGGCGCTGCAGTGGTGACACAGTATGTCCCACCTCCTATATATGCCACCTGCGGGGGCACATGGCCTTGTGCCATTGCCTCCATGGTGCAATTTATAGGCTTTGCGCCAGCAGTTCTGAACCCGCACTGTGGTTTCGAAAAGGCATTCAAGTGCTGGGGGCATAGGATGATGTGTGCTCCCTGGTTCCGGCACCCCGAGAGGTCGGTACCCGTCATTGCATGCTCCCCTCGAATGACGTAAGGTGGGACCGCTGTGTAGTGAATGTGTGCACCCCCCTGAATGACTCCAATGTTCTCCACCCTGTATACCGGGGCGGGTTTAGCTGTCTTTCCCATCACCGGCATTCTTACCACTATACCCATAATGGTGTGATTAGACCGCCCACAGTCCACTGGGACTGGGTAGGCTTCTGAAGCTAGTCTGAGCTGGTACGGACTTAATGCATTCTCAAAAGGGTGGAGGGCTGCGAGGTGCTTGTTGTTGATCCAGGAGGCGACTAAACCTTGTTTTAAATCCTCCAGATTACTGCGGCCCTTGCCCAGTAACCACGCCCCGTACAGTACGTAAGCTTCGTTCTGCGCAGCCTGATTGGACGCATTCCGATCCTCCCTGATGAGAGCATTTACCGTTTTCGCGTGTTTCTCCAGCTCAGCTATAATCTCTTTTAAGTGTAGTGTCATGGCCTGGTCCTCATGTAACTCAGAACCCACTACCTTATTCTTGTCAGTCAGTATCTTTTGTAACTGTGTTTTCAAACCATTAATCTGGGTCTGCAGCTCCATGTCATCCAGAGTGTTGATGAAGGAATTCCCTGTGTTAAAAGCTATGAAAATATAATTTACTGCACCCCTTCTTTGTCTCCCTATTCTGTCCAAGGCCTCATGTGGTGTGGTGTACAATTCGGCTCTGTCTACATCAGCAAAGTCGAATTCGTAAAACTGCCTGAACATGTTTGTTAACAGGACCTGGTACAATTGCTCCGTTTCCTTGGGGCACCACTCTGGCAATCGCACCTCGGTGAGGTTTAAAATCACCGAGGCCACCGCGTAGTGCACCCCTTGCTACAGCACCTGACCTGTGGGTACTAATACCAATCCGTTCCCGGGTCCCTTGGTAGTGGTGGGGCACCCTTCCTTTTGGGCTTTGGCTACCGGAATCGTGGGCAGGGGCTTGCGGGGGCGGGTGATGAGCTCAGTGGCGTTTACTGGGATCTGAGAGTATGGGACTCCGCACACCCGTGTGCTGACGTCCCACCTCATCCCTTTCCCAGCATCTTGCCACTGCCTTTGGATAAAGATGGAGACGCCTGTGGGGCAGGCGTGTTCTGAACCCCACATACAGATGTAGATCCCCTCATCTGGTTCCCACCATTTGTCCCAACAGACACTCAACCCCCACCTTGAGTCCCCGTAATAGTCCGATGGGTATTGTTACCCAGTCTCTCCCACTCGACCGTGAAGTTCTTCATGGTCCTACTCAGCTTCCGAAGCCAGCACCAGCGGTCCAAAGGAACATGTCCATTACAAACCAGGCAAATCTTCTTCCCGACGGTGACGCTGACCCTGGGTGCGATGACCCTCACTCGGGGGCACATCAAAGAAGTCTCTCGGTACGCAAACCCGGACTGGCTGGAGTATTCCGTAGAGTTCAACCCCAGCCATCCTGGCCATCTCTCTTCGTGGAAATAGGTGGCTGTCTCCTCAATGCCCCGCGTGCCCGACCCATCAGTCGCGTTGAGGGCTGTGCTCCCTGAGCACCCGTAGATCGTGGAGTCCTTGGTGCGGCCCTGATAGGCCCAGCTACACCCAATCACCGCGAACGCGACGAGAATTCCTCTCATCATCTCTTTGGTCCCTGTAACAAATTAAACGATACAGCCAGGCTCCCGAGAGATTCTGGCCTAGGTGAAGGTATGATCGGGTCTTTCGACCTCGATCTCAAACAACACACATACTGGGCAGATTCCCAAACTACTTATAACACTAATCACTTTAATATATTTACACACCTTAAACTTAAACTTAACTTATGCACAGCGCCGCCCGTCCCCGGGCGGCTTACCTAATCCCTGATTGGACTGCAGCTTGCTGCTCCTTGTGGCGGGGCTGCACTGACCTGTGGCTTGGGTTCCCCGCAGCCTTTTGCTGTCAATTGGGGACTGCGTTTTGCCAGGGATTTCCCAAGTCTGCGTTTACTGAAGGTGGGGGAATCGGGCCAAGGTTTTACCAGCTGAGGCATTCGAGCCGACCTGCGAAGAGGTACTTTGGGTGTGGCTCCCTTAGCGAGTGGCCCTTCGGTTGGGACTTTAGCCCTCACAGCCCGTGGCACCTCCACGGCTGCCGGCTTCGGCTCCCTTCCCTCAGGCTCCGCCCCTTTGGGATTTGGGTCTGTGGCAGATGACTCCTCCTCACCTGTCCCTACAGGTGGAGGATCCCCACCCTAAATTTCTACCTCCCCTAAGCTTGAGTCGAGGGCGGGACCTCCGTCCTCCGACTCCACCTCCTCCAGAATCGTGTCGAGAGCGGGGCCTTGCTGTTTGGGCTCCCCCCCGATGGCGTTCGGATCAGGAGGAGGGCCTTGGTCTTCGGGCTCCTCCTCGCCCGAGTCCCAGGCCAGTGGGGAAACCTTCCAGGTGGGCGGGACGGTTTCTCCCTCCAGGCAGGCTGCAGTTCCAGCCTGTGTGGTCTGTGACTTACTGCACGCCTCAGGCTGAGGATTTTCACCCTCAGACCTGGCCTCAGTTGTTGGCTCTTTTGCACCCGGTTTAAACAGTTTGCACCGCTTCATGTGAAACCATTTATGGCGTCGGGGTACCTTCGCTACGCGACTGGCAGGGACCGGTTGATCTTGCACTGATTCCTGTCTATCCTGGTCCGTGTCTCTCTGGCCAGCGTGGAGGGTCAGACCCAAGAATTTTATTTTCCGCTGGCCGACCCGTGCTTTCGTTGGGTTGGCCTTGGCATCCTCTATCCCTTTCACACTCGTACCCGTTCCCCAGAGACAGTGATTTCTCAGGTCCACGAGGATCCCGTGGGCTACCAAGAAATCAGAGCCAAGGACTCCCGTTCCACCCCCCACCTCCCACTTCATTAGTGTACACTTTCACGTGGTGTGGAGTGGTCCTAAATGAATGGAGAGGGGAATGGAATGGGTGCCAGCCTGTTCTTTACCCGTGAAGCCCGACAGAATATATGGAACCCCGGTGGACAGAGGTGAGGCGGTGGGGTTATCTGCGTGGATCACGGTGCACGATGCCCCCGTATCCAACAAATAGGTCCCTGTTACCTCCTCCACCTCCATCTCCACGAGGGGTCGCCTCCATACATCATATCGCAGCGCACACAGGTAGACGGGCTGCGCCGGCTCTAGTCATTTGGGCACAGGGGTTGGGGTTTCGGGAACGACAAGACCAGTGGTGACGGCTATCTTCCCCTGCGCGATTATAAGGGACCGCATTGTCTCTAAAATTGATTCTATCGCAGCGGGATCCATAGCTGCACCAGCTCCCTTAGCTGGGACAGGAGCTGCGGCTTGGGTTTGGGCTGGTGCTGGGGCAGCAGCCTGGGCTTGGGTTTGGGCTGCGGGAGATTTCCCTTTATTATCCTTCCACGGATTTTTACAGTCCTTGCGCCAATGTCCATCCTTCCCACACCCGTAGCAATTGAGTTTGGCTTGGGTAGGGCGGTTCCCCTCCTGACGCCACTCCTTCTTACTTGGAGCTGCGGGTTTTGCCTCATGCACCTTTCCCTTAGAGGGAGGTACCTCCTGACTTCTACAATTCTTGTATGCCACGGTGAGCTTGCGGAGCACCATTTCCTCCGTGACACCGGGATCTTGGGGGTCAAACCAAGATTTGGCTGGGGCCTGTATCTGTGGCAAGCTGTTGGCAACCAAGCAACGGAGCCAATGAACCCGCTGTTCGGCGCTCATTGCAACCCGTTCAGGCATGCCTGGACAACTGAGTCGATACACTGGCCACAGCCTTTCTGCGAAAACCCGCGGGGGTTCTCCAGCTAGCTGCACAGTCCCTTCCACCCGTTGGAACGGATTACCGTCGTCTACTCCCATAACTTCCAAGACCTCATCCCTGAGATCCGCATACCCTTTTCACCCCCTCTTACTCTCGTCTGAGAGGCACTGAAGGATTGTGCTATCCAGGGAGAAGAGCAACATCTTTGCCTGTTCAAGATCATCGCAATCATTCATGGCGGCTGTCTCCTCTATCTCCCTGAAATGAACTGACGGATCTCCCTCTACTGTGAGTCTTGGGAGGTGGCTCACCATGGATCTTAGTTGTGGGGCAGCGTAGGGCACCACGATCTGGTTCACGTGCGGTCCGGCATCGGCATTTGCGGCGTTGAGACCGAACCTCTGGTGCAGTTGGACACATTGGTACCGGCTCCGGCTGTGCTACCAGGGGTTGTTCCTCCTGTACCATCTCGGCTACCCTTTCTTCCACCATCGCTTTTTCGGGCCAAGCCTCACTACAGCTTGGCGGGGCGGTGGGTTCAGTGGCTGGTGCTGCAACTACTTCGCACGGAACCGGATGTTTGGATTCCTGGAAAAAGTCAATCTGACTTGCTTTTGGGCTTACGAGGCACACCATGCCTTTTGCCTTAACCAGGGCCGTTCTCAGGTCCTCTATGGACTTTTGGCAGGGGCCATGGTCTGCGCTCTCAAACCCATGTTCAAGGGACAGCTTGTAAGCTGCCTTGACTGCCACTACTCTCTCCTCCTGCGCTCTTAGCTGTTGTGCGAGGTGGGCGTTTTTCTCCCGTATTCTCGCTTCATGGATCTTTGCCTCAGTAACCTGGCATTCCAGATACTCTATTCTAGCCTGATGTTGGCTGGCTACAACTTGGCATTCCTGATTCAGCGCGTGAAGCGCTGTGATGAGTTTTTCCCCACCCATGGCCTTTTCCTCTATCTCTGCTGCCTGGGCAGTGATCTTGGCTGCTTGTGCTGCAACGACCTGGTCCAAAATCTGGACCTGTTTCTTGTAGCACATCAGCCACACTGCCTTTTCCACTGACTTCTTATGCTCTTTGCTCTCTGTCCACCTGATAGCTGCGTCTACTGGACGCCCATCCAGTAAGAGATCGGAAATCCACTGCTTAGTGAGATTTACCTTACCAAAGACATAATCCGCTATCCTCTCATCCATTGCATTTCGACCATTCAAACCTGGGTCTAAAACATTGCAATCCTGCTGCCAGTGTCCTGCTGTGGTCGCCATTATCTGTAAGGGGTTTTCTTTCTCCGAGGTCGCAGAGGTTTCTCTCGCCAGAGGCCTCTCTCTCTCTTTTGCACAGTAAAACCTTGAGTGGTTCGACCCACTCGCCCCTTAGATTCTAGACACTGGACTTAGGTGCAGGAACTACAATGCAGGGAAGACTCTGATAGACCAAGTTTAATGAATCAAAATGGAATTTTATTGCATATGGAAAAACAAATCAAATGCAAGCAAATGAGAGGGTACATGGGAGGGAAAAACAAATCATAACAATACATTACTGACTAAAATAGATACAGGCATATTATACTTTACAAAAGTCATCAAGAAATGAGGAAACACACGGAACATCGAGGGACAACAACTCATGTTAATTATACCCAAAATGCCCATCCCCTTAAACCTATCTAGATCTGATTATGAAGGGCCAGAAACATGCTCACCAATGCAGTTGGAAAAATATAGAGTTTTGAAACAGGTCTGCGTTTTGATCCCCTCAGGCGTCCTGTTTCCTCGTGGTCAGTGGAGCCACAGCGGGCTGCACCACACCTCTCCCTCTGTCTCTCGAGGTGAAGGTCACGGACAGGCTGGACACTGACGGGCCTGGATGTCGGCGGAGATCATCTGCTTGACCACGGTTGGAAGCCCCTAGCCGGCTTTCATGTAGGTTTCTTCGGTAGTTTTTCTACCCTCCCGTTTCGTCAACGGCCCGGGGTTGGTCGATGATCTCCCGATGTTTTACCCCGGGGCGGGACGCTGACTCGAGCTGTTTTCTTCGCCGAACTCCAGCTGCTATCGAAGGTAACGGCTATTACCAAAGGTCCCACGAAGATGATGAAGAAAGGAACCTTTCTCTTCCCAATTTCTAAGATGAAGCTTTTTTTCCCCCGCTACGCCCGGTGTCTCCAATTATACTTCTCAGAAGAAGCCTCTATCTCCCGCCAAATCAAGGTTAGTCTTTGTTTAACTTTTGGTGGGTTTATGGCACAGCGGGGTAGTTATTATATTTAAACTGCTTTTGGGATGGCTGGTGATGGCCATCTCTGGTCTGGAATGACCTGGTAATGTTTTAATGTCTTCTTGATGTCTTTAACGGGTCCTTGATGTGTTCTTTATGAATATGGAACTGTTCCCCTTTGTCTGGGTAAACATCTAGATGGCCTTTATCTACAGGCCGATCTGACTGGATCTGCATCCAATCTTTATGTAAGTGTGGGTGTCTGGTTTTGTTCTCTCAGAAACGGCTTCCAAAACTTACTGCGGGTTGAATCCACAAAGGCTGTCTGGGGACTGCAGGAACCATTTTAAAGTGTCCCAATAAACTAGTCACGGGGTCTGGCGGCCATTTTTTGTGTCCCTTTTCTGGGTTACTTTTAAAACAGTCTTTTAAAAATCATGGCCTCTTCTGCCAGAGGACTCTTATCATACAATATTAATTTTGCGAATTCTACACATCAGTCGTGGGAAAATGCTAGAGTCCGTTATAAAAGATGTAATAGCACAGCACTTGGAAAACAGTGACCGGATCGGGCAAAGTCAACATGGATTTACAAAAGGTAAATCGTGCTTGACTAATCTACTGGAATTTTTTGAGGATGTAACTGGTAAAATAGATAAGGGAGAACCAGTGGATGTGGTGTATTTGGACTTTCAAAAGGCTTTCGATAAGGTCCCGCATAAGAGATTAGCGTGTAAAGTTAAGGCTCATGGGATTGGGGGCAAGGTATTCACAGAATCACAGAATCACAGAAACCCCACAGTGCAGATAGAGGCCATTTCGGCCCATCGAGCCTGCACCGACACATATCCCACCCGATCCCCGTAACCCCTACACCAACACATATCCCACCCTATCCCCGTAACCCCACGTATTTAATCCCCCTAACACTAAGAGGCAGGCAGTGACTAGTGGAGTACCGCAGGGATCGGTCCTTGGAACCCAGCTATTCACAATATATATTAATGATCTGGATAAGGGAACTAGATGTAATATCTCCAAGTTTGCAGACGACACAAAGCTGGGTGGGCGTGTGTGCTGTGAGGAGGATGCCGAGAAACTCCAGTATGATTTGGACAAGTTGGGTGATTGGGCAAAAGCATGGCAGATGCAATATAACGTGGATAAATGCGAGGTTATCCACTTTGGTGGCAAAAACAGGAAGGCAGATTATTATTTGAATGGTAATAGATTGGGAGAAGGGGAAGTGCAAAGAGACCTGGGCGTCCTTGTGCACCAGTCGCTGAAGGTAAGCATGCAGGTGCAGCAGGCGGTTAAGAAGGCAAATGGTATGTTGGCCTTCGTAGCGAGAGGGTTTGAGTACAGGAACAAGGATGTCTTGCTGCAGTTGTACAGGGCCTTGGTGAGACCACATCTTGAGTATTGTGTGCAATTTTGGTCGCCTTATCTGAGGAAGGATGTTCTTGCCATGGAGGGAGTGCAGCGAAGATTCACCAGGCTGATGACTGGAATGGCTAGAATGACATATGAGGAGAGATTGGTTCGATTGGGCTTTTACTCGCTGGAGTTTAGAAGAATGAGAGGGGATCTCATTGAAACTTATAAAATTCTAACAGGACTAGACAGACTAGATGCAGGAAGGATGTTCCCGATGGTCGGGGAGTCCAGAACCAGGGGTCACAGTCTAAGGATAAGGGGTAAGCCATTTAGGACAGAGATGAAGAGGAATTTCTTCACCCAGAGAGAGGTGAACCTGTGGAATTCTCTACTACAGAAGGCAGTAGAGGCCAATTCATTAAATATATTCAAGAAGGAGTTGGATATATTTCTTAAGGTTAAAGGGATCAAGGGATATGGGGAGAAAGCAGGGACAGAGTACTGAATTTGGATGATCAACCATGATCGCATTGAATGGCGGAGCAGGCTCGAGGGGCAGAATGGCCTACTCCTGCTCCTATCTTCTATGTTTCTATGTTTCTATGCATATTCTTGATGGTTCTGTAATTTTGATGGGAACTGTCCTTCCGTAGGCCTATTGTCATTTATGTGGAATGACTGAGATGGTCCAGAACATTCCCAGACAGTTTGGCCTATGCCAATACTCAAACTGTTTGTTTTACAGGTGCCCATCCCAACTCCTTTGTCGCAGCCTTCCACAGGCCTGGACATGACCTTTTTAAAATAAACAAAATCCAGGGGTTTTAACTTTAAGCCCCTTTTCGGCCCAATATTCTTTTAAACCAGTAATCTTCTTGGTTTGGGGGAATCTGCAGAATTTTGCGAACCTTACATGTTGTATTTTCTTTTCTCAAATAAAATTCAAAGTTCTTGCACCAAAATCTGTTGTCTGCTGCACTTTTATCACAACCCCCAAATAAGTCCATGGTCTAGAACCAAGGGCGTGGGAGCGATTCGAACCACTAATAAGTCAGAGGTGAAGCTGACCCCAAACACCACCCCTTCATAATGGCGACTGCAGCAGGACCTTGGCAAAAGGGATGTGATGCAGCAAGCACTGTTTTTGAAGAGAGAACGAAGATGGAGGAGAGAATTTGCTCTTATATATTTGAGAAGATAAATATCAGCAAGAAATCGGTGCTCAGTCTATTGCACGTTGAGCGTCCGATGGATGCTGCAGCCAAATGGACTGAGAGCAAGGATCATAAAAAGTCTGTGGAGAAAGCCATCTGGTTGGTCTGCTCTCAGCGACAGATCTAGCTTTTAGATAAGCGCATTGAGGCACTAACAGAAGAGCTGCGGGAATCAGCTCAGCTGTCTCAAGCAAGGGCTCTAGCAGGGGAAGGATTATTGGAAGAATTAAACGCCCAAACCCAGGAAAAGATGCAGATAGTGGAAAAGCATAGGAACAGACATAAATACTTTCGGTGTCAGGTCACCGAGGCAAAAAGTAATGAGCTAATGTTACGAGAAGAGAACGCCCACCTTGCCAGGTAAATAAAAGAACAGGAGGAGAGGTTGAGAGACGTACAGGCAGCTTATAAGATAGCAAGCACTAGGGGGTTTGAAGCGGGAGATCACGGCCCCTGTCAGAAGCAGATCGATAGTTTGAACCTTGCTCTGTTCAGGGCAAAAGGCATGGTGTGCCTAATAAGCCTGGGTGCAGCCCGGGTGGACCTGGAAGTAGAAGGGGAAACTGTTCAGACATCACCTGTGGCACTGGGAACCAACCCGATTGGGCAGCAGGAGGGACGGGTGATTTGTGAGGCTGGCAGGGAGAGCACACCACCACCACCTGTGGTGCCGGATTTTAACTCGGTTTGGCAGCAGGGAGAGGTGGGCGAGCCAAAGCAGGAAAGGTCAGGGCTGGGGCCGATATGCCCGGCCCGGCAGCAAAAGTTTGGCTCGCCCGGCGGTGGTGGGGGTCAGGGACCCCTTGAAAGCCAATTCGTGGTTCCCCACGGTACCCAACAGCTTAGGGCTATGATAAGCCACCTGAACAATCTCACCCAAAGGGAGACCACTCGGTCCACTTCATGGAAGTGGAACAGGCAGCAGGCATTAACGAGTGCGATGACTCCGAGATGGCCAAAATGCTCCTTTTCTCTCTGGATGGCAAATTGTACCAGTCCCTCTCTGCGGAGAGCAAGAAAGGGCAGGGCGGGTACGCTGCCATCCGGGAGGAAGTTCTGGAGGCCATGGGTATGAACGATGGTAGTCCTTTCTCCCGGGTGGAGAAGACAACACAGCTAGCAGCGGAGACCCCACAGGCTTTCGCAGACCGACTGTGGCCTGTGTACAAGAGTGCCTGCAATGGGGATCTCAACTGGGCTCACCTGAACCAGGACGAGCTGGCCCACTGGCTCCGAAGCCTAGTGGCAAACAGCTTGCCATGGATCAGAGCCAAGGCTGAGCTGTGGTTTGACCCAAAAGGCCCCCAGGTCACCGAGGAGACAGTGGTCAGACAACAGACCCTGGCTTACTGCAACGGTAGAGGGATAGAAGAACACCCACCAAAAGGAAAGGTACATGAAATGAAACCTAGCCAGAATAAGAAAGAATGGCACCAGGAAGGGGGTAACCCTTCCGATACGAAGCGTAATTGCTTCAGGTGCGGGAAGAATGGGCATCGGAGAAGGGACTGTAGGAATCCGTGGAAGGATAATGTAGGAAAAAACTCCCCAGCTCCTGCCCCAAAAACAGAAACACCGACCTCTCCCCCCACGCTTGATTCAATAGTGGCTGCGCTCTGAGTTTTATTAAATAGCCCAGGGAAGGTAGCCACAGCCACGGGTGCTTTAACCCCATCTGCCCCACCCAACCCAGACCTATGACTGGAACCAGCGCAGCCTGTCTACCTGTGTCCCCTTGAGTATGATGCATGGAAGAGACCGCTTGTTAAGATGGAGGTAGAAAAGCTGAAAGGGCCAAGCAGGGGGCCAGGGATGGAGAGTTCTGGGATCCCTACCAAACAGGTTCGGTAGCTGCAATCCAGGACAAGGGAGGCACACAGGGGGTAGCTTTGGTCCCGGACTTAAAGCAGGTCCAAGCCCAGGATCCTGTCTTCAGAACCGTCCTGAACACGCTCACAAAAGGGGAAAAAGTAGAGGGTGCGTACGGCACAGCAGCCATCACCGTTAAGGAAGGCATGCTGGTCAGGGGGGAGCAGTGGGTAGTGCCACAGCAGCACCAAAGGGAATTCCTCCAACTGGTCCATGAGGGTCCAGGAGCGGGGCACCCCGGGCCTGAGACCACCTGGCAATGGGTGGAACAGGCAGGATGGTGGACAGGACTGAGGGAACATGTCCACGAGTTTTGTGCCGGCTGCCTGGTGTGTGCTGTCAATAACCCTGACCCCCAGAAAAGGAAGGTATCGTTGGGACACATCAGGAGGGTAGAGGGACCATGGCAGTCGATCCACCTCCCAGGGAGGCTACAAATACTGCCTAGTCCTGGTGGATGTGTTTTCAAAGTGGGTGGAAGCTTTTCCCTGCTGAACAGCTACCGCATTGTAAGGGGTGGTGTGTGTGGTCAGCTTTGCCTCTGACTCCTGAGTGGTTCGAATCGCTCCCACTCCCTTGGTTCTAGACCTGGACTTATTTGGGGGTTGTAATGAAATTGCAGCAAACAACTGAATTTGATAGAAGAACTTTGGTTTTTATTTGAGACAAGAAAATATACACAACACAATAATCTTATCCCTCTAAAAAGGGGGAACACTTCGGAATATATGAGGGAGAATAACAATAGACAGAATACTTAACCCCTTCCAATCCCACTACACTAACTAGGTTGGATTCCAGAGGACCAGGGAAATGCTCACCAAACACAGGAATAGTTTGTAGAGTGGGAAAAACTTGCAGATCTTCGGTTTCTTCCAAGTTGGTTTCTTGTTGGTTGCGGTGGCCCAATATTACCTAGTTGTTGGTAATATTGTTCGTGTTGGTTTCCTGGGGCCATTGGTTGCCGCGATTCCTTTCCGTTTTCCTTCTGTCAATTGAATTGTCCCGAGGCTGCTGCCTTTCGAATGAGCTGTGCCTCTTTCTGTGTCTGTCCGAACTGTACTGTTGACTTCAATTCACTGACTGCTGTTTCAATTCTCTGACTGTTTCTGTGTAAAAGCAGGCCTTAATTATACTGTTTTGAGACTTTGCTTATCTGCCTGCCAAATCTTCTCTGGCTCATTGTTAATTTTGGTGAGCTTGTTAACTTTAATAGTTTTAAATTCTTATCGGGTTTCGGGGCTGGCCCCATCTATTTTTAATTGACTTTTAACTTGTTTCGGGATTGCTTCGAAACCAGTTTAAGCGTGCAAAGTGGTTTTGGATGTTTCTCTGAGTGGTTAATCTGTTGTTCGATTGTCTTCCCCTGCTGGGGTCAGGGTCTCTTTTGTTGATTAGTGGCATGTATTGTATTATTCATGTTCTTGATGGCCCTGTAGGCTTTTGGCGGGAACTGTCCTTCCGTGGGCCTATTGTCTTTATGTAGAATGACTGGGCTGGTCCAGAACATTCCCAGACAAACTGGCTTTTGCCAATACTCAAACTGTCTGTCCCACAGTGCCCAACCCAGTACCTTTTTTGCAGCTTTCCACAGGCCTGGACATGTCTTTTATAATAGCCAATTCTTCCTGGGGTTTTGACTTTAAGTCCCTTTTGGCCCAATATTTTTTAAGACAGTCCAAAATCTCTCCTTTTCTTTGTTTGGGGGAATCTGTAGAATTTTGCGAGCCTTATACACCCCCCTGTGATACTTTAAACAGTGTACTTTCATACTGAGTGAGCAAAATTTTCTGATACCTGAGAGCCAACCTTCCCCTGTATTATCTAAACTAATAACACAAAACAAAACACTCTCCCGTTCCCTTTAGGTGTAGCATTTAAAATACATACAAGGTATGAAAATTTGTTTACATTCACATCCAAGCCAGGATGGGGTCTAACACCCCTGCACCACTTGGAAAAATTACACACACATAGGAAAAATAACGACACACACACTCATCAAACTTTACTTTTAATAACGGCCAAGGTTTGTTTTATACCTGGTCATAGACTTAATTTTTTTCCCCATTTTGTGAACGGAGCATCCGGTCCCTCCCTGCACTTTGTGAACAACAAGTAGAAAATTATACCGAGCTGGCAAACTACTAAAAGATGTGAAGCCAGTTGAATCCAAGAAGGGACCTCTATATTTTCAAAAATGTCCCACCAGGGTGGAACTACAATATCCAAGATCTTGGCCCCTATCTCGACTGTCTTCTGTTCTAATGTATAGAAATGTTTCTGTGAGATGACCACTGCTTTTAATAGGGCGATAAGATGTTTGGGTGGAGGGGGAATTTCATAGCCGAAATGTGTTACGTAATTTTGCAGGTTGGTAATGTTTTCCCTGACAGTGAGGTGAACAGTTGAGCGTTCAGGGATGGGTACAATCCGTTCCTGGGCCACTTGAACTTCTGCCTCGGGTTTAAAACAGAAACTGCTGTCACTCACCGGACACCAGATGTGCTGCCCATGTCTGTAGTGGGGCACACTTGTTGTGACACAATATGTCCCACCCCCTATGAATGCTACCTGTGGGTAAACATGGTCTTGTGCCATTACCTCCATGGTACAGTTCACAGGTTGTGCACCAGCAGCTTTAAACCCGCACTGTGGTCTCGAATAGGCATTCAGGTGCTGGGGACATAGTATTATGTGTGCTCCCCGGCTCCGGCACCCGGAGAGGTCTGTACCTGTCATAGCATGCTCCCACTTTATGACATAAGGTGGGACCTCTGCGAAACGGACGTGTGTACCCCCTTGAATGATCCCAATGTTCTCCACCCTGTATACCAGTGTGGGTCGGGCTGTCCCACCCATGACCGGCATCCTCTCTATTATCCCCATGATAGTGTGATTGGAACGTCCACTGGGACAGGGTAGGCTTCAGAGGCTAGACGGAGCTGACACGGGCTCAGCGAATTACTAAACGGGTGGAGGGCTGCGAGGTGCTTGTTGCTAATCCAGGAGGGGATTAAACCTTGTTTTAAATCCTCCAGGTTGCTGCGGCCCTCGCCCAGCAACCATGCCCCGTATAGCACGCACACCTCATTCTGTGCAGCTTGATCCGAAGCATTCCTGTCCTCCCGTATGAGTGCATTTACTGTTTTGACGTGTCTTTCCAGCTCCGCAATTATTTCCTTTAAATGGACCGTCATAGCCTGGTCCTCATGTAGCTCTGAGCCTACCACTGTGTTCTCCTCTGTTAGGATTTTTCTTAACTGGGTCTTTAAACCATTTATCTGAGTTTGTAACTCTATATCATCTAGGCTATTTACTACTGAGGATCCTGTATTATAGGCAGTGAAAATGTCATTCCAGGTCCCCCTTCTTTGTCTCCCCGCGCCCATATTAAGCTCAGGATGTAAACTGTACAGTTTCGCTTTGTCTACACTGGCAAAGTCGAATTCATAAAATTTCTTAAACATTTCCTTCAGCAGTGCCTGGTACAACTGTTCTGTCTCCTTTGGACACCATTCAGGTATGTGTACCTCGGTCAGGTTCAGGATCACTGAGTATACCCCCTGGTACAGTAGCCTATCGGTTGGCACTAGGACTAAACCATTCCCTGGTCCCTTGGTGGTGGTAAGACACCTCTGTACTATAGTCCGTGATGTCATGGTCGTGGGCAGGGGCTTCTGGGGGTGGGTTACGAGTTCGGTGGCATTGACTGGAATCGGGGAGTGTGTGATCGTGCATGCATGCAGGCTGGAATCCCACCCCATCCCCTCCCCGGCATCTTGCCATTGCCGGTGGAAGATGATGGATATGCCTGTGGGGCAGACTTTCTCTGACCCCCACATACAAACACAAATCCCCTGATCCGGCTCCCACCACTTGTCCCAGCACACACTCACTCCCCCTCGGGTCCCTGTAATCGTCCGATGGGTATTGTTCCCCAATCGTTCCCAATCGACTGCGGGACTTCCTATATCCTTGCTCAGCTTTCTGAGCCACCACCACCTATCCAAGGGAATCTGTCCCTTACATGTCAAACACACACGTTTCCCCTCGGTGAAGCTGACCCTTGTAGCAACGACCTGTACCCTGGGGCACGGGATGGAGGCCTCCCCATAAGTGAACCCGGTCTGGCTCGAGTACTGTGTCGAGTTAGACCCCAGCCACCCTGGCCACCTTCCCTCTTGGAAGTAGATAGCGAGCTCCTCCACACCCCGTTCGCCACCCCTGCGGTAACGATCGGTGCTCTCTCTCCCGAGCACCCATAGATGTGGGAGTCCTCCACGTCACCTTGGCCACTGATGCTCACCCCTACCAGGGTGAGCAGGAGCAGAACCTTTCTCATGCTGATTTCCTTTCTGTAGGGACACATAAAACAAATAGCCATGTCCCGAGAAGGTTCTCTGGCCTGACACAGTTACCAAAATTCCAAAACTTAAACTTATCATAAACTAAAATTAAACAACAAAAATTCCAAAACCACCAAACTGTAAAAACACTCTTAAACTACAAGTTATATACATCCGCCGCCCATCTCCGGACAGCCAGGCTAATTCGTGTTAGGCCTCTGCCTTTTGTGGAATCTGGGCAGCTTGCACGCCTGGGTGTAAGGGGACCTGTGCCACCGGACCCGGAGAGTCCTCCTTAAAAGACCTGGGAGTTTCCTGAATCCCAGTTAATCGGAGGAGTGTGCCCTCCTGTGCTGCAGCACACTACCCCTTTCTGTGTAGCAGCCGAGTCCCTGCCTTGTCCTGTGGGTTCCCCGCAGCCTGATGCTGCTGGCTGGGGACCCTTCTCTCTCTCTCTGCCCAACGCTACCTCTCCTGTGAGTCCCTCACTGTAATGATCAGTAACCTGTCATTCTGGAATGGTACACTAGGTGGTGCTGTATGTATATAAGAGTGGGCTACCCATGATGCACCAGGCTACCCACAAGGCAGCAGTCAAGATGGATGCCTCTACAGATACTGTACCTAGTCCACATGTGCTCAATAAAGTGTCTAGCAAAAGCTAGATGTTCTTAATAAAAACGACTAGTTATTAATGAACATAACATGGTACCAAGATTGGTAAGATCTGCTGAATATTGTGCAACGCAACATGGAGAATTTGAAGCCACCAGAGCATTTGAAACTCACAGGAAATGTCGACTACAATTGGCAGACTTTTAAACAACAATTCGAACTCTACATTGCTGCCATCGGGTACGGTACGAAGCCAGACACAAGGAAAATAGCGTTGCTGCTCATGGTTGCAGGCCCACAGGCGATAGAGGTATTTAATACATTTGTATTTAATCCTGAGGAGAACAGAGAAAAATTAGAAGATGTGCTAAAGAAATTTGATACACATTGTTCTCCCAAAAAGAATGAGACCTATGAAAGGTACGTGTTCTGTTCTCGGACACAGCGGCAAAATGAGACTTTTGATAGCTTTTTGACTGATCTGAAACTGAAAGCACAGACATGTAATTTCTCTGAGCTGAAAGCATCCATGATTCGTGACCAAATTGTGTTTGGTATTCATGATAAAAAGGTCAGGGAACATCTGTTGAGAGAAACCGAACTAACATTGGAAAATGCTGTGAAAATATGCCAAGCCAGCGAGCTAGCTCGAAAGCACGCAAAGACTTTCAGTGAAATCAATAATGATGCGATTGTAATGAGTGATAATGCTGCTGTCGGTGCTGTGTCCTACAAGGGGAAGGAACGTGGGCAGAACAGAAATGAAAAGCAATCAGAGGATGACATTTTTAATTGTAAATGCTGTGGTTACAAACACCAGTTAAGACAATGCCCAGCATTTGGAAAAATGTGCACAAAGTGTGATGGAAAGAATCACTTTGCCAAACAATGCTTTTCAAAAGTAAAACAAAGAAAGGGCAACGAGTTAATGTGATTGAGGACACTGATTTAAGTGAGACATGTTTTGTAGGAATGGTGTCATGTGACAATATCAAAAAGGATACAGAAAATCTGCAGCCCTCAGGAATTAACAATGCTGAACATAACGTTAATGCAGTAAAAGAGGACAAATGGATGATCCCACTGCAGGTGAATGGAGCATTAGTTACATTGAAACTAGACACTGGGGCAAAAGCAAACTTAATCAGTATTTGTGACATTAACAATATGAAAGAAAAGCCCAAAATACAGAAAAAGTCAGTACTACTGAAGGACTATAATGGACAGAAAATAGATAGCTTAGGTGTATGCAGACTTAAAGTGACAGTCAAAGACAAAGTGCATCATCTCATGTTTTCTGTTGTGGCTGAAGGACTTGATTCACTACTGGGTGACAAAGCTTGTGAGGACTTAGAACTGGTCAAGAGAGTCTACCGTATAAACTGTGCCATAAGCAGACCAGATGACTCGGTGGATTCTGTAGTGAATAATTTCCAGGATGTGTTCAAGGGATTTGGAGTTCTACCATTCACTTACAAGATCCAGCTAAAGGAGGATGCTCAGCCAGTGGTACATGCTCTACGAAGAGTTCCAGCACCCCTGCGTGACCGGCTCAAGAATAAACTGGACAGAATGACCACACTAGGAGTCATCAGGAAAGTCGAAGAGCCAACAGACTGGGTTAACTCCATGGTATGTGTAAAGAAAAAGAACAATGATCTAAGAATATGCATGGATCCAAAGGACTTAAATGCAAACATAAAACGTGAACACTACCAGATTCCCAAGCGAGAAGAAATCACCAGTGAAATGTCAGGTGCCAGATACTTTACAAAGCTCGATGCCTCACAAGGATTTTGGCAACTAAAACTGGATGAAGAGAGCACCAAATACTGTACCTTCAACACACCATTTGGCAGGTATTGTTTCCTCAGAATGCCTTTCTGAAATCTTTCATAGAGCGATGGAACACATAATTGAAGGTCTGGAAGGAGTTCGGGTCTATGTTGATGACATTATCATCTGGGGCTCCACACTGAAAGAACACAATGAGAGACTGACTAAAGTGCTACAGAGCATACGTCGAAATGGACTGAAGCTCAACAAAGCCAAGTGTCAGTTTGGTGTCCAGGAAGTCACTTTCCTAGGAGATAATCTATCTGGTAAAGGAATAGAGCCAGATATGGAAAAAGTAAACGCCATACTCAACATGCCCCGACCCACTGATAAAAAAGGAGTGCTACGCATCATGGGGATGATAAACTTCATTGGAAAGTTCATTCCTAACTTATCAGCCAAGACAACCTGTCTGTGAGACATGCTACATAAAACAAATGAGTTTGCATGGACAGAAAGACATGAACAAGAGTGGATGAACCTCAAAACAGTGCTGACAACCACACCTGTACTCACTTTCTTTGAACCAACAAAGAGAATCAAAGTGTCAACTGATGCATCAAAAGATGGCCTAGGCGCGGTCTTACTACAAGCAGAGGGTGAAGATTGGAAGCCTGTTGCCTATGCCTCCAGGTCTATGACTGATTCTGAGTGTCGATACGCCCAGATTGAAAAGGAATGTCTAGGCTTGGTAGTTGGACTAGAAATGTTTCATGGCTACATATATGGACTTCCCACCTTCACAGTTGAGACAGACCACAGCCCACTGGTTGCCATCATAAAAAAGAACCTGAATGAGATGTCTCCAAGGATACAACGACTCATGATGAAGCTGCAAAGATATGACTTTGAACTGATCTACACACCAGCCAAATACATCGTGTTAGCAGATGCACTATCCCGAGCACCCACAATGAGTCATGTGAGCTCTACTGAAGAAGACGTTGATGTTCATGTGAGTATGGTCACTGCTGCGCTGCCCGTGTCAGACACAAAATCCAAGCAAATAGCAGAAGAAACAGTAAAAGATACAGTATTACAAACAGTAATAGAGAACATTCACCATGGTTGGCCAAAAGGTTCCTGTCCAAAATATTTTCACATAAGGTCAGAATTGAGTTTCGCAAGTGGACTATTACTAAAACAGAACAGAATAGTCATTCCACAGGCTCTACGTCAAGACATGCTCAAAAGGATTCATGAGGGACACCTCGGAATTGAAAAATGCAAAAGGAGAGCAAGAGACACTGTTTATTGGCCTGGCATAAATAAGGACATTGAGAACATGATAGGCAAATCTTAGACATGTCAGAAACACCAAAACAAACAAGCAAAGGAACCAATGATAGTAGCTGACATACCAACAGCACCATGGCAAAAGGTTTGTAGGGACCTTTTTCATTTAAATAGTAAAGACTATCTAATAGTGATTGACTACTATTCTAACTATCCTGAGATGGCGCTGCTCTCAAGCACCACAGCAAGCAGTGTCATAATGCATGTGAAGTCCATCTTCGCCAGACATGGAATTCCCAGGATTGCCGTTAACGACAATGGTCCGTGCTTCAACTGTAAGGAGTGGCAACAGTTTGCAGCACATTATGACTTTCAACACATCACATCCAGTCCTTTGTATGCTCAGTCGAATGGTAAGGCAGAGAAAGGTGTTCAAGTTCTCAAGAAGCTACTGAAAAAAGCGACAGAAAGCAAGTCTGATCCTTATCTCGCCCTGCTGAGCTACCGAGCCTCACCTTTGGACTCTGGTTCTTCACCTGCTGAACTCTTAATGGGTCGCAAGTTGCGTACCACGCTACCCTGCTGTGGAAAAGAAAAGCAGAGTAAGGAACTGAGACAGAGACTTCAACTGTTAAAGCTGAAACAGAAATCATACTATGACAAGTCATCCAAAACTCTGAAACCATTGACAAGGGATGATGTTGTCAGGATTGAAGATCCAGATGCATGGAACAGGAAAGCTACAGTTCTTGAGGAAGTAGGACCAAGGTCATACACTGTTAGAACTGAGGAAGGACAGATTCTCAGGAGGAACCGCCGTTCCCTCCTAAAAACACAAGAGACTATCGAAGAGCAAATCGATGACAATGCCGCAACTGAATCTTGTCACTCACCACCAGAACAATCTAACACAAATACACATACAGGCTCTCATGAAAACACATCAGACTTACCTGTGCTGAGAAGATCCACACGTGAAGTAAAAAAGCCTGATAGACTTAATCTTTGAGTACAAAGAAAACTACATTGAAAATGTATTGACTGTTGAAGATGTTTATGTTGTTATGATTGATTGATATTGATTGATACTGATTTTGTTTAACCTCAAAGAAAGGGGGATGTAATGATCAGTAACCTGTCATTCTGGAATGGTACACTAGGTGGTGCTGTATGTATATAAGAGTGGGCTACCCACGATGCACCAGGCTACCCACAAGGCAGCAGTCAAGATGGATGCCTCTACAGATACTGTACCTAGTCCACATGTGCTCAATAAAGTGTCTAGCAAAAGCTAGCTGTTCTTAATAAAAATGACTAGTTATTAATGAACATAACACTCACCTTTGGAGGTGGCAGGCTGGAGATCCCTGTCCTTAGACTGGTCCCTGACCTTGGTTTTTCCTCTTTTGTTAAGGGCACTCCTGGGGCTGGACCGTTTAAAGTGATACTCGGGTGACCATGGTAGTTTTGACTGTGGTATGCGAGGAGACCTTCTTAAGGCTCTGGCTACTGGGGGTGTACCTGAGTCACACTTAATTGGTGGGAGGGCTTCTCCAGTCACACACGTCACTGCCCCCACCTTTGCGGTCTGTGAATCTGCCACAGCTGCAGGCTGATGCTCTCTAGGTTTAACACGGTTCACCCTTGCTGGCTGTTCCCCTTTCTCAGGTTTAAACAATTTACACTGGCTCATGTAACTAGCAGCCTGTTTTAAAGTCTTGTCCGCTGCCCCGAACGGGCCTTCTATGGACTCCCCATTCTCTCTCTTTACCAGGACGGCATTTAGGATGGAATCCTGGGCTTGGACCTGCTTTAAGTCCGGGGACAAAGCTACCCCCCGTGTGCCTCTCTTGTCCCGGATTGCGGCTCCCAGACCTGCTCTACAGGGATCCCAGAACTCTCCTTCCCTGGCCCCCTGCTTGGCCACCTCATCGGTCTTTTGGTTACCCTCCCACGTGGTATGGAGGGATCCTAAATCTATGGCCAAAGGTTTGGACATTTCCCCAGCCTGCTCGTTCCCTGTGAATCCCATTAGGCTAAATGGGACCTTGTTAGACCTGGGTGAATTGGTCGGGTCTTCCGAATGGACCACTGTGCTGGAAGCTCCTGTGTCCACCAAATATCTCCCCTGCACCGTCTCCACCCACATCTTAACACAGGGCCTGCCCCCCTCATCGTATTCAAGGGGACACAAATCGACAGGCTGCGCTGGTTCTAGTCATAGGTCTGCGTTGTATGGGGCAGATGGGGTTAAAGCACTAGTGGCGGTGGCTACCTTCCCTGGGCCAGCTAACAAAACCTGGAGCACAGCCACTATCGAATCAAACGTTGGGGGAGAGGTCGGTGTTTCTGTCTTTGGGGCAGAAGCTGGGGAGATTTTCCCCTCATTATCCTTCCAAGGATTTCTACAGTCGCTTCCCCAATGCCCACTTTTCCCGCACCCGAAGCAGTTACGCCTCGTATCGGAAGGGTTACCCCCTTCCTGGTGCCATTCCTTCTTACTTTGGCTTGGTTTTAACTCGTGAACCTTTCCTTTCGTTTGTGGTTCTTCTACCCCTCTACCGTTGTGGTAAGCCAGGGTCAGTTGTCAGACCACTGTCTCCTTGGTGACTTGGGGGCCCTTTGGGTCGAACCACAGCTCGGTGTTGGCTCTGATCCGTGGCAAGCTGTTTGCAACCAGAATTCGGAGCCATTGGGCCAGCTCGTCCTGGTTCAAATTAGTCCGGTCGAGATCCCCATTAGAGGCACTCCTGTACACAGGCCACAGCCTGTATGCGAAAGCCTGTGCAGTCTCCCCTGCTAACTGTGTAGTCTTCTCCACCCGGGAGAACGGACTACCATTGTTCATTCCCATCGCCTCCAGAACTTGCTCCCGGATAGCAGCGTACCCGCCCTGTCCCTTCTTGCACTCAGCAGAGAGGGATTGGTACAGCTTGCCATCCAGGGAGAACAGAAGCATTTTGGCCATTTCTGAGTCGTTGCACTCATTAATGCCTGCTGCTTGTTCCACTTCCGTGAAGTGAACTGAGGGGTCTCCCTTGTGGGTGAGTTTGTTCAGGTGGTTTACCATAGCCCTAAGCTGTTGGGTACCGTGGGGAATCATGAATTGTCTTTCAAGGGACCCCAGGCCCACACCACCCCCGGGTGGGCCAAGCTTCTGCTGCCAAGCTGGGCACATCGGCCCCGGCTCCGACCTTTCCTGCATTTGTTTGCTCGCTTCTGCCTGCTGCCAAACCGAGTCAAAACCCGGCACCACAGGTGGTGGTGGTGTGCATAGAAACATAGAAGCATAGAAGATAGGAGCAGGAGTAGGCCATTCGGCCCCTCGAGCCTGCTCCGCCATTCAATGCGATCATGGCTGATCATCCAAATTCAGTACCCGGTCCCTGCTTTCTCCCCAAACCCCTTGATACCTTTAGCCTTAAGAAATATATCCAACTCCTTCTTGAATATATTTAATGTATTGGCCTCGATTGCCTTCTGTGTTAGAGAATTCCACAGGTTCACCACTCTCTGGGTGAAGAAATTCCTCCTCATTTCTGTCCTAAATGGCCTACCCCTTATCCTTAGACTGTGACCCCTGGTTCTGGACTCCCCGACCATCGGGAGCACCCTTCCTGCATCTAGTCTGTTCAGTCTTGTCAGACTTTTAAAAGTTTCAATGAGATCCCCTCTCATTCTTCTAAACTCCAGTGAGTACAAGCCCAATCGACCCAATCTCTCCTCATACATCATTCCTGTCATCCCAGGTATCAGCCTGGTGAATCTTCACTGCACTCCTTCCATGGCAAAAACATCCTTCCTCAGATAAGGCAACCAAAACTGCACACAATACTCAAGATGTGATCTCACCAAGACCCTGTACAACTGCAGCAAGACATCCTTGTTCCTGTACTCAAACCCTCTCGCTATGAAGGCCAACATACCATTTGCCTTCTTAACCGCCTGCTGCACCTGCATGCTTACCTTCAGCGACTGGTGCACAAGGACACCCAGGTCTCGTTGCACTTCCCCTTCTCCAAATCTATTGCCATTCAGATAATAATCTGCCTTCCTGTTTTTGACACCAAAGTGGATAACCTCACATTTATCCACGTTATATTGTATCTGCCGCGCTTCTGCCCAATCACCCAACCTGTCCAAATCACCCTGGAGTTTCTCGGCATCCTCCTCACAGCACACACGCCCACCCAGCTTTGTGTCATCTGCCAATTTGGAGATATTACATCTAGTTCCCTCGTCCAGATCATTAATATATATTGTGAATAGCTGGGGTCCAAGGACCGATCCCTATGGTACCCCACTAGTCACTGCCTGCCACTCGGAAAAAGACCCGTTTATTCCAACTCTTTGCTTTCTGTCTGCCAACCAGTTCTCTATCCAAATCAATACCTTGCCCCCAATCCCATGTGCCTTAACTTTACAGGCTAATCTCTTATGCGGGACCTTATCGAAAGCCTTCTGAAAGTCCAAATACACCACATCCACTGGTTCTCCCTTATCTATTTTACTAGTTACATCCTCAAAAAATTCCAGTAGATTAGTCAAGCATGATTTACCTTTTGTAAATCCATGTTGACTTTGTCCGATCCTGTCACTGTTTTCCAAGTGCTCTGCTATTACATCTTTTATAATGGACTCTAGCATTTTCCCCACTACCGATGTCAGGCTTACCGATCTGTAATTTCCCGTTTTCTCTCTACCACCTTTTTTGAATAGTGGGGTAACATTAGCTTCCCTCCAATCCATGGGTACTGTTCCAGATACCATCGAACGTTGGAAGATGATCAGCAATGCATCTACTATTTCTAGGGCCACTTCCTTATGTACCCTAGGATGTAGATTATCAGGCCCTGGGGATTTATCGGCCTTCAATCCCATCAATTTGCCTCACACCATTTCCCTACAAATACTGATTTCTTTCAGTTCCTCCTTTTCATCAGACCCTATGTTCCCCGACATCTCTGGGAGGTTATTTGTGTCCTCCTTTGTGAAGACAGAACCAAAATATGTATTTAATTGGTCTGCTATTTCTTTGTTCCCCATTATAAATTCCCCTGATTCTGACTGCAAGGGTTCTACGCTTGACTTCACCAATCTTTTTCTCTTCACATATCTTTAAAAGCTTTTACAGTCAGTTTTTATGTTCCCTGCAAGCTTACTCTCATATTCTATTTTCTCCATCTTAATTAATCCCTTTGTCCTCCTTTGTTGAATCCTAAACTGCTCCCAATCCTTAGGTTTACTGCTTTTTCTGGCCAATTTATATGTCCTCTCCTTGGATCTTATGCTATCCCTAATTTCCCTTGTTAGCCACGGTGGAGTCACCTTTTTTGTTTTATTTTTATGCCAAACTGGGATGAACAAATTCTGCAGTTCATCCATGCGGTCTTTGAATGTTTGCCATTGCCTATCCACCGTCAACCCTTTGAGTGACATTCCCCAATCAATCCTACCCAACTCGCGCCTCAGACCATCGTAGTTTCCTTTATTTAAATTCAGGACCCTAGTCTCTGAGTCAACTACTTCATTCTCCATCTTAATGAAGAATTCGATCATATTATGATCGCTCCGACCAAAGGGGCCTCGTACAACAAGATTGCTAATTAATCCTTTCTCGTTACATGATACCCAGTCTAAGATGGCCTGATCTCTGGTTGGTTCCTCGACATATTGGTCCAGGAAACCATCCTGTAAACACTCCAGGAGTTCCTCCTCCACAGTATTGTTACTAATTTGGTTAGCCCAATCTATCTGTAGATTAAAGTCACCCATGATGACTGTTGTGCCCTTATTGCACGCTTCTCTAATTTCCCTTTTAATGCCATCCCCAACCTCCGCATTACTGTTTGAGGTCTATATACCACTCCCTCTAACGTTTTCTGCCCCTTTGTATTTCTCAGTTCTACCCATACAGATTCCACATCATCAGAGCTAATATCCTTCCTTACAATTGTGTTAATCCATTCTTTAACCAGCAATGCTACCCCACCTCCCTTTCCTTTTTGCCTATCTTTCCTGAATATTGAATACCCCTGGATGTGGAGTTCCCAGCCTTGGCCACCCTGGAGCCATGTTTCCGTAGTCCCAATCAAATCATATTCGTTTACCTCTATTTGCGCAGCTAATTCATCCACCTTATTATGAATGCTCCTCGCATTAAGATACAAAGGCCTAGAAATTGGTTATAGCCCCGCTTGAGGCGTTAGAACTGGCGCTGTGCAAAGTTTATAGCCAGACGAAACTTATCGCCGCCTGGCGCGATATTGGGTTGCATCGCCCCCCAAAGGGGATTGAGGCGCGAATTCAGACATTGCACGGGCCTCCTAAGGCGCAAAACTTCCGGCGCTAACCAATATCGGCGCGGACGGGCGCAGCGCAGATGATCTCAATTACCGATAACCACGAGACTTCCAGGCGCCGGCCGGCTCTTAAAGGGGTGGGTCAGTCAGCCTCAGCTTCCACACTCATCGCCCTGTAGGCCTCAGAATTGGCGCTCGCCCTTCTCTGGCGCAAAAAACTTGGTCAAGATGGAGAAGGTGAGACAGAGAGCAGAGCGCTTCAGCACTGAGGCTCTGGAGCAGTTGGTGTCCGCAGTGGAGTGCCGTCGAGATGTTCTCTACCCTGACAATGACAGGAGGCCAAATCAAAAGGAGTACCGCCGAGCTTGGAGGGATGTTTGTCAGAGGGTCAACTCCAGCAGCATGGCGACCAGGAGCCCTGTTCAGTGCAGGAAGAAATTGAATGACCTCACTCGGGTCGTTAGAGTGAGTGTTGTTTATGCAAACTTCTGATTCCCTCCATCTGCACCTGACTTCATGGCTACAGGGTGCGCGATGCCCCAATGGCCATCTGTCAGCAAGCACCCATGGCCCTTTCTGGGCACACACATGCACATTTGACTCAAGGTGTCATGTAAGGGCTCTTGCACCATGGGGGGCATGAGATGATCACTCAGGGCATCGTGTAACAGAACTTCCCCTTCTTTCCCCTGCAGTCCAAGCTGGCGACGATCCGCAAGGACCAGCTTCGAACCGGTGGTGGACCGCCACAAGTGGTCACTCTCACAGATCTCGAGGAGAGAGTGCACCAGGTTCTTGGAGGACGTCTGAGTGGTCCTGTTACCACTGCAGCTGCCGACCCCATTGTCGACAGCGATGGTAAGGTTCTCACCTTTTACAGCTGTCTCCTTCCACTTGGTCCCCCCGCCAGCATGCTTTCTCATTGTGGAGCCATGTCATAGCCTTGCCGCAATCTGGCATGCCTTGCTGCCAACCTGTCCTTTTGCTAAAGCCACTCTTCCACCTCCCTGCTTTCAGATGCTGCATCACCAACTCGGGATCCGTGCCCTGAAGCTGCCAGTGCCAGTGCCTCCGGAGGTGAGGATCAGGAGGAAGCGGGACCATCCGTTCAGCCTCAGGGGAGCCTACACATCTGCAGACTGGGGATATTAGCTCCCTGGAGGGGAGGGGGGGGGGCTCTGATGAGGAGCCAGTTGCCGGAACAAGCGGCCTGCAGCTACGCGAGGGGGGTAGGCAAGTTCGGGTGCTGGCTCCCCGGAGGGCAAGGCAGGGAGCGATGACTGCTGCACAGAGTGCAGAGAAGGTGCGTAGTCTGGCTGAAATGAGCACCCAGGCCCGGCTCAGGCACACTGAGCTTATGGCTGCAGTGGAGAGGATGCCTCAGTCGATAGAAACACTGGCAAAGTGTGTGCTGGACTTTGGGGCAGCAATGGAGAGGACTGTCCAGGGATTCGGGGCAGCAATGGAGAGGACTGTCCAGGGCTTTGAGGCCGCTATGGAAAGGACTGTTCAGAGCTTCGGGCAATCCCTGGAAAGGTCTGTCCAGGGCTTGTCCGAGGCACTGGAACGGACTGCTCCGGCCTTGTCCGAAGCAATGGAAAGAACTGTCCAGGGCTTGTCCAAAGCACTGGCACCTGCCACACAGGTCCTTACTGCTGCCACACAGTCACTTGCTGGCCTCGTCAACACCCAGATTGCGGCAACGTGAACTCTCACTGCTGCCACCCTATCTGCATCAGCTAGGATCACCCCGGGCCCTTCCTGTACCACATGAGGCCAGGAATCAGTGAAGCAGTCGATTGTGATGGATGAGCTGAGCCGGTCCCCTCAGAGAGCCCGTGTGTCACCCGACCATGGTGCAGGTGTCCTCTCTCGGCAGGTGACCATTGCTCATGCCACCGCTGCTATGTCTGCAGTGCAGCTGCCACCACCTGCTTCCAGCCATGGCCAGATCAAGCAGCCAGCCTCCGCACCCTCCAAGCCCAGAGGTCGTCCAGGCCGTCCCTCAGGGGCTTCTGCGCTTCCAGACAGTCAGCAGGCGCCCCCCAGCCTTGATGCCGCCACTGGGGTTCAATTACGTAGGAGCAGCAGGGAGGGAAGGGGCCGACCGCGAAAGAGAAGTCGGTCTCCATCAAGGGGCCAGCAGTAGAGGGAGGTGCTGAGACATTTTGTTGCCCAAATTCAAGGACTCCCTCACCTGTTGTGATTGTTGGAAATGGTTTGTTTAGTTTTGCGGCTTTGCCAAAGAGTTAACTGTTATTTTGTTAGTTATGGTTTCTGTTGACATGACGTTGTTATGCTGGAAGGAAGGACTTTTTTGACAATAAAGAAAAGTTTTAATTTACACTGGTACTCGTAACTATTTACACGCATGGTGGCCTTCAGAGGCTTTGTACGATCCGAAGTGCGCAGGACGATTGACACCCATCATTCCGTCAGAGGGGCCTCGAACCGAGTCCTGATGAGCCTCTGACGGATGGCCCTTCCAGTTTCAGGAGCCCTCCCATCTTTCTCCTCCTCCTCCTCCTCCTCCTCGTCCGCCTGCTCTTCCTCCTCCTCCTCCTCCTCATCTGCCTGCTCTGCTGGACCTTGAGGGACAGCTGGCATTGGCTGGGTTCGTCGAATGGCCAAGTTTTGGAGCATGCAGCAGACGACGACGATGCGACCCACTTGCTCCGGCAAGTACTGCAGGGCTCCCCCCGAATGGTCTAGACAGCGGAAACGTTGTTTGAGCACACCAATAGTGTGCACCACAATGTTCCTGGTCGCCTGATGGCTGCTGTTGTACAGCTCTTCTGCCGGGGTGGCGGGCAAACGGAGTGGGGTCATGAGCCATGGGCAGAGAGGATAGCCCTTGTCACCAACAAGCCAGCCTCGTGGGTGAGCCGGCCCCTCAAAAAGGTCAGAAACTGAGGTCTGCCGCAGGATGAACGCATCGTGGCTGCTCCCAGGGAATTGCGCGTTGACTGCCATGATCATTTGGCGGTGGTCACAGACCAGCTGGACATTGAGGGAGTGGAACCCCTTGCGGTTGCGGAAGTCCTCAGGATTCAGTGACGGCGCCCGCAAAGCCACGTGTGTGCAATCAATCGCCCCCTGCACCATGGGGAAGTCCGCAATAGCAGCGAAGCCCTGCGCATGCTCCGCCTGCTTCTCCAGGGTCAGAGGGAAGGTGATGAATTGACGCCTTCTTCTATAAAGGGCAGCTGTCACTTGCCGGATGCAACAATGCACTGCAAACTGAGATATATTCGCAATGTCCCCAGTGGCTGACTGAAAGGATCCGCTGGCGTAAAAGTTGAGGGCAACAGTCACTTTGACGGCCACCGACAGAGAGGTCCTGCACCGTAGACGTGGCTGCAGATCCTCAGCAAGCAGGTGGCACAGCTCAGTCACAACCTCCTTACTGAATCGGAGTCTTCGCACACACTGCTCCTCCGACATGGCAAGGCATGACACCTGCTGCCTGAATACTCTCGCAGCGTATCTTCGGATTGGCCGACCTCCATTGCCACTCCTCCTTCTGGCCAATCCCGGCCCTCTCTCCCGCCGTCTCTGTGCCCCTTCAAAGTGCCCAGCCATGAGGACGTTCCCCTCCAAAGCAGCCCCCATTCCGATGCCAGACGGGCAACACGCTGTAATGTGTAGCGCTCCAACTGCTTCGGACAGGTCTGAAGGTCCCAAGTATTCGAAGGCTAAATCCAAAAAAAACTGCTCAACAGTAGCTCACCAACTCTCTCCAGCAATGATCACAATGAACAGGCCAAGTGGCTGCAGCTTTTATACAAGAGCTGTCCCCTTTAAATAGCGCCCCCGACTCCGAGAAGGGCCTGGGAACGTTCCATCGAACTGTCACTAATAGCGCTAGGCGGAAAGGTTCCGGGCGCCACCGAATATCCAGTCAGGGGCGTTGCACACTGAAATGATGTCATGATCTGCCTGCGCACGTGGGCGCGCGCTAACAGTTAGTGCAGGCGCTAAATGTATAGTCAATATGGGAGGTGTCGCTATCTTCATTGCGCCCGCCCAAACATTGGATAACGCCCCAAATTTCGGACTCATCGCTAATCGCTGGTGCTACCAACTGAATTTCTAGGCCAAAGCCTTCAGGCTTGTTTTTTTAACGCTCTTAGACCTATTAGAATTATTATTTACTGTGGCCATGTTTGATTTAAACCGTTGATTTCTCTGACACTTACTTTTGTTTTTCTCCTTCCTATCTTTTGCTTTTATCCTTGTTTCCCTTTCCTCTGTCTCCCTGCTCAGGTTCCCAACCCCCTGCCATTTTAGTTTAAACCCTCCCCAAGAGCACTCCTCCCTGTCCTCCCTACAGATTGCTTGTCCCTCCTGCTGCCCAACCGGGTTGTTCCCCGGCGCCACAGGTGTCGTCTGAACAGTTTCTCCTTCTACTTCGAGGTCCACCCGGGCCGCATCCGGGCTTACTAAGTATACCATGCCTTTTGCCCTGGACAGAGCAAGTTTTAAACTGTCGATCTGCTTTTGACAGGGGCCGTGATTTCCTGCTTCGAAATCCCTAGTGCTTGCTACCTTATAAGCTGCCTTCACGTCTCTGAACCTCTCCTCCTGTTCCTTTAACTGTCTGGTTAGGCAAGCATTCTCTTCTTTTAACACTAACTCATTGCTTTTAGCCTCGGTGACTTGACACCGAAAGTATTCTTGTTTGTTCCTATGTTTCTCTACTATCTGTAGTCTTTCTTGATTTTGGGTGTTTAATTCCTCTAACAATCCTTCCCCTGCTAAAGCCCTTGCTTGAGACAGCTGAGCTGATTCTCGCAGCTCTTCAGTTAGTGCCTCAATGCGCTTGTCTAAAAGCTCGATCTGTCGCAGGGTGCAGACCAACCAGATGGCCTTTTCCAGTGACTTTTTATAATCCTTGCTCTCAGCCCATTTGGCTGCAGCGTCCATGGGACGCTCAGCGTGTAACAGACTGGTCACCCATTTCTTTGTTATATTTACTTCCTTGAACACATAAGAGGAAATCCTCTCTTCCATCTTAGTTCTGTCCTCATAAACAGTGTCTACTGCATCACATCCCTTTTGCCAAGCTCGTGCCGCGGTCGCCATTCTGTAAGGGGTGGTGTGTGTGGTCAGCTTTGCCTCTGACTCCTGAGCGGTTCGAATCGCTCCCACTCCCTTGGTTCTAGACCTGGACTTATTTGGGGGTTGTAATGAAATTGCAGCAAACAACTGAATTTGATACAAGAACTTTGGTTTTTATTTGAGACAGGAAAATATACACAACACAATAATCTTATCACTCTAAAAAGGGGGAACACTTCAGAATATACGAGGGAGAATAACAATAGACAGAGTACTTCACCCCTCCCAATCCCACTACACTAACTAGGTTGGATTCCAGAGAACCAGGGAAATGCTCACCAAACGCAGGAATATTTTGTAGAGTGGGAAAAACTTGCAGATCTTCGGTTTCTTCCAGGTTGGTTTCTTGTTGGTCGCGGTGGCCCAGTATTACCTAGTTGTTGGTAATATTGTTAGTTGTTGGTTTCCTGGGGCCCTTGGTTGCCGTGATTCCTTTCCGTTCTCCTTCTGTCGATTGAATTGTCCCGAGGCTGATGCCTTTCGAATGAGCTGTGCCTCTTTCTGTGTCTGTCCGAACTGTACTGTTGACTTCAATTCACTGACTGCTGTTTCAATTCTCTGACTGTTTCTGTGTAAAAGCAGGCCTTAATTATACTGTTTTGAGGCTTTGCTTATCTGCCTGCCAAATCTTCTCTGGCTCATTGTTAATTTTGGTGGGCTTGTTAACTTTAATAGTTTTAAATTCTTATCGCGTTTCGGGGCTGGCCCCATCTATTTTTAATTGACTTTTAACTGGTTTCGGGATTGCTTCGAAATCAGTTTAAGTGTGCAAAGTGGTTTTGGATGTTTCTCTGAGTGGTTAATCTGTTGTTCGATTGTCTTCTCCTGCTGGGGTCAGGGTCTCTTTTGTTGATTAGTGGCATGTATTGTATTATTCATGTTCTTGATGGCCCTGTAGGTTTTTGGCGGGAACTGTCCTTCCGTGGGCCTATTGTCTTTATGTAGAATGACTGGCATGGTCCAGAACATTCCCAGACAATCTGGCTTTTGCCAATACTCAAACTGTCTGTCCCACAGTGCCCAACCCAGTTCCTTTGTTGCAGCTTTCCACAGGCCTGGACATGTCTTTTAAAATAGCCAATTCTTCCTGGGGTTTTGACTTTAAGTCCCTTTTGGCCCAATTTTTTTTAAGGCAGTCCAAAATCTCTCCTTTTCTTGGTTTGGGGGCATCTGTAGAATTTTGCGAGCCTTACAGCATTGAGTACAGCTAAGATCCTGGTCAGGGAAGTGTTCTCACGATGGGGACTACTGCAGTATGTGGGGTCCGACCAAGGGAGTCACTTTACTGGGCAGGTCATGCAAGAGACCCTCATGGTACTCGGTATCGAGGGGAAATGGCACGTTGCCTACAACCCGCAGTCATCATGTACTGTGGAGTGTTTAAACCGTACCATCAAAGAAAGGCAGCATAATGAGATGGGAGACTCACCCAAGCTGCTAGCAACTTGGGAAAACAGCACCGGAGTAACCGACTGCTGCTAGAACCCCGCAGGCACCACGAGTGGGAGATAGGGGATCAGGTCATGTTGAGGAATTTTGCCCGGTTAAGGAGTTTTGAACCATTGTACATGGGGCCGTACAGCATTTTAGACAAGGCTAGCCCCATGGTATATGTCATAAAGATGCCCCGCCGCACAAAGTGGTTCCACATTAGTCAATGTAAACTGTTTAAACCCGAGAAAGGGGAACGGCCAGCAAGGCTGAACCGCACTAAAGATACTCAGCCAGCATACTGACAGACTCACAGGCTGCACCGGTGGGGGCAGTGGTTTGTGTCACTGGAGGAGCTATCCCACCGATTAATTGGGACACACCCCCAGTAGCCGGAGCCCTAAGAAGGTCTCCTCGCACACCACAGCCTAAACCACCATGGTCACCAGTGTACCAGTTTAAACGGTTCAGCCCCAGAAGGGTCGCAACCCGAAAAGGAATGCCCAAGGGCAGGGAGCAGTCTAAGGACAGGGATCCCCAGCCTGCAGCCTCCAACGGTGAGGGACTCACAGGAGAGGTAGCATTGGGCAAGGAAAGCAAGAGGGGTTCCCAGCCTGCGGCCTCAGGCTGCAAGGAACCCACAGGACAGGACAGGGACTCAGCAGCCACACAGAAGGGGGTAGTGTGCTGCAGTACAGGAGGGCACATTCCCCCGATCATCTGGGATTCAGGGAAACTCCCAGTTGTTTTAAGAAGGACTCCCTGGGTCCTGCGCTACAGGCCACCTTATGCCCAGGCGTACAAGCTGCCCAGAAGCCGCAGAAGACAGAGGCCAAACAGGAATTAGCCTGGCCGACCAGAGACGGGCGGCGGATGTACATAGCTTTTCTGATGAATGTTAGGTGTTTTTACAGTTTTGGTAGTTTTAGGTTTATTATCATTTAATTATTTTACAATAAGTAAGTGTAATTTTTCGAGACTCGATCACTTGTCAAGCCAGAGAACCTTCTCGGGACATGGCTATCTGTTTTGTGTGTCCCTACAGAGAGGAAATCACCATGAGCAGGGTTCTGCTCCTGCTCGCCCTGGTAGGGGTGAGCATCAGTGACCGAGGTGACGTGGAGGACTCCCACATCTATGGGTGCCCGGGAGAGAGAGCACCAATCGTTACCGCTCGTGGTGGCAAATGGGGTTTGGAGGAACTCGCTATTTACTTCCATGAGGGAAGGTGGCCAGGATGGCTGGGGTCTAACTCGACACAATGCTCCAGCCAGATCGGGTTCACCTATGGGGACGCCTCCATCCCATGCCCCAGGGTACAGGTCGTGGCCACACGGGTCATTGTCACTGAGGGGAAATGTGTGTGCCTCACATGTAAAGGTCGGATTCCCCTGGAGAGGTGGTGGTGGCTCAGGAAGCTGAGCAGGGACATAGGGGACCGTACAGCCGACTGGGAATGACTGGGGAACGACACCCACTGGACGATAACAGGGACCCAAGGGGGAGTGAGTGTGTGTTGGGATAAGTGGTGGGAGTCGGTACAGGGAATCTATATCTGCATGTGGGGATCAGAGGGAGAGCCTACCTCACAGGCATATCCATCATCTTCTCCAGACATTGGCAAGATACCGGGAAGGGGATGGGGTGGGATTCTAGCCTGCATGCCAGCGCGGTCCCACACTCCCCGATCCCAGTCAATGCCACCGAACTCATGGCACGCACCCGAATGCCCCTGTCCACAACCCCGACATCACGGACAGTAATAGAGAGGTGTCCTAACACCACCAATGGACCAGGGAATGGGTTAGTGCTAGTGCCAACCGAAAAGGTACTATACCAGGGGGTACACTATGCAGTAGCTTCAGTTATCCTAAACCTTACCGAAGTACACTTACCTGAATGGTGCCATAAGGAGACAGAACAGTTATACCAGGCCCTACTAAAGGAAATGTTTAGGACATTTTACGAATTTGACTTTGCCAACATAGACAAAGCAGAGCTATACACTTTACACGCTGAGTCACGCTAGAACAGAAGACAGTCGAGATAGGGGCCAAGATCTTGGATATCATAGTTCCACTCTGGTGGGATATTTTTGAAAATATAGAGGTCCCTTCTTGGAGCAGAATGGCTTCTCACATTTTAGTAGTCTGCCAGCTCGGTATAGTTTTCTACTTACTATGCACAAAGTACAAATGGGAAGGACAGAATGCTCCGATCCCTACATGAGAGAGCATGGGACAAGCATCAAAATAAAGTCTATGACCAGGTATGAGATGAGCCTTAATAATTATTAAAAATAAAGGTATTTAAAAAAAATATATGTACCATATTTTCCAAGTGGTGCAGGGGTGTTGGACCCCCTCCGGGCTTGGTTATGAATGTAACTGAATTTCCTTGCCTTTGTATGTATCTGAACACTACACCTAAAGGAGAATGTGTGTTTTTGGGTTTTAGATAGGTAAAATACAGGGGAAGGTTGACTCTCAGGGACCAGGAATTTTGCTCACCCAGTATGATACTCTAATGAGTAAAGTATCACAGGGGGGATGGTAGGATGCTCAAAATTAACAGATCCCCCAAAACGAAGGAATACCCTATTAAAAATTGACTTTGGACATGTTCAGGATTGTACAGAAAAAGGCTGTTCCCGAATTTGGGATCTACCTATGCAGTAGCCAGTTTGAGTATACGAGGTAGGCAAACTGTCTGGGGGAACTATAAACATCACTCGGCCCCTATCAAGAAATTTACATTCTAACAATAGACCCACGGAAGAACAGCCTCACAGAACCCATCCAAAATCATGCATAAATACAAATCGCTTCACCAACCTACAAAGAATCTCAGGCCCCACAGGAAACTCAAAGCACTGAGGACATTTCACTACAATTAAATAAGAGCTCAACAGCTCAGGAAAACCATCCCGAAACCACTTCTCACATTTTTAAACTACTTCAACAGCTCAGGGAGCCATCCCGATACCGCTTAAACAATTAACACAAATCAATGTTAACTAGCCCGCCAAAATCTAACAATAAACCTAAACTGATTTGGCGTGCAGATTAGCAGGCCTCAATTAGTATAATTGGAGGCCTGTTCAACAGTTCGAAACTACATCAACACCATCGGAAGGAGAGCAACAGTTCCAAGTTCAAGAAGAGCCATCATCGAGTAACATCAAGATCAAGGAGCAGGCATCTCGAAGCAGTTCTCTCTCTCAAAGAAGTAACACACCATCGGACACCTCACGGCACCAAGGGCCCCAAGAAACAACCAACTGAATATTACCCTCAGCCAACCGGGTAATATTGGGCCACCGCGACCAACGGAAAACCAACTAAGAAGAAAAACGAAGATTCACAAGTTTTTCCACTCTACAAACTATTCCTGACTTACCCCTGGGTAAGATTTTATTCAAAAGACTGTAAGCCCTATTTCTAACCATAGAAAATTGGGGTACTCACCTGATAGATCCAATACGCAGCCTACCGCATCAGCGGACTCGCGAAGACTGACCTTTTACGCAGGTGAAGTCCTCTACCACATCCGGGGTATGGCAGGCCCCAACTGACAGAACTAGCGAACCCCGAAATCGCAAACCAGCTCAACTGTCAAGGAGTCATTTGGTGAGAATTATCCCTGGTCCTTTCAGAGCCTAACTTAGCTAGTAAGGTGGGATTGGGAGGGGTGAGATATTTGTCTACTGTAATTTTCCCTCGTGTATGTCGAAGTGTTTCCCCATTTTATTAGAGTGTTATTAATGTGTTGTATTTTCTTTTCTCAAATAAAATTCAAAGTTCTTGCACCAAAATCTGTGGTCTGCAGCACTTTTATCAGAACCCTCAAATAAGTCCAAGGTCTAGAACTAAGGGAGTGGGAGCGATTCGAACCATTCATAAGTCAGAGGTGAAGCTGACCCCAAACACCACCCACTACAACACTCACAGGAACACACATCTTCACTCTGTGCACACTGACAGAAGCACACAGATTCACTCTGTACACACTCACAGAAACACACAGCATCACTCTGTGCACACTCACAGAAACACACAGCATCACTCTGTGCACACTGACAGGAACACACAGCTTTACTCTGTGCACACAGACAGGAACACACAGCTTCGCTCTGTGCACACTAAGAGAAGCACACAACTTCACTCTGTGCACACTCACAGGAACACACAGCTTCACTCTGTGCACACTCACAGAAACACACAGCTTCACTCTGTGCACACTGACAGGAACACGCAGATTAACTCTGTGCACACTCACAGGAGCACACAGCTTCACTCTGTGCACACTGACAGAAAAACACAGCTTCACTCTGTGCACACTCACAGGAACACAGAGCTCCACTCTGTGCACACTGACAGGAACACACAGCTTCACTCTGTGCACACAAGTAGGAACACACAGCTTCAGTCTGTGCACACCTACAGGAACACACAGCTTCACTCTGTGCAAACTGACAGGAACACACAGCTTCACTCTGTGCACATTGACAGGAACACACAGCTCCACTCTTTGCACACTCACAGCTTCACTCTGTGCGCACTGACAGGAACACACAGCATCACTCTGTGCACATTGACAGGAACACACAGCTACACTCTGTGCACACTCACAGGAACACACAGATTCATACTGTGCACACTGACAGTAACACTCAGCTTCACTCTGTGCAGACTCACAGGAACACCGAGCTTCACTCTGTGCGCACTGAAAGGGACACAAAGCTTCACTCTGTGCACATTGACAGGAACACACAGCTTCACTCTGTGAACACTCACAGGAACTCAGAGCTTCACTCTGTGCACTCTAACAGGAGCACACAACTTCACACTGTGCACTGTAGGGGCAGGTGTGTGGATCAGCTTCCCCTCTGACTTCTGAATGGTTCAAATCACTCCCAGTCCCTTGATTCCAGACCTTGGGCTTATTTGGGGGTTGTGACAAAAGTGCAGCAGACAACTGGTTTTGGTGCAAGAAACTTTGATTTTTATTCAAGAAAAAAAATATAACACAGCAATCTTCTACTCTAATAAAAATGGGGAACACTTCGATACATACGAGGGAAAATACAGTCGAAAAATACCTCACCCCTCCCAATCCTACTTCCTAGCTAAGTTGGACTCTAGAGGGCCAGGGATAATGCTCACCAAAATGAATCCTTGACAGTTGAGCTGGTTCACGGTTTCGGTGTTCGCTGGATGTGTTGGTCGGTGTCTGCCATACCCTGTACGCGGTAGAGGACTTGGACTATCTGCTGGTTAGTCTTCGCAAGTCCGCTGATGTGGTAGGGTGCGTTCTGGATCTATGGGGTGAGTACCCACTTTTCTTCTGTAGAGATAGCGTTTAGAGTTCCTTTTAAGTAAAAATCTAACCCGGGGTAAGTCAGGAATAGATTGTAGCGTGCAAACTTTTGAATCTTCGTTTTTTCTCCTGAGTTGTTTTGCTTTGGTCGCGGTGGCTCAATATTACCGAATTGGTTGGTGTAATATTATTTTGGTAGTTTCATATGGCTCTTGTTGCCATGGGGTGTCCGACGATGTCCTGGGTCACTGAAGCTGTTGAACTTGGGTGTACGGTAGAATGCTGCCCCATTTCGATGCTTCGGTTTCTCTTGTGTGTTGATTCTGGGGCGAGCTTTCTGAGAGAGAACTTCTTGAGTTGTCTTGAACTTCTGGAGAGTTGACTTTCTTTAGAAAACAGGCCTTTAATTATACTAATTGGGTCCTCCTAATCTGCGTGCCAAATCAGTCCCGGTTCATTAGTACGATAGCAAAATACTGCAGATGCTGGAAATCCGAAATAACAACAGAAAATGCTGGAAAAACTCAGCAGGTCAGGCAACATCCGTGGAGAAAAATTTGAGTTGACGTTTCAGGTCGAAACCCTTTTTCAAAACTGGAGAGGAAATAAAATAGATCGAAGGCAGGGCTGCGATCGAACAAAAGAAGTAAAAGAGACATTAAAAGGTATTCAAAACCAGACGAGATGGTAATAGGCCAGTGGAGACAAAAGACAGCTGAGATTAGGTGTGAAGTGTACTGGCAGGATGAGAGACTGTGGTGTATGTAACCTGTTCCACCTTAAGAGAACTTAAGCCTGGTCCACCTTAAGAAAGGTGTATTGTATTCAGTATAGTCCGACCTCCAACCAGTAAAGACCTGTTGAGTTTACTCTTGTGGTCTGTGTAGTAATTCTCACTATAACACACAGACTTAACAGTGGCGACGAGTCCGATTCTTACCCTGCTGCAGTAATTTCCACAGCGACTTCGTCCACAGACAGGACGTCGAAGAGAGGTTTCCACCCTCATCACTTACGGGAAGACACGTCGAGCGGCAGGCATCGAGCAACCGGAGTGCAGAAGACATCCTGACCTCGAAGCCTCCATCAGTGACTGTCAGCTTCTTCTACTACCTCGTGGTGGGTAAGCTGGGCAGCGACGCAACAGAAAGTCAACCGCGTTGGCTGTACAGACGGGGCTGGGAAGACGGAGGAATAAGGGCGGTGAGGTCGATCGTGACCAGAGATAAGGGCCGGGCCGCTTTCGAGCGAGAGGCGCAGCGCGGGACATCGATCGCGACCGGAGATAAGGGCTGCATTCGGGCTAAAGGCGCAGCGTCTGGGGAAACTGAAGGCGCGAGAGGCGCGGTGAAGCGGAGACAGCGTCGGGGGACGGGTGAAGACTGCCAAGCGTGGGAAAACCGCCATTTTGTGGGCGGAGGACGACGGCAAGAGCGGGAAGCTGCCATCTTAGATAACATTAAAAATACGATAAATTGCTACGATGCCTAAACATGGGAACATTAATGCCTTCGACAGTGATATAGAAGACTGGGCTATGTATGTAGAACGCATACAAAACTATTGTAAGGCAAATAAAATTCCCGAGACAGATAAAGCACTAACATTACTAAACTTAATGGGTGCGAAGACATACGGGCAATTGAAACACCTGTTATCACCAGATGAACCGGCGGATAAGACGTTCGAACAGATTGTTACTGTCCTAAAAAATCATCTTAGCCCCACGCCGCTGATGCTAGCGGAACGATTTAAATTTTATGATAGAAGACAGCGGCAAAATGAAAGTAATGCTGAATATTTAATGGAATTACGTAAGCTAGCAAAATATTGTCAGTTTGGAACGGGACTGACAGAGGCACTTCGAGATAGATTTGTGTGTGGTTTATTTAAACAGGATACACAAAGGCGACTGCTCGAGGAGAATGAGCTGTCTCTCGAGAAGGCGGTCACTATGGCAGCAGCACACGAGGCCGCAGTGAGAGGCACAGCAGTAATGCAGCTACGGCCACCGGAACTCGGTACAAACAAATTGGGTTTGAGTTCTGTCAGATGTTATCGTTGTGGAAAGACAACGCACGATCAGAACCAGTGTTGGTTTAAAAACCAAGAATGCAGAACGTGTGGCAGGTTTGGCCACATAGCTAAAGTATGCCGGTCAGGAAAGAAGACCAGCAATAAAAAGTCACCGCAAGGAAAATATGCAAAGGTACACAAGGTGACAAAGAACAGTTTGACTGAACAGAAGTCAGATTCAGACGCTAGCAGTAATGAACTGGATAGCTTAAGAATACACAACGTTGGTAAGGATACAGACCTCCAGACAATTTGGGTCACTCTTAAGATAGCAGGAGTCCAAGTAAAAATGGAATTGGACACTGGATCGACATTGACGGTCATGAATAAGAAAGATTACAGAAGGTTATTCCAACATATTCCCTTACAGGATACGGAGATTATATTGAAAACGTACACGGGGCAAAGAGTGTACCCCATCGGAAAAATAGAGGTAGAAGTGGTCCACAAGGGCGAAGGAAGCCAAGTAATGGACTTATATGTGCTACCTAAAGGAGGTCCACCACTACTAGGACGGGAGTGGATTAGGAAAATGAATATGGACTGGCACTCCTTGAAAGCACTAATGGTAGACTCCGGGGAAACAGCTGTCAAACCTAAACGATTGTCCAGAATATTGGATGAGGCTAAAGAGGTGTTCCAGCCGGGACTGGGAACACTGAGAGGAATTACGGCAAACATCAAGATTGATGAACATGCACAACCAAAATTTTTTAAAGCCAGACCGGTACCCTATGCAATACGACCTGCGGTTGAAGCGGAGCTGGAAGCACTAGAACGTTCAGGGGTACTGTCTAAAGTAGATTGGAGTGAGTGGGCTACGCCCATTGTTCCTGTTATGAAACGTCCTGCGAACAATAAGCCAGGAGATCCAGGGAAGGTTCGCATCTGTGGAGATTTCAAGATCACCGTTAATCCGGTGCTTCACACGGTGCAGTATCCGCTTCCACGGATTGAGGATATTTTTGCTTCACTGTCTGGCGGGAAACACTTCACCAAGATAGACCTGGCGCAGGCGTACTTGCAGATGGAGGTTGAAGAAGAGTCACGCCAATACCTCACGATCAACATGCATCGAGGGTTGTACCGGTACAATAGGCTGGTTTTTGGCGTGGCATCTGCTCCAGCAATTTGGCAGAGGGCCATGGAGCAGGTATTACAGGGAATTCCAGGCACACAATGTTACCTGGACGACATTCTGATCACAGGTGATGGTGATGAACAGCATCTCGCTAACTTGGAACTGGTGCTCAACAGACTGAAAGAGTATGGACTTAGGGTAAATCGGCAGAAATGTGAGTTCTTCCAGAAGCGGATCTCGTACTGTGGTCATGTCATTGACCGGGAGGGGCTTCATAAGTCTCCTGACAAGATAGCGACAGTTGTAAAGGCTCCCGCTCCGGAGAATGTCTCTCAGTTGAGGTCGTTTCTAGGATTAATTAACTACTACCATAAATTTCTGCCAAATCTATCCACGGTGCTGCATCCGTTGAACGCTCTTTTACAGAAAGGGGTACCATGGGACTGGGGCGAAAACTGTAAGAAGGCATTTCGCAAAAGCAAAGAATTGATCACCTCAGAGGAAGTGTTGGCTCACTTCAACCCGACACTGCCTATTCGGTTGGCTTGTGATGCTTCTCCATATGGTATTGGGGCAGTACTCTCACAATTGCCAAATGGTACGGAAAGGCCAGTCGCGTTTGCATCCAGATCATTGACCTCCGCTGAGCGCAACTATGCGCAGATCGATAGGGAGGCCCTTAGCCTTGTATGGGGAGTGAAGAAGTTTAATCATTACCTACAGGGCCAAAAATTCACACTTCTGACGGACCATCAACCGTTGGTGTCCATTTTTAACCCTAAGAAGGGTGTTTCGGTGATGACAGCACAGCGTCTCCAGAGATGGTCTCTTTTCTTAGGGGCACATCAATATCAGATAGAATTCAAAGGTACGAAACAGCATGGCAATGCTGATGGCCTGTCGCGCCTGCCACTACCTGAAGATGAAGACACGACGGAAGTTGACTCTGTTGAGTTATTTCATTCGACCATTATCGAGTGTTTACCTGTCACCAACGCAAGTATTGAAAGAGAAGCCAGGAACGACCCGACACTGTCCAGAGTCTACGAGGTGACAGTGAAAGGATGGCCAACACGGGGTGATCCTCTGTTACCGGCATTCTCGGCAAGGCGAGACCAGCTGTCCGTCTGCCATGGTACTTTGATGTACGGGACAAGAGTGATTATTCCTCCCAAGTTAAGGGAAAGAGTTTTAAAAGAACTACATGAAGGTCATCTGGGGGGAGTTAAAATGAAAAGTCTTGCTAGGGCTTACGTATGGTGGCCGGGTATTGACCAACAGATTGAGGAGTTAACGAAAAGCTGCGCTGGGTGTCAAAAAGTGCAAAATGCACCTCCGATAGCACTGCTACACCCATGGGAATGGCCTTCAGCCCCATGGCAACGCGTACACATTGACTTTTCTGGTCCATTCATGGACTCCATGTTCCTAATCGCGGTGGACGCACATTCCAAATGGCCAGAAGTCATCAAGATGAACACCACTACTTCAGAAAAGACAATTGCGGTGTTAAGAACAATATTCGCAAGGAACGGATTGCCAGAACAGATCTGTTCGGACAATGGACCACAGTTTGTATCGGAAGAATTCCAACAATTCTTAAAGAAGAATGGAGTTAAACATTATACCTCTGCCCCATATCATCCGGCGACAAACGGGTTGGCTGAAAGATTTGTCCAGACATTCAAAAAGGCTATTAAGGCCATGAATGATGATCAGATTCCGCTGCAACACAAGGTCGATAAGTTCCTGATGTCATATAGAAACGCCGATCATGCCGTGACTAACCAAAGTCCTGCTATGATGTTTTATAACAGGAGGTTGCGGTCCAAGTTGGACTTGTTAAAACCAAATGTGCGGAGGGAAGTGGAAAACAAACAGTTTCGGCATATTAACAGCAAGACCACTCGAACTTTCGACGTAGGACAACCAGTGATGGCAAGGGGCTATGGAAACGACAAATGGCAGTCCGGAACAATCCGGGCCAGACAAGGACCTCTGATGTACACCGTAGATATTGGTCATAATGTGATAAGGCGTCATGCAGATCAACTGGTAGAGTCGAGAGCAAGGGTCGAACCCATGGGTGTGACAGAGACAGCTGTGGAAGACGTTCATGAACCTGAAGCATCTACCTCGGCCGAGAATGTATTTGATGATGATGACACCCAATACATTGGCAACCAACTAGAGGAGGCACCTCAACAACAAGAATCAGAGACCACTGAAAGGCGTTATCCAAGCCGAATCAGAAAGCCTCCTGAGAGACTGAACCTTTGAACTGTTATACCTGAAGTTATATATGTATATATGTTATGTTTATTTGGGGATATGACTGTTAAGCTAAAAAGGGAGGATTGTGGTGTGTGTAACCTGTTCCACCTTAAGAGAACTTAAGCCTGGTCCACCTTAAGAAAGGTACTACTTTCTTTGGCTGCTGTATACGTAATACCGGGGGTGACCACACCGGTATATAAGCACAGTGTAATAATATTGTATTCAGTATAGTCCGACCTCCAACCAGTAAAGACCTGTTGAGTTTACTCTTGTGCTCTGTGTAGTAATTCTCACTATAACACACAGACTTAACAGAGACAGCTGCCAGGTGAGAGAGAGAAAAAAAGGAAAGGGTGGGGGGGGGGGGGGGGGGTTGGTGGGGGAAAGGAGGACCCAAAACAAAGGGGTGGAAAAAAATATAAGTAAAAAAGTAATAGGGGCCGAGGTTATGATCTGAAATTGTTGAACTCGATATTGAGTCCGGAAGGCTGCAAAGTGCCTAATCGGAAGATGAGGTGCTGTTCCTCGGGTTTACGTTGAGCTTCCGTGGAACAATGCAAGAGGCCAAGGACGGTGAGGTCCGAGTGGGAATGGAGCGGTGAATTAAAATGACAGGCGACCGGAAGCTCGGGATCACCCTTACGGACTGAACGGAGGTGTTCCGCAAAGCGGTCACCCAGTCTGTGTTTGGTCTCCCCAATGTAGAGGAGACCGCATCGTGAGCAGCGAATACAGTAGACAGCGAATACAGTATACTAAAAAGGGTTTCGACCCGAAACGTCAACTCAAATTTCTCTCCACGGATGTTGCCTGACCTGCTGAGTTTTTCCAGCATTTTCTGTTGTTGTCCCGGTTCATTGTTTGATTTGGGCAGGCTCATTAAGGTAACTTGAGTAAAAAATGTGAAAAATGGTTTCGGGATGTTGTACTGTTTAGTCAATGAGTTGTTGATCACCTAGTTCATTGTCATAGTTATATTCTGGTTTTGAGTATCCTGTCTGAGCCTAAGATTTCTATGTAGGTTGGCGAGGTGATTTGCATTATGCATGTTTTGGATGGGTCCTGTGTTTTGGGTGTGGACTGCTCCTTCGTGAATCGATTGTTAGGATGAATTGAGGTTACACAGTTCCCCAGACAATTTGATTTACTCCAATATCCAAACTGCCTTTACAGAGGTTGATCCCATTTCCTATTGCAGCCTTTTCTTGAGGTTACACATGTTAAGTCCGTGAATGATTGAGACACGGACTAGCAGGAGAGAAAGCAAACAGATCTTTACTGGTGGAAGTCAATAACGAAACTAAACAACAGAGGCTCTCTAGCGCCTTTCATACAGGGGTGGTCACTGCCGGTACTGCAGTCTGAGACCAGTTATTCTCTTAAAGGTACATACACAACAATTCCTCCCCTTTTAGATAAACAGTACATAACATTCATTTAACAACTAAATGATAACGAATTACAATCACAATTACTGTTGCTAGATACATTGGTTAAGTTTAAGCAATTATAAGTTCAGTCTTTGAGGAGGCTTCCTGATTCTGTCTGGATAACGCCTCTTTGGGGTAACAGGTTCTTCTGGCAATGTTGAGTCGGAATCAATGTCGTTGTTTGGTTCATCTGCTTCCAATATTACTGGTTCTGCGGTAGCTGCAATTGGAACGTTGATTTCATTACCAGGTGTATCAGATCGTGGTGTGGAGTTGACGTTTTCCAGTGACTCTAGAATCTGGTCAGCATGGCGTCTTACAATGCTCTCCCCAACGTCCACGGTATACATGAGAGGTCCTTGTCGTGTACAAATCGTTCCTGGCTGCCATTTCTCAGTGCGGTAGTCCCGGGCCAAAACTAGTTGCCCTATCTTAAAACTCCTGGTCGGCCTTTCATTCATATTCTGAAACTGCCTGTTCTCCACATCTCTTCGGATGTTTGGCTTAACCAAATCCAAGCGGCATCGTAGTCTTCGATTGAAGAACATCATGGCTGGAGTTTGGTTGGTAACCGCATGTGTCGCATTCCGGTAGGCAAACAAGAAGTTGTCCACCTTGTGTTGTAGGGGTATCTCTTCATTACACATTGCCTTGATAGCCTTCTTGAATGTTTGGACAAACCTCTCGGCCAATCCATTAGTGGCTGGATGATATGGGGCAGATGTGTAATGCTTAACACCATTGTTCTTTAAGAACCTCCGGAACTCTTCAGACCCAAACTGTTTTTCCATTGTCAGAGCAAATCTGTTCAGGCAGCCCATTCCTGGCGAATATGGTTCGTAAAACTGTGATAGTTTTTTCCGTGGTGGTTGAGGACATTTTTATTACCTCTGGCCACTTTGAATGTGCATCCACCGCAATTAAAAACATCGAGTCCATGAAGGGACCAGCAAAATCAATGTGCACCCTTTGCCATGGAGATGAGGGCCACTCCCATGGATGCAGAGGAGCTTGTGGTGGGGCGTTTTGGACCTTCTGGCATCCTGCACAGCTCTTGGTCATCTCTTCGATTTCTCTATCGATTCCCGGCCACCACACAAACGCTCTGGCTAAGCTCTTCATTTTTACCCCACCCAGATGAGCCTCATGAAGCTCATTGAGCACTCTATCCGTCAACTTAGGTGGAATTACTACTCTGGATCCACACATCAAGGTTCCTCTGCACACTGACAGCTGTTCTCTTCTCGGCGAGAATGCTGGCAGCAGTGGTTCGCCATGTGCTGGCCATCCCTTCACCGTTAAATCATAGACCCGTGATAGTGTCGTGTCATTCTGTGTTTCCTTTTCTGTTTGCATTCGTCACAGGAAGACATTGGACTATGGTCGAGTGGAATAACTCCATTGGATCCACTGCAAGGTCTTCTTCTTCCACCGTCGGCAACGGTAGACGTGACAATCCATCAGCATTTCCATGATTGAACTTCTTCACCCCCCACACTAGGCTGAGGGCCTCTCTGTCAATCTGGGCGTAGTTACGCTCGGCAGAAGTTAACGAGCGTGACGCAAAAGCTATCGGCCTCTCCAAACCATCAAGGAACCTATGTGACAGTACCGCCCCAATGCCGTAGGGAGACGCATCACACGCCAGCCTGATTGGCAGTGCTGGGTTGTAGTGAGCCAATACTTCCTTTGAAGTGATTAAGTCCTTACTCTTCCGAAAAGCACGCTTACAATCATCGCTCCATTTCCATGCTACCCCCGTTCGTAGCAGGGCGTTCAGTGGGTGCAGAATTGTCGACAAATTCGGCAAAAACTTATGATAGTAATTCACCAACCCGAGGAATGACCTCAGTTGCGACACATTTTCAGGCGCTAGGGCCTTAACAACTGCTTCAATTTTGTCAGGGGACTTATGTAACCTCTCTTCATCAATCACGTGGCCACAATACAATATCTGTTTCTTAAAAAATTCGCACTTGGGGCAGTTGGCTCACAGCCCATGTTCCCGTAGTCTAATGAGCACCTGTTCTAGGTTGTTAAGGTGTTCACTGTCATCTTCACCTGTTACAAGGATGTCGTCCAAGTAACACTGAGTCCCCGGAATCCCTTGCAGGACTTGTTCCATCGCTCTTTGCCATATCGCCGGAGCCGATGCTACTCCGAATACCAATCGATGATACTGGTAAAGACCTTTGTGAGTGTTTATCGTGAGATACTTCCTAGAGGACTCTTCAACCTCCATCTGCAAATGTGCTTGTGCCAGGTCAATTTTTGTAAAACGCTTTCCTCCAGACAGCGAGGCGAAGATGTCTTCTATCCTTGGAAGAGGATATTGTACTGTGCGAAGGACAGGGTTCACCGTCACCTTGAAATCCCCACAGATGCGAATCTTCCTTGGCTCTCCGGACTTATTGCTTAACGTTTTCTTCATGACAGGAATGATGGGTGTCACCCACTCGCTCCAGTCGACCTTAGACAACACGCCCGCCTTCTCCAGATTCTCCAGCTCTGCCTCGACAGCTGGGCGAATTGCCTATGGTACCGGTCTCGCTTTGAAAAACTTGGGAACTGCATTCTCTTCTATTTTTATCGAGGCGGTAACGCGTTTAAGCGTGCCCAGTTCTTGTTGAAATACCTCTTTGGCGTTAGCTCAGATTGTTGACAATCGTCCAGGAGTGACGTCTTCATCTTTTTTACCGTCCACCGTCATTGCATGAATGGAATGCCAATCTAAGTTTATCTTCCTGATCCATTCCCGTCCCAATAACAGTGGTCCACCATTTGGTAGTATGTAGAGATACAATTTCCGCATTTTCTTGCCATTGTATTCGACAGGCACCCTTATTTTTCCTCTGGGGTATGCTTTTTGCCCTGTATACATCGTCAAGACGATGGATGTCTCTCTCAAGGGTATGTGTGAAAATAGCCGCTCGTAGTCTCGTCGATTCATGACGGTTAGCGCTGATCCTGTATCCAATTCCATTTTAACTTGGGACCCTGCTATCGTGAGGGTGACCCAAATGGTTCGGTGATCCTCTTTTGAGATTACATTGTAAAGTTTGAGACAGCTTAATCTCCTGTTCTCGGATTCACTATCGCTCATCTGGTCTTCGGAACTACTGTCCGTCATCTTTTGTACTTTCTTGTACGGTTCCTTAGTAGCCTTTTTGTTGTCGCTGGTCTTCTTCCCAGACCTACAAACTCGTGCAATGTGTCCAATCTTCCCGCATTGTCTGCATATTTTGTCTTTGGACCAGCAGTCCTTCTGGTCATGGTTAGTTCTGCCGCAGCGATAACATTTTGCAAATCCCCGTGTCATTTCGTGGGTGCCGTATTCCTGTGGTTTTTGTTGAATTTCTGCAGCTCCCCTGGTTGCTGCTTCATACGATACTGCCACGCTGAAAGCCTTATCTAGCGTCAGCTCTTTTTCTGCGAGTAACTTCTTCTGTGTTCCTTCACTCAGGAGTCCACAGACAAATTTGTCCCGTAGGGTATCTGCCAGTCCTGCTCCGAACTGGCAGTGCTTTGATAGCTTGCGTAGTTCCGTAAGATACTCAGCATTGCTCTCATCTTTGTGCTGAGTTCTCCTGTGGAATTTAAATCTTTCTGCTATCAACAGCGGTGCAGGGTTTAAGTGTTCCTGTAGAACAGCAACAATTTCGTTAAAACTCTTCGCCTTCAGTTTGGCTGGAGTAATCAGATCCCGCAATAGGCCGTACGTTCTAGCGCCTATTAAGTTTAGCAATATCGATGCCTTTTTCCCGTCTGCTATTTCGTTTGCCTCGAAATATACCTCGACTCTTTCCACATACGTGGTCCAGTCCTCTAATGTATTATCAAAAGCAGTGATACAGCCAGCCTTCGGCATCTTGCAAATCTAAAATGGCGCCTCCCGCGCTTTGCCTTCTTCCCCGATTTAACAAAATGGCACCTCCCGCGCTTTGTCTTCTTCCCCGCTGTTGTTAGCGCTGCTTTTCACGGTTTCCTGCGCATTAAATATTGATTCTTTTTCTTTTATTTTTTTCCCGTCGTGGAGCGGACCCTCTGGGACACTTCCCTCCCTCTTCTTAGGTCCGAACGCTGCCCGGCTTCGAAACACCGGCCGCGCCCTGTATGCTCCACCCTCGCTCTCTCTCTTTGCTTCCCGACTCGCTGCCCGGCCTCGTTGAAAGGCCACCCGATTGAGCTTCAGCCCGCCGCAGCCCAGGAAGGATCAGAGCACTACCTGCCACCAGCCCGATTAGCTGGGAAACCACGGACCGAGGAACCCAGCCTGGCTCTGGACAATCTCTCCTGCAAGTTTTGAACCCGATGATTGATGGTCGACGCCCGTTTCTCGAGTTTCAATGGACTCTATTTTTTTTTTCTTCTTCAACAGCAACGTCGTTGGAGCTGCTGCCGAGTTGCAGGTAAGTACGTTTCTTACTCGTCGCCAGTGTTAAGTCCGTGAATGATTGAGACACAGACTAGCAGGAGAGAAAAAAAACAGATCTTTACTGGTGGAAGTCAATAACGAAACTAAACAACAGAGGCTCTCTAGCGCCTTTTATACAGGGGTGGTCACTGCCGGTACTGCAGTCTGAGACCAGTTATTCTCTTAAAGGTACATACACAACAACACAGTTCCCCAGACAATTTGATTTCACTCCAATATCCAAACTATCCTTACAGAGGTTGATCCCATTTCCTGTTGCAGCCTTTTCTCCCTGTACAGGTCCAAACATGCCTTTTTATTTTATCATCTGAAACTTGTTTAGAAAGAGTCCAAAGTCATTGTCCTTAGGGTTTTCTTCTAACTTTGGGGGCTCTGTGTATTTTGAGAATCTTACAGTCCCCCCTGTGATACTTTACTTGCTAGAGTGTCATACTAAGTGAGCAAAATTCTTGATCCCTGAGAGCCAACCTTCCCCCTGTAGTTTACCTATCTAAGACCCACAGCATACATTCCCCTTTAAATGTAGTGTTCAGATGCATACACAGGCAAAATTCAGTTACATTCAAATCCAAGCGCGGAGTGGCTCCAACACCCCTGCACCACTCAGAAAATACGATACATACATAGTAAAATAATACGCGGTCACCAATTTTATTACAATGACGATTATGGCTCGTCCAATACATGATCAAAAACTTTATTGCAATGCTCGTCCAATACCCTCTCATGTCGGGATCGGAGCTTTCTTCCCCTCCCCTTGCACTTTGCGCATAGTAAGTAGAAAACTATACTGAGCTGGCAGACCACTAAAATATGGGAGTCCATTCTGATCCAGGAAGGGACCTCTATATTTTTGAAAATATCCCACCAGGGTGGAACTATGATATCCGAAATCTCGCCCCCTATCTCGACTGATTTTTGTTCTAGAGTATAGAAATGTTTTTGTGATACTTCTACAGCTTTGAGTAGGGCGGTAAGATGTTCGGGTAGAGGGGGAATTTCATAGCCAAAGTGGGTAACATAGTCTTGCAGGTTGGTTATGTTTTCAGTTAAAATGAGGTGAACAGTGGAGGGTTCAGGAATCGGGACAATCCGTTCCTGGGCCACTTGAACTTTTTCCTCGGGTTTAAAGCAGAAACTGCTGTCACTTATCGGACACCAGATGTGCTGTTCAAGCTGGTAGTGGGGCACACTTGTGGTGACACAATATGCCCCACCCCCTATGTATGCTACCTGTGGGGGAACATGGCCTTGTGCCATTACCACCATGGTACAGTTCATAGGTCATGCGCTAGCAGCTTTAAACCCGCACTGTGGTCTAGAATAGGCTTTCAAGTGCTAGGGACACAGTATTATGTGTGCACCCCGGCTCCGGCACCCGGAGAGGTCAGTACCTGTCATAGCGTGCTCCCACTTTATGACATAAGGTGGGACCGCTGCGAAACGGATGCATGCACCCCCTTGAATGACCCAATGTTCTTCACCCTGTATACCAGTGCGGGTTGGGCAGTCCCACCCATGACTGGCATCCTCACAACTATCCCCATGATAGTGTGATTGGAACGCCCGCAATCTACTGGGACAGGGTAGGCTTCAGAGGCTAGGCGGAGCTGACACGGGCTCAGCGAATTGCTAAATGGGTGGAGGGCTGCGTGGTGCTTGTTGCTGATCCAGGAGGGGACTAAACCTTGTTTTAAATCCTCCAGGTTTCTGCGGCCCTCGCCCAGCAACCATGCCCTGTATAGCACACACACCTCATTCTGTGCAGCCTGATCTGAAGCATTTCTATCCTCCCGTTTGAGTGCATTTACTGTTATTGCATGTCTTTCTAGCTCAGAAATAATTTCCTTTAAATGGACCGTCATAGCTTGGTCCTCGTGTAGCTCTGAGCCTACCACTGTGTTTTCTTCTGTTAGGATCTTTCATAGTTGGGTTTTTAGACCATTTATTTGTGTTTGCAGTTCTATATCGTCCAGGCTATTTATTACAGAGGATCCTGTATTGTAGGTAGTGAAGATATCGTTCCAGGTTCCCCTTCTTTGTCTCCCCGCACCCATAGTGTACTCAGCATGTAATGTGTATAGCTCTGCTTTGTCTACGTTGGCAAAGTCGAATTCGTAGAATTTCCTGAACATTTCTTTTAGTAGGGCCTGGTATAGCTGCTCTGTCTCCGTAGGGCACCATTCAGGTAAGTGTACTTCGGTAAGGTTTAGGATAACTGAAGCTACTGCATAGTGTGCCCCCTGGTATAGTACCTTTTCTGTCGGCACTAGCACAAACCCATTCCCTGGTCCCTTGGTGGTGGTAGGACACCTCTCTAGTACTGTCTGTGCTGTCGGGGCCGTGGGCAGGGGCTTTTGGGTGTGTGCTAAGAGTTCGGTGGCATTGACTGGGATCGGGAAGTGTGGGACCGCGCACGCATGCAGGCTAGAATCCCACCCCATCCCCTTCCCGGTATCTTGCCATTGTCTGGAGAACATGATGGATATGCCTGTGGGGCAGGCTCTCTCTGATCCCCACATGCAGATGTAAATTCCCTGTTCCGACTCCCACCACTTATCCCAACACACACTCACTCCCCCTTGGGTCCCCGTTATAGTCTGGTAGGTGTCGTTCCTCAGTCATTCCCAGTCGGCTGTATGGTCACCTATGTCCCTGCTCAGCTTCCTGAGCCACCACCACCTATCCAGGGGAATCTGTCCTTTGCATGTAAGACACACACGTTCCCCCTCAGTGACACTGATCCATGTAGCAACGACCTGTACCCTGAGGCACGGGATGGAGGCCTCCCCATAGGTGAACCCGACCTGGCTGGAGTATTGCATAGAGATGACCCCAGCCACCCTGGCCACCTTCCCTCATGGAAATAAATAGCGAGCTCCTCCAGACCCGGTTCGCCACCCCCAGCAGTAATGATCGGTGCTCTTTCTCCCGAGCACCCATAAATGTGGGAGTCCTCCACGTCACCTCGGACATCGATGCTCACCCTGTAAGGGGTTTTCCCTCTCCGAGGGCACAGAGGTTTCTCTCGCAGAGGCCTCTCTCTCTCTTTTGCACAGTAAAACCTTGAGTGGTTCAACCCACTCACCCCTTAGGTTCTAGACACTGGACTTAGGTGCAGGAACTACAATGCAGAGAATACTCTTATAGGCCAAGTTTAATGAAACAAAATGAAATTTTATTGCATAAGGGAAAACAAATCAAATGCAACCAAATAAGAGGGTACATGGGCGGGAAAAACAAATCATAACAATACAGTACTAGCTAAAATAGATACAGGCATATTATACTTTACAAAAGTCATCATGAAATGGGGAAACACACGGAACATCGAGGGACAACAACTCATGTTAATTATACCTAAAATGCCCACCCCCTTAAAATCTATCTAGATCCGATTATGAAGGGCCAGAAACATGCTCACCAATCCAGCTAAGAATTGTAAGGTTTTGAAACAGGTCTGCGTTTTGATCCTTTCAGGCATCCTGTCTCCTCGTGGTCAGCACTGCAGGCTGCGAGCTGCGACACGCCTTCTCTTCCTCGAGGTGAAGGTCACGGACAGGCTGGATCTCAGCGGGCCTGGATGTCGATATGAGGAAGGTCAACTGTTTGCCCACTTTCAAGAGGTCTCTTCTAGCCAGTTACCATTTTCACATAGGTTTCCTCTGTAGGGCTGCTGCCCTCTTGTCTCGTCAGTGGCCCAGGGTTGGTCGACGATCTCCCGATGGTTACCCCGGGGCGGGACGTGACGAAGTTCAAGCAAGACTCAGAAACACAGTAACTGGCAAACCATACTTTTTTCACTTGTCACAAGGGAAGAGCAGTACAATCAAAGGTCGATACCACAACTTCAACGAAAGCTTACAAGAGGCTCATATTTATACATTGGAGTATCAAGTTCCGGATAAACACGTGGATATTACATCATTGGTTTATCAACACTAATTTCTCAAAAAACAACTTACATTAAACAAAGCCTATTCTTTCAATTCCGCTTCTTATCTCTACCAGTCCAACAATCTGAATCAGAAGTTCCTGTCTTGTCTTACTGCAGCGTATGCCTTTCTGAGGTGCTGAATCGCGATTGGATGCCGTACAATAGCTAGTTAACCATATCCTGCAATGATTCAATCTTCTATCTAGCAGTCAAGCCCTCGTGACCTTTATTGTTATTGTACTTTAACACTAAACCACAGGTCAAAGAGCAGGTGTCCCTCTTCCTTCTTATTGAGTTTGCAAAACTGCCAATTCTGCTATGCTTGCATTTTGCGAAGCTGAAGTTCCTCTTTGCTCCCTTTCCAAAATGCAATTCATTCCTTATGCGAAGCCATTTTGTTAGCCAGTTCGTTGGCCATTTTATTTACACTTCCACATTCCCCCCTTTTGTCCTTCTCAAGGACAATCTTTACATTTAAACCTCAATTTTGTTCAATCGTTCTATCTCCTCCTCTTCTGGACTCTTGATTTCTATCTGGACCGTCAGCTTCGCAGGCCCTAGCTTCGTTAACATTTGACCCATGTTATTACAACAGCATTTAAGCACAGCCAGAATTAGGAAGATACTAATTATTATTACCACTAGCCAAATTAGTCCATTGACTAGCCAATCCCACCAACTCCCCATGGCCCAATTGCCAAAATAGTCTCCCCATCCCTGATTCTCACGTGCTCTCTTTCCACTTTCTCTTATCTTGTCTACAAGACTGCATATCTCTTCTGAGTTATCAGGGATATAAGTGCAACATGTAGGTCCTATTATAACGCATGTCCCTCCTTGTTCTGCTGGTAAGTAGTCAAGTGCCATTCTGTTCTGCAAGGCAACCGTCCTAATGGCCACCATTTCGTCGGTTAGCAACTGGTTGGCTCTAGCAGTATCATTGGCTACCTTCTCTAGTAGCTGGTTCATTACCTCAGTTTCCCTTATTGTTCGGTGTATTCCATATTGGGGCACAAAGAGGCTCAATACCTTGTCCCATATGGGTATTTCCCATTTTACTCTTTGCCTGACTTTCCTTCTTGCCTCGTCTAGATTTCTGACATGGAACATGCTTGGTTGAAAATATCCCAGGAAACACGTGCTATCCCATTCCTGTGGCAGCCAAGGATAAGCTCGGTTACCACATATGAAATACGTGCCGTTGTATGCTCCCCGTGTTGGGTTTTGGGATCTATCTGCACTTGCGCAGATGGTAACCCGTGATTTGACTCCACCCCACCAAACCCGTGATTTTACTAGGCAAACTTCAAACCCTCTGGTGTATACAGTGATATTTACAGGTCCTTCAGACCCGTTTTTCAGTGGAACATTTAGGTTGTTGGCCTGGGGGTTGTTCCATATGTGGGGGTTGTTCCATATGTGAATAGTAAGGTTACAACCCCTAGTTTTATTGATGGTTGTGATTTTCCCTAAGGCGAAGTCTAGGCACACCTTCGAGTTACAATTTTATCAATTACAAGGGTTGTGTGTTCGATCATAACTGGGGACATACCATCCTCTAAACTTATTTAAGTTATACCCCATTTCTTCCCATTGGCATCGAGTTGTAATTACTGGGTCACCTGATTCGGGGAAGTTGCTGCAATAGCTTTCGATACTTGTTTTATTTAACGATAAGAGCCATGAAATGGTTTCTTCCAGTGAAAATGGGATCACATTCAAAGGAAGTGCCTCGTCGGCATTTGCCGGTCCTTGTGAACATATCCAGCAACTAGAGAGATCCAACTGACTTGCATACTTCCATGACATATACAAGTAATACTCTTTTCCTTGTTACTTCTGTTGCTGTATGTAAACCGGTTATCAGGACAACACATGTGACCAATATCTGATACATTGTTTTAACAATCTTTTAGGGCTTTCTCTTTTTTTTCTCGTTATTTCCTCCCGGGTTCTTCGTCTGGAGTCGGAGCCTTCTTACAGTGTGACGCGTGTATCCATGTAGGCCTTTCTTTCACCTTTACGGCTGTGTTGGTGGTAAGGAGGATTTGGAACGGTCCTTCGAAGCGAGGTTCCAGGCCGTTCTTTCTTTTGAAGATCTTTACGTAGATGTTGTCTCCTGGCTCGAGGTTGTGGCAACGTCCATCTGCAGGTTCAACCTGGGCCTCCTTCACCTGTTGGTGGAAACTAGAAATACATTTTGTTCGTGCAATGCAGTAGTTCAACATATTTTCTTCCATCTTGTGAATGTCCATTTGCTTGGCCGTGAAGGGTGCTGAGAAAGGTAGTCTCTGTGGCCTTCCCATGACGATTTTGTGTGGTGACAATCCTGTAGTCTTGTTGGTTGTGGATCGCATCGTCATCAATGCTAAAGGTAGTAGTTCAACCCATTTAAGTCCTGTTTCTTCACTGAGTTTTGCGAGTTTGTTTTTCAGCACTCCATTATATCTTTCCACCAATCCTGCTGATTGGGGGTGGTAACTGCAATGGAAGTGCTGGTTAATCTGTAGAGCTTTACATAGTTCTTTGATTACAGTTCCTGTAAAATGGGATCCGTTGTCGCTTGATAATTGAACCGGTATCCCGAAGCGAGGTACAATATCTTTCAACAAGCATTTTGCCACAGTAACAGCATCATCCTTTTTACACGGAAAAGCTTCAATCCATCTTGAAAACATATCTACAATGACTAATACATATTTAAATCCCATACATGCTGGTAATTCCATAAAATCCATCTGTAAATGCACGAAAGGACCCATGGGGTTTGGATGGGAGGCAGACTGTACTTTCTCTGTCTTACCCGGATTCATAGTCTGACAGGTAACACAATTTTCGCAAATACTTTTTGCAACGGCCGAAATACCTGGGGCGTACCAGGATTTTAAAATATAATCTGCCATCCCCCCTTTGCCCGCATGGGTGAAAGAATGAACACATCGGGCAATCCAAGGCAATAGGGCTCGTGGTGCCACTACTCTACCATCCTGATGAACCCACAATCCATCCGGGCTCTGGAAACAATTTTTGGACACCCATTCTTTTGTCTCATCGGCAGTGGCCTGAGACTGAGAGGCCATCACGTCATCTAGAGTGGGGTTTAATTCCTTCTGTGGAGGAGCTGGTTTTAAAGGTAACATCGATACCTGAGGACCAGTGAGGGACAGAGCAGCTCTTTTTGCTGCATGGTCTGCCTTTTCATTTCCAAGTGACAGCTCATCCTGACCTCCCGTATGAGCTTGACATTTAATAATCGCCAATTGTTTAGGTCTCTGAATTGCTTTTAAGAGGTTTTCTACTTCTACATGGTTTTTGATAGCTGAACTGGAGGATGTAAGGTATCCACGCAGTTTCCAAATTTGTCCATAATCGTGGGCCACTCCAAAAGCATAGCGCGAATCAGTATAAATGTCAGCCACTTTTCCTTCGGCTAAAATACAGGCACGGGTAAGCGCAAACAGTTCGGCTTGTTGAGCTGAGAATCCATCTGGTAGGGACGCAGCTTCAATAGTATCATGTGGGGAAACGACTGCATAGGCAGCTCATGGCTGTCCTTGTTCGTTGCGGAGGGCTGAGCCATCCACAAAATAAATGTGGTCTGGGTTAACTTTAGGGACATCTGTGAGGTCTATTCTTGGTTTAGTGACCAATCGGGTAACTTCCTCACAGGAATGTTGTTCCCCGTCTTCTTCCGTGGGTAATAGGGTCGCAGGATTAAGAATAGTGCAGCGCCGTAAGGTCAAGTTTGGGTTTGATAGTAGCCCAACCTCATACTTAGTGGACCTTGCAGAGGTAAGGTGTTGGGTAGCACATTTGGTAAGTAAGATATCAATCGAGTGTGGTACGTGGAGGATGGTATGGTGGTTCAGAGTTACAGTCTGACTTTGTTGGGTTGCATAATATGCAGCAGCCAGAGCCGGAAGGCAGCCTGGCAGCCCTCTAGCCACCAGGTCAAGTAGCACACTGAAATATGCGACCGGTCTATGTCGATTTCCGTGCAATTGGGTAAGGATGGATTGAGCAAATCCTGATTTATGGTGGACGAAGAGGTGAAAAGTCTTTTGATAGTCGGGCAACCCAAGTGCTGGTGCTGACACCAATGCCTGTTTTAGTTGTTGGAAGGATGCCAGTGACTTATCTGTCCATTCTAATGTGTCAGGGGCTGTGGGTGAGCTTATGTCTAACAGTGGCCTGTGATTTCGGAAAAGTTAAGGATCCACAGTCTACAGTACCCCGACATTCCAAGGAAATGCTTCATTTCTCTTTTAGTTACAGGTTTGGGTGCGTCGCAGATGGCTTGTACACGGTCAGGCGCCAATTGTTTAGTGTCCTTGCACAGCTCGTGCCCTAGATACCTCACCCTTAGTGAAACCAACTGAAACTTTGCTTTCGAAACCTTGTGGCCTTTTTGTGCTAAGGCTCTGAGGAGCACAAGGGAATCTTGCTCACATGCTTGCTTTGAGGGAGACGCTATCAGTAGGTCATCCACATATTGAGTAAGTGTGGAACCTGTGGGGAGGATAAGATCCTCCAAGTCCTTCTTGAGGCACTGGGAAAATATAGTCGGACTTTCGGTAAAACCTTGCGGCAGTCGTGTCCAGGTGTACTGGCGTCCCTTGTACGTAAAGGCAAACAGAAATTGGGATTCCGGGTGTATTGGAATGGAGAAAAAGGCTGAGCTCAGATCTACAACTGTATAATATGTTGTGCCTGGTGGAATACTTGTTAGGATGGTGGCAGGGTTTGGCACTACCGGGTAAGTTGGAAAAACTGATTCGTTGACAGCCCTTAAGTCCTGTACTAGTCGCCATTTGTTAGTCACAGCCTTCTCGACTGGCAGTATAGGAGTGTTGCAGCTACTGGTGGTAGGTACTAGTACCCCTTGTGAAAGGAGGGACATAATTATAGGTTCTATACCCTCCTCTGCCTTTCTTGAAAGGGGATACTGGGCTTTTCGTGGTAGAGGCGCATCTGGGTTCAAGGTGACCTTATAAGGTTGTGCTGTTAACATTTTTCCTACCTCATTTGGATGTTGCGCCCATAGCATCTCGGGTACCTGCTGTAAGAGATCAGTCTGTTCAGTGCATGGCCAAGTTCCCGCCGGTGATCGCTGCGTCCTTGTCATCTCCCCGTTGAGATCGAGTGGTTGGTTTAGTTGAATTGAAAATCCTCCGTCCTTGAATTCGATCAAAGTGGCCCCTGATCTTTCCCATGTATGCTGGACCTTCACCCATGGCTTCATTCGCTTCACCATTGGACCTAACTCTTTAGAATTGTATCCTTGGGCGATTACAAGGGTACAGTGTGGATAAGCATGTTTAACTCTATAAAGAGGCATAGTCCTGGAGGATAGTTCAACAGCAGCAGCTATACCTTCTGGTCCGATAAAGATTTGTTTAATAATCAATCGATACTTTAGTCCTATAAAGGGTTGATAAAACTATTCCATTTCTACGTCTTTTCCAGTTTCATCATAGTATGCCGTGCAATGTAGACCAGGGTGCCAATCATCCATATTCAAATCCTTTAAGTACTGTGATACCAAGCTGGTAACGAAACCCCATGCTCCCACCAATGTAGCTAGTTCTGTGCTGACCGTAGGGTCTGATATCATCCATGCGTAGAGAACAGGGTCCTCAAGCTCTCTTAGTGGGAAGCATGTTAATGGACCAGCGAAACATTTATCCTCTGGTATCTCTATTTCAACTCCCCTTGGAGAACACAAAATTTTAGCATTCATTTTACACAGTAGGTCTCGCCCTAATAAGTTCCATTTTGTATCATTGGATAGGAGAAATGCATGAGTTTTGGTCATTCCATCAGCTTTTACATCCAAGGGTTCAGACAGCGATAAACGAGAGGGCACTCCTCCTAGCCCAATAATTGATGTAGATTTTTGTGACATTGGTTTTCCTTCCGAGTACTCTAATCCCAACATTGACCAGGTAGCTCCTGTATCTACCAAGAAGGGGATCTCTTTGTTGTCAATGTTAAGTTTCATGATTGGCTCATTTTTAGGATTTACTGACAGAACGGGCATCAGAGCATCTGGGTCACTTGGAAATGATTTTGGTGGTCAATATTGGTAGTCCGCCTACCGTTTCCTTGATGGGGCCCTCTTGCCGGATCATTGACTGTGAAATGAGTCTGGGGTCGGTTGTGACCTTGGACTGGGGGTGGCCTTTGGTTGTAATTATTGGGATTACCTCCCTGTTGTTGGGGCGGTTGGCGGCAATCTTTCCGCCAGTGGCCTGTTATGCCACAATTCCAACATGTACCGGGTGTGTTCCAACCTCCCCCTTGATTTGTTCTTTGGCCTCTCCCTCACCCCCCAAATCCTCTTCCTCTTCCTCTTTGTTGTTGGGGGTAATAGGGGCCTGCGTACATCATTGCAGAGGGAGCCTCATGCTCCACTTCCTTTTCCGGCATGAGGACGGCGGCTTTCCCTTTTTGGTTCTCTGATTCTCTACTTCTCTCTTGCAGACCCTTAAGGATCGCAACTAGTTCCCTCTTTCACTAGCCTCAGTACTTAACTGTTTTCTCCTTTCGGCTTCCCTTTTCCAATCGCCGAATGCTGACCAATTAACTTTCTTCTTTCCCCTTCTACCTGGATCTCTATCAAGAAGACACTCTTCAAGACAAGTAATCCTATCTAAATTAAAGGATCCATCTGGTGGAAAGGGTCTTATTTTATTTTTAGTCCAATTAGTCCAATTTTCCATATGGTCGATGGAAGACTGGCCACAATTTTTCAACAAAAAACAGGCTGGAGTGCCTTTTTCTGGCATCTTACTTGATTGACTACCCATTTCCCTCTACGTAACTGTTAACAGGGGTACTTTCTCAGGGTCTGTTGTCTTTCTTACTTTCTTAACAATTAATACTTTGATTCCGTAGCATAAAATTATACACCACAATATGAGGATTATAATTAACAATCCGAACAGTTGTCGCAACACTTCATCAATATTATGAGAATTGACAAAACTAGACATAACAATTAACAAACATTATGAGACAATCCTAGTGGTCTTTATCAATATCGAACCAGTGTCACAGAATCGCCAACTTTCGCCGCTCAGAGTGTCTCAGGGTCTTGGCGCCTACTTCGTGGTCCTGGCCTTCACGTGGGGCATTTGCCCTCTTAATAACCGGCCTGAGGCTAGGCGTTAGAGATTTAACACTCTCCTTGTCCGATCGGGCTCAGTTGACTGACCGCAACAAGGTTCGAAATCGAGAGACCACCACAAACAATAAACATGAATTTAAGTACTTATAACATCAATTTATTACACCGCGCGGATTCTTAACCTATTCTTCCTACCGGGACTCTAACCCGTCACACATTCCCTTCTTTTGTTTGGGATTCCAACCCGCCGGTTTTCCCACTATCGGGACTTCAACCCGTTACACATCCACTTTTAGGGATTTTAACCCACCAACCAGTTTAGGAGTCCAACCCGCCGGTTTTCCTACAACTATGCTACTCCTTCTTTGGTAGTAGTCTTAACCTCCTGCTGTCCGGACAGTCTTAACCCTTAAACCTTACCGGTATCTCTTACTCTCTACGTGCCAGTATTTTCAGGGTCCGACTTTCCGAGAACTGATCTTCTCTTTACTGTAGTTGATAAAAGAGAAAATGATTACTTAAAGTCAACCGAACCCTGAACTGAGTCTACTCACAGATCGCAGTACACTTGCCGACGAGCAGGACTCAATTGTACCTGTTACCGGGGAAGGCTTCCTGGTTTTGAGTGTTCAAGAGACACTCCCTGGCCAGTCAGGGACCGTTGCCCGGAACGTCACAATCTTGGCGTCCGCTCCCCGTCAAGTAGTAAGCAATCTCAGTGGAACCTCCAAGAAATACTGTCGAAGTTCGAGCAAGACTCAGACACACAGTAACTGGCAAACCATACTTTTTTTACTTGTCACAAGGGAAGAGCAGTACAATCAAAGGTCGATACCACAACTTCAACGAAAGCTTACAAGAGGCTCATATTTATACATTGGAGTAAACAAGTTCCAGATAAACATGTGGATATTACATCATTGGTTTAGCAACACTAATTTCTCAAAAAACAACTTACATTACACAAAGCCTATTCTTTCAATTCCGCTTCTTATCTCTACCAGTCCAACCATCTGAATCACAAGTTCCTGTCTTGTCTTACTGCAGCGTATGCCTTTCTGAGGTGCCGAATCGTGATTGGATGCCATACAATAGCTAGTTAACCATATCCTGCAATGATTCAATCTTCTATCTAGCAGTCAAGCCCTCGTGACCTTTATTGTTCTTTAATATTAAACCACAGGTCAAAGAGCAGGTGTCCCTCTTCCTTCTTATTGAGTTTGCAAAACTGCCCATTCTGCTATGCTTGCATTTTGCAAAGCTGAAGTTCCTCTTTGCTCCCTTTCCAAAATGCAATTCATTCCTTATGCGAAGCCATTTTGTTAGCCAGTTCATTGGCTATTTTATTTACACTTCCACAGACGCAGGCTCGAATTGCCTTCTTGATAGCTGCTTTGTCTTCTTCAACGGTGAATCGCTGATCTCTCTTATCACTCTGTGATGGCTCTGATGGCTACGATGGCTACCGATCGCTACCCCGGGTGTCTCCAATTATACTTCTCAGATGAGGCCTTTATCTCCCGCCAAATCAAGGTTAGTCTTTGTTTAACTTTTGACGGGTTTGTTGCACAGCGGGGTGGTTATTGTATTTAAACTGCTTTCGGGATGGCCGGTGATGGCCATCTCTGGTCTGGAATGACCCTACATTGTTTTGAATGTCTTCTTCATGTCTTTAATGGGTCTTTGATGCTCCCCTTATGAATAAGAAACTGTTTCCCTTTGTCTGGGTAAACATTTAGATGGCCTTTATCTACAGGCCGCTCTGACTGGATCTGCATCCAATCTTTATGTATGTGTTAATGTCTGGTTTCGTTTTCTCAGAAATGGCTTCCAGAAGTTACTGTGGGTTGAATCCACAAAGGCTGTCTGGGGCTGCAGGAACCATGTTAAAGTGTCCCAATAAGTCGGTCACGGGGTCTGGTGGCCATTTTATATGCCCCTTTTTCTGGGCTACTTTTAAAACAGTCTTTTAAAATCAAGGCCTCTTCTGCCAAAGGACCCTTATAGTACAATATTAATTTTGCAGATCTTACAGTCCCCCATGATGATACTATAACTTGCTTGAAGTATCATAATTCTGGGTGAGCAAAATTTTCTGACTCTCCATAATTAAACTATCCCCTGTATTTACCTATCTATGACCCCACGGCACATGCATTTCCCATTTCAGAAAACCTACAGTGTACATTAAGCATCTATAGATGGCAATACATTGGATTTAAAATCTGACACATTCACTTCCAGGCATGGAGGGGGGCCTAATACCCCTACACCACCTGGTTCATACACATTATCTTTTATTAACAACAACTCACTTAATGAACTTCAATAATAAAAATAAAGTACACACACAAAATACCCATGAATGAACCTCAAATGTAGAGGAGGGAGGGAAACTTTAACTTTATACGTAGCAGCAAAATCTAAACGGGTGTCTCCTCTGCTACCTGCACATAATGCTCTCTCCATTCTCCTCTGTTCTCATACTTCTGCGAATGTCTGACGTTTTTACAGTGTACAAACAGTAAATAAATCACAATGAAAACCTGACACACTACAAGGATGTGAGAGGCTATCCTAATCCAAGAAGGGACTTCTATATTAGTGAACAGATCCCACCACGGTGGGGTCACTATATCTAATATGTTTGCCCCTATCTCTAAAGTCTTCTGCTCCAGTGTGTCAAAATGTTTATGTGAAACAACAACGGCTTTTAATATCTTGGTGAGGTGTTCAGGGAGAGGGGGAATGATATATCCAAAATGTGCAACGAATTGTTGCAGATCGGTGAAATTCTCTTTAACAGTGATGTGAACAGTGGAAGGTTCAGGAATGGGGACAATTCACTCTTGGGCCACTTGAACTTCTGCCTTGGGCTTGAAGCAGGAGCTGCTGTCACTCACCGGACACCAACCATGCTGTCCATGTTGGTAGTGGGGCGCTGCAGTGGTGACACAGTATGTCCCACCTCCTATATATGCCACCTGCGGGGGCACATGGCCTTGTGCCATTGCCTCCATGGTGCAATTTATAGGCTTTGCGCCAGCAGTTCTGAACCCACACTGTGGTTTCGAATAGGCATTCAAGTGCTGGGGACACAGGATGATGTGTGCTCCCCGGCTCCAGCACCCTGAGAGGTCGGTACCCGTCATTGCATGCTTCCATCGAATGACGTAAGGTGGGACCGCTGTGTAGCGAATGTGTGCACCCCCCTGAATGACTCCAATGTTCTCCACCCTGTATATCGGGGCGGGTCTAGCTGTCTTTCCCATCACCGGCATTCTTACCACTATACCCATAATGGTGTGATTAGACCATCCACAGTCCACTGGGACTGTGTAGGCCTCTGAAGTTAGTCTGAGCTGGCACGGACTCAATGTGTTCTCAAAAGGGTGGAGGGCTGCGAGGTGCTTGTTTCTGATCCAGGAGGGGACTAAACCTTGTTTTAAATCCTCTAGGTTACTGCGGCCCTCGCCCAGTAACCACGCCCCGTACAGCACGCACGCTTCGTTCTGCGCAGCCTGATCGGACGCATTCTGATCCTCCCTGATGAGAGCATTTACCGTTTTGGCGTGTTTCTCCAGCTCAGCAATAATTTCTTTTAAGTGTAGTGTCATGGCCTGGTCCTAATGTAACTCAGAACCCACTACCTTATTCTCATCCATCAGTATCTTTCTTAACTGTGTTATTAAACCATTAATCTGGGTCTGCAGCTCCATGTCATCCAGAGTGTTGATGACGGAAGTCCCTGTGTTAAAAGCTGTAAAAATATCATTTACTGTACCCCTTCTTTGTCTCCCCACCCTGTCCAAGACCTCATGTGGTGTGGTGTATAATCCGGCTCTGTCTACATCAGCAATGTCGAATTCATAAAACTGTCTGAACATGTTTGTTAACAGGACCTGGTACAATTGCTCCGTTTCCTTGGGGCACCACTCTGGCAATCGCACCTCGGTGAGGTTTAAAATCACCGAGGCCACCGCGTAGTGCACCCCTTGGTACAGCACCTGACTTGTGGGCACTAATACCAATCCGTCCCCGGGTCCCTTGGTAGTGGTGGGGCACCTTTCCTTGTGGGCTTTGGCTACCGGAATCGTGGGCAGGGGATTGCGGGGGCGGGTGATGAGCTCAGTGGCGTTTACTGGAATCTGAGAGTATGGGACTCCGCACACCCGTGTGCTGACGTCCCACCTCATTCCTTTCCCAGCATCCTGCCACTGCCTTTGGAAAAAGATGGCGACGCCTGTGGGGCAGGCGCGTTCCGAACCCCACATACAGATGTAAATCCCCTCATCTGGTTCCCACCATTTGTCCCAACATACACTCAACCCCCCTTGAGTCCCCGTAATAGTCCGATGGGTATTGTTACCCAGTCTTTCCCACTCGACCGTGGAGTTCTTCATGGTTTTGCTCAACTTGCGCAACCACCACCATCGGTCCAAAGGAACATGTCCTGTGCATTGCAAGCAAATCCTTTTCCCAACGGTGATGCTGACTCTGGGTGTGATGACCCTCACTCGGGGGCACATTAGGGAAGTCTCTCGGTACGCAAACCCGGACTGGCTGGAGTATTCCGTAGAGTTCGACCCCAGCTATCCTTGCCACCTCCCCTCATGGAAATAGGTGGCTGTCTCCTCAACGCCCCGCGCGCCCGACCCATCGGTCGCGATGGGGGCTGTGTCACCAGAGCACCCGTAAATCGTGGAGTCCTTGGTGCGGCCCTGATAGGCCCTGCTACACCCGATCACCGCGAACACGACGAGAATTCCTCTCATCATCTCTTTGGTTCCTGTAACAAATTAAACGATACAGCCAGGCTCCCGAGAGATTCTGGCCTAGGTGAAGGCATGATCGGGTCTTTCGACCTCGATCCCAAACAACACACATGCTGGGCAGATTCCAAAATTACTTATAACACTAATCACTTTAATATTTACACACCTTAAACTTAATTAAACTTAAACTTAAGTTATGTACAGCGCCGCCCGTCCCTGGGCGGCTTACCTAATCACTGATTGGACTGCAGCTCGCCACTCCTTGTGGTGGGGCTGCACTGACCTGTGGCTTGGGTCCCCCGCAGCCTTTCGCTGTCAATTGGGGACTGCGTTTTGCCAGGGATTTCCCAAGTCGGCGTTTACTGAAATCAGGGGAATTGGGCCAGGGTTTTACCAGCTGAGGCATTTGAGCTGACCTGCGAAGAGGTGCTTTGGGCGTGGTTCCCTTAGCGAGTGGACCTTCGGTTTGGACTTTAGCCCTCACAGCCCGTGGCACCTCCACGGCTGTTGGCTTCGGCTCCCTTCCCTCAGGCTCCGCCCCTTTGGGATTTGGGTCTGTGGCAGACGAATCCTCCTCACCTGTCCCTACAGTGGAGGATCTCCGCCCCCAACTTCTACCTCCCCTAAGCTTGAGTCGAGGGCGGGATCTCCGTCCTCCAACTCCGCCTCCTCCAGAATCATGTCAAGGGCGGGGCCTAGCTGTTCGGGCTCCCCCCTGATGGCGTTCGGATCAGGAGGAGGGCCTTGGTCTTCGGGCTCCTCCTTGTCCAAGTCCCAGGCCATTGGGGAAGCCTCCCAGGTGGGCGGGACAGCTTCTCCCTCCAAGCAGGCTGCGGTTCCAGCCTGTGTGGTCTGTGACTGGTTGCACGCCTCAGGCTGAGGATTTTTACCCTCAGACCTGGCCTCAGTTGTTGGTTCTTTTGCACCCGGCTTAAACAGTTTGCACCGCTTTATGCGAAACCATTTATTACGTCGGGCTACCTTCACTGCACGACTGGCGGGGACCGGTGGATCTTGCACCGATTCCTGTCTATCCTGGTCTGTGTCTCTCTCGCCAGCGCGGACGGTCAGACCCAAGAATTTTACTTCCCGCCGGCTGACCCGTGCTTTCGTTGGGTTGACCTTGGCATCCTCTATCCCTTTCACACTCGTACCCGCTCCCCAGAGACAGTGATTTCTCAGGTCCACGAGGATCCCGTGTGCGACCAAGAAATCACACCCAAGGACCCCCGTTCCACCCCCCACCTCCCACTTCATTAGTGTGCACTTCCACGTGGTGCGGAGTGGTCCTAAATGAATGGAGAGGGGGATGGAATATGCGCCAGCCTGTTCTTCGCCCGTGAAGCCCGACAGAAGGTATGGAACCCCGGTGGACAGAGGTGAGGCGGTGGGGTTATCTGCGTGGATCACGGTGCACGATGCCCCCGTATCCAACAAATAGGTCCCTTTTACCTCCTCCACCTCCAGCTCCACGAGGGGTCGCCTCCATACATCATATCGCAGCGCGCAAAGGTAGACAGGCTGCGCCAGCTCTAGTCATTTGGGCACAGCGGTCGGGGTTTCGGGAACGACAAGACCAGTGGTGACGGCTATCTTCCCCTGCGAGATCATAAGAGACCGCATTGTCTCTATAGTTGACTCTATCGCAGCGGGATCCATAGCTGCGCCGGCTTCCTTTGCTGGGACAGGAGCTGCGGCTTGTGTTTGGGCTGGTGCTGGGGCGGTGGTCTGGGCTTGGGCTTGGGGTGCGGGAGATTTTCCCTTATTATCCTTCCACGGATTTTTACAGTCCTTGTGCCAATGTCCATCCTTCCCACACCCGTACCAATTGAGCTTGGCTTGGGCAGGGCGATTCCCCTCCTGACGCCACTCCTTCTTACTTGGGGCTGCGGGTTTTGCCTCATGCACCTTTCTCTTAGAGGGAGATACCTCCTGACTTCTACAATTATTGTATGCAACGGTGAGCTGGCGGAGCACCGTTTCCTCCATGACACCGGGACCTTGGGGGTCAAACCAAGACTTGGCTAGGGCCTGTATCTGTGGCAAGCTGTTGGCAACCAAGCAACGGAGCCAATGAACCCGCTGTTCGGCGCTCATTGCAACCCGTTCAGGCATGCCTGGACAACTGAGTCGATACACTGGCCACAGCCTTTCTGCGAAAACCTGTGGGGCTTCTCCAGTTAGCTGCATAGTCCCTTCCACCTGTTGGAACTGATTACCGCCATCCACTCCCATAACTTCCAAGACCTCATCCCTGAGATCCGCATACCCTTTTCACCCCCTCTTACTCTTGTCGAAGAGGCAATGAAGGATTGTGCTATCCAGGGAGAAGAGCAGCATCTTTGCCTGTTCAAGATCATCGCAATCGTTGATGGCGGCTGTCTCCTCTATCTCCCTGAAATGGACTGAGGGATCTCCCTTTACTGTGAGTCTTGGGAGGTGGCTCACCATGGATTTAAGTTGTTGGGCAGCGTAGGGCACCACGAGCTGGTTCACGTGGGGTCCATCCATGCTATCTGCGGCGTTGGGACCGAGCCTCTGGTGCCGAATCGGACACATTGGTGCCGGCTCCGGCTTCACTACCAGGGGTTGTTCCTCCTCCTGTACCACCTCAGCTACCCTTTCTTCCACCACCCACTTTTCGGGCCAAGCCTCACTATAGCTCGGTGGCGCTGAGGGTTCAGTGGCTGGTGCCGCAACTACTTCGCATGGAATCGGATGTTTGGATTCCTGCAAAAAGTCAATGTGACTTGCTTTTGGTCTTACGAGGCATACCATGCCTTTTGCCTTAACCAGGGCCGCTCTCAGGTCCTCTATGGTCTTTTGGCAGGGGCCATGGTCTGCGCTCTCAAACCCGTGCTCAGGGGCAGCTTGTAAGCTGCCTTGACCTCCACTACTCTCTCCTCCTGTGCTCTTAGCTGTTGTGCGAGGCGGGCGTTTTTCTCCCGTATTCTCGCTTCATGGACCTTTGCCTCAGTAACCTGGCATTCCAGATAGTCTATTCTAGCCTGATGTTGGCTGGCTACAACTTGGCGTTCCTGATTCAGCGCGTGAAGCGCTGTGATGAGTTTTTCCCCACCCATGGCCTTTTCCTCTATCTCTGCTGCCTGGGTAGTGATCTTGGCTGCGTGTGCTGCAACGACTCTGTCCAAAATCTGGACTTGTTTCTTGCAGCACATCAGCCGCACTGCCTTTTCCACTGACTTCTTATGCTCTTTGCTCTCTGTCCACCTGATGGCTGCGTCTACCGGACGCCCATCCAGTAAGAGATCGGAAATCCACTGTTTAGTGAGATTTACCTTGCCAAAGACATAATCTGCTATCCTTTCATCCATTGCATTTTGACCATTCAAACCTGGGTCTAATACATTGCAATCCTGCTTCCAGTGACCTGCCGCGGTCGCCATTTTCTGTAAGGGGTTTTCTCTCTCCGAGGTCGCAGAGGTTTCTCTCGCCAGAGGCCTCTCTCTCTCTTTTGCACAGTAAAAGCTTGAGTGGTTCGACCCACTCACCCCTTAGGTTCTAGACACTGGACTTAGGTGCAGGAACTACAATGCAGAGAATACTCTTATAGACCAAGTTTAATGAAACAAAATGAAATTTTATTGCATAAGGAAAAACAAATCAAATGCAACCAAATAAGAGGGTACATGGGAGGGAAAAACAAATCATAACAATACAGTACTAGCTAAAATAGATACAGGCATATTATACTTTACAAAAGTCATCATGAAATGGGGAAACACACGGAACATCGAGGGACAACAACTCATGTTAATTATACCCAAAATGCACACCCCCTTAAAACCTATCTAGATCCGATTATGAAGGGCCAGAAACATGCTCACCAATCCAGCTAGGAATTGTAAGGTTTTGAAACAGGTCTGCGTTTTGATCCTTTCAGGCGTCCTGTCTCCTCGTGGTCAGCGCTGTGGGCTGCGAGCTGCGACACGCCTTCTCTTCCTCGAGGTGAAGGTCATGGACAGGCTGGATCTCAGCGGGCCTGGATGTCGATATGAGGGAAGGTCAACTGTTTGACCACTTTCAAGAGGTCTCTTCGAGCCAGTTACCATTTTCACATAGGTTTCCTCTGTAGGGCTGCTGCCCTCTTGTCTCGTCAGCGGCCCAGGGTTGGTCGACAATCTCCCGATGGTTACCCAGGGGCGGGATGCAGGCTCGAATTGCCTTCTTGATAGCTGCTTCATCTTCTTGAACGGTTAATCGCTGATCTCTCTCATTGCTCTGTGATGGCTCTGATGGCTCTGATGGCTACCGATCGCTACCCCAGGTGTCTCCAATTATACTTCTCAGATGAGGCCTTTATCTCCCGCCAAATCAAGGTTAGTCTTTGTTTAACTTTTGGCGGGCTTGTTGCACAGCGGGGTAGTTATTGTATTTAAACTGCTTTCGGGATGGCCGGTGATGGCCATCTCTGGTCTGGAATGACCCTACATTGTTTTGAATGTCTTCTTAATGTCTTTAATGGGTCTTTGATGCTCCCCTTATGAATAAGAAACTGTTTCCCTTTGTCTGGGTAGACATTTAGATGGCCTTTATCTACAGGCCGATCTGACTGGATCGGCATCCAATCTTTATGTATGTGTTAATGTCTGGTTTCATTTTCTCAGAAACGGCTTCCAGAACTTAGTGGGTTGAATCCACAAAGGCTGTCTGGGGACTGCAGGAACCATGTTAAAGTGTCCCAATAAGTCGGTCACGGGGTCTGGTGGCCATTTTATGTGCCCTTTTTTCTGGGCTTCTTTTAAAACAGTCTTTTAAAATCAAGGCCTCTTCTGCCAAAAGACCCTTATAGTACAATATTAATTTTGCGGATCTTACAACCCCTACCAGGGCGAGCAGGAGCAGAACCTTTCTCATGCCAATTTCCTCTCTGTAGGGACACACAAAACAGATAGCCATGTCCCGAGAAGGTTCTCTGGCTTGACAAAGTGATCGAGTTTTGAAACTTAAACTTACTTCGAAGATAATTCATTAATAAACCTAAAGCTAACAAAACTGTAAAAAGACACCTAAATACATCAGAAATGCTATGTACATCCGCTGCCTGTCTCTGGGCGGCCAGGCTAATTCCTGTTCAGCCTCTGTCTTCTGTAGCTTCTGGGCAGCTTGTACGCCTGGGCGTAAGGTGGCCTGTACCGCAGGACCTGGAGAGTCCTTCTTAAAACAACTGGAGGTTTCCCTGAATCCCAGATGATCGGGGGAGTGTCCCCTCCTGTACTACAGCACACTACCCCCTTCGGTGTGGCTGCTGAGTCCCTGTACTGTCCTGTGGGTTCCTCGCAGCCTGAGGCCACAGGCTGGGGACCCCTCTCATTTTCTTTGCCCACCGCTACTTCTCCTGTGAGTCCCTCACCGTTGGAGGCTGCAGGCCGGGGATCCATATTCATAGAACGATCCCTGACCTTGGGCATTCTTTTATGTGTTGCGACCCTTCCGGGGCTGAACCATTGAAACTGATGCGCTGGTGACCACGCTGGTTTTGGCTATGGTGTGCGAGGAGACCTTCTTAGGGCTCCGGCTACCAGGGGTGCGTCCGAGTCCCAAATAATTGGTGGGATAGCCCCTCCAGTAATACAAGCCACTGCCCCCACCAGTGCGATCTGTGTGTCTGCCACAGCTGCTGGCTGAGGATCCTTGTCCTTAGGATGGTTCACCCTTGCTTGCCGTTCGCCTTTCTCGGGGTTGAACAGTTTACACTGGTTAATGTGGAGCCACTTCGTGTGGCGGGGCATCTTTATGGTGTAGACCATGGGGCTTGCCTTGTCGACAATGTTGTATGGCCCCATGTACAATGGTTCAAAACTCCCTACCCGAGCAAAGTTCCTAACCATGACCTGACCCCCTATCTCCCACTCGTGGTGCTTGCGGGGTTCTAGCAGCAATCGGTTACTCCGATGCTGTTTTCCCATGTTGCTAGCAGCCTGCTAGTGAACCCGTTTAAGGTGTTCAAACAGATTCCTGATGAAGCTGTCCCGGTTCACCTCTCTAAGCTGACCTTCCGTGAGCACTGGGGCTAGTACATGGGTGGGGATCTGCATAATCCTACCAGTCATGAGCCCGTGTGGGGAATACCCCATGCCTTTTGACTGGCTGGCTCAGATCCCCATTTGGACCAACAGAAAGACTTCTACCCACTTCTTGGGTGAGTCTCCCGTCTTCTTCCGCAGTCTTTCTTTAATGGTACAGTTTAAAAGCTCCACAGGACCCGATAACTGCGGGTTGTGGGCGACGTGCCATTTTCCTTCAATGCCAAGTACCATAAGGGTCTCTTTCATGGAGAATGATGACGTAGACATAGAAATCGGGCAGGGGGACTGTGATATACTTGAACATATTAGCATAGAGAGGGAGGAGGTACTAGCGGTTTTAGCAGGCTTAAAAGTGGATAAATCCCCAGGCCCGGATGAGATGTATCCCAGGCTGCTGTGTGAGGCAAAGGAGGAGATTGCAGGGGCTCTGACACAAATTTTCAAAACCTCTCTGGCCACAGGGGATGTGCCAGAGGACTGGAGAACAGCTAACATAGTACCATTATTCAAAAAGGGTAGTAGGGATAAACCAGGGAATTACAGGCCAGTGAGCCTAACATCAGTGGTAGGGAAATTATTGGAAAAAATTCTGAGGGACAGAATTAGTCTCCACTTGGAGAGGCAAGGATTAATCAGGGATAGTCAGCATGGCTTTGTCAAGGGAAGATCATGTCTGACCAATTTGATTGAATTTTTCGAGGGGGTGACTAGGTGTGTGGATGAGGGTAGTGCAGTGGATGTGGTGTACATGGATTTCAGTAAGGCTTTTGATAAAGCCCTGCACAGGAGACTGGTCAAGAAGGTAAGAACCCATGGGATCCAGGGTGCCTTGGCACATTGGATCCAAAACTGGCTTAGTGGCAGAAGGCAGAGGGTGATGGTCGAAGGTTGTTTTTGTGACTGGAAGCCTGTGTCCAGTGGGGTACCGCAGGGATCAGTGCTGGGTCCCTTGCTGTTTGTGGTCTACATTAACGATTTGGATGTGAATGTAAAAGGTATGATCAGTAAGTTCGCAGATGACACAAAAATTGGTGGGGTGGTAAATAGCGAGGAGGGTAGCCTCAGTCTGCAGGACGATATAGATGGGTTGGTCAGATGGGCGGAGCAGTGGCTAATGGAATTTAACCCTGAAAAGTGTGAGGTGATGCATTTTGGAGGCACTAACAAGGCAAGGGAATACACAATGAATGGTAAGACCCTAGGAAAGACAGAGGATCAGAGGGACCTTGGTGTGCATGTACATAGATCCCTGAAGGCAGAAGAACAGGTGGATAAGGTGGTTAAAAAGGCATATGGGATAATTGCCTTCATTAGCCGAGGCATAGAATATAAGAGCAGGGAGGTTATGATGGAGCTGTACAAAACGCTGGTTAGGCTACAGCTGGAACACTGTGTGCAGTTCTGGTCGCCACACTATAGGAAGGATGTGATTACTTTGGAGAAGGTGCAGAGGAGATTCACCAGGATGTTACCTGGGCTGGAGCGCCTCAGCTATGAAGAAAGACTGGACAGGCTGGGGTTGTTTTCCTTGAAGCAGAGAAGGCTGAGGGGGGACTTGATTGAGGTGTACAAAATTATGAGGGGCATAGATAGGGTAGATAAAAGGAACTTTTTCCCTTAGTAGAGGGGTCAATAACAAGGGGGCATAGATTCAAGGTAAGGGGCAGGAGGTTTAGAGGGGATTTGAGGAAGAACTTTTTCACCCAGAGGGTGGTTGGATTCTGGAACTCACTGCCTGAAAGAGTGGTAGAGGCAGGAACCCTCACAATATTCAAGAAGCATTTGGATGAGCACTTGAAATGCCATAGCATACAAGGCTATGGACCAAATGCTGGAAAATGGAATTAGATTAGGCAAGGCTTGATGGCCGGCGCGGACGCGATGGGCTGAAGGGCCTCTTTCTGTGCTGTATAACTCACTGGGCTGGATTTTGCTACGGGGGCGGGTTGGAGGTGGGAAAGCCACATTCGGGCTTGTTGTCCCGCCTCCATGGAGATGTGGCCAACCCACTGGATTTCCTCTGATTGACCTTGTTGAGCCCGCCCTGTGGGCTCAGCAGGCCAATTAAGGGCCACCCGGCAACAGGTGACATCAGAGATTGACATTTCATCTGTCAAAAGCTTTTGGCAGATGAAATATCAGTGTTTAACAGCTGTTTGAAGCTGTCAAGCACTGAAAAACTGCTAATTCAGCCTCAGTCCTTTCTCAGGATAACTTTAAAATCATTTTGCTGCAGAAACCAAGAAGCTGATTTTTTTTTTAAAAATCGGAGCTTCTGTGGTTCTTGCAGCCGACTCCCGACACCGGAATGCAGGACTCCTGTAAAGGTAAGTAAAAGTAAGTTAAACTTATTTAAACACTTTAAACACTTGCAAAACACTTACCTTTGCACTCCTGCACCCCTCACTCACCTGAACACTGGGCATCTCGACCCCTCCAAGACCTCAGACCCACGTCCCGCCTCGAAAACTTTTCGTGGTTTGGAGCTGTCGGGAAGCCCACAAACCAGCAATAAAAATCGCGAAGAGGCAAAAAACTACCTGTTAACTACCTGTTAACAGGCAGTTTAATTGCCTTTAATCCCTTCCCGCCTCTGGGAGTCGGGTTCCAGCACTTGTCGGCAACCCGACTCCAATGAAATTGACATGGAGGCGGGTTGGAGGCGGGATGGGGTCGGGACCCCCGGATCTCTGATTTTTATCGCCCGCACGCCTCCAACCCGACTCCAGGGGCTTAGGAAAATCCAGCCCTATGACTCTATGGCCTAGAAATTCGTTGGGCTGCGCCACCAGTTAGCGCCTAAAGAGGGCTTTAGTGCCACTGGCCACGCCTCCCGCGATATTTAGCGGGGCGCTAATGGCGGCGTTAGCCTGTTGCGCTTTGCTGCCACCGATGACATCATCGGTGTGCGCAGCGCCCCGCTACTGCCCCGATCACGATATTTGTTAGCGCCCGCCTCTGTAACTCCGGTCGCAAATCGCGCCCGGTTCACGGGGCCTACCTGTGGCGGCAGTGGTGCAAATTAAGGTGGAGGTGCGGGGTGGCCATTTTTTTCGGTGGCCGCCTGCCAGCACCTCCGTCCCCAGCCTCCTGATCCCCCCCCCCGGGCAGTGCCAGCTGTGTCCTGAGTGCCCGGCACTTCTCCTCGGTGCCGGGCTCTTTTGCCGGCACTCGCAATCGCTCATCGTGCTGGTGCAGGCCCCTCCCCCTTAAGAAGGGCAGGAAGGCCTGCAGTACCGCAGTGCGCCGTGCTGCAGCGTGTGGCGCTGCGGCACTTTGCGCTGCGATATTCAGTTTCAGCGCAATAAGAGGGACGCCGGGCGCCTCGAGCAGCGTCCCGAGTCCCTCTTGGGGCGTTCAAGATGAATTTCTGGCTGGCGCAACTGCTCCGATCGCAGCAGTAATTCAAGCGCCCAGGCGAGCTGGGCGCCCCATTTGCGGCTCCACCGAATTTCTCCCCCCATGACTCTATGACTCTATGACCTGCCCGGTAAAATGACTCCCATGGTCAGACTCCACATACTGCGGTAGTCCCCATCATGAGAACACTTCCCTGACCAGGATCCTAGCCACACCCAATGCGGTAGCAGTACGGCATGGAAAAGCTTCCACCCACTTTGAGAAATGTAAGGTTTGCAAAATCCTACAGATTCCCCCAAACCAAGAAGATTACTGTTTTAAAGAATATTGAGCCAAAAGGGAGCTTAAAGTTAAAACCCCAGGATTTTGGTTATTTTAAAGAGGACATGTCCAGGCCTGTGGAAGGCTACGACAAAGGAGTTGGGATGGGCCCCTGTAAAACAAACAGTTTGAGTATTGGCATAGGCCAGATTGTCTGGGAATGTTCTGGATCATCTCAGTCATTCCATATAAATGACCATAGGCCTACGGAAGGCCATTTCCCGCCAAAATTACAGAGCCATCAAGAATATGAATAATACAGTGCATGCCACTGATCAACAAAAGGGACCCTGACCCCAGCAGGAAAAGACAAAACTCACTAATCGGACCTAAGATTAAACAGCCATTAAACGTTAATTTAGGTTTTGACGGACCATCCCGAAACTAGTTTACACCAACTTAAATCAATTAAAAATAGATGGGACCAGCTCGGAACCCGTTAAAGAATTTAAAACTATTAGAGTTAACGAGCCCGCCAAAATTGACAATGGGCCAGAGAAGATTTGGCGGGCAGATAAGAAAGGCCTCAAATGGCATAATTGAGGCCTGCTTTTCCACACAGACGGTCATTCGGACAGTCTTCAGAACAACGACAGAGGCACAGCTCATTCGAAAGACACATCAGCCTTGGGACAATCAATCGCTGGAGGGACAACAGAAGGAGAACGGAAGAAAAGGAGAAAGGAATCACAGCAACCAAGGGCCCCAAGAAACAAACAACCAACAATATTACCAACAACTAGGTAATATTGGGCCACTGCGACCAACAAGAAACCAACCTGGAAGAAACCGAAGATTTGCGAGTTCGTTTCCACTCTACAAGCTATCCTCACTTACCCCTGGGTAAGATTTGACGAAAAAGACTCTAAACCCTATACCTAACCAAAGGAAATTGGGTACTTACCCGATAGATCCAATACGCTCCCGACCGCATCAGCGGACACGCGAAGACTGAAAAGCCAACACAGGTGAAGTCTTCCACTATATCCGGGGTACAGCAGGCCCCAACCGCCACACCTAAGAGAACCCCAAAATCGCGAATCTCTACAACTGTCAAGAAAGACGTCTGGTGAGCATTTCCTTGGTCCTCTGGAATCCAACCTTGTTAGTGTAGTGGGATTGGGAGGGGTGAAGTATTTTGTCTATTGTCATTCTCCCTCATATATTCCAAAGTGTTCCCCCTTTTAGAGTGAAAAGATTATTGTGTTTTGTATATTTTCCTGTCTCAAATAAAAATCCAAGTTCTTTTCACCAACTCAGTTGTCTGTTGCAATTTCATTACAACCCCCAAATAAGTCCAAAGTCTAGAACCAAGGGAGTGGGAGTGATTCGAACCACTCAGGGAGTCAGAGGCAAAGCTGACCACACACACCACCCCTTACAGAAAATGGCGACCGCAGCAGGACTTTGGCAAAGGAGATGTAATACAATAGACCCTGTGTTTGACGAAAGAATGAAGATGGAAGAGAGGGTTTCCTCTTATGTGTTTGAGAAGGTGAATATCACCAAGAAATGGGTGACCAGTCTGTTGCGCGCTGAGCGTCCCATGGACGCTGCAGCCAAATGGACTGACAGCAAGGATCATAAGAAGTCAGTGGAAAAGGCCATCTGGTTGGTCTGTGCCCTACGACAGATCCAGCTTTCAGATCAGCACATTAAGGTGTTAACAGAAGAGCTGCAGGAGGCAGCCAAACTGTCTCAAGGAAGAGCTATAGCAGGGGAGGGATTACTGCAGGAATTACAGGCCCAAAGTCAGGAGAAGTTACAGATAGCGGAGAAACACAGGAACAGACATGAGTATTTTCGGTGTCAAGTCACCGAGGCTAAAAGCAATGAGTTAGTATTAAGAGAGGAGAACGCTCGCCTAACCAGACAGTTAAAAGAACAGGAAGGGAGGTTAAGATACATGCAGGCAGCTTATAAGGTAGCAAGCAGTAGGGTTTTTGAAGTGGGAGATCACGGCCCGTGTCAAAAGCAGATTGACAGTTTAAAACTTGCTCTGTCCAGGGCAAAAGGCATGGTATGCCTAGTGAGCCCGGGTGCAGCCCAGGTGGACCTGGAAGTAGAAGGAGAAACTGCTAAGACATCACCTGTGGCGCTGGGGAACAACTCGGTTGGGCAGCAGGAGGGACAAGCAGTCTGTAGGGAGGGCAGGGAGGAGTGCACACCACCACCACCTGTGGCGCTAGGTTTTGACTTGGTTTGGCAGCAGGCAGCAGGGGGCAAGCCAATGCAGGAAAGGTCGGAGCCGGGGCCGATGTGCCCGGCTCGGCAGCAAAAGTTTGGCCCGCCCGGCGGTGGTGGAGCCCATTGAAAGCCAATTCGTGATTCCCCACGGTACCCAACAGCTTAGGGCTATGGTAAGCCACCTGACCAAACTCACCCACAAGGGAGACCCCTCAGTCCACTTCATGGAAGTGGAACAAGCAGCAGGCATCAACGAGTGCGGCGACTCTGAGATGGTCAAAATGCTTCTGTTCTCTTTGGATGGCAAGCTGTACCAGTCCCTCTCTGCTGAGAGCAAGAAGGGACAGGCGGGTACGCTGTAAGGGGTTTTAGATCACAGAGGTTTCTCTCTAGAGGCCTCTCTCTCTTGCACAGTAAAACCTTGAGTGGTTCGACCCACTCGCCCCTTAGGTTCTATACTCTGGACTTTGGGGCAGGAACTACAATGTAGAGAAAACTCTTGTAGACCAAGTTTGATGAAACAAATGAAATTTTATTGCATATGGAAAAATAAATCAAATGCAAGCAGATAAGAGAGTACATGGGAGGGAAAAACACAAACAAATCATAACGACACAATACTAACTAAGGCAAATACAGGCATCTTATACTCTACAAAGATCATCATGAAATAAGGAAACACACGGAACATTGAGGGACAACAACTCATGTTAATTGTACCCTTAAGTCCACCCCCTTAAACCTATCTAGATCTGATTGTGAAGGGCCAGAAACATGCTCCCCAATTCAACTATGAAGTGCAAGGTTTTGAACCAGTCTGCGTTTGATCCTTTCAGGCATTCCGTCTCCACGTGGATTGTGGAGCCCCAGCGAGCTGCGCCACACCTCTCTCCTGACATGGGGGTCGGGGGTGGCTGGACACCGGCTGGTTCTGGCTGTCGGCGGGGTCGGGGATCGTCGGCTCGACCCCGGTCAGAGGAGCCTTGGGCTGGCTCCCATCGTTTCTTCAGTTCGTTTTTGTCTCTTCTCCCAAGTTGGGTCGATGGCCTCTCGTTTCAGCAACGGCCCGGGGATGGTTGATGATCTCCCGATGTGTTTCCCCGGGGTGGGACGCCAGCCCGAGCGATCTTCTTGATGGTGGCTTAGTCTTCTTCGTCTTCCTCCGATGGTGGAGAGGAGTTTGCTGATCTTCTCCCGAAGCGACTCCTCTTCACCCACTGCCACTCGGTCGTGTGTCTCTGCTACTGTAGCTGTCTCCAACTGTGTCTCGAGTGCTCAACTCTTGTTCCACTGCAACTCCGGTGTATCTCCTTCAGCCTGTCTGTACAACTCCAACTCCTCCAGTTATACCTTTCTTCAGGAGTCTCCACTTCCCGCCCAAAATCAGGTTAGTCTTTGTTTAACTTTCGGCAGGCTGGGAGCACAGCGGGGTAGTTATTATATTTTAAAATGTTTTAGATGGCCGGTAAAGGCCCATCTCTGGTCTGGAATGACCTTCATTGTTTTTAATGTCCTGCTGATCTCGTTATCTAGTCCTTGGTGCTGTTCTCATGAATATGAAATTGTCCCCTTTTGTCTGGGTCAACATTTAGATGGCCTCTGTCTCCAGGCCATTCTTGACTGGATCTGCATCTAATCCATATGTATATGTGTGGGTCTGGTTTCGTTCTCTCAGAAACGGCTTCCAGAACTTACTGTGGGTTGAATCCACAAAGCTGTCTGAGGATTCGCAAGAACCATTTTAAAATGTCCCAATAAGTCGGTCACATGGCATGGCGGCCATTTTGTATGCCCCTTTCTCTGGGCTTCTTTTAAAACAGTCTTTAAAATCATGGCCTCTTCTGCCATTTGATCCTTATTAATACAAAGTCCAATTTTGCGAATCCTACAACGCTGCCATCCGGGAGCAAGTTCTGGAGGCGATTGGGATGAACGATGGTAGTCTTTTCTCCCAGGTGGAGAAGAGTACACTGTTAGCAGGGGAGACCCCACAGGCTTTCACAGACAGGCTGTGGCCTGTGTACATGAGTGCCTGTAATGGGGATCTCGACCGGACTAACTTGAACCAGGACGAGTTGGCCCACTGGCTCCGAAGTCTGGTGGCAAACAGCTTGCCATGGATCAGAGCCAAGGCCGAGCTGTGGTTCGACCCAAAGGGCCCCCAAGTCACCGAGGAGACAGTGGTCAGACAACAGACCCTGGCTTACCGCAACGGTAGAGGGGCAGAAGAACCACGAACGAAAGGAAAGGTTCACGAGATAAAACCAAGACAAAGTAAGAAGGAATGGCACCAGGAAGGGGGTAACCCTTCCGATACGAGGCGCAACTGCTTCGGGTGTGGGAAAAGTGGGCATTGGAGAAGGGACTGTAGAAATCCTTGGAAGGAAAATGTAGGGAAAAACTCCCCAGCTCCTGCCCCAAAGACAGAAACACCGACCTCTCCCCCCACAGCTGATTCATTAGTAGCTGCACTTCGAGTTTTGTTGGCTGGCCCAGGGAGGGTAGCCACAGCCACGGGTGCTTTATCTCCACCTGCCCCACTTAACACAGACTTATAACTAGAGCCAGTGCAGCCTGTCTATCTGTGTCCCCTTGAGCATGATGTATCGAAGAGACCGCTTGTTAAGATGGAGGCGGAAAAGGTGAAAGGGACCTATCTGTTGGACACGGGAGCATCGAGCACCATAGTCTATTCAGATAACCCCGCCGCCTCGCCTCTGTCTAATGGGGTCCCATACTGCTTAGTGGGGTTTACAGGTAATGAGCAGACTGGCTTGTTCTCTAGCCCGCTGTCCATTCAATTAGGAGCACTCCACACCAAGTGGACTTGTGTTTTAATGAAGTGGGAGCAGGAAGGGAAAGGGATCCTGGGGGCTGACTTTATTATAGGCCACAGGATTCTAGTGGATCTTAGGAACCACTGGCTGTGGGGAGCATGCACCGACAAGGAAAGTGAAGAGGCAGTTATCCCAGAGAACCAGGACAAGGGGACCTTGTGTACCCTAAAGCCCAAGGAGGGTTACGACCTCAAACAAATGGTCAGTAACACTCCAGTGGAGTACCAGGCATTTGTGCGAGCATTTGCCACTCACAAGCATGATTGTGGGAGGGTGAACGGGGTCGAGGTTAGTGTAGACGGGGATCCCATGACCCGACCACAAAAGCTGTATAATTTCCCCAAAGAGGCGGAGGCTGACATGGAAATGGCCATGACCTCTCTGTCAAACAGGGGGTATTGAGACCGACAGCCACCCACGTAAATTCTCCACTGTGGCCGGTTAGGAAACCGGACAACTCCTGGAGAGCCACAGTGGACTATTTGGTACTCAATCGAAACATCCCCACCTGTGCACCCACGGTCGCAGCTGTTGCCGACCTCATTGGAAGTATTCCCGCCTCCACGACCACCTTCGTGGTGCTGGATATTTCCAACTGGTTTTGGTCCATCCGTCTACAGAGAGAGGACCAGTACAAGTTCACCTTCACGTTTAAAGGCCAACAATACACTTGGAACTGCCTACCACAGGGTTTCCACAATAGCCCCAGTACTTTTCACCAGTGTATGGCAGATTGTTTAAAGAGCTTCAGCCGGCCCCGACAGTTAGTTCAGTATGTGGATGACCTGCTCCTATTCACCGATGAAGGAGAGGAACACGGTCCACTACTGGCTGAACTGCTGGACTTGCTCAGGCAGGAAGGTTTTAAATTAAACCCCAAGAAGGTACAGATCAGCTGACAGGAAGTAAAATTCCTAGGGCTGGCTGTGCACGCAGGGGAAAGGGCCATCGATAAAGCCAGAAGGGAAGCAGTGCAGGAGTTACCAGCCGCCAATACAGTGACAGGAGTGAGATCTTTTCTAGGGCTAACCGGGTACTGCAGAGATTTTATTGAGGATTACGCGGCCACAGCAGCTCCTCTGCTCCGACTCCTACACAAGGGAGTGGAGTGGGTTTGGGATGAGGGTTGCGAGGCAGCATTTGTAAAACTCAAGCAAAATCTGCAGACTGCGCCGGCTCTAGGGGCCATTGATGGGGAAAAAGAGTTCTTGGAGGTAGCAGCCAGCGGGGACAGTCTGAGTGCAGTGCTGCTCCAAGAGCGGCACAGTCAGCTGAGACCGGTGGTTTACTCCTCCAGGATACTCACGGATGTGGAAAAGGGCTATTCCAACTGTGAGAGGCACCTCCTCGCCAGTCACTGGGCTGTGAAAAGATCATTGATCTTCACAGGCACCTGGCCCATCACCCTCCCCACACATCACACGCCCACCCAAATGCTCCTAGATGGGTGAATTAAAGATGGGACAGTGAGCAGTGCCCGCATTGCTCGCTGGACCCTACTTCTCTCCCAGATGGACCTAAGGGTGAAAGGTCTTTGCGAGCCGAAGCTCGCAGCCGGCATGATTTATCCAGGGATGGCCCACCGGTGTTCCATTGAAGGAGTATGGGAAGTCAACATAGGTTTTCGGGCCAGGATACACCCCACAGGCCGCGAAATCTATGTGGACGGTTCGAGCACAGTATCTGCTGGGAAACGACTCACAGGGTGTGGAGTTTATGACCCAGGGGCAGACATTGCCCTGGCAATTAAACTCCCCAGCACCATGAGCGCCCAGCAGGCTGAACTGTCCGCGGTAGTGTACGTGGTTACACACCCAGAGGAATTCCCTACCCCGTACACGATTTGTTCGGACACCATGTTCACATGCAATTAGTGTACGGAATACCTGGCCATCTGGTCCCGTCGCGGATGCACCTCCGCTGACGGGAGACCCCTGGAAATCAAGCCTCTGCTGGAGAAAATCATGACAACCGTAGGGAAGGAAGGGAAGGTCTATATACACAAGGTTAAGGCCCATTCGAAGACAGAACCCATGCGGGAGGGCAACCAAAAGGCAGATGAATTGGCCAAGCAGGGAGCTAGGGAACGAGAGTTTTGGGACCCCTACCAGACAGGTTCGGTAGCCGCAATCCAAGACAAGGGAGGCACACAGGGGGTAGCTTTGGTCCGGGACCTAAAGCAGGCCCAGTTACGGGATCCCATTCTCAGAGCCGTCCTGAATGCGCTCACAAAAGGGGAGAAAGTAGAGGGCCCGTACAGTAAAGCAGCCATCACAGTTAAGGAAGGCATGCTGTTCAGGGGCGGAGCAATGGGTAGTGCCGCAGCAGCACCAAAGGGAATTCCTCCAACTGGCCCATGAGGGTCCAGGAGTGGGGCATCCCGGGCCTGAGGCCACCTGGCAGTGGGTGAAACAAGCAGGATGGTGGCCAGGATTGAGGGAGCATGTCCGCGAGTTCTGTGCCAGCTGTCTGGTGTGTGCTGCCAATAACCCTGACCCCCAGAAAAGGAAGGTATCTTTGGGACACACCAGGAGGGTAGAGGGACCATGGCAGTTGATCCAGATTGATTACATTGGGCCCCTACCCACTGCCCAGGGAGGCTACAAGTACTGCCTAGTCCTGGTGGATGTGTTTTCAAAGTGGGTGGAAGCTTTTCCCTGCCGTATAGCTACCGCATTGGGTACAGCTAAGATCCTGGTCAGGGAAGTGTTCTCACGATGGGGACTCCCACAGTATGTGGAGCCTGACCAAGGGAGTCACTTTACCGGACAGGTCATGCAAGAGACCCTCATGGTACTCGACATTGAGAGGAAATGGCACATCACCTACAACCCACAGTCATTGGGTCCTGTAGAGCGTTTAAACCGCACTGTAAAAGAAAGGCTGCGCAAGGAGACGGGAGACTCACCCAAGAAGTGGGTAGAAGTCTTCCCGTTGTTCCTAATGGGGATCCGAGCCAGCCAGTCAAAAGGCACAGGGTATTCCCCACACGAACTCATGACTGATAGGGTTATGTGGACCCCCACCCATGTACTAGCCCCGGCGCTCACGGAAGGTCAGCTCAGAGAGGTGAACCGGGACAGCTTCGTCAGGAATCTGTTTTCAAGAACACCTTAAACAGATTCACTGGCAGGCTGCTAGCAACATGGGAAAACAGCATCGGAGTAACCGATTGCTGCTAGAACCCAACAGGCACCAAGAGTGGGAGATAGGGGATCAGGTCATGGTGAGGAACTTTGCCCGGTTGGGAAGTTTCGAACCATTGTGTATGGGGCCGTACAGCATTGTGGATAAGGCAAGCCCCATGGTCTATGCCAGTAAGATGCACCGCCGCACAAAGTGGTTCCACATTAATCAGTGCAAGCTGTTCAAAACTGAGAGTGGGGAACGGCCAGCAAGGGCGAACCGTATTAAAGCTAGAGATCGTCAGCCTGCAGCTGTGACAGACTCACAGACCGCAAAGGTGGGGGCAGTGACGTGTGTGACTGGAGAGGCCCTCCCACCATTTAAGTGGGATTCAGGTACACCCCCAGTAGCCGGAGCCTTAAGAAGGTCTCCTTGCATACCACAGCCTAAACTACCTTGGTCACCCGAGTATCACTTTAAACGGTCCAGCCCCAAAAGGGGAAAAACCAAGGTCAGGGATAATACTAAGGACACAGATCCCCAGCCTGTCGCCTCCAAAGGTGAGGGACTCACAGGAGAGGTAGCGTTGGGCCGAGAGAGAGAGAAGGGTCCCCAGCCTGCGGCATCAGGCTGCGAGGAACCCACAGGACAGGATAGGGACTCGGCAGCACAGGAGGGCACACTCCCCCGGTCAGTTGGGAAACGGAGAAACTCCCCATTCTTTTAAGAAGGACTCTCCGGGTCTAGTGGTACAGGTCACCTTACGCCCAGGCATACAAGCTACCCAGATTCCACAAAAGGCAGAGGTCTAACAGGGATTAGCCTGGCCGTCCGGAGACGGGCAGCGGATGTACATAGATACATAGATACATAGAAGATAGGAGCAGGAGTAGGCCATTCGGCCCTTCGTGCCTGCTCCGCCATTCGATGAGATCATGGCTGATCCTTTAATTCAGTATCCCGTCCCCGCCTTCTCTCCGTAACCCTTAACCCCTTTTGCCCGTAGAAATATATCTAATTCCCTCTTAAATATATTTAATGAGCTGGCGTACACTGCCCTCTGTGGCAATGAGTTCCACAGGTTCACCACTCTCTGAGTGAAGAAATTCCCCCTCATCTCTGTCCTAAATGGTTTAGCCCTTATCCTTAAATTATGTCCTCTAGTTCTGTTCTCACCCGCCAAGGGAAACATTCCTTCTGCATCCAGTCTGTCTAGACCTGTCAGAATTTTATACACTTCTATGAGGTCCCCTCTCAATCTTCTAAACTCCAGTGTGTACATCCCTAAACTACATAGTCTCTCCTCATAGGTCATTCCCGCCATTCCTGGTATCAGCCTGGTGAATCGCCGCTGCACCCCCTCCATGGCAAGAACATCCTTCCTCAGATGAGGCGACCAAAACTGTACACAGTACTCGAGGTGTGGTCTCACCAGTGCCCTGTACAGCTGCAGCAAGGTATCCCTGTTCCTGTATTCTAACCCTTTTGCTATGAAGGCCAGCATACCGTTTGCCTTCTTGACCGCCTGTTGCACCTGCATGCTCGCCTTCAGTGACTGGTGTACAAGAACACCCAGGTCTCTCTGTACTTCCCCCTCTCCCAATCTATTGCCATTTAAATAATAATTTGCCCTCCCGTTCCTGCACCCAAGGTGGATAACTTCGCACTTGTCCACATTATAGTGCATCTGCCATTTATCCGCCCAATCGCCCAGTCTGTCCAAATCGCTCTGGAGCTTCCTGGTCTCTTCCTCTGAGCCCACCCCCCCTCCTAGTTTAGTGTCGTCTGCAAATTTGGAAATGCTGCATCCGACTCCCTGATCCAGGTCATTAATGTAAATTGTGAACAGCTGGGGGCCCAGGACAGATCCCTGTGGTACCCCACTTGTTACTGCCTGCCATTCAGAAAATGAGCCGTTTATTCCAACTCTCTGTTTTCTATCTGACAGCCAGTTCCCTATCCACGCCAAAACTTTCCCCTTTATCCCATGAGCCTCAATTTTCCATGCTAATCTTTTATGTGGGACCTTATCGAAGGCCTTTTGGAAGTCCAGGTACACCACATCTACTGGCTCTCCCCCATCTATTCTACCAGTTACTCCCTCAAAAAATTCCAATAGATTAGTCAAGCACGATTTACCCTTTGTAAATCCATGTTGACTCTGTCCTATCCTGTCCCCATTTGCTAAGTGCTCCGCTATTTCATCCTTAATGATGGACTCCAGCATTTTGCCCACAACTGATGTAAGGCTTACAGGTCTGTAATTACCTGCTTTTTCCCTACCCCCCTTTTTGAATAGTGGGGTAACGTTAGCTACCCTCCAATCCATCGGCACTGTTCCCGAGTCTAATGAATTCTGAAAAATCATCCTTAGTGCATCCGCTATCTCTAGGGCCACCTCCTTCAGTACCCTAGGATGCATGTTATCAGGCCCTGGGGATTTGTCCACCTTCAATCCCTTTAGCTTCCTTAACACCATATCCTTAGAGATATTGATTTGCGTCAGTTCCTCCTTTGCCAATGTCCCTATTTTTCCCGATATCCCAGGGAGGTTTTTTGTGTCTTCCTTCGTAAAGACTGACCCAAAGTATGCATTTAGTTGATCTGCCATTTCCTTATTTCCCATTATATATTCCCCCGTATCTGACTGCAATGGACCAACTTTGGTTTTCACCAGTCTTTTCCTTTTGATATACTTATAAAAGCTTTTGGAGTTAGTTTTTATATTTTCCGCCAGCTTGTTTTCGTAAGCTATTTTGCCCCTCTTGATCATGCCCTTTGCCCTCCTTTGCTCTATCTTAAACTGTTCCCAATCTTCCGCTCTGGCGCTTTTTTTGGCTATTTTATACATATCAGTTTTCGAATTGAATTTTAGGTTTGTTTTACAGTTGATGGTTTTATGTTTAATGTTTAATTAGTTTATGAGAAGTTTAAGTTTTGATAATTTTGGTAACTGTGTCAGGCCAGAGAACCTTCTCGGGACATGGCTATCTGTTTTATGTGCCCCTACAGAAAGGAAATCGGCATGAGAAAGGTTCTGCTCCTGCTCACCCTGGTAGGGGTTGTAATGATCAATAACATGTCATTCTATAGTGGACACTAGGTGGCGCCGTAGAGCTGTGTAGAGCTGTATATAGCTGTATGTACATAAGACTACACTACCCAGCTGTATGTATATTAAGACTACATTACCCATGAGGCACTAGGCTACCCACAAGGTAGCAGTCAAGATGGATGCCTCTACAGATACTGTACCTAGTCCACATGTGCTCAATAAAGTGTCTAGCAAAAGCTAGCTGTGTTCATAATAAGAATGTCTATTTATTGTGAGGACTTAGAACTGGTCAAGAGAGTCTACCGTATAAACTGTGCCATAAGCAGACCAGATGACTTGGTGGATTCTGTAGTGAATAATTTCCAGGATGTGTTCAAAGGATTTGGAGTTCTACCATTCACTTACAAGATCCAGCTAAAGGAGAATGCTCAGCCAATGGTACATGCTCCATGAAGAGTTCCAGCACCCCTGCGTGACCGGCTCAAGAATGAACTGGACAGAATGACCACACTAGGAATCATCAGGAAAGTCGAAGAGCCAACAGACTGGGTTAACGCCATGGTATGTGTAAAGAAAAAGAACAATGATCTAAGAATATGCATGGATCCAAAGGACTTAAATGCAAACATAAAACGCGAACACTACCAGATTCCCAAGCGAGAAGAAATCACCAGTGAAATGTTAGGTGCCAGATACTTTACAAAGCTCGATGCCTCACAAGGATTTTGGCAACTAAAACTGGATGAAGAGAGCACCAAATACTGTACCTTCAACACACCATTTGGCAGGTTTTGTTTCCTCAGAATGCCTTTCGGGATAATATCTGCATCTGAAATCTTTCATAGAGCGATGGAACACATAATTGAAGGTCTGGAAGGAGTTCGGGTCTATGTTGATGACATCATCATCTGGGGCTCCACACTGAAAGAACACAATGAGAGACTGACTAAAGTGCTACAGAGCATACGTCGAAATGGACTGAAGCTCAACAAAGCCAAGTGTCAGTTTGGCGTCCAGGAAGTCACTTTCCTAGGAGATAATCTATCTGGTAAAGGAATAGAGCCAGATATGGAAAAAGTAAACGCCATACTCAAAATGCCCCGACCCACTGACAAAAAAGGAGTACTACGCATCATGGGGATGATAAACTTCATTGGAAAGTTCACTCCTAACTTGTCAGCCAAGACAGCCTGTCTGCGAGACCTGCTACATAAAACAAATGAGTTCGCATGGACAGAAAGACATGAACAAGAGTGGATAAACCTCAAAACAGTGCTGACAACCACACCTGTACTCACCTTCTTTGACCCAACAAAAAGAATCAAAGTGTCAACGGATGCATCAAAAGATGGCCTAGGTGCGGTCTTGCTACAAGCAGAGGGTGAAGATTGGAAGCCTGTTGCCTATGCCTCCAGGTCTATGACTGATACTGAGTGTCGATGGTGAAGATCTGCTGAAAATTGTGAAAAGCGACATGGAGAATTTGAAGCCACCAGAGCGTTTGAAACTCACAGAAATATCGACTACAATTGGCAGGCTCTTAAACAACAATTCGAACTCTACATTGCAGCCATCGGATTCGGTACGAAGCCAGACGCAAGGAAGATAGCATTGCTGCTTACGGTTGCAGGCCCACAGGCGATAGAGGTATTTAAAACATTTGTATTTAATCCAGAGGAGAACAGAGAAAAATTAGAAGATGTGCTAAAAAAATTTGATGCACATTGCTCTTCCAAAAAGAATGAGACCTATAAAAGATACATCTTCCGTTCTCAGACACAGCAGCAAAATGAGACTTTTGATAGCTTTATAACTGATCTGAAACTGAAAGCACAGACATGTAATTTCTCTGAGCTCAAAGCATCCATGAGTCGTGACCAGATTGTGTTTGGTATTCATGATAAAAAAGTCAGGGAACGTCTGTTGAGAGAAACCGAACTAAATTTGGAAAATGCTGTGAAAATATGCCAAGCCAGCGAGCTAGCTCGAAAGCATGTGAAGAATTTCAGTGAAATCAATAATGATGCGATTGTAATGAGTGATAATGCTGCTGTCGGTGCTGTGTCCTACAAGGGGAAGAAACGTGGGCAGAACAGAAATGAAAAGCAATCGGAGGATGAAATTTTTAATTGTAAACGCTGTGCTTACAAACACCAGTTAAGTCAATGCCCAGCGTTTGGAAAAATGTGCACAAAGTGTAATGGAAAGAATCACTTTGCCAAACAATGCTTTTCAAAAGTACAAATTAAGAAAGGGCTATGAGTTAATGTAATTGAGGACACTGATTTAAGTGAAACATTTTTTGTAGCAATGGTGTCATGTGACAATATCAAAAAGGATACAGAAAATGTGCAGCCCTCAGAAATGGACAATGCTGAACATAAAGTTAATGCAGTAAAAGAGGACAAATGGATGATCCCACTGCAGGTAAATGGAGCATTAGTTACCTTGAAACTAGACACTGGGGCAAAAGCAAATTTAATCAGTATGAGTGACATTAACAATATGAAAGAAAAGCCCAAAATACAGAAAAAGTCAGTACTACTGAAGGACTATAATGGACAGAAAATAAATAGCTTAGGTGTATGCAGACTTAAAGTGACAGTCAAAGACAAAGTGCATCATCTCATGTTTTCTGTTGTGGCTGAAAGACTTGATTCACTACTGGGTGACAAAGCTTGTGAGGACTTAGAACTGGTCAAGAGAGTCTACCGTATAAACTGTGCCATAAGCAGACCAGATGACTTGGTGGATTCTGTAGTGAATAATTTCCAGGATGTGTTCAAAGGATTTGGAGTTCTACCATTCACTTACAAGATCTAGCTAAAGGAGAATGCTCAGCCAATGGTACATGCTCCATGAAGAGTTCCAGCACCCCTGCGTGACCGGCTCAAGAATGAACTGGACAGAATGACCACACTAGGAATCATCAGGAAAGTCGAAGAGCCAACAGACTGGGTTAACGCCATGGTATGTGTAAAGAAAAAGAACAATGATCTAAGAATATGCATGGATCCAAAGGACTTAAATGCAAACATAAAACGCGAACACTACCAGATTCCCAAGCGAGAAGAAATCACCAGTGAAATGTTAGGTGCCAGATACTTTACAAAGCTCGATGCCTCACAAGGATTTTGGCAACTAAAACTGGATGAAGAGAGCACCAAATACTGTACCTTCAACACACCATTTGGCAGGTTTTGTTTCCTCAGAATGCCTTTCGGGATAATATCTGCATCTGAAATCTTTCATAGAGCGATGGAACACATAATTGAAGGTCTGGAAGGAGTTCGGGTCTATGTTGATGACATCATCATCTGGGGCTCCACACTGAAAGAACACAATGAGAGACTGACTAAAGTGCTACAGAGCATACGTCGAAATGGACTGAAGCTCAACAAAGCCAAGTGTCAGTTTGGTGTCCAGGAAGTCACTTTCCTAGGAGATAATCTATCTGGTAAAGGAATAGAGCCAGATATGGAAAAAGTAAACGCCATACTCAAAATGCCCCGACCCACTGACAAAAAAGGAGTACTACGCATCATGGGGATGATAAACTTCATTGGAAAGTTCACTCCTAACTTGTCAGCCAAGACAGCCTGTCTGCGAGACCTGCTACATAAAACAAATGAGTTCGCATGGACAGAAAGACATGAACAAGAGTGGATAAACCTCAAAACAGTGCTGACAACCACACCTGTACTCACCTTCTTTGACCCAACAAAAAGAATCAAAGTGTCAACGGATGCATCAAAAGATGGCCTAGGTGCGGTCTTGCTACAAGCAGAGGGTGAAGATTGGAAGCCTGTTGCCTATGCCTCCAGGTCTATGACTGATACTGAGTGTCGATACGCCCAGATTGAAAAGGAATGTCTAGGCTTGGTAGTTGGACTAGAAAAGTTTCATGGCTACATATGTGGACTTCCCACCTTCACAGTTGAGACAGACCACAGCCCTCTGGTTGCCATCATAAAAAAAAACCTGAATGAGATGTCTCCAAGAATTCAATGACTCATGATGAAGCTGCAAAGATATGACTTTGAACTGATCTACACACCAGCCAAATACATCGTGTTAGCAGATGCACTATCCCGAGCACCCACAATGAGTCATGTGAGCTCTACTGAAGAAGACGTGGATGTTCATGTGAGTATGGTCACTGCTGCGCTGCCCGTGTCAGACACAAAATCAAAGCAAATAGCAGAAGAAACAGTAAAAGATACAGGCCTAGAAATTCATTGTAGCCACTTTTGGGGCGGTAAAGTCGGGCAGCCGCTAAAGTTTGCGCCCGCCGCCAAATCGAGGCCACTTCTCCGATATTCATTAGCTTCGCCCTAAGAGTTTGCTCGAGCGCTAAAACTGGCGCTGGACGCCTCTCTTTAGGCGCTAAGCCGGAGGTGCTGAGCGAGAGCGCCGAGGCCGGGCGCAGCGCAGGTGCGGCCATCTCGTGATTGACAGCAGACACCCTGGCGCCGGCCAGCTCTTAAGGGGGAAGGGTCGACTTGGTCTGCTGCCACGCCCTGGACAGTGGAGCCCTCCAGCGAGGCCTGAACACTGCTGCTGGACCCAAATAGCGCCTGAAGCCATGCAGAAGGCCCGTGAACGAGCGCAGCGCTTCTCAGAGCGTGACCTGAGTGTGCTGGTTGGTGGTGTGGAGAAGAGGCGCCATCTTTTGTACCCGGACAATGGCAGGAAGGCGCCGGTCCGCGTCTACCGGAGAGCCTGGAGGCATGTCGCCAGCAAGGTGTCAGCCAACAGCGAGGTCCCCAGGACCGGTGTCCAATGCCGCAAAAAGTTTAATGACCTCACTCGGATTGTCAGGGTGAGTACCCTTTCCAGTGACCTCCTCATCCTTGCATGTGCACCTCACATTATGGGCAAAGGGACCTGAAAGCCCTAATGGCCAGCCCTCATCCAGCAGCTATGGGACAGGCATGAACATCAATTGCACATTCTGCACTTAACACACTGGCCAAGCTATTCCACCATGGGAGGCAGTGCACACAAGATCAGGGCAACACACTGGCCAGGCTATTCCACCATGGGAGGCAGTGCACACAAGATCAGGGCGACACACTAGCCAGGCTATTCCACCATGGGAGGCAGTGCACACAAGATCAGGGCGACACACTGGCCAGGCTATTCCACCATGGGAGGCAGTGCACACAAGATCAGGGCGACACACTGGCCAGGCTATTCCACCATGGGAGGCAGTGCACACAAGATCAGGGTGACACACTGGCCAGGCTATTCCACCATGGGAGGCAGTGCACACAAGATCAGGGCGACACACTGTACTTAGAGGCCGTCCTTTCTCTTGCAGGCCAAGCTGGCCAATAATAAGAAGAGCCGGACTGCGACCGGGGGAGGTCGACCCCAGATCCAGCCGCTCACCGAGCTGCAACATCGCGTGGAGCACATCATGGGTGGCCGGGTGATTGGCCCCGTTGCATGTGGAGATGCCGACCCTGTTCTGGCCACCAATGGTAAGGACATCACCTTTTGGACCTCTCTCGTCCCACTTGCACATCAGATCTACATCCTTTGCCACTGTCTGACTATTGCGCTGAATGCCACCACTCATGCATCCCTCGCTGACGTCCTCTCCTCACTCTAAAGCTACTCTTGTGCCTTCCTGCTTTCAGATGGTGAGGAGGAGGTCCCTGAACTTGCCAGTGACAGCCCCTCAGAAGAGGAGGAGGAGGAGGAGCAAGAGGAAGGCGGCCCATCAGGGGAACCCTCAGCCGCGGCAACCCATGCGAATGTAGGGGACACGTTTTCCCTGGAGGGGAGCGTGGCAGAAGTGTCGGAGGGGAGGGGAGCTCATGGGACCTGCAGCCTGCAGAAACGCGGGAGGGGGGTGGAAGCTCAGCGGCCTTCTCCCCAGAGGGGGGAAGGGTCGGAGGGGAGTCCAATTGCTGGGCCCAGCGGCGTCCAGCAATGCAGGAAGGGTCGGCCAGCTCGGCGGCCTTCTCCCCAGAGGGAGAGTCCGGCCTCCAGTCCGGAGATGGTCTTCGCCGAGGAGATGGAACGCCTCGAGGACTTGTCCGCGGACTCGGAGCGCCGGCACACGGAGCTCATGGGGGTAGTGGCACGGTTGCCTGAGGCCATCGAGTCCCTCTCTCGGAGTGTCACCGACGTCGGGGCCTCACAGGCCATCAGTTTGGCAGAATTCGGGGCAGAGCAGGCAGCGAGTCGTGCGGCATTCGGGGCAGCTCAGGCAGCGAGTGGGCAGCTGATCAGTGGTGCCGTGCAGTCACTGGGTGCTCTGATGAGGTCACTGAACAGGTCAACACGGGCACTCACTGCTGCCACACTCGCTGTGTCAGCCAGGCATCGCCAGGGCACCCGGCGCACTGCAGCAGCACAGCGGTCTGTCCCTCGGCAGATTGGTGCGCATGCTGCAGTGCTGGCCCGGGCGAGTGCCAGTGTCTCAGGCGACCAGCGAGCGCCTGCCATCCGCCAGCTTGCCCCCATTCCTCCAGCCGCCACTGCCACTCCCCCAGTGGAGCTGCCAGGAGCTGCTGCAGCGACTGATGCTGGCCAGCCACAGCTGCAGCATTCAACAGCCGCCCGCTCGACGGCCAGACCTCGACTAGGCCGACCCCCAAGGGCATCTGCCGTCACGACATGTGCCCCTCTGGAGCCTGCCCCCAGCCTTGCAGCAGCCAATGGCCTTACTTTGAGGAGGAGCAGCAGGGCGGGCAGGGGCCACACAAAGATGGCCAAGGCATCGCCCTAGCGGGCCAAAAAGTCGAATGTGTGGCCAGTTGTGTTTGTTTTTTGAGGCTGAGAATTGGATGTTTGTTTTTTGAAGGCCGAGGATATGATGTTTGTTTTTTACGAAGGCCGAGGATGACGGCCATTTCAGTTGCACTGTTTTGTTAATCCTCTCCAGGTTGTGGGAGTGAGTAATGTGTTTGAGTGTTTTTTGGGGGTTTCATCTGTTTTTGGTTTTCATGTGGGAAGGGCCCTGAGTTTGTACAATAAAGCATTTTATTTATTAACATTGTCCATGTTTGACCTTTGAAGTGTTTGTTGCCTTAACCGGCTGAGGGCTTGCGGAACGGCTGCAATCATGTTCTTTCATTGGCACAAGCCATTCCCTGACAGGGGGCCTAGAAGTGACGTTCAATAAGCCGCCGACGGGCGGCCCTTGGACCTTGTGCCTCCCTCCTGGGCTGGTACTCCTCGTCCTCCTCCTCCTCATGCTCCTCCTGCTCCTCCTCCTGAGGTGGTGGTCCAACGTGAGGTGGCAGTGCCTGAGTCCTGTGGATAGCCAGGTTGTGCAGCATGCAGCAAACGACGACGAATTGGGAGACTCGCTCCTGCGAATACTGGAGGGCTCCTCCGGAGCGATCGAGACAGCGGAACCGTTGCTTGAGGACGCCGATTGTTTGTTCTATGATGTTCCTAGTCGCTTGATGGCTCTCGTTGTATGCCTCTTCAGCAGGGGTCGTGGGCGCGCGGAGTGGGGTCATGAGCCAGGTACACAAAGGATAGCCTTTGTCTCCGATAAGCCATCCTCTTGGGTGAGGCTGTGCCTGGAACATGTCAGCCACAGTTGTCTGTCGCAGGATAAAGGCATCGTGGCTGCTGCCTGGAAAGCGGGCATTGACAGCTAGGATGCGCTGCCTGTGGTCACACACCAGCTGTACGTTGAGGGAATGGTAGCCCTTCCGGTTGCGGTAATCCTCGGCATGCTCCAGAGGTGCCCGCAAAGCCACATGCGTGCAGTCAATGGCGCCCTGCACCATGGGGAAGCCCGCTATTCTTGCAAATCCCACTGCACGCTGCTGCTGCTTGTCCAGGGTCATGGGGAAGGAGATGAATTGATGTCTCCTTCTGAAAAGGGCTTCGGTCACCTGGCGGATGCAGCAATGCACGGCAAACTGGGAGATGTTAGCGATGTCCCCAGCAGCGGATTGGAAGGAGCCGGTGGCATAGAAGTTGAGAGCCACCGTCACCTTCACTGCCACCGACAGAGACGTCCTGCGCATCAGCTGTGGCTGCAGATCTCTGTGAAGCAGCTAGCAGATGTTTGCAACCACCTCCCTTCTGAATCGCAGCCTCCTAACACACATCGCGGCAGACATGGTCAGATAGGAGGACTGCTGGCGGTATACCCTGGGTGGGTAAGGCCTCGGTTGGCGACGCCTGTTGCCCCCTCTGCATCTAGCCAGGGCTGCCACTCTCTCACGGCATCTGTAAACCCTTCTGGCATAAGGCTGAAATTCAGCGTTGCCACCCAATGCAGCCCCCATTATATGCCGGCAAACACTGAGCTCTCAATGAAGGCAAAGATAATTGCTAAGCTCTGGCCTGAGCCAAAAATACCTGTCCTAGTGTTGGTCCAAACCAGTAAGCTCTCCTCCTTGGTCTCTCTCCAAAAAACCATTGCACAAGAGTGAATGCTGCAAAATGGCTGGCCTTTAAAGTGCAGAGCCCTTTAATTAGCACTCCCCGCGGCCGGCCTCGGCTGTGTACCGTTCCACTTCACAGTCGTTAGGGCCGCCCGGCGCACAATGGCCCGGCGCGAGTGAAGTTCCGGTTCGGGGCGCACAAAGGGCATTGCACGACGAAATGATGTCATGATCTGCGCGCGCAGCAGGGCGCGCGCTAAGACTTTGCGCCGGCGCTAAATGTGTACTGAAGTTGGGGCGAGGCGCAGATCGCGCTGCGCCCGGCCGCTAAGCGCCTAGCGCTCGAGATCTACTCCTCCTAAGGCGCTAACGGCTGACGCGCCCAACTGAATTTCTAGGCCACAGTGTTACAAACAGTAATAGAGAACATTCATCATGGTTGGCCAAAAGGTTCCTGTCCAAAATATTTTCACATAAGGTCAGAATTGAGTGTCGCAAGTGGACTATTACTAAAACAGAACAGGATAGTCATTCCACAGGCTCTACGCCAAGACATGCTCAAAAGGATTCATGAGGGACACCTCGGAATTGAAAAATGCAAAAGGAGGGCAAGAGACACTGTTTATTGGCCTGGCATAAATAAGGACATTGAGAACATGATAGGCAAATGTGAGACATGTCAGAAACACCAAAACAAACAAGCAAAGGAACCAATGATAGTAGCTGACATACCAACAGCACCATGGCAAAAGGTTGGTATGGACCTTTTTCATTTAAATGGTAAAGACTATCTAATAGTGATTGACTACTATTCTAACTATCCTGAGATGGCGCTGCTCTCAAGCACCACAGCAAGCAGTGTCATAATGCATGTGAAATCCATCTTCGCCAGACATGGAATTCCCAGGATTGCCGTTAGCGACAATGGTCCGTGCTTCAACTGTAAGGAGTGGCAACAGTTTGCAGCACATTATGACTTTCAGCACATCACATCCAGTCCTTTGTATGCTCAGTCAAATGGTAAGGCAGAGAAAGGTGTTCAAGTTCTCAAGCAGCTACTGAAGAAAGCGACAGAAAGCAAGTCTGATCCTTATCTCGCCCTGCTGAGCTACCGAGTCTCACCTTTAGACTGTGGTTCTTCACCTGCTGAACTACTAATGGGTCGCAAGTTGCGCACCATGCTACGCTGCTGTGCAAAAGCACAGCAAAGTGAGGAACTGAGACAGAGACTTCAACTGTTAAAGCTGAAACAGAAATCATACTATGACAAGTCATCCAAAACTCTAAAACCATTGACAAGGGATGATGTTGTCAGGATTGAGGATCCAGATGCATGGAACAGGAAAGCTACAGTTCTTGAGGAAGTAGGACCATGGTCATACACTGTTAGAACTGAGGAAGGACAGATTCTCAGGAGGAACCGCTGTTCCCTCCTAAAAACACAAGAGACTATTCAAGACCAGATTGATGACAATGCCGCAACTGTATCTTGTCATTCACCGCCAGAACAATCTCATGAAGACACATCAGACTTACCCGTGTTGAGAAGATCCACACGTGAAGTAAAAAAACCTGATAGACTTAATTTTTAAGTACAATGTAAAGCTTTGAAAATGTGTTGACTGTTTTGAAAATGTTTGTTTATAGAGCACTAACAAAAGTGTTACTGATATTATCTTTATTGTTTTCTTGAAAGTTGATTGATATTGATTTTGTTAAACCTCAAAGAAAGGGGGATGTAATGATCAATAACATGTCATTCTATAGTGGACACTAGGTGGAGCCATAGAGCTGTGTAGAGCTGTATATAGCTGTATGTATATAAGACTACATTACCCATGAGGCACTAGGCTACCCACAAGGCAGCAGTCAAGATGGATGCCTCTACAGATACTCTACCTAGTCCACATGTGCTCAATAAAGTGTCTAGCAAAAGCTAGCTGTGTTCATAATAAGAATGTCTATTTATTAATGAACATAAGAGGGGTGAGCATCGGTGACCAAGGCGACGTGGAGAACTCCCACATCTATGGGTGCTCGGGAGAGAAAGCTCCGATCGTTACCGCAGGGGGTGGCGAACGGAGTGTGGAGGAGCTTGCCAACTACTTCCATGAGGTAAGATGGCCAGGGTGGCTGGGGTCTAACTCGACCCAGTACTCCAGCCAGACGGGGTTCACATACGGGGAGGCCTCCATCCCGTGCCCCAGGGTACAGGTCGATGCTACAAAGGTCAGTGTCACTGAGGGGAAACGTGTGTGTTTGTCATGCAAGGGACGGATTCCCTTGGATAGGTGGCACAGAAAGCTGAGCAGGGACATAGCAAACCCCGCAGTCGACTGGGAACGATTGGGGAACAATACCCATCAGACGATTACAGGGAACCGAGGGGGAGTGAGTGTGTGTTGGTACAAGTGGTGGGAGCCGGATCAGGGGATTTATGTTTGTATGTGGGGGTCAGAGAATGTCTGCCCGCAGGCATATCCATCATTTTCCACAGGCAATGGCAAGATGCCGGGGAGGGGATGGAGTGGGATTCCAGCCTGCATGCGTTCGCGATCCCACACTCCCCGATTCTAGTCAACGCCACCGAGCTCGTAACCCGCCCCCGAAAGCCCCTGCCCACGACACCACAGACTACAGTACAGAGGTGTCCTACCACCACCAAGGGACCAGGGAATGGGTTAGTCCTAGTGCCAACTGATGATTTACTGTACCAGGGGATACACTATGCAGTGGCCTCAGTGATCCTGAACCTGACCGAGGTACACTTACCTGAATGGTGCCCCAAGGACACACCACAGTTGTACCGAGCCCTGCTGAAGGAAATGTTTAAGAAATTTTATGAATTTGACTTTGCCAGTGTAGACAATGCAAAACTGTGCACTTTAAACCCTGGGCATACTATGGGCACGGGGAGACAAAGAAGAGGAACCTGGAATTATATTTTAACTGCTTATAATACAGGATCCTCAGTAGTAAACAGCCTAGATGATATACAGTTAAAAACACAGATAAATGGTTTAAAGACTCAGTTAAGAAAAATCCTAAGAGATGAGAACACAGTGGTAGGCTCAGAGCAACATGAGGACCAAGCTATGACAGTCCATTTAAAAGAGATAATTGCTGAGCTGGAGAGACATGCCAAAACAGTAAATGCACTCATACGGGAGGACAGGAATGCTTCGGATCAAGCTGCACAGAATGAGGTGTGCGTGCTATATGGGGCATGGTTGCTGGGTGAGGGCCGCAGAAACCTGGAGGAGTTAAAACAGGGTTTAGTCCCCTCCTGGATTAGCAACAAGCACCTCGCAGCCCTCTGCCCATTTAGTAATTTGCTGAGCCCGTGACAGCTCCGCCTAGCCTCTGAAGTGAGGTTATCCACTTTGGTGGCAAAAACAGGAAGGCAGATTATTATTTGAATGGCAATAGACTGGGAGAAGGGGAAGTGCAAAGAGACCTGGGTGTTCTTGTGCACCAGTCGCTGAAGGTAAGCATGCAGGTGCAGCAGGCGGTTAAGAAGGCAAATGGTATGTTGGCCTTCGTAGCAAGAGGGTTCGAGTACAGGAACAAGGATGTCTTGCTACAGTTGTACAGGGCCTTGGTGAGACCGCACCTTGAGTATTGTGTGCAGTTTTGGTCACCTTACCTGAGGAACGACGTTCTTGCCATGGAGGGAGTGCAACGAAGATTCACCAGGCTGATACCTGGGATGGCAGGAATGACGTATGAGGAGAGATTGTGTCGATTGGGCTTATACTCACTGGAGTTTAGAAGATTGAGAGGGGATCTCATCGAAACCTATAAAATTCTGTCAGGCCTGGACAGACTAGATGCAGGAAGGATGTTTCTGATGGCCGGGGAGTCCAGAACCAGGGGCCATAGTCTAAGGATAAGGGGTAAGCCATTTAGAACTGAAATGAGGAGGAATTTCTTCACCCAGAGAGTGGTGAACCTGTGGAATTCTCTGCCACAGAGGGCGGTGGAGGCCAGTTCATTAAATATATTCAAGAAAGAGTTGGATATATTTCTTGAGGCTAAAGGGATCAAGGGATATGGGGAGAAGGCAGGGACAGGGTACTGAATTTGGATGATCAGCCATGATCTCATTGAATGGTGGAGCCGGCTCGAAGGGCCGAATGGCCTACTCCTGCTCCTATCTTCTATGTCTATGTCTATGTCTATGTCTGTCCCAGTGGATTGTGGATGTTGCAATCACTCTATCATGGGGATAGTAGTGAGGATGCCGGTCATGGGTGGGATAGCCCGACCCGCACCGCTATACAGGGGGATCATTCAAGGGGATGCACACGTCCATTTCGCAGAGGTCCCACCTAATGTCATAAAGTGGGAGCACGCTATGACAGGTACAGACCTCTCTGGGTGCCGGAGCCGGGGAGCACACATAATCCTGTGTCCCCAGCACTTGAACGCCTATTCAAGACCACAGTGTGGGTTTAAAGCTGCTGGCGCACAACCTGTGTACTGTACCATGGAGGTAATGGCACAAGGCCATGTTTCCCCACAGGTAGCATTCATAGGGGGTGGGACATATTGTGTCACCACAAGTGCGCCCCACTACCGGCATGGACAGCACATCTGGTGTCCGGTGAGTGACAGCAGTTTCTGTTTTAAACCTGAGGCAGAAGTTCAAGTGGTCCAGGAACGGATTGTACCCATCCCTGAACCCTCAACTGTTCACCTCACTGTCAGGGAAAACATTACCTGCAAAATTACATAACACATTTCGGCTATGAAATTCCCCCTCTACTCGAACATCTTACCGCCCTATTGAAAGCAGTGATCATCTCACAGAAACATTTCTATACATTAGAACAGAAGACAGTCGAGATAGGGGCCAATATCTTGGATATCGTAGTTCCACCCTGGTGGGATATTTTTGAAAACATAGAGGTCCCTTCTTGGATTCGAATGGCTTCACACATTTTGGTGGTTTGCCAGCTCGGTATAGTCTTCTACTTGTTGTACACAAAGTGCAAGGGAAGGGACCGGATGCTTCACTCTCAACATGAGGGAGCATGGGACAAAAATAAAAATGAAGTCTATGACCAGGTATAAAACAAACCTTGACCGTTATTAAAAATAAAGTTTGATGAGTGTGTGTGTCATTACTTTTCCTATGTGTGTGTAATTTTCCAAGTGGTGCAGGGGTGTTGGATCCCCTCCGTGCTTGGATGTGATTGTCATCGAATTTTTCGTACCTTGTATATCTGTTAAACACTACACACAAAGGGGAGCAGGAGAGTGTTTTGTTTTGGGTTTTAGTTTATATAATACAGGGGAAGGTTGGCTCCCAGGGATCAGAAATTTTGCTCACCCAGGATGATACTATAATGGATAATAAAGTATCACAGAGGGGAGTGTATGGTTTGCAGAATTCTACAGATTCCCCCAAACCAAGAAGATTACTGTTTTGAAGAATATTGAGCCAAAAAAGGGCTTAAAGTTAAAACCCCAGGATTTTGGTTATTTTAAAGAGGACATGTCCAGGCCTGTGGAAGGCTACGACAAAGAAGTTGGGATGGGCCCCTGTAAAACAAACAGTTTGAGTATTGGCATAGGCCAGATTGTCTGGGAATGTTCTGGACCATCTCAGTCATTCCACATAAATGACAATAGGCCTACAGAAGAACAGTTCCCGCCAAAATTGCAGAGCCATCAAGAATATGAATAATACAGCACATGCCACTGATCAACAAAAGGGACCCTGACCCCAGCAGGAAAATTCAAAACTCACTTATTGGACCAAAGATTAAACAGCCATTAAATGTTAATTTAGGTTTCGACGGACCATCCCGAAACTAGTTTACACCAATTTAAATCAATTAAAAATAGATGGTGTTGTGTCCGTGTGTTAATGGAGACACTGAAGACAGGAGTTGGTTTCACAGGTGTTTACTGAACAAAGTCTGGAGGTGAACTAACTGATACAACACAATATACAGGCTTATATAGCCCGAGTGGCCATTGCCGGCATTACAGTACACAGGGGGCTCTTAAAGGCACATACACTACAGATGGGACCAGCTCGGAACCCGTTAAAGAATTTAAAACTATTAAAGTTAACGAGCCCACCAAAATTGTCAATGGGTCAGGGAAGATTTGGCGGGCAGATAAGCAAGGCCTCAAATGGTATAATTGAGCCCTGCTTTTACACACAGGCGGTCATTCGGACAGTCTTCAGAACAACGACAGAGGCACAGCTCATTTGAAAGACACATCAGCCTCGGGACAATCAATCGCCGGAAGGACAACAGAAGGAGAACGGAAGAAAAGGACAAAGGAATCGCGGCAACCAAGGGCCCCAACAAACAAACAAGCAACAATATTACCAACAACTAGGTAATATTGGGCCATCGCAACCAACAAGAAACCAACCTGGAAGAAACCGAAGATTCGCAGGTTTGTTTCCACTCTACAAGCTATCCTGACTTACCCCTGGGTAAGATTTGATGAAAAAGACTCTAAACCCTATACCTAACCAAAGGAATTTGGGTACTTACCCAATAGATCCAATACGCACCCGACCACATCAGCAGATATGCGAAGACTGAAAAACCAACACAGGTGAAGTCTTCCACCATGTCTGGGGTACGGCAGGCCCCAACCGCCACACCTTAGAGAACCCCAAAATCGCGAACTGTCAAGAAAGTCGTTTGGTGAACATTTCCCTGGTCCTCTGGAATCCAACCTAGTTAGTGTAGTGGGATTGGGAGGGGTGAAGTATTTTGTCTATTGTCATTCTCCCTCATATATTCTGAAGTGTTCCCCCTTTTAGAGTGATAAGATTATTGTGTTGTGTATATTTTCCTGTCTCAAATAAAAATCCAAGTTCTTTTCACCAACTCAGTTGTCTGTTGCAATTTCATTACAACCCCCAAATAAGTCCAAAGTCTAGAACCAAGGGAGTGGGAGTGATTCGAACCACTCAGGGAGTCAGAGGCAAAGCTGACCACACACACCACCCCTTACAGAACTAATCAGTTCTTGTAGCCTCCCTGGGCGGTGGGTAGGGGCCCGATGTAGTCGACCTGGATCGACTGCCATGGTCCCTCTACCCTCTTGAGGTGTCCCATAGATACCTTCCTTTTCCGGGGGTCAGGGTTGTTAGCAGCACACACCAGACAGCCAGCACAAAACTCGCGGACATGTTCCCTGAGTCCTGGCCACCATCCTGCCTGTTCCACCCGTTGCCAGGTGGTCTCAGGCCCGGGATGCCCCGCTCCTGGACCCTCATGGGCCAGTTGGAGGGGTTCCCTTTGATGCTGCTGCAGCACTACCCACTGCTCCCCCCTGAACAGCATGCCTTCCTTTACAGTGATGGCTGCTGTGCCGTACGGGCCCTCTACCTTTTCCCCTTTAGAGAGCGCGTTCAGGACGGTTCTTAGGACAGGATCTTGGGTTTGAACCATTTTCAGGTCCGGTGCCAATGCTATCCCTGAACTCCCTTGCGTTCGCCTCTGCCCCTGATCGCTGCTATGGGACTTAACTCGTATGGGTCCCAAAAGGTGCCCGTACGAGCACTTTCTTTTGCCAGTACGTCAGCTTGCTGATTTCTCTTGCCACGGGGTTCAGTGGAGGAATGGGCTTTTACTTTGCTTTACTTTTACTTTACTTTTACCTTCCTCCCCCACGGCCGCCATGATTTTCTCCAGCAGAGGCTTAATTGTGAGTGGTCTCCGGTCAGCGGAGGCATATCCTCGACGGGACCAGATAGCCAGGTATTCCGTTCGTGAATTGCATGTGAACATACTGTCCGAGCAAATTGTGTACGGGGTAGGGAATTACTCGGGGTGTGTGACCACGTACACTACCGCGGATAGTTCAGCATGCTGGGCGCTCATGCTGCTGGGGAGTTTAATTGCCAGGGCAATGTCCGCCTCTGGGTCATAAACTCCACACCTGGTAAGTCGCTCGCCAGCAGATATTGTACTTGAACCGTCCACATAGATTTCACGGCCTGCGGGGTGTATCCTAGCCTGAAAACCTATGTTAACTTCCCATACCCCTTCTATGGAACACCAGTGGGCTATCCCTGGGTAAATCATGTTGGCCGCGAGCTTCAGCTCACAGAGACCTTTCACTTTCAGGTCCATCTGGGAGAGAAGCAGGGTCCAGCAAGCAATGCGGGCACTGCTCACTCTCCAGTCTTTGATTCTCCCATCCAGGAGCATCTGGGTGGGCGTGTGATGGGTGAGGAGTGTGATGGGAGATGTTCCTGTGATGATCAATGATCTTTTCACAGCCCAGTGAGTGGCGAGGAGGTGCCTTTCACAGTTGGAATAGCCCTTCTCCATATCAGTGAGTATTCTGGAGGAGTAAACCACCAGTCTCAGCTGGCCGTGCCGCTCTTGGAGCAGCACGGCACTCAGACTGTCCCCGCTGGCTGCCACCTCCAGGAAAAACTCCTTTCCCCTATCAATAGCACCTAGAGCCGACGCGGTCTGCAGATCTTTCTTGAGTTTCACAAATGCTGCCTCGCAACCCTTGTCCCAGGCCCACTCCACTCACTTGTGTAGGAGTCGGAGCAGAGGGGCTGCTGTGGCTGCGTAATCCTCAATGAAATCTCTGCAGTACCCGGTTAGCCCCAGAAAAGATCTCACTCCTGTTACTGTATTGGGGGCTGGTAACTCCTGCACTGCTTCCCTTCTAGCTTTATCGATGGCCCTCTCCCCAGCGCGCACAATCAGCCCCAGGAATTTCACTTCCTGCTGGCCGAGCTGTGCTTTCTTCGGGTTTACTTTGAAGCCTTCTTGCCTGAGCAGCTCCAGCAGTTCAGCCAGTAGTGGACCATGCTCCTCTCCCTCATCGGTAAATAGGAGCAGGTTATCCACGTACTGTACCAACTGTCGGGGCCAGCTGAAGCCCTTCAATCAATTAGCCATGCATTGATGGAAAATGCAAGGGCTGTTGTGGAAGCCCTGAGGTAAACAGTTCCAGGTGTATTGTTGGCCTTTAGATGTGAAGGCGAACTTGTACTGGTCCTCTCTCCACAGAGGCATGGACCAAAACCCGTTGGAAATATCCAGCACCTTGAAGGAGGTCGCGGATGCTGGGCTACTTCCAATGAGGTTGGCGACGGCTGCGACCGTGGGTGCACAGGCGGGGATGTTGCAGTTGAGTACCCGATAGTCCACTGTGGCCCTCCAGGAGTTGTCCAGTTTTCTAACCGGCCACAGTGAAGAGTTTACGTGGGTGGCTATCGGTCTCAATATCCCCTGTTTGACTAAGGAAGCCACGGCTGCTTCCATGTCTGCCTCCGTCTCCCTGGGGAAATTGTATTGCTTTTGTGGTCGGGTCATGGGGTCCCCATTCACACTAACCTCGACCCCGTTTACCAATGCCTGATATTCCATCGGAGTGTTACTGACCATCAGCTTGAGGTCGTAACCCTCCTTTGGTTTCATGGTGCACAAGGTCCCCTTGCCGTGTTTCTCTGGGATAACTGCCACTTCACTTTCTTTGCCGGTACATGCTCCCCACAGACAGTGGCTCCTAAGATCCACTAGAATCCTGCGGCCTATGATAAAATCAGCCCCCAGGATCCCCTTCCCTTCCTGCTCCCATTTCATTAAGACACAGGTCCACTTGGTGTGGAGTGCTCCTAAACGAATGGACAGCAGGATGGAGAACGAGCCAGCCTGCTCGTTACCTGTAAACACCACTAAGCTGTACGGGACCCCGTTAGACAGAGGTCAGGCAGCGGGGTTGGCTGAATAGACGAGGGTGCTTGACGCTCCAGTGTCTAACAGATAGATCCCTTTCACCTTCTCCACCACCATCTGAACAAGCGGTCTCTTCCAAGCATCGTATTCAAGGGGACACAGGTAGACAGGCTGCGCTGTTCCTAGTCATGGGTCTGGGCCTGGGTTGCATGGGGCAGATGGGGTTAAAGCACCAGTGGTGGTGGCTACCTTCCCTGGTCATTTAATAAAGTTCAGAGCGCAGCTACGAATGAGTCAAACGTGGTGGGGGGAGAGGTCGGTGTCTCGGTCTTTTGGGCAGGAGCTGGGGAGTTCTTTCCTGTGTAATCCTTCCACGGATTCCTACAGTCCCTTCTCCAATGCCCATTCTTCCCGCACCCGAAGCAGTTGCGCTTCGTATCGGAAGGGTTACCTCCTTCCTGGTGCCACTCCTTTTTATTCTGACTAGGCTTTATTTCATGTACTTTTCCTTTAGGTGGGTGTTCTTCTGTCCCTCTACCGTTCCGGTAAGCCAGGGTCAGTTGTCTGACCACTGTCTCCTCGGTGACCCGGGGGTCCTTCGGGTCAAACCAAAGCTCAGCCTTAGCTCTGATACGCAGCAAGCTGTTTGCCACCAGGCTTCGGAGCCAATGGGCCAGCTCGTCCTGGTTCAGGTGAGCCCGGTCGAGAACCCCACTACAGGCACTCCTGTACACAGGCCACAGCCTGTCTGCAAAAGCCTGTGGGGTCTCCCCTGCGAGTTGTACTGTCCTCTCCACCTGGGAGAAGGGACATCCATCATTCATGCCCATGGCCTCCAGAACTTCTTCCCGTATAACAGCGTATCTGCCCTGCCCCTTTGTGGTCTCTGCAGAGAGGGACTGATAGAGTTTGCTATCCAGGGAGAAAAGTAGCATCTTTGCCATTTCGGAGTCATCGCACTCGTTAATGCCCGCTGCCTGTTCCACTTCCATGAAGTGGACCGAGGGGTCCCCTTTTTGAGTGAGCTTACTCAGGTGGCTTACCATAGCCCTAAGCCATTGGGTGACATGGGGAGCCACGAATTGGCTTTCAAGGGGTCCCTGACCCCCACCACCGCCGGGCGGGCCAAACGTTTGCTGCCGGACCGAGCACATCGGCCCCGGCTCCGACCCTTCTTGCATTGGCTTGCCCACCTCTCCCTGCTGCCAAACCAAGTTAAAACCCGACGCCACAGGTGGTGGTGATGGGCACTCCCTGCCGGCCTCACAAATCGTCCGTCCCTCCTGCTACCCAACCGGGTCATTCCCCGGCGCCACAGGTGGTGTCCAAACAGTTTCCCCTTGCTCTCCCAGGTCCACCCAAGCTGCACCCGGGCTTATTAGGCATACCATGCCTTTGGCCCTGGACAGAGCAAGGTTCAAAATGTCGATTTGTTTCTGACAGGGGCCGTGATCTCCCCCCTCAAACCTCGTAGTGCTTGCTATTTTATAAGCTGCCTGGATGTCTCTCAACCTCTCCTCCTGCTCTCTTACTTGCCTGGCGAGACGGGCGTTCTCTTCCCGTAACACCAGTTCATTATTTTTGGCTTTGGTGACCTGACACCGAAAGTATTCCTGTCTGTTTCTGTGTGCTTCCACTAGCTGCATTTTTCCCCGGTTTTGTGCGTTTAGTTCTTCCAATAACCTTTCCCCTGCTAGAGCCCTTGCGTGAGACTGTTGAACTGATTCCTGTAGCTCTGCTGCCAGTGCCTCAATGCGATAATCCAAAAGCTGGACCTGTCGCTGGAAGCATACCAACTAGATTGCTTTCTCTACAGATCTCTTATGGTCCTTGCTCTCAGTCCATTTGGCTGCAGCGTCTATCAGACGCTCAGCGCGCAACAAACTGAGCACCCATTTCTTGGTGATATTTATTTTCTTGAACATGTAAGAGGAAATCTTCTCTTCCATCTTAGTTCTCTCCTCAAAAACAGCGTTCACCGTATCACATCCCTTTTGCCAAGATCCTGCCGTGGTCGCCATTATGTATGGGGTGGTGTGTGGGTCAGCTTCCCCTCTGACTTCTGAGCGGTTTGAATCACTCCCACTCCCTTGATTCTAGACCTTGGGCTTATTTGGGGGTTGTGACAAAAGTGCAGCAGACAACTGGTTTTGGTGCAAGAAATTTTGATCATTATTCAAGAAAGAAAATATAACACAGCAATCTTCTACTCTAATAAAAAAATGGGGAACACTTCGATACATACGAGGGAAAATACAGTAGAAAAATACCTCACCCCTCCCAATCCCACTTCCTAGCTAAGTTGGACTCTAGAAGACCAGGGGTAATGCTCACCAAAACGAATCCTTGAGAGTTGAGCTGGTACATGGTTTCGGGGTTCACTGGATGTGTTGGTCGGTGTCTGCCGTACCCCATATGCGGTAGAGGACTTCGACTATCTGCTGGTCAGTCTTCGCGAGCACGCTGATGTGGTAGGGTGCGTTTTGGATCTATGGGGTGAGTACCCACTTTTCTTCGGTAGAGATAGGGTTTAGAGTTCTTTTTAAGTAAAAATCTTGCCCGGGGTAAGTCAGGAATAGATTGTAGAGTGGAAACATTTGAATCTTTGGTTTTTCTCCTGAGTTGTTTTTCTTTGGTCGCGGTGGCTCAATATTACTGGATTGGTTGGTGGTAATATTTTGTTGGTAGTTTCGTAAGGCTCTTGTTGCCACGGGATGTCCGATGATGTCCTGGGTCACTGAAGCTGTTGAACTTGGGGGTACGGTAGAATGCTGCCCCGTTTTGATGCTTCGGTTTCTCTTGTGTGTTGCTTCTGGGGCGAGCTTTCTGAGAGAGAACTTCTTGAGTTGTCTCGAACTTCTGGAGAGTTGACTTTCTTTAGAAAACAGGCCTTTAATTATACTAATTGGGGCCTCCTAATCTGCATGCCAAATCAGCCCCGGTTCATTGTTCGATTTGGGCGGGCTCGTTAAGGTAACTTGATTAAAAAATGTGAAAAATGGTTTTGGGATGTACTGTTTAGTCAATGAGTTGTTGATCGCCTAGTTCATTGTCATAGTTATATTCAGGTTTCGAGTATCCTGTCTGAGCCTGAGATTTCTATGTAGGTTGGCGAGGTGATTTGCATTATGCATGTTTTGGATGGGTCCTGACAGGAACACACAGCTTCACTCTGTGCACATTCACAGAAAAACACAGCTTCACTCTGTGCACACTCACAGGAATACACAGCTTCATTCTATGCACATTAACAGGAACACACAGATTCGATCTGTGCTCACTGACAAGAACACACAGCTTCATTCTGTACTCACTCACAGAAACACATAGTTTCACGCTGTGCACACTGACAGGAACACACAGCATCACTGTGTGCACATTGAGAGGAACACACAGCATCACTCTGTGCACATTGACAGGAACACACAGCATCACTCTGTGCACATTGACAGGAACACACAGCATCACTGTGTGCACATTGACAGGATCACACAGCTACGCTCTGTGCACACTGAGAGGAACACACAGCTTCATGCTGTGCACACTGGTAGGAAAACACAGCTTCACTCTGTTCACACTCAGAGCTTCAATCTGATAGGAACACACAGCTTCATTCTGTGTAAACTCACATGAACACGCAGCTTCACTCTGTGGACACTAACAGGAACACATAGCTTCACTGTGCACACTGACAGAAACACACAGATTCACTCTGCGCACACTGACATAAACACACAGCTTCACTCTGTGTACACTCACAGAAACACACAGGTTCACTCTGTTCACACACACAGTAACACACAGCTTCACTCTGTGTACACTCGCAGGAACACACAGCTTCACTCTGTGCACACTAACAGGAACACACAGCTTCACTCTGTGCACACTGACAGAAACACACAGCTTCACTCTGTGCACACCTACAGGAACAGACATCTTCACTCTGTGCATTCTCACAGGAACACACAACTTCACTCTGTGCACACTGACAGCAACACACAGCATCACTCTGTGCACACTCACAGCTTCACTCTGACAGAAACACACAGCTTCACTCTGTGCATTCTCACAGAAACACACAGCTTCACTCTGTGGACACTGACAGGAACATACATCTTCACTCTGTGCACACTGAAAGGAACACACAGCTTCAAGCTGTGCACACTGGTAGGAACACAGAGCTTCACTCTGTCCACACACACAGGAACACACAGCTTCACTCTGTGTACACTTGCAGGAACACACAGCTTCACTCTGTGGAAACTAACAGGAACACAGAGCTTCATTTTGTGCACAGTCACAGGAACACAAAGCTGAACTCTGTGCACACTGACAGGAACACACAGCTTCACTCTGTGCACAGTGACAGGAACACACAGCTTCACTCTGCGCACACTGACATAAACACACAGCTTCACTCTGTGCACGCTGACAGGAACACACAGCTTCACTCTGTGCACACTAACAGGAACACAGCTTCACTCTGTGCACACTGACAGAAACACACAGCTTCACTCTGTGCACACTGACAGGCACACAGCTTCACTCTGTGCACACTGACAGGAACACACAGCTTCACTCTGTGCATACTCACAGGAGCACACAGCTTCACTCTGTGCACACTGACAGGAACACACAGCTTCACTCTGTGCACACTCACAGGAACACACAGCTTCACTCTGTGCACACACAGGAACACACAGCTTCACTCTGTGCACATTGACAGGAACACACAGATCCACTCTTTGCACACTCACAGCTTCACTCTGTGCGCACTGACAGGAATAGACAGCTTCACTCTGCTCATTGTGTAAGGGGTTTTCGATCGCAGAGGTTTCTCTCTCTAGAGGCCTCTCTCTCTTGCACAGTAAAATCTTGAGTGGTTCGACCCACTCGCCCCTTAGGTTCTAGACACCGGACTTGGATGCAGGAACTACAATGTAGAGAATACGCGATAGGCCAGGTTTAATGGAAACAAAATGAAATTTTATTGCATAGAATAAAACAAATCAAATGCAAGTCAATAAAATGGTACATGGGAGGGAAAAACAAATTCATAATACATTACTAACTGAGATAGATACAGGCATATTATACTTTACAAAAGTCATCATGAAATGGGGAAACACACGGAACATTGAGGGACAACAACTCATTACCCCTTAAATGCCCACCCTCTAAGCCTAGCTAGATCAGATTGTGAGGGGCCAGAAACATGCTCACCAATCCAGTTGGAAAGTATAGAATTTTGAAACAGGTCTGCGTTTTGATCCTTTCCGGCGTCCTGTCTCCACGTGGTCAGCGCTGCGGGCTGCGACACTCTCTCTTCTTCCTCGAGGTGAAGGTCACGGACAGGCTGGACACTGGCAGGCCTGGACCTCGGCGGGGACGGCAACCACCTGTTTGACCATGGTTGAAGAGGTCTCTTCGCGGAGTCTAGCTGATTACCATTTTCAGCTAGATTTCTTCTGTAGGGCTGCTGTCCTTTGTCTCGTCAACGGCCCGGGGTTTGTCGATGATCACCCGATGGTTACCCCGGGGTGGGACGCAGACTCGAATCACCTTCTTGGTCTCTGGATCGACGTTCCTCCACGGTTCTCAAAAGGACAAGCTCAAAAGCACGTCTGGCTGCTCGCTCTGATGCCTACCCGGGACTCCAGTTATACTTCTCAAAGAAGCCTTTATCTCCAGCCAAATCAAGGTTAGTCTTTGTTTAACTTTTGGCGGGCTTGTTTCACAACGGGGTAGTTATTATATTTAAACTGCTTTCGGGATGGCCGGTGATGGCCACCTCTGGTCTGGAATGACCTTGTATTGTTTTGAATGTCTTCTTGATGTCTTTAATGGGTCTTTGATGCTCCCCTTATGAATATAAAACTGTTTCCCTTTGTCTGGGTAAACATTTTGATGGCCTTTATCTACAGGCCGATCTGACTGGATCTGCATCCAATCCATATGTATGGGGTTCTGTCTGGTTTCGGTTTCTCCGAAACGTCCTTCCAGAACTTACTGTGGGTTGAATCACGAGGTATGGCGGCCATTTTATGTGTCCCTTTTCTGGGCTTCTTTTAAAACAGTCTTTTAAATGTAAAGGCCTCTTCTGCCAAAGGACCCTTATCTGACAATATTAATTTTGCGAATGTTACAGTCCTCCCTGATGATACTATAACTTGCTTGAAGCATCATAATTCTGGGTGAGCAAAATTTTCTGACTCTCCACAATCAAACCATCCCACGACACATGCATTTCCCGTTTCAGAAAACCTACAGTGTACATTAAGCATCTATAGATGGCAATACATTGGATTAAAAATCTGACACACTCATTTCCAGGCCTGGAGGGGGGCCTAATACCCCTACACCACCTGGTTCATACACATTGGCCTAGAAATTCGGTGGCGGGGTGCCAAGCTCGCCTGGGCGCCGGAATTACCGCTCCGGATGGAGCCGCTTGCGCCAGCCGGAAATTCAGTTTCAGCGCCCCAAATGGAAGTGGGGCGCTGCTCGAGGCACCCCGCTTCCCTCTTGGGGCGCTGCAACTGAATATCGCAGCGCACCATGCCACAGCGCCACATGCTGCGGCACAGTACGCTGTGGTACTGCAGGCATTCCTCCCCTTCTTAAAGGGGAGCGGCCTGCACCAGCGCGATTGGAGATCGCGAATGCCAACAAAAGAGCCCGGCACCGAGGAGAAGTGCTGAGCTCTTGGGACACAGCCGGCACTGCCCGGGGGGGGGGGCTCAGGAGGCCGGGGACGGCGGCGCAAGGAGGTGCTGGCAGGCAGCCAGTGAAAAAAATGGCCGCCCCACACCTCCACTTTAATTAGCGCCACTACCGCCGCAGGTAGGCCCCCCTGAACAAGTCGCAAATTGCGACCGGCGTTACAGCGGGGGGCGTGACCAAATATCGCGATCGGGGCGGTAGCGGGGCGCTGCGCACACCGATGACGTCATCGGTGGTGGCGCAGTGTTACAGGCTAATGCCGCCATTAGCACCCCGCTAAATTTCGCGGGAGGCATGGCCAGTGGCACTAAACCCACTAAGTACCCTCTTTGGGTGCTAACTGGTGGCGCAGCCCACCGAATTTCTAGGCCATTATCTTTTATTAACTACAACTCACTTAATGAACTTCAATTAATAAAAATAAAGTACACACAAAATTACACATGAACAGCCATCAAGCATAGAGGAGGGAGGGAAACTTTAACGTTATACATAGCAGCAAAAATCTAAACGGGTGTCTCCTCGTCTACCCGCACATAATGCTCCCTCCATTCTCCTCTGTTCTCATTCTTCTGCGAATGTCTGACCTTTTTACAGTGTACAAACAGTAAATAGATCACAATAAAAACCTGACACACTACAAGGATGTGGGAGGCTATCCTAATCCAGGAAGGGACTTCTATATTAGTGAACAGATCCCACCACGGTGGGGTTACTATATCTAGTATGTTTGCCCCTATTTCTAAAGTCTTCTGCTCCAGTGTGTAAAAATGTTTCTGTGAAACAACAACGGCTTTTAGTATCTTGGTGAGGTGTTCAGGGAGAGGGGGAGTGATATACCCAAAATGTGCAACGAATCGTTACAGATCAGTGAAATTCTCTTTGACAGTGAGGTGAACAGTGGAAGGTTCAGGAATGGGGACAATTCGCTCTTGGGCCACTTGAACTTCTGCCTTGGGTTTGAAGCAGAAACTGCTGTCACTCACCGGACACCAGCCGTGCTGTCCATGTTGGTAGTGGGGCGCTGCAGTGGTGACACAGTATGTCCCACCTCCTATATATGCCACCTGCGGGGGCACATGGCCTTGTGCCATTGCCTCCATGGTGCAATTTATAGGCTTCACGCCAGCAGTTCTGAACCCGCACTGAGGTTTCAAATAGGCATTCAATTGCTGAGGACACAGGATGATGTGTGCTCCCCGGCTCCGGCACCCCGAGAGGTCGGTACCCGTCATTGCATGCTCCCATCGAATGATGTACGGTGAGACCGCTGTATAGCAAATGTGTGCACTCCCTTGAATGACTCCAATGTTCTCCACCCTGTATACCGGGGCGGGTTTAGCTGTCTTTCCCATCACCAGCATTCTTACCACTATACCTATAATGGTGTGATTAGACTGCCCACAGTCCACTGGGACTGGGTAAACCTCTGAAGCTAGTCTGAGCTGGCATGGACTCAATGCATTCTCAAAAGGGTGGAAGGCTGTGAGGTGCTTGTTGCTGATCCAGGAGGGGACCAAACCTTGTTTTAAATCCTCCAGATTACTGCGGCCCTCGCCCAGTAACCACGCCCCATACATCACGCACGCTTCGTTCTGCGCAGCCTGATCAGACGCATTCCGATCCTCCCTGATGAGAGCATTTACCGTTTTAGCATGTTTCTTCAGCTCCGCTATAATTTCTTTTAAGTGTAGTGTCATGGCCTGGTCCTCATGTAACTCAGAATCCACTACCATATTCTCATCCATCAGTATCTTTCTTAACTGCCCTTTTAAATCATTGATCTGAGTCTGCAGCTCCACGTCATCCAGAGTGTTGATGACGGAAGTCCCTGTGTTAAAAGCCATAAAAATATCATTTACTGTACTCCTTCTTTGTCTCCCTACCTTGTCCAAGACCTCATGTGGTGTGGTGTACAATCCGGCTCTGTCTACATCAGCAAAGTCGAATTTATAAAACTGTCTGAACATGTTTGTTAGCAGGACCTGGTACAATTGCTCCGTTTCTTTGGGGCACCACTCTGGCAATCACACCTCGGTGAGGTTTAAAATCACCGAGGCCATCGCGTAGTGCTCCCCTTGGTACAGCACCTGACCCGTTCCCGGGTCCTTTGGTAGTGGTGGGGCACCCTTCCTTGCGGGCTTTGGCTACCGGAATTGTAGGCAGGGGCTTGCGGGGGTGGGTGAAGAGCTCAGTGGCATTTACTGGGATCTGAGAGTGTGGGACTCCGCACGCCCGTGTGCTGACGTCCCATCTCATCCCTTTTCCAGCATCCTGCCACTGCCTTTGGAAAAAGATGGAGATGCCTGTGGGGCAAACGCCTTCTGAACCCCACATACAGATGTAAATCCCCTCATCTGGTTCCCACCATTTGTCCCAACAGACACTCAACCCCCCCCATGAGTCCCCGTAATAGTTCGATGGGTATTGTTACCCAGTCTCTCCCACTCGACCGTGGAGTTCTTCATGGTTTTGCTCAACTTGCGCAACCACCACCATCTGTCCAAAGGAACATGTCCGTAACATTCTAAACAGATCTTCTTCACGACAGTGACGCTGACTCTGGGTGCGGTGATCCTCACCCTGGGACACATTAGAGAAGTCTCTCTGTACTTAAAACCGAACTGGCTGGAGTATTCCATAGAGTTCGACCCCAGCCATCCTGGCCACCTCCCTTCGTGGAAATAGGCGGCTGTCTCCTCGACGTCACGTCTTCCCATCCCATCGGTCATGATGGGGGCTGTGTCTCCGGAACAGCCATACACGGTCGAGTCCTTGGTGTAGCCCCGGTAGGCCAGGCTACACCCGACCACCGTGAACGCGACGAGAATCCCTGGGGGGGAGGTTCCTAGAGAGCAAATAATAAAAATGACAACAGAGAAGGTCATAGACTTAGGTAGCAGTGGGGAAATTAAAAACCAGAGCGTGTCAGGAAGGGGCAGAAGGTATGGAGTAAAAGGTAAAGTAATAAAAAGGGCAAAAGCAGGAACTAAGTGTCACAAAACATATTTGAAAGTTCTCTATCTGAATGCACGTAGCATTCGTAACAAAATAGACGAGTTAATGGCACAAATAACTAAATATGGGTATGATCTTGTGACCATTACAGAAACATGGCTGCAGGGTGACAATGCCTGGGAATTAAACATACCAGGTTATTTAACGATCAGGAAGGACAGGCAGGAAGGAAGGGGAGGTGGGGTGGCTATGTTAATAAAGGAAGGAATCACTGTAATACAGAGAAATGATATTGGGTCAAAAGATTAGGATAATGAAACAGTTTGGGTGGAGGTAAGGAATAATAAGGGGAAAAAAACACTAGTGGGCGTAGTCTATAGGCCTCCGAACAGTTGCAACTCTGTTGGACGGAGTATCAATCAGGAAATAGTTGAGGCTTGTAATAAGGGAACATTTATAATTATGGGGGATTTTAACTATCATATTAATTGGACAAATCAAATTGGGCAGGGCTGCCTTGAGGATGAGTTCATTGAGTGTATTAGGGATGGGTTTCTTGAGCAGTATGTAACTGAACCGACCAGGGGACAAGCAACCTTAGATCTGGTCCTGTGTAACGAGACAGGATTGATTAAAAATGTCCTAGTAAAGGATCCCCTTGGAATGAGTGACCATAACATGGTTGAATTCCATATTCAATTAGAGGGTGAGAAGGTTGGATCTCAAACAAGCGTGCTAAGCTTGAATAAAGGAGACTATGAAGGTATGATTGCGGAATTGAGTAGAGTGGATTGGGAAAATAGATTAAAGGGTAAGACGATACATGATCAGTGGTGTACATTTCAGGAGTTATTTTACAACTTCCGAAAAAAATATATTCCACTGAGAAGAAAAGGGTGTAAAAGAAAGACAGCCATCCGTGGCTAAGTAAAGAAATTAAGGATAGTATTCGACTAAAAACAAGGGCATATAAGGTAGCCAAATCTAGTGGGAGGATAGAGGATTGGGAAAACTTTAAAAGACAGCAAAAAATAACGAAAAGATTGATTAAGAAAGGGAAGATAGATTATGAAAGTAAATTAGCAAAAAATATAAAAACAGATAGTAAGAGTTTTTATAGTTATAGAAAAAGAAAAAGGGTGGCTAAAGTAAATGTTGGTCCCTTAGAGGATGAGACCGGGAAATTAATGGTGGGAAATATGGAGATGGCAAAAACACTGAATGAATATTTTGTATTAGTCTTTACAGTAGAGGACACTAAGAATATCCCAACACTGGACAAATAGGGGGCTATAGGCGGGGAGGAGCTAAACACGATCAAAATCACTAAGGAAGTGGTACTCGGTAAAATAATGGGACTCAAGGCGAATAAATCACCTGGACCTGATGGCTTACATCCTAGGGTCTTGAGGGAAGTGGCGGTAGGGATTGTGGATGCATTGGTAATAATTTTCCAAAACTCCCTGGACTCAGCAAAGGTCCCGGCAGACTGGAAAACTGCTAATGTAACACCCTTATTTAAAAAGGGCAGTAGACAGAAGGCTGGAAACTATAGATCGGTTAGCCTAACATCTGTGGTAGGTAAAATTTTGGAGTCCATTATTAAGGAGACAGTAACAGGACATTTGGATAATCATAATTTAATAGGACAAAGTCAGCATGGTTTTATGAAGGGGAAGTCATGTTTGACAAATTTGCTGGAGTTCTTTGAGGAAGTAACATATAGGGTGGATAAAGGGGAACCAGTGGATGTAGTGTATTTAGACTGCCAAAAGGAATTTGACAAGGTGCCACACAAAAGATTATTGCTTAAGATAAAAAATCACGGGATTGGGGGTAATATTCTGGCATGGATAGTGGATTGGCTATCTAACAGAAGGCAGAGAGATGGGGTAAATGGTTCATTCTCAGACTGGCAATCAGTAACTAGTGGTGTTCCGCAGGGGTCAGTGCTGGGTCCCCAACTCTTTACAATCTATATTAACGATTTGGAGGAGGGGACCGAGTGTAACATATCAAAGTTTGCAGATGATACTAAGATTGGAGTGAAAGTAGTGAGAGAGGAGGACATAATAAAGCTGCAAGGGGACATAGACAGGCTAAGTAAGTGGGCAGAGATTTGGCAGATGGAATACAATACTGGAAAGTGTGAGGTTATGCACTTTGGCAGGAAAAATCGTAGAGCAAGTTACTATCTTAATGGCAAGAAACTGGAAAGTACTGTAGTACAAAGGGATCTGGGGGTCCTGGTGCACGAAACTCAAAAGGTTAGCATGCAGGTGCAGCAAGTGATTAAGAAGGCCAATGGAATGTTGGCTTTCATTGCTAGGGGAATAGAATATAAAAATAGGGAGGTATTGCTTCAGTTGTACAAGGTATTGGTGAGACCGCACCTGGAATACTGCATACAGTTTTGGTGTCCATACTTAAGAAAAGACATACTTGCTCTCGAGTCAGTACAAAGAAGGTTCACTCGGTTAATCCCGGGGATGAGGGGATGGACATGTGAGGAGAGGTTAAGTAGATTGGGACTCTACTCATTGGAGTTCAGAAGAATGAGAGGCGATCTTATTGAAACATATAAGATTGTGAAGGGGTTGGATCGGGTGGGTGCGGGGAGGATGTTCCCGATGATGGGTGAAACTAGAACTAGGGGGCATAGTCTTAGAATAAGGGGCTGCTCTTTCAAAACTGAGATGAGGAGGAAGTACTTCACTCAGAGGGTGGTAGGTCCATGGAATATGCTGCCCCAAAAAGCTGTAGAAGCTACATCATTACATAAATTTAAAACAGAAATAGACAGTTTCCTAGAAGTAAAGGCAATTAAGGGTTACGGGGAGCGGGCAGGAATTTGAACATGAATCTAGGTTCGGATCGGACATGGCCCTGTGGGTAGCGGAGTGGGCCCAGGGGCCGTGTAGCCTGATCCTGCTCTTATTTCGTGTGTCTAATTCTGTTAGATTCAGGAGATGGTTCTGTGATACTAGATTGGCGGTTAGGATCAGATCAGCAATGAGCTTATTAAATGGCGGAACAGGCTCGAGGGGCCGATTGGCCTACTCCTGCTCCTATTTCTTATGTTCTTATGTTCTTCTGTTCATTATCCTTTTGGTTCCTGTAACAAATTAAACGATACAGCCAGGCTCCCGAGAGATTCTGGCCTAGGTGAAGGCATGATCGGGTCTTTCGATCTCGATCCAAACAACACACATGCTGGGCAGATTCCAAAACTATTACTTATCTTCTGCTATCATCTTAAAATTACACACCTTAAACTTAACTAACCAAACTTAACTTAACTTATGTACAGCGCCGCCCGTCCCTGGGCGGCTTGCCTAATCCCTGTTTGAACTGCAGCTCACCGCTCCTTGCGGTGGGGCTGCACTGACCTGTGGCTTGGGTCCCCCGCAGCCTTTTTCTGCCAATTGGGAACCGCATTTTTCTAGGGATCTCCCAAGTCGGTGTCGGCTGGGGTAAGGGGAATCTGGCCAGAGTTTCCTTGGCTGAGGCTTTCGAGCCGATCTGCGAGGGGGTACCTTTGGTGAGGCTCCCTTGGCGAGTGGACCTTTGGGTGGGACTTTAGCCCTCACAGCCCATGGCTCCTCGACGACTGCAGGCTTTGGCTCCCTTTCCTCAGGCTCCGCCCCTTTGGGATTTGGGTCTGTGGCAGACGACTTCTCCCTACCTGTCCCTACAGGTGGAGAATCTCCGCCCCCAAATTCTACCTCCCCCAAACTTGAGTCGAGGGCAGGATCTCCATCCTCCGACTCCACCTCCTCCAGAATCGTGTCAGGGGCGGGACCTAGCTGTTCGGGCTCCCCCCCGATGATGTTCGGATCAGGAGGAGGGCCTTGGTCTTCGGGCTCCTCCTCGTCCGAGTCCCAGGCCAATGGGGAAACCTCCCAGGTGGGCGCGACAGCTTCTCCCTTCAAGTAGGCTGCGGTTCCAGCCTGTGTGGTCTGTGACTTATTGCACGCCTCAGGCTGAGGATCTTTACCCTCAGACCTGGCCTCAGTTGTTGGCTCTTTTGCACCCGGCTTAAACAGTTTGCACTGATTGATGTGAAACCATTTAGTGCGTCGGGGCAACTTCACTGCGCTGGTGGCGAGGACCGGTGGGTCTTGCACCGACTCCCGTCTAGCCTCTTCTATGGCTCTCTCCCCAGCGCGGATGGTCAGACCTAGGAATTTTATTTCCCGCCGACCAACCCGTGCTTTCTTTGGTTTCACCTTGAAACCCTCTTTTCCTTTCTCTCCCGCAATCGCTCCCCAGAGACAATGATTTCTTAGATCCACGAGGATCCTGTGCACTACCAAGAAATCAGACCCAAGGACCCCCTTTCCAACCCCCGTCTCCCACTTCATCAGGGTACACTTCCACGTGATGCGGAGTGATCCTAAACGAATGGAGAGGGGAAGGGAAAATGCGCCAGCCTGTTCTTCGCCTGTGAAGCCCAATAGCGTATATGGAACCCCGGTGGACAGGGGTGAGGTGGTAGGGTTATCTGAGTGGATCACGGTGCACGATGCCCCCGTATCCAATAGATAGGTCCCCTGCACCTCCTCCACCTCCATCTCCACGATGGGTCTTTTCCATACATCGTATTGCAGCGCGCACAGGTAGATGGGCTGCGCCGGTTCTAGTCATTTGGGTACAGCGGTCGGGGCTGTGGGAACGACAGGACCGGTGGCGACGGCTATCCTCCCCTGCTCTATCATAAGAGACCGCATTGTCTCTATGATTGACTCTATTGCAGCGGGATCCATAGCTGCACCGGTTCCTCTTTCAGGGGCAGGGGCTGCGTTTTGGACCTGGGCTCGTGCTGGGGCGATGGCTTGGGCTTGGGCTTGGGCTGCGGGAGCTTTTCCCTTATTATCCTTCCACGGCGCCAATGTCCATCCTTCCCACACCCGTAACAATTGAGCTTGGCTTGGGCAGGGCGATTCCCCTCCTGACGCCACTCCTTCTTGCTTGGGGCTGCGGGCTTTGCCTCATGCACTTTTCCCTTAGAGGGAGGTGCCTCCTGACTTCTACAGTTCTTGTACGCAATGTTAAGCTGTCGGAGCACGGTCTCCTCCATGATACCGGGACCTTGGGGGTCAAACCAAGATTTGGCTAGGGTCCGTATCTGGGGCAAGCTGTTAGCAACCAGGCAATGGAGCCAATGAACCTGCTGTTCGGCGTTCATTGCGGCCCGTTCCGGCATGCCCGGACAACTGCGCCGATACACTGGCCATAGCCTTTCTGCGAAAACCCGCGGGGGTTCTCCAGTTAGCTGCACAGTCCCTTCCACGCGGAGGAATGGATTACCGTCGTCCACTCCCAGAACCTCCAAGACCTCGTCCCTGAGTTCCACATACCCTGTCCGTCCCCTCTTACTCCCGTCTGAGAGGCACTGAAGGATTGTGCTATCCAGGGAGAAGAGCAGCATCTTTGCCTGTTCAAGATCATCACAATCATTGATGGCAGCTGTTTCCTCTACCTCCCTGAAATGGACTGAGGGATCTCCCTTCTCGGAGAGTTTTGGGAGATGGCTTATCATTGCTCTGAGTTGTTGGGCACCGTGGGGCACCACGAGCTGGTTCATGTGGGCTCCGTCCGCGCCATCTGCGGCGGTGGGACCGAACCTCTGGTGCCGAGTAGGACACATTGGTGCCGGCTCCGGCTTTACTACCAGGGGTTGTTCCTCCTCCTGCTCCACCTCGGCTACCCTTTCTTTCACCACCTCCCCTTCTGGCCAAGCCTCACTGTAGCTCGGTGGCGCTGAGGGCTCAGTGGCTGGTGCCACAACTACTTCACAAAGAATCGGACGTTTGGATTCCTGCAAAAAGTCTATGTGACTTGCTTTAGGGCTTACGAGGCATACCATGCCTTTTGCCTTAACCAAGGCCGTTCTCAGGTCCTCTATGGTCTTTTGGCAGGGGCCATGGTCTGCGCTCTCAAACCCGTGCTCAAGGGCCAGCTTGTAAGCTGCCTTAACCTCTACTACTCTCTCCTCCTGTGCTCTTAGCTGTTGTACGAGGCGGGCATTTTTCTCCCGTATTCTCGCTTCATTGATCTTTGCCTCAGTAACCTGGCATACCAGATACTCTATTCTAGCCTGGTGTTGGCTGGCTACAACTTGGCGTTCCTGATTCAGCGCGTGAAGCGCTGTGATGAGTTTTTCCCCACCCATGGCCTTTTCCTCTATTTCTGCTTCCTGGGCAGTGATCTTGGCTGCCTGTGCTGCAATGACTCTGTCCAAAATCTGGACTTGTTTCTTGTAGCACATCAGCCACACTGCCTTTTCCACTGACTTTTTATGTTCTTTGCTCTCTGTCCACCTGATGGCTGCGTCTACCGGACGCCCATCCAGTAAGAGATCGGAAATCCACTGTTTAGTGAGATTTACCTTACCAAAGACATAATCCGCTATCCTCTCATCCATAACATTTCGACCATTCAAACCTGGGTCTAATACATTGCAATCCTGCTTCCAGTGTCCTGCCACGGTTGCCGTTTTCTGTAAGGGGTTTTCGATCGCAGAGGTTTCTCTCTCTAGAGGCCTCTCTCTCTTGCACAGTAAAACCTTGAGTGGTTTGACCCACTCGCCCCTTAGGTTCTAGACACTGGACTTGGATGCAGGAACTACAATGTAGAGAATACGCGATAGGCCAGGTTTAATGGAAATGAAATGAAATTTTATTGCACAGAATAAAACAAATCAAATGCAAGTCAATAAAAGGGTACATGGGAGGGAAAAACAAATTCATAATACATTACTAACTGAGATAGATACAGGCATATTATACTTTACAAAAGTCATCATGAAATGGGAAAACACACGGAACATCGAGGGACAACAACTCATTACCCCTTAAATGCCCACCCCCTAAGCCTAGCTAGATCAGATTGTGAGGGGCCAGAAACATGCTCACCAGTCCAGTTGGAAAGTATAGAGTTTTGAAACAGGTCTGCGTTTTGATCCTTTCCGGCGTCCTGTCTCCACGTGGTCAGCGCTGCGGGCTGCGACACTCTCTCTTCTTCCTCGAGGTGAAGGTCACGGACAGGCTGGACACTGGCAGGCCTGGACCTCGGCGGGGACAGCGACCACCTGTTTGACCATGGTTGAAGAGGTCTCTTCGCGGAGTCTAGCTGATTACCATTTTCAGCTAGATTTCTTCTGTAGGGCTGCTGTCCTTTGTCTCGTCAACAGCCCGGGGTTTGTCGAGGATCTCCCGATGGTTACCCCGGGGCAGGACGCAGACTCGAATCACTTTCTTGGTCTCTGGATCGACGTTCCTCCACGGTTCTCAAAAGGACAAGCTCAAAAGCGCATCTGGCTGCTCGCTCCGATGGCTACCCGGGACTCCAGTTATACTTCTCAAAGAAGCCTTTATCTCCCGCCAAATCAAGGTTAGTCTTTGTTTAACTTTTGGCAGGCTTGTATCACAACGGGGTAGTTATTATATTTAAACTGCTTTCGGGATGGCCGGTGATGGCCATCTCTGGTCTGGAATGACCTTGTATTGTTTTGAATGTCTTCTTGATGTCTTTAATGGGTCTTTGATGCTCCCCTTATGAATATAAAACTGTTTCCCTTTGTCTGGGTAAACATTTTGATGGCCTTTATCTACAGGCCGATCTGACTGGACCTGCATCCAATCCATATGTATGGGGTTCTGTCTGGTTTCGGTTTCTCCGAAATGGCCTTCCAGAACTTACTGTGGAATGAATCCACAAAGGCTGTCTGGGGACTGCAGGAACCATTTTAAAGTGTCCAGAAAGCTTGTCATGGGGTCTGGCGGCCATTTTATGTGTCCCTTTTCAGGGCTTCTTTTGAAACAGTCTTTAAAAAGTAAAGGCCTCTTCTGCCAAAGGACCCTTATCTGACAATATTAATTTTGCGAAACTTACAATTGACAAGAAAGCAGATTCAATCTGTGCACACTCACAGAAACACACAGCTTCACTCTGTGCACACTCACAGGAACACACAGCTTCAGTCTGTGCAAAGTGACAGGAACAAACAGCATCACTCTGTGCACATTGACAGGAACACACAGCTCCACTCTGTGCACAGTCACAGCTTCACGCTGTGCACACAAGTAGGAACACACAGCATCACTCGGTGCACACCTACAGGAAAAGGCAGCTTCACTCTGTGCACACTGACAGGAACACACAGCTTCACTCTGTGCAAACTCAAAGGAACACACAGCTTCACTCTGTGCACACTGACAGGAAAACACAGCTTCACACTGTGCACACTCACAGGAACACACAGCTTCACTCTGTGCACACTCACAGGAACACACAGCTTAACTCTGTTCACACTGACAGGAACACACAGCTTCATTCTGTGCACACTGACAGGAACACACAGCTTCACTCTGTGCTCACTGACAAGAACACACAGCTTCACTCTGTGCACACTCACAGGAACACACAGCTTCACACTGTGCTCACTGACAAGAACACACAGCCTCACTCTGTGCACACACACAGGAACCCACAGCGTCACTCTGTGTAACATAGAAACATAGAAACATAGAAGATAGGAGCAGGAGTAGGCCATTCGGCCCTTCGAGCCTGCTCCGCCATTCAATGAGATCTTGGCTGATCATCCAAATTCAGTACCCTGTCCCTGCCTTCTCCCCATATCCCTTGATCCCTTTAGCCTCAAGAAATATATCCAACTCTTGCTTGAATATATTTAATGAACTGGCCTCCACCGCCCTCTGTGGCAGAAAATTCCACACGTTCACCACGCTCTGGGTGAAGAACTTCCTCCTCATTTCAGTCCTAAATGGCTTACCCCTTATCCTTAGACTATGACCCCTGGTTCTGGACTCCCCGGCCATCAGAAACATCCTTCCTGCATCTAGTCTGTCCGGACCTGACAGAATTTTATAGGTTTCGATGAGATCCCCTCTCAATCTTCTCAACTCCAGTGAGTATAAGCCCAATCGACACAATCTCTCCTCATACGTCATTCCTGCCATCCCAGGTATCAGCCTGGTGAATCTTTGCTGCACTCCCTCCATGGCAAGAACGTCCTTCCTCAGGTAAGGTGACCAAAACTGCACACAATACTCAAGGTGCAGTCTCACCAAGGCCCTGTACAACTGTAGCAAGGCACCCTTGTTCCTGTACTCGAACCCTCTTGCTACGAAGGCCAACATACCATTTGCCTTCTTAACCGCTGAGGAAATCTACATGATATAAGGGGTTAATTTCAAGTGCTTGCTGGGTAAAAGTTTTCAGACTTGACACTGGGCAAGTGTCGATGTGTAACTAGAGCTATTGTAAGTACTCGGACTGCAGCCAGGAACAGATGTCTACCCACCTAATGAGAATGTAGAAGTGGAATAATGAGTTTCTTTGATGTACCAATGACCTGATAACTTGTGACCGAAAGCAAAGCTTGCCTCCCTTATATATGATTAAAGAGGACCTCCGGTTACACGATTCATGCCCTGTTATAGATTAACGGTTGACTTATGTGTCCAGGATCCTTCTGTCAATATGTTATTTCTACCTGATGATTAATCTAAAATGTATCCTGATAGAGGAACAAAGGGATTTCAATCAAACTTGTTTGTTACACTGTATAAATATAGAACGTTTACACTGTATCATTGGAATAGTAGCCTCACCCCTTGAGTGGAGGTACTGATTCCCCTTGCAAGAGAAGTTAAATAAAAGGCCTGTCCGTCTGACGTAATCCAAGTGTGTATTGAGTCATTACCCAGAGCTAAGAAGTAAGGCACTTCTACACCGCCTGCTGCACCTGCATGCTTACCTTCAGCAATTGGTGCACAATAACACCCAGGTCTCTTTGCACTTCCCCTTCTCCCAATCTATTGCCATTCAAATAATAATCTGCCTTCCTGTTTTTGCCACCAAAGTGGATAAGCTCACATTTATCCACATTATAGTGCATTTGCCATGTTTCTGCCCAATCACCCAACCCGTCCAAATCGTACTGGAGTTTCACGACATCCTCCTCACAGCTTACCCTTCCACCCAGCCTTGTGCCATCTGCAAATTTGGAGATATTGGCCTAGAAATTGGGTTGGTAGCGCCAGCGCTGAGCGCCTAAAGAGACCTAGAATTGGGGCGAAGCCCTATGTTGGGGCGAACGCTATGAAGATAGCGCCAACTCAGATATTGACTATACATTTAGCGCCTGCGCTAAGTGTTTGCGCGCGCCCGCGAGCGCAAGCAGCTCATGACGTCATTTCAGTGTGCAACGCCTTTTAGGAGCACCTGAGCGCATATTGGGTGGCGCCCGGAGCCTTAGCGCCCAGCGCTATTAGTGACAGTTCGAGGGAGGGCTAAGAGGCCCTTCTCGGAGTAGGGTGGCGCTATTTAAAAGGGACAGCTCTAGTGCAGAATCTTCTGCCACTTGGCCTGCTCATTGCGATCGCTGCTAGAGAGATTTGGCGAGCTAATGTGGAGCGGAGTTCTGGGAATTTAGCTTTACAGTACTTGGGACCTTCAACCCTGTCCGAAGCACTTGCAGCACTACACCTAAAAGCCTTTTGACCAACTGGCATCGGAATGGGAGCTTGTTTGGAGGGTGACGGCCTCATCGCCCAACACTGTGAAGGGGCAGAGAGACGGCGGGAGAGAGGGCCGGGATTGGCCAGAATGAGGAGGGGCCGTGGAGGTCGGCCAATCCGACGGAGGCTGCGAGGGTCTTTAGGCAGCAGGTGACAAGCCTTGACATGTCGGAGGAGCAGTGTTTGCGAAGGCTCCGAATCTGGAGGGACATTGTTACTGATCTGTGCCACCTGCTTGGTCAGGATCTGTAGCCGCGTGAACGCTGCAGAACCTCTCTGTCCGTGATGGCTACACTGGCTGAAGGCCTCCATTTTTATGCCAATGGATCCTTTCAGTCAGCCATTGGGGACAATGCGACTGTCGCTCAGGCTGCAGTCCGCTGTTGCATCCGGCAAGTGACCGATGCCCTTTATAGGCGAACGCGTCAATTCATTACCTTCCCTCGGACCCTGCACAAGCAGGCAGAGGAGGAGGAGTATGAGGAGGAGGAGGAGGAGGAGGAGGAAGAGCAGGCGGAGGAGGAGGAGGAAGATGGAAGGGCTGCTGAAAGTGGAAGGTCCATTCGTCAGAAGCTCCTCTGGACTCGTCTCGACACCCCTGTGGCGGAATGATGAGAGTCTTAAGTCATGCGCACTTTGGATGTTTGAGGGCCTCTGAATGCCAGCATCACTGAAAGTAGTCACATGCACCATGCAACATTGAAACTTCTGTTTATTGACACAAAAGTCTTTCATTGCAGCTAAACAACGTAATGTGAGCAGAAACCATAACTTTCAAAATAACTGTGAACTGGTCGGCAAAGCCGCAAAACTCAACAAACCTTCTGCAAATATAACAGCAGGTGAGGGTGTCCTTGAATTTGGACAAACAAACGTCTCAGCACCTCCCTCTACAACTGGCCCCTTGAGGGAGAACGACTTCTCTTCTGTGTCCGGCCCCTTCCCTCCCTGCTGCTCCTACATAATTGGACCCCAGTGGCGGGCTCAAGGCTGGGGGACGCTTGCTGACTGTCTGGAAGCGCAGAAGCCCCTGAGGGATGGCCTGGCCGACCTCTGGGCTTGGAGGGTGCAGACGCAGGATGCTTGCTGTGACCATGGCTGGAAGCAGTGTGGCCTGCAGGTGGTGGCAGCTGCAATGCAGGCGTCCCAGCGCTGGCATGTGCAATGCTCTCCTGCCGAGAGAGGACACCTGCACCATGGTCGGACGACACACTGGCTATCTGAGGGGAGCGACTCGGCTCATCCGCCACAATCGCATGCTCCACTGATTCCTGGCCTTGTACGGGAGTGGAAGGGCCCGGGGTGATCCTATCTGATGCAGAGAGGGTGGCTGCAGTGAGAGATTGCGTTGCGTCAATCTGGCTGTGGAGGAGCCCAGCAAGTGACTGCGTGGCAACAGTGAGGACCTGTGTGCCAGGTGCCAGTGCTTCGGAGAAGGCCTGGACAGTTCTTCCCATGGCTTCGGACAAGGCAGGTGCTGACCGCTCCACTGCCTCGGACAAGCCCTGCACAGACCTTTCCAGGGATTGTCCGAAGCCCTGAACAATCCTTTCCATTGCTGACTCAAAGCCGTGGACAGTCCTCTCCATTGTTGGGCCGAAGCCCTGGATAGTCCTGTCCATTGTGGTCCCGAAGCCCTGGATAGACCTGTCCATTGTTTCCCCGAACACCTGGAGAGTCCTCTCCATTGTTGCCCCAAAGCCCTGCAGAGTCCTCTCCATTGTTGCCCCGAAGTCCAACGTACTCCTAGCCAATGAATCTATTGACTCAGGCATCTTCTCCACTGCAGCCATCAGCTCCGTGTGTCTGACCCGGGCCTGTTTGCTCATCTCAGCCAGGCGACGGACCTCATCTGCACTCTGTGCAGCAGTCATGACGACCTGCCTTGCCCTGCGGGGAGACGGTGGCCGAACTTGCCTATCCCCCGTGCGTTGCTGCATGCCGCTTGGTCCGGCAACTGGTTCATCCTCAGAGCCACCCCCCCTCCCCTCCAGGGGACTACTATCCCCAGTCTGCAGATGTCTCAGCTCCCCGGATTCTGCAGCGGCTGGTCTGGATTCCTCCTGGTCCTCGCCTCCGGTGGCACTGGCACTGGCAGCTTCAGCGCGTTGAGCCCGAGTTGGTGCTGCTTCATCTGAAAGTGGGAGGTGGAAGAGTGGCTTTAGCAAAAGGACAGCTTTGCTGAAAGGCATGCCAGATTGCGGCAAGGCTCTGACATGGCTGCACACTGAGGATGCATGCTGGCGGGGGGACCAAGTGGAAGGCAACAGGTGAAAAAGGTGAGAGTCTTACCCTCGCTGTCGGTAATGGGGTCGGCAGATGCAGTGGTCACAGGACCAGACAGACGTCCTCCAAGTATCTGGTGCACTCTCTCCTCCAGATCCGTGAGAGTGACCACTTGTGCAGGTCCGCCACCGGTTCGACGCTGCTCCTTTTGAATCATCGCCAGCTTGGACTGCAGGGGAAAGAAGGGGAGGTTCTGTTACACGATGCCTTGAGACCTCATTGCATGCCCCCCATGGTGCAAGAGCCCTTACATGAGGCCTTGAGACCTCATCGCATGCCCCCCATGGTGCAAGAGCCCTTACATGAGGCCTTGAGGCCTCATCGCATGCCCCCCATGGTGCAAGAGCCCTTACATGAGGCCTTGAGACCTCATCGCATGCCCCCCATGGTGCAAGTGCCTTTACATGAGGCCTTGAGACATCTGTCCATGTGTGTGCCCAGAAAGGGCCATGGGTGCATACTGACAGATGGCCATTGGCGCATCATTGCAGCAGGGTGCCCGAAGTCATCTGCAGATGGAGGGAAGCACAAGTTTGGTAAACCATCACTCACCCTAACGATCCGTGTGAGGTCGTTGAATTTCTTCCTGCACTGAACAGGGGTCCTGGTCGCCATGCTGCTGGAGTTCACCCTCACAGCAACCTCCCTCCAAGGTCGTCGATAAGCCTTCTGATTCGGCCTCTTGCCATTATCCGGATACAGGACCTCTCGACGGTGTTCAACTGCAGCCACCAAGTGGTCCAGAGCCTCAGTGCTGAAGCGCTCTGCTCTCTGCCTAACCTTCTCCATGATGCACAAGATTGTACCGCCATCAAAGGGCGAGCGCCGAATCTGAGGCCTACAGGGCGTTGGGTGTTGAAGCTCAGGCTGACTGACCCACCCCTTTAAGAGCCGGCCGGCGCCTGGAGGTCTCGTGCTTTCCCGTAATTGAGTTCACCTGCGCTGCGCCCGTCCGCGTCGATATTGAGTAGCACCTGACCTTTTGCGCCTTAAGAGCACCGTGCAACGGCTGATTTAGCGCCTCAATCCCCTTTGGGGGCGATGCAACCCAATATCGCGCCAGGCGGCTGTTGTGTATGTACCTTTAAGAGAATAACTGGTCTCAGACTGCAGTACCGGCAGTGACCACCCCTGTATAAAAGGCGCTAGAGAGCCTCTGTTTGTTAGTTTCACTGTTGACTTCCACCAGTAAAGACTTGTTTGTTTTCACTCCTGCTGGTCCATGTCTCAATCATTCACGGACTTAACACTGGCGACGAGTAAGAAACGAACTTACCTGCAACTCGGCAGCACCTCAGACGACGTTGTTGAAGGTCGGAGCCAGAAGAAAGAAAAAAAAAATAGAGTCCAAAGAAACTCGAGAAACAGGCGTTGACCGTCAATCATCGGTTTGAAAACTTGCAGGAGAGACTTTCCAGAGCCAGGCTGGGTTCCTCGGTCTGTGGTTTCCCAGCTAATCGGGCTGGTGGCAGGTAGTGCTCTGATCCTTCCTGGGCTGCGGCGGGCTGAAGCTCGATCGGGTGGCTTTTCAACGGGGCCGGGCAGCGAGTCGGGAAGCAAAGAGAGAGAGAGAGGGTGGAGCACACAGGGCGCGGCCGGTGCTTCGAAGCCGGGCAGCGTTCGGACCTAAGAAGAGGGAGGGAAGTGTCCCAGAGGGTCCGCTCCACGACGGGAAAATAATAAAAGAAAAAGAATCAATATTTAACGCGCAAGAAACCGTGGAAAGCAGCGCTAACAACAGCGGGGAAGAAGGCAAAGCGCGGGAGGTGCCATTTTGTTAAATCAGGGAAGAAGGCAAAGCGCGGGGGGCGCCATTTTAGATTTGCAAGCTGCCGAAGACTGGCTGTATCACTGCTTTTGATAATACATTAGAGGACTGGACCACGTATGTGGAAAGAGTCGAGGTATATTTCGAGGCAAACAAAATAGCGGAGGGGAAAAAGGCATCGATATTGCTAAACTTAATGGGCGCTAGAACGTACGGCCTATTGCGGGACCTGATTACTCCAGCCAAACCGAAGGCGAAGAGTTTTAACGAAATTGTTGCTGTCCTACAGGAACACTTAAACCCTGCACTACTGTTGATAGCAGAAAGATTTAAATTCCACAGGAGAACTCAGCACAAGGATGAGAGCAATGCTGAGTATCTTACGGAACTACGCAAGCTATCCAAGCACTGCCAGTTCGGAGCAGGACTGGCAGATACCCTACGGGACAAATTTGTCTGTGGACACCTGAGTGAAGGAACACAGAAGAAGTTACTCTCAGAAAAAGAGCTGGCGCTAGATAAGGCTTTCAGCGTGGCAGTATCATATGAAGCAGCAGCCAGGGGAGCTGCAGAAATTCAACAAAAACCACAGGAATACGGCACCCACGAAATGACACGGGGATTTGCAAAATGTTATCGCTGCGGCAGAACTAACCATGACCAGAAGGATTGCTGGTCCAAAGACAAAATATGCAGACAATGCGGGAAGATTGGACACATTGCACGAGTTTGCAGGTCTGGGAAGAAGTCCAGCGACAACAAAAAGGCTGCGAAGGAACCGTACAAGAAAGTACAAAAGATGACGGACAGTAGTTCCGAAGACCAGATGAGCGATCGTGAATCCGGAAACAGGAGACTAAGCTGTCTCAAACTTCACAATGTAATCGCAAAAGAGGATCACCGAACCATTTGGGTCACCCTCACGATAGCAGGGTCCCAAGTTAAACTGGAATTGGATACAGGATCAGCGCTAACCGTCATGAATCGACGAGACTACGAGCGGCTATTTCCACACATACCCTTGAGAGAGACATCCATCGTCTTGACGACGTATACGGGGCAAAAAGTATACCCCAGAGGAAAGATAAGGGTGCCTGTCGAATACAACAGCAAGAAAATACGGAAGTTGTATCTCTACATACTGCCAAATGGTGGACCACCGTTATTGGGACGGGAATGGATCAGGAAGATAAACTTAGATTGGCACTCCATTCATGCAATGACGGTGGACAGTAAAAAAGACGAAGACGTCACTCCTGGACGATTGTCAACAATCTTAGCTAACGCCAAAGAGGTATTTCAACAAGAACTGGGCATGCTTAAAGGCGTAACCGCCTCGATAAAAATAGAAGAGAATGCAGTTCCCAAGTTTTTCAAAGCAAGACCGGTACCATATGCAATTCGCCCAGCCGTCGAGGCAGAGCTGGAGAATCTGGAGAAGGCGGGCGTGTTGTCTAAGGTCGACTGGAGCGAGTGGGCGACACCCATCGTTCCTGTCATGAAGAAAACGTTAAGCAATAAGTCCGGGGAGCCAAGGAAGATTCGCATCTGTGGGGATTTCAAGGTGACGGTGAACCCAGTCCTTCACACAGTACAATATCCTCTTCCAATGATAGAAGACATCTTCGCCTCACTGTCTGGAGGGAAGCGTTTTACAAAAATTGACCTAGCACAAGCATATTTGCAGATGGAGGTTGAAGAGTCCTCTAGGAAGTATCTCACAATAAACACTCACAAAGGTCTTTACCAGTATCATCGATTGGTATTCGGAGTAGCATCGACTCCGGCGATATGGCAAAGAGCGATGGAACAAGTCCTGCAAGGGATTCCGGGGACTCAGTGTTACTTGGACGATATCCTTGTGACAGGTGAAGATGACAGTGAACACCTTAACAACCTAGAACAGGTGCTCACTGGACTACGGGAACATGGGCTGCGAGCCAACCGCCCCAAGTGCGAATTTTTAAAGAAACAGATATCGTATTGTGGCCACGTGATTGATGAAGAGGGGCTACATAAGTCCCCTGACAAAATTGAAGCGGTTGTTAAGGCCCCAGCGCCTGAAAATGTGTCGCAACTGAGGTCATTCCTCAGGTTGGTGAATTACTATCATAAGTTTTTGCCGAATTTGTCGACAATTCTGCACCCACTGAACACCCTGCTACGAACGGGGGTAGCATGGAAATGGAACGATGATTGTAAGCGTGCTTGTCAGAAGAGTAAGGACTTAATCACTTCAAGGGAGGTATTGGCTCACTACAACCCAGCACTGCCAATCAGGCTGGCGTGTGATGCGTCTCCCTACGGCATTGGGGCGGTACTGTCACATAAATTCCTTGATGGTTTAGAGAGGCCGATAGCTTTTGCGTCACGCTCGTTAACTTCTGCCGAGCGTAACTACGCCCAGATTGACAGAGAGGCCCTCAGCCTAGTGTGGGGGGTGAAGAAGTTCAATCACTACCTGCACGGTCAAAAATTTACTCTACTAACCGATCATCAACCTCTTGTCTCCATTTTCAACCCTCAGAAGGGCGTACCGATAATGTCGGCACAACGGCTGCAGAGATGGTCCCTTTTCCTAGGGGCACACCAATATGACATCGAGTACAAAGGAACTAAACAGCATGGAAATGCTGATGGATTGTCACACCTACCGTTGCCGACGGTGGAAGAAGAAGACCTTGCAGTGGATCCAATGGAGTTATTCCACTCGACCATAGTCGAATGTCTCCCTGTGACGAATGCAAACATAGAAAAGGAAACACGGAATGACCCGACACTATCACGGGTCTATGATTTTACGGTGAAGGGATGGCCAGCACATGGCGAACCACTGCTGCCAGCATTCTCGCCGAGAAGAGAACAGCTGTCAGTGTGCAGAGGAACCTTGATGTGTGGATCCAGAGTAGTAATTCCACCTAAGTTGACGGATAGAGTACTCAATGAGCTTCATGAGGGTCATCTGGGTGGGGTAAAAATGAAGAACTTAGCCAGAGCGTTTGTGTGGTGGCCGGGAATCGATAGAGAAATCGAAGAGATGACCAAGAGCTGTGCAGGATGCCAGCAGGTCCAAAACGCCCCACCACAAGCTCCTCTGCATCCATGGGAGTGGCCCTCATCTCCATGGCAACGGGTGCACATTGATTTTGATGGTCCCTTCATGGACTCGATGTTTTTAATTGCGGTGGATGCACATTCAAAGTGGCCAGAGGTAATAAAAATGTCCTCAACCACCACGGAAAAAACTATCACAGTTTTGCAAACCATATTCGCCAGGAATGGGCTGCCTGAACAGATTTGCTCTGACAATGGACCACAGTTTGTGTCTGAAGATTCCGGAGGTTCTTAAAGAACAATGGCGTTAAGCATTACACATCTGCCCCATATCATCCAGCCACTAATGGATTGGCTGAGAGGTTTGTCCAAACATTCAAGAAGGCTATCAAGGCAATGTGTAATGAAGATATACCCCTACAACACAAGGTGGACAACTTCTTGTTTGCCTACCGGAATGCGACACATGCGGTTACCAACCAAACTCCAGCCATGATGTTCTTCAATTGAAGACTACGATGCCGCTTGGATTTGGTTAAGCCAAACGTCCGAAGAGATGTGGAGAATAGGCAGTTTCAGAATATGAATGAAAGGCCGACCAGGAGTTTTAAGATACGTCAACCAGTTTTGGCCCGGGACTACCGCACTGAGAAATGGCAGCCAGGAACGATTTGTACACGACATGGACCTCTCATGTATACCGTGGACGTTGGGGAGAGCATTGTAAGATGCCATGCTGACCAGATTCTAGAGTCACTGGAAAACGTCAACTCCACACCACGATCTGATACGCCTGGTAATGAAATTGACGTTCCAATTGCAGCTACCGCAGAACCGGTAATATTGGAAGCAGGTGAACCAAACAAAGACATTGATCCCGACGCAACATTGCCAGAAGAACCTGATACCCCAAAGAGGCGTTATCCAGACAGAATCAGGAAGCCTCCTCAAAGACTGAACTTATAATTGCTTAAACTTAACCAATGTATCTAGCAACAGTAATTGTGATTGTAATTCGTTATCATTTAGTTGTTAAATGAATGTTATGTACTGTTTATCTAAAAGGGGAGGAATTGTTGTGTATGTACCTTTAAGAGAATAACTGGTCTCAGACTGCAGTACCGGCAGTGACCACCCCTGTATAAAAGGCGCTAGAGAGCCTCTGTTTGTTAGTTTCGCTATTGACTTCCACCAGTAAAGACTTGTTTGTTTTCACTCCTGCTGGTCCGTGTCTCAATCATTCACGGACTTAACAGCGGCGATAAGTTTCGTCTGGCTATAAACTTTGCGCATCGCCAGTTCTAACGCCTCAAGCGGGGCTATACCCAATTTCTAGGCCATTACATCCAATTCCCTCGTCCAGAGACTATCGAGTTCTGGAAGATGACCAGCAATGCATCTACTATCTCTAGGGCCACTTCCTTACGTAGCCTGGGATGTAGACCATCAGTCCCTGGGGATTTATCGGCCTTCAGTCCCATCAATTTTCCTAACACCATTTCCCTACTAATACTGATTTCTTTCAGTTCCTCCCTTTCATCAGACCCGATGTTCCCCGGCATCTCTGGGAGGTTATTTGTGTCCTCCTTTGTGAAGACAAAACCAAAGTATGTATTTAGTTGGTCTGCCATTTCCTTGTTTCCCATTATAAATTCCCCTGATTCTGACTGTAAGGGACCTATGCTTGACTTCACCAATCTTTTTCTCTTCACATATCTATAAAAGCTTTTACAGTCAGTTTTTATGTTCCCAGCAAGCTTACTCTCATATTCTATTTTCCCTTTCTTAATTAATCCCTTTGTCCTCCTTTGTTGACTCCTAAACTGCTCCCAATCCTCAGGACTATTGCTTTTCCTAGCCAATTTATATGTCCTCTCCTTGGATCTTATGCTATCCCTAATTTCCCTTGTTAGCCACGGTTGAGTCACCTTTTTTGTTTTATTTTTATGCCAAACTGGGATGAACAAATTCTGTAGCTCATCCATTCGGTCTTTGAATGTTTGCCATTGCCTATCCACCGTCAACCCTTTGAGTGCCATTCCCCAATCAATCCTACCGAACTCGCTCCTCAGACCATCGTAGTTTCCTTTATTTAAATTGAGGACCCTTGTCTCTGAGTCAACTACTTCATTCTCCAATTTAATGAAGAATTCGATCAGATTATGATCGCTCCGACCCAAGGGGCCTCGTACAACAAGATTGCTAATTAATCCTTTCTCGTTACATAATACCCAGTGTAAGATGGCCTGATCTCTGGTTGGTTCCTCGACATCATAGTATCATAGAGATAGGAACAGGAGTAGGCCATTCGGCCCTTCGAGCCTGCTCCGCCATTCAATGAGATCATGGCTGATCTTCGTCTGAGATCATAGCTGATCTTACCAGTTCAGTACCCCGTCCCCGCCTTTTCTCCGTAACCCTTAATCCCCTTAGCCTTCAGAAATATATCCAATTCTCTCTTGAAAATATTTAATGAATTAGCCTTCACAGCCCTCTGTGGCAGGGAATTCCACAGGCTCACCACTCTTTGAGTGAAGAAATTCTTCCTCATCTCTGTTTTAAATGATTTGCCCGCTATTTTTAGACTGTGGCCCCTGGTTCTGTGCTCCCCGGCCATTGGAAACATTCTCTCTGAATTCAGCCTGTCCAGGCCTGCCATAATTTTATATGTTTCGATGAGATCCCCTCTCAATCTTCTAAACTCCAGTGAGTACAAGCCCAAACTATTTAATCTCTCTTCGTAGGTCATTCCCGCCATTCCAGGTATCAGCCTGGTGAATCGCCGTTGCACTCTTTCCATGGCAAGAACATCCTTCCGCAGATGGGGCGACCAAAACTGTACACAATACTCCAGATGCGGTCTCACCAGCACCTTGTACAGCTGTAGTAAGGTATCCCTATTCCTATACTCGAACCCCCTTGATATGAAGGCCAACATACCATTTGCCTTCTTAATCGCCTGTTGCACCTGCATGCTCTCCTTCAGTGACTGGTGCACAAGAACACCCAGGTCCCTCTGCACTTCCCCATCTCCCAATCTATTGCCATTTAGATAATAATCTACCCTCCTGTTTTTACCCCCAAAGTGGATAACCTCGCATTTATCCACATTATAGTGCATCTGCCACGTATCCGCCCATTCCCCCAACCTGTCCAAATCGCACTGTAGCCTCCTGACACCCTCATCAGAGCCCACCCCTCCTCCTAGTTTAGTGTCGTCAGCGCATTTGGAAATATTGCATCCAATTCCCTGATCCAGATCATTTATATATATTGTGAACAGCTGGGGTCCCAGGACAGATCCTTGCGGCACCCCGCTGGTCACTGCCTGCCACTCCGAAAACGAGCCGTTTATTCCAACTCTCTGTTTTCTATCCGCCAGCCAGTTCTCTATCCACGTTAATACTTTGCCCCCAATCCCATGAGCCTTAATTTTGCATGATAATCTTTTGTGTGGAACCTTATCGAAGGCTTTCTGGAAGTCAAGGTACACCACATCCACTGGCTCTCCCCCATCTATTTTACCAGTTACTTCCTCAAAAAATTCCAGCAGATTAGTCAAACACGATTTACCCTTTGTAAATCCATGTTGACTCTGTCCGATCCTTTCCCCATTTGTCAAGTGCTCCGCTATTTTTTCCTTAATAATGGACTCTAGCATTTTGCCCACAACCGATGTAAGGCTTACTGGTCTATAATTCCCTGCTTTCTCTCTACCCCCCTTTTTAAATATTGGGGTAACATTAGCTACCCTCCAATCCACGGGTACTGTTCCCGAGTCAATGGAGTTCCGGAAGATGATCCTTAGAGCATCTGCTATCTCCAGGGCCACCTCCTTAAGTACCCTAGGATGTAGTTTATCAGGCCCCGGGGATTTGTCAGCCTTCAGTCCCCTCAACTTACCCAACACCATATCCCTAGAGATACTAATTTCTGTCAGTTCCTCCCTCTCATTAGTCCCTATGTTTGCCGATATTCCTGGGAGGTTATTTGTGTCCTCCTTTGTGAATACAGAACCAAAGTATGAGTTTAATTGGTCTGCCATTTCCTTATTCTCCATTATATATTCTCCCGAATCGGACTGCAAGGGACCGACTTGGGATTTTACCAGTCTTTTCCTCCTGATATACCGATAAAAGCTTTTGCAGTCTGTCTTTATGTTTGCTGCAAGTTTACTTTCGTATTCTATTTTCCCCTTCCTGATTAATCCCTTTGTCCTCTTTTGCTGTATCCTGTACTGCCCCCAATCTTCCGGTCTGGTGCTTTTTTTTGCCAGTTGATATGCCCTTTTTTTTGATTTTATGCTGTCCCTAATTTCCCTCGTTATCCACGGTTGAGTCACCTTTTTAGGTTTATTTTTATGCCAAACCGGTATAAACATGTTCTGGAATTCTTCCATTCTATCTTTGAATGCTTGCCATTGTCTATCCACTGTCAATCCCCCCAGAAACACCACCCAATCAATCTTACCCAATTCCCGTCTCATACCCTCGTAATTCCCTTTATTTAAGTTCTGGACCTTAGTCTCTGATTCAATTTCCTCGCTCTCCATCTCGACTGAGAGCTCGATCATATTATGATCGCTCTGACCCAAGGGGCCTCGTACAAGAAGATTGCTGATAAGTCCCTTCTCATTGCACAATACCCAGTCTAAAATGGCCTGATCTCGAGTCGGCTCTTCGACATATTGGTCCAGATAACCGTCCCGAAAACATTCCAGGAATTCCTCCTCCTCAGAATTTTTACTAATTTGGGTAGTCCAATCAATATGTAAATTAAAGTCACCCATGATGACAGCTGTGCTCTTATCGCACGCTTCTCTAATTTCCCTTTTTATGCCTTCCCTCACCTCCATATTACTATTTGGAGGCCTATATATCACACCCACTAACGTTTTCCTCCCCTTGCTATTTCTCATTTCTACCCATACAGATTCCGTTTCATCCGAGTTAATATCCTTCCTTTCCATTGCATTAATCCCCTCCTTTACCAGCAATGCTACCCCACCTCCCCTACCTTTTTGCCGATCCTTCCTAAATATTGTATATCCCTGGATGTTAAGTTCCCAGCCTTGCCCACCCTGCAGCCACGTTTCTGTAATCCCAATCAAATCATACTTGTTTACCTCTATTTCCACAACTAATTCATCCACCTTGTTCCTAATGCTTCTAGCATTAAGATACAAAGCCTTCAGGCTTGCTTTTTTCACACTCTCATTATGAATTAGTTTGGCCCTTTGTGTTTCTCTCCTTTGCTTATTGCTTCTCACCTTTCTACCATCTATTTCTGACTTCATATGACTTCCCTCTTTTCCACTACCTAGGTTCCCATCCCCCTGCCAAATTAGTTTAAATCCTCCCGAACCGCCCTAGAAAATATTACCCCGAGGACATCGGCTCCCTCACAGTTCAGGTGTAGACCGTCCCCTTGGTACAGGTCACTCCTCCCCAAGAACTGGTTCCAATGCCTCAAGAATTTAAATCCCTCTCCCTTGCACCACTGCTCAAGCCACGTATTTAGCTTATCTATCTTACTCTCTCTAAACTTATTAGCTCGTGGCACTGGTAGCAATCCAGAGATTACTACCTTTGAGGTCCTACTTTTCAATTTAGCTCCTAACTCCCTAAATTCAGCTTGTAGGACCTCCTCCCTCTTTTTACCTACATCATTGGTACCTACATGTACCACGACAACTGGCTGATCCCCCTCCCCCTTCAGAATGCTCTGCACCCGCTCCGAGACATCCTTGACCCTTGCACCAGGGAGGCAACATACCATCTTGGAGTCTCGGTCTCGGCCACAGAAACTCCTATCTATCCCCCTTACAATTGAATCCCCTATCACTATAGCCCTATCCCTCTTTTTCCCGCCCTTCTGTGCAGCAGAGCCAGTCATGGTGCCCTGAACCTGGCTGCTGGTGCCTTCCCCTGATAAGTCATCTCCCCCAACAGTACCCAAAACGGTAAACCTGTTTTGGAGGGAGATGACCGCAGGTGACTCCTGCACTACCTTCCTGCCTTTACCCTGCCTTTTGGTCACCCATTTACTGTCTGAGCTAGCCTTTACCTGCGGTGTGACCAACTCACTGAATGTGCTATCCACAACATCCTCAGCATCGCGTATGCTCCAGAGTGAGTCCATTCGCAGCTCCAGCGCCGCCATGCGGTCCGCTAGGAGCTGCAGCTGGACACACTTCCTGCACACATAGTTGTCAGGGACAGTGTCCCTGATTTCCCACATGGCACAGGAGGAGCATGACACGGGTCCGAGCTGCCCTTCCATGACTTAACCCTTACAATACCCTTTTATTTACTACGATTTAGCTTAATTATTGAATTCTACTTAGAATAAGTTTGTGAAAGTACTCACCAACCAGTCACCTACCTGTTTTCTGGTGTTGTATTTTCACTGCCGCCTCCTGTCCTGGAACCTTTTCCACATATTGGTCCAGGGAACCATCCCGTAAACACTTCAGGAATTCCTCCTCCACAGTATTGTTACTAATTTGGTTGGCCCAATCTATATGTAGATTAAAGTCACCCATGATGACTGCTGTGTCTTTATTGCACGCTTCTTTAATTTCCCTTTTAATGCCATCCCCAACCTCCGCCTTACTCTTTGGAGGTCTATATACCACTCCCACTAATGTTTTTTTCCCCTTAGTATTTCTCAATTTTACCCATACAGATTCCACATCATCAGAGCTAATATCCTTCATTACAATTGTATTAATCCCTTCTTTAACCAGTAATGCTACCCCACCTCCCTTTCCTTTTTGCCTATCTTTCCTGAATATCGAATACCCCTGGATGTTGAGTTCCCAGCCTTGGCCATCCTTGAGCCACGTTTCCGTAATCCCAACCAAATCATATTCATTTACCTCTATTTGCGCAGCCAATTCATCCACCTTATTACAAATGCTCCTCGCATTAAGACACAAAGCCTTCAGGCTTGTTTTTTTAACGCTCTTAGACCTATTCGTATTATTATTTACTGTGGCCACGTTTGATTTAAACCGTTGATTTCTCTGACTTCCACTTTTGTTTTTCTCCTTCATATCTTTTGCTTTTATCCCTGATTTCCTTTCCTCTGTCTCCTTGCTCAGGTTCCCAACCCCCTGCCATTTTAGTTTAAACCCCCCCGAACAGTGCTAGCAAACCTCCCCACAAGGATATTTGTCCCGCTCTGGTTCAGGTGCAACCCATCCGACTTGTACAAGTCCCACCTTCCCCAGAAGCAGGCCCAGTGATCCAGGAAACTAAAGCCCTCCCTCCTGCACCAACTCTTAAGCCACGCATTCATCTGCTCTATCCGCCTATTCCTATACTCACTAGCACGTGGCACCGGGAGTAATCCAGAGATTACAACCTTTGAGGTCCTACTCTTTAATCTGCTACCTAGCTCCCTAAATTCTTGCTGCAGGACCTCAATCCCTCTTCCTACCTATGTCATTGGTCTCAATGTGAACCACGACCTCTGCCTGTTCACCCTCCCGCTTCAGAATGCCCTGCAGCCGTTCAGTGACATCCTTGACCCTGGCACCAGGGAGGCAACAAACCATCCTGGAGTCACGTCTACAGCCACAGAAACGCCTATCTGTTCCCCTTATGATAGAATTCCCTAACACCATTGCTCTCCCACTCTTTTTCCTCCCTTCCTGAGCAGCAGAAGCACCCCTGGTGCCAGGAAGTTGGCTGCTGCTGCCTTCCCCTGGTGAGTCATCCCCCTCAACAGTATCCAAATTGGTATACATGTTTGAAAGGGGTATGGCCACAGGGGTCCCCTGCACTACCTGCCTGCTTCTATTGCTCCGCCTGGTGGTCACCCATTTCCCTTCTGCCTGTGCAGACCTACCCTGCGGCGTGGCCAACTCATCAAACGTGTAATCCACGACCCTCTCAGCATTGTGAATGCTCCACAACCCATCCATCCGCAGCTCCAGCGCTTCATTACGGCCCGTTAGTAGCTGCAGCTGGATGCATTTCTGGCACACGTGGTCATCAGGGACACTGGCAGTGTCCCTGAATTCCCACATAGAGCAAGAGGAGCATAACACGGGGCTGGGCTCTCCTGGCATGACTTACCCCTGAGCACAGGAACACACAGATTTACACTGTGCTCACTGACAAGAACACACAGCCTCACTCTGTGCACACTCACAGAAACACACAGCTTCACACTGTGCACACTGACATGAACACACAGCTTCACACTGTGAACACTGAAAGGAACACACAGCTTCACTCTGTGAACACTCACAGGAACACACAGCTTCACTCTGTGCACACTGACAGGAACACACAGCTTCACTCTGTGCTCACTGACAGGAACACACAGCTTCACACTGTACGTACTGAAAGGAACACACAGCTTCACTCTGTGCACACTGACAGGAACACACAGCTTCACTCTGTGCGTACTGAAACAACACACAGCTTCACTCTGTGCGTACTGAAAGGAACACACAGCTTCACTCTGTGCACACTGACAGGAACACACAGCTTCACTCTGTGCACACTGACAAGAACACACAGCTTCAATCTGTGCACACTCGCAGGAACACACAGCTTCACTCTATGCACACTCGCAGGAACACACAGCTTAACTCAGTGCACACTGACAAGAACACACAGCTTCATTCTGTGCACACTGACAAGAACACACAGCTTCAATCTGTGCACACTCGCAGGGACACACAGCTTCACTCTGTGCACACTTGCAGGAACACACAGCTTAACTCAGTGCACACTGACAAGAACACACAGCTTCATTCTGTGCACACTGACAAGAACACACAGCTTCAATCTGTGCACACTCGCAGGAACACACAGCTTCACTCTGTGCACACTCGCAGGAACACACAGCTTCACTCTGTGCACACTGACAGGAACACACAGCTTCACTCTGTGCTCACTTACAAGAACACACAGCTTCATTCTGTGCACACACACAGGAAAACACAGCTTCACTCTATGTAAACTCGCATGAACACACAGCTTCACTCTGTGCACACACACAAGAACACACAGCTTCACTCTGTGCACACTGACAGGAACACACAACTTCCCTCTGTGCACAATCACAGCTTCACTCTGTGTGGACTGACAGGAACACACAGTGTCACTCTGTGTACACTCACAGGAACACACAGCTCCACTCTGGGCGGACTGACAGGAACACACAGCTTCACTCTGTGCACACTAACAGGAACACACAGCTCCACTCTGGGCGGACTGACAGGAACACACTGCTTCTCTCTGTGCCCACTAACAGAAGCACACAGTTTCACTCTGTGCACACTGACAGGAACACACAGCACCACTCTGTGCACACTCACAGGAACATACAGCTCCGCTCTGTGCACACTGAAAGGAACACACAGCTTCACTCTGTTCACACACACAGGAACACACAGCTTCACTCTGTGTACACTCGCAGGAACACACAGCTTCACTCTGTGCACACCTACAGGAACACACAGCTTCACTCTGTGCACACTGACAGCAACACACAGCTTCACTCTGTGCACACTGACAGGAACAGACTGCTTCACTCTGTGCACACTCACAGCTTCACTCTGACAGGAACACACAGCTTCACTCTGTGGACACTGACAGGAACACACATCTTCACGCTGTGCACACTGAAAGGAACACAGAGCTTCAATCTGTGGACACTGACAGGAACACACATCTTCACACTGTGTACACTGAAAGGAACACACAGCTTCACTCTGTGCACACTGACAGGAACACACAGCTTCACTCTGTGCACACTCACAGCTTCACTCTGACAGGAACACACAGATTCACTCTGTGGACACAGACAGGAACACACATCTTCACTCTGTGTCAACTCGCAGGAACACACAGCTTCACTCTGTGGAAACTAACAGGAACACACAGCTCCACTTGACGTGCCTCAATAACTTCAAGACCCGGGTGGTCTCCTGGGTCTCTGCCGGGGGCGCCACCGGGGTTGTTGACGGAGTAGGTGGTGGGGGAGTAGGTGGTGGGTGTACTGTTGGCTGGTGTTCTTCCGGGGGTGATGAAAAATTAGTGGGTGCAGTGGGTGGGTAATAGTTGTTGTTGTTGTTCTTATTGTTGTTGTAGTCGTTGTCATTGTTGCTGTTGTTACCGGCTGGGCCAAGGTCTTTTATGGACACAGTGTCCTCCAGTCCGTCGGCATGCCGGACATACGCATATTGTGGGTTGGCGTGGAGCTGGTGCACTGGCTCCACGAGGGGGTCCGTCTTGTGGCCCCTCACATGCTTCCGCAGAAGTACCAGACCTGGGGTGGAGAGCCATGACGGTATGGATACGCCTGAGGTGGATTTCCGGGGAAACACAAACATTAGCTCATGAGGCGTGGCATTAGTGGCGGTACACAATAGTGACCGTATTGAGTGGAGCACATCTGGGAGGACTTCCTGCCAGCGGGAGATAGGGAGGCCCTTGGTCCTTAGAGTTAGGGTGACTGCCCTCCATACTGTCCCATTCTCTCGCTCCACCTGACCGTTACCCCGGGGGTTGTATCTGGTGGTACGGCTCGTGGCAATCCCCTTGGACAGCATGTACTGGCGTAGCTCTTCACTCATGAAGGCCGCCCCCCTATCCGTGTGGATATAGCTTGGCATGCCGAACAGGCAGAACAGGCTGTTGAGGCATTTAATGACCGTGGCGCTGGTTATGTCTGGGCAGGGGAAGGCGAATGGGAAACGGGAGTATTCGTCCACAATGTTCAGGAAGTAAACATTGCGGTCGACGGACGGGAGGGGGCCCTTGAAATCTAAGCTAAGCCGCTCAAAGGGCCATGTAGCTTTGATTAGGTGGGCTCTATCAGGGCGGTAGAACCGAGGCTTGCACTCAGCGCAGGTACAGCAGTTCCTGGTCAGAGACCGAACTTCCTCAATCGAGTAGGGTAAGTTGCGGGACTTTATGAAGTGGAACAGCCGTGTGACCCCTGGGTGGCAGAGGTCGTTGTGGAGGGTCTGTAGCCGATCCCCAGTGGCGTTGGCACACATCCCTCGTGAGAGGGCGTCGGGGGATTCGTTAAGGGCCCCCGGCCGGTATATGATGTCGTACTCGAAGGTGGAGAGCTCGATCCGCCACCTAAGAATCTTATCATTTTTAATCTTCCCCCTCTGTTTATTATTGAACATAAACACTACCGACCGCTGGTCGGTAAGTAGGGTGAAGCGTTTGCCGGCTAGGTAGTGCCGCCAGTGGCGCACTGCCTCCACGATGGCTTGGGCCTCCTTTTCCACGGAGAAGTGTCTGATCTCAGGCCCCTGGAGGGTCCTCGAGAAGAAAGCTACGGGCCGCCCTGCCTGGTTGAGGGTGGCCGCCAAGGCAAAGTCAGACGCATCACTTTCCACTTGAAAGGGAGTGTTCTCGTCCACTGCCTGTAGCGTGGCCCGCTCAATATCCTGCTTAATGCTTTTGAAGGCAGCATGGGCCTCAGCAGAGAGCGAGAAAGAGGATGCTTTCAAGAGGGGACGGGCTTTATCGGAGTAGTTAGGGACCCATTGGGCATAATACGAGAATAACCCCAGGCACCTTTTCAGGGCTTTGGGAGTGTTGGGTAGGGGCAGCTCCCGTAGGGGGCGCAATCGGTCGGGGTCTGGTCCGATTTCCCCATTCTCCACCACGCTGCCTAGTATGCAAAGGCGCGTGGTGTTGAAAACGCACTTGTCCTCGTTGTAGGTGAGGTTGAGTTTTTGTGCGGTTTTCAGAAACCTCGCGAGGTTTGAGTCGTGGTCCTGTTGGTTGTGGCCGCAGATGGTGACGTTGTCGAGATAGGGGAAGGTTGCCTGCAAGTGGTGGTCATCGACCATGCAGTCCATCTCCCTCTGAAAGACCGAGACCCCTTTCGTCACCCCATAGGGGACTCTGAGGAACTGGTAGAGGCGTCCGTTTGCCTCGAAGGCGGTGTACGAACGGTCCTCTGGTCTGATAGGGAGCGTTAACTACAGAGTCTGATGAATGACATATTTCATCACACCACTCTGTGCACAATCACAGCTTCATTCTGTGCACACTCACAGGAACACACAGCTTCACTCTCTGTGCACTGCCAGGAACACAGAGCTTCACTCTGTGCACACGGACAGAAACACACAGTTTCACTCTGCGCCCACTCACAGGAACACACAGCTTCACTCTCTGCACATTGCCAGGAACACACAGCTTCACTCTGTGCACACGGACAGAAACACACAGCTTCACTCTGCACCCACTCACAGGAACACACAGCTTCACTCTGTGCACATTGACAGGAACACACAGCTTCACTCTGTGCACACGGGCAGAAACACACAGCTTCACTCTGCACCCACTCACAGGAACACACAGCTTCACTCTGTGCACATTGACAGGAACACACAGCTTCACGCTGTGCACCCTGAGAGGAACACACAGCTTCACGCTGTGCACACTTGCAGGAACACACAGCTTCACTCTGTGTAAACTCGCTTGAACACACAGCTTCACTCTGTAGACACTAACAGGAACACACAGCTTCACTCTGTGCACACTGACAGAAACACACAGCTTCATTCTTTGCACACTCACAGGAACACACAGCCTCACTCCGTGCACACTCACAGAAACACACAGCTTCACTCTGTGCACACTGACATGAACACACAGCTTCACTCTGTGAACACTAAAGGAACACACAGCTTCACGCAATGCACACTCACAGAAACACACAGCTTCACTCTGTGCACACTGACATGAACACACAGCTTCACTCTGTGAACACTAAGGGAACACACAGCTTCACGCAATGCACACTCACAGGAACACACAGCTTCATTCTATGCACACTAACAGGAACACACAGATTCGCTCTGTGCTCACTGACAAGAACACACAGCTTCATTCTGTGCTCACTCACAGAAACATACAGCTTCACTCTGTGCACATTGACAGGAACACACAGCTCCACTCTATGCACACTGAGAGGAACACACAGCTTCACTCTGTGCCCACTAACAGAAACACACAGCTTCATTCTGTGGACACTCACAGATGCTCACAGCTTTACTCTGTGCACTGTGATGAAAAAACTGTGTTCTGATATTTGTACTTTGTAAGGGATCGTTTTAACGAGCTTGTGGTGTGCGAGATCGGTTTTTGATTTCACACTGCTCGTGAGCGGTTCCGAAGCGCTCCCCCCTCACCGGTTCTAGACACTGGGCTTATTGCCAGACCACCTTGATGTGTTGGCCCAACTTGTGACTTGGAAGACAAATGGATCAGGTGAGACAAGGTAAGTTTTAAATCAAAGGTATCTTTATTTTTAAGGAGAATAAAACATAGAGAATGAAGAAACAATGCAGACAAAAATCATGAACACGCCTCTCAATGGGAACTAAAATTTAACACACAAGAGTTACTTTGACTATCATAATACATCAATTCTAGATCAGCGATATAATAAAACGGGGGTGGAGAAAGCGCACGGCACAACGAAGGATGAATAACACTCCCGAATTACAAAGCCCTTAATATTAAAAACCCTCCCGTCTCTACAGTATACCTCAACTAGGTCAGCTAGGTGGAGTTGGGCCTCTATGCTCACCAGGGTTTTTTAAACTGTCCTTGACCTTGGTGCTCCTGTATCGTCCGGGATCTCCAATCTTCCTTATGGGACCGGCTCCTGAACCTGCTCTCCTGCTTGAACTTGTAGGCCCTCCATGCTCCTCGAACCGTAATCGAACCTCTCCACTCGCTCTGCCTTTTGACCCCGTGTCTGTGTGAAACGGTGTTTTTTTTAATGTCTCTTTTCCCCCAACAGTTATACTGTTTTCTTGCCCTTATCTTGGCGCCAAATCAGGGGTTTTCTTTTGTTAAAGTAATGGGCAGGCTGCTTTGACAAAAGCGGGTACTTTATTTTAATGTCTTGTAAATGAAACTAATGGGATCTGTCCTGTGTCCCTCTGAGTTTGGTACAGATAATAGGTTTTGTCTGTGCTCTGCGATTTCAGAGATGGGTTTGCGTTTTGCTAGCAATTAACACACCTTGAGGTGTAAATACTTTTGTTTTGACTTCGTTACTACTGTAACCATTTTACCATATCAATTGCAGCCACTTCTGGAATCTTCTAATCGGTGGTGACTCAGGTTTCTTTAAGATACTGCAGTGGTATGTCCTTCTGAAATGAGTCATGTGATCTGCCAACTCCATCTTGTGTTCATAAAATGTGGCCATTTCAGGGATTTTACAATGTAGACTGTATTTTCCTGGATTTTTGCGAATCCTACAACTTGCACTTGTAATGTCTGGAATGTTCCACTAGGGGGAACCACTAATGCTCCTCCCTGGCCCCGCCCCTCTTCTGGTATGTTCTACCAAGGGCTCGGTCAATGATGGACTCTGTTAACTCTGCCATGATTCTTATTTAATAAAAGGCTTCTGTCTTAAGCTTTAACTTCGGATTCGGGCAGTTATTTGGCACATCAATTTTATTAAGTAACTACTTTTGGAAGATGGATCGATTTTTGAAACCAGAGCGTCTGGATATCGATCCCCATTCGGCAGATGCGTCGAAGAAATTTACGCATTGGCTCCGATGTTTTGAACACTTCATCGCATCATCGACCGATCCGATGGTTAACAAGTTGGGTCTTCTAACCAACTTGGTAAGTCATCAAACTTACTCTATAATTGAAGATATTACTACATATGAAGAGGCCCTCGCAGCTCTTAAAGCCCAGTACCTTAAGTCGGTTAACGAAGTATACGCCAGGTATCTCCTGTCTACTCGCAGGCAATTACCCGAGGAATCTCTGGACGATTCCCTGCAGGACCTTAAGGCTTTGGCTAAGGGTTGCCACTACAAGGCTGTCTCTGCCATAGTATATCAGGAAGAAGCCATCCGCGATTCTTTCATATCTGGCCTCCGATCTAATTATATTAGACAGAGACTCCTCGAGAACGACTCGTTAGTTTTAAAAACGGTTGTCGCTGCTGCTCGATCATTAGATGTAGCCCAGAAGAATTCAGAAATGTATGCATCAGCCCATGCATCTCTCTCAGCCTCGTGTGTTCCGAGTATGGAGGCATCCATAACACCAATGGAGCCCCCACTTAATCCTATTGTTGCGGCTGTGCCCCATGGGTCTAAGTGTTATTTTTGTGGCCAATCTAAACACCCCAGGCAAAGTTGCCCAGCCAGAGAGGCTACCTGTTTTAAATGTAAGAAACGGGGACATTTTAGTAAAGTGTGTAAGGGTAATCCTGTACCCGATGTCTTCTCTGCTGCCGCCTATCGTTTTACTCTAGCCTCGGCTACGGTTGACCAGACCATACCGTGTTCCTTGTCAAATCTATGATGGACATTAAGATTAATGGTCGTCCTACTGGGTGTTTGATAGACTGTGGCAGTACTGAAAGTTTTATACACCCCAACCTTGTTAACTCCTGTTCATTGAAGGTGTATCCTACTCGAAGTGAAATTGTGATGGCGTCCAAATCCCTTACTTCGGAGGTAACTGGATATTGTAAAGTCACATTGACCGTTAAGGATACGGAGTATAAGGATTTTAAACTCCTCATATTACCTCAGTTGTGTGTGAACTTAATATTAGGCTTGGACTTCCAGTGTCAGCATGAGAGCATTACCCTTAAGTATGGTGGATCCCAGCCTCCGCTCACAGTCTGTGGCCTTCCTACTTTAAACGTAAGCCCGCCTTCTTTGTTTGCGAACCTTGCTCCTAATTGTAGACCTATAGCGACTAAGAGTCGACGGTATAGTTCAGAAGATAAAACATTTATAAAAGAGGAAGTGGAAAGGCTTCAACGGGAGGGAATCATCGAACACAGTGGTAACCCGTGGCGTGCCCAGGTGGTGGTGGTTAAAATTAATGAGAAGAAAAGACTTGTGGTCGATTATAGCCAGACTATAAACTTGTATACCCAATTAGACGCCTATCCTTTGCCTCGTATTTCTGAGATGGTGAACCAGATAGCTCAGTACCGCGTGTTCTCCACCATTGATTTAAAGTCTGCCTACCACCAACTCCCCATCAAAATAGAAGACCGACCTTATACGGCCTTCGAAGCTAATGGGCGCCTGTTCCAATTCCTTCGGGTGCCCTTTGGAGTGACGAATGGGGTATCCGTCTTCCAACGGGAGATGGATCGTATGGTGGATGAATACGCATTGGAAGCAACATTCCCGTACCTGGACAATGTTACTATCTGTGGGCGTGACCAACGGGAGCATGAACAAAATCTCGCGAAGTTCCTAGAGACTGCAAAGAGGTTAAACCTGACCTACAACGAAAACAAGTGTACCTTCAATACTACACGTTTGTGTATTCTTGGTTGCGTTGTGGAGAATGGGGTAATCGGGCCAGACCCTGAAAGATTACGCCCACTTAAGGAATTACCTTTACCTCACACTGTAAAAGCCTTAAGAAGGTGTCTGGGATTCTTCTCGTACTATGCCCAGTGGGTGGCTAGCTACTCAGATAAAGTCCGACCTCTTATTAAGTCGACGTCTTTTCCGCTATCGGCGGAAGCTCAGGAGGCTTTCCTTAATATCAAACGGGACATTGAGAAGGCAGTGGTATGTGCCGTGGATGAGAAGATCCCATTTCAAGTGGAAAGTGATGCATCTGATTTTGCGTTGGCAGCAACTCTTAACCAAGCTGGTAGACCAGTAGCCTTCTTCTCTCGTACATTGCAAGGACCAGAAGTTCGACATTCTTCAGTGGGAAAGGAGGCACAGGCAATTATTGAAGCAGTCAGGTATTGGAGACATTATCTCGCTGGCCAACATTGTACGCTCATTACTGACCAGCGATCTGTGGCCTTTATGTTCAACACTAAGCAGAGAGGCAAGATCAAAAATGATAAGATTTTAAGATGGCAAATAGAACTGTCAACATATGACTATGATATTCAGTACAGGCCTGGAGTATTTAATGAGCCATCGGATGCTTTGTCACGAGGAGTATGTGCTAGTCTAGGTACAGATAAGCTTCAAAGCCTCCACAACGCACTCTGCCACCCTGGGGTTACCAGAATGAACCATTTCATTAAGTCCCACAATCTACCCTACTCTATTGAGGAGGTCCGGACAATGACCAGAACCTGTCATGTTTGTGCTGAATGCAAACCCCGCTTCTATAAGCCGTCCGAGCCAGCTCATCTTATTAAAGCAACTCGACCATTTGAGCGTTTGAGTCTCGATTTTAAAGGTCCCCTTCCATCGAGCGACAGTAATGTCTATTTTCTTAATATTATAGACGAGTACTCTCGGTTCCCTTTTGTTATCCCCTGTCCGGATGTGACTAGTGCTGTTGTAATTAAATGCCTCTGCCAACTGTTTTCCTTGTTCGGCATGCCTAACTATATACATAGTGATAGGGGTTCTTCCTTTATGAGCGAAGAATTACGACAGTTTTTGCTACCGAAGGGGATTGCAACGAGTAGAACTACCAGCTATAACCCTCGTGGTAATGGGCAGGTCGAGAAAGAAAATGCGACAGTGTGGAAGGCTATCGTAATGTCTCTGAAGTCACGAGGCCTGCCGACCTCTCGCTGGCATGATGTCCTGCCAGACGTGCTGCATTCCATAAGGTCTCGTTTGTGTACAGCGACGAATGCCACCCCTCATGAAAGGATGTTTAGTTTTCCAAGAAAAGCTACTAATGAAGTATCGTTACCCACATGGTTGACGACCACGGGCCCTGTGTTGTTGCGCAGACATGTGAGAGGCCACAAGACTGATCCACTGGTGGAGGAAGTACAACTCCTCCATGCTAATCCCCAGTATGCGTATATTCAATATTCGGATGGGCGAGAGGATACGGTCTCTATTAAAGATCTTGCACCTGCTGGAGCTCGAAAAGAGTTAGACTCTGAGAGTAGAGTTTTCAATTGTGGTATTGGACCTTCAGAGACACAAACCCTCAGTGTGGAAAATACTGATGATTCTGGGAATTCGAATGAACCGGAGTTAGTTCTCCGGGAGGAGCCTCAGCAAGAGTTACGTCGTTCCCAGAGGATTATCAGACCACCTGACAGACTGAATCTATAGCAGGGGGTGAATGTGATGAAATAACTGTGTTCTGATATTTGTACTTGCACTTGTAATGTCTGGAATGTTCCACTAGAGGGAACCACTAATGCTCCTCCCTGGCCCCGCCCCTCTTCTGGTATGTTCTACCAAGGGCTCGGTCGATGATGGACTCTGTTAACTCTGCCATGATTCTTATTTAATAAAAGGCTTCAGTCTTAAGCTTTAACTTCGGATTCGGGCAGTTACATAGAAACATAGAAGATAGGAGCAGGAGTAGGCCATTCGGCCCTTTGAGCCTTGTAGGGGGTTTCTCTTGCTCGTTCTGGTCTCCTACCAGGCTTCGTGCAATAATTACCCTTGAGTGGTTCGACCCACTCTCCCCTACGGTTCTAGACCTTGGACTTAGGTGCAGGGAACTGTAGTGCAGAGAAAAACTCAATAGACCAGGTTGAATAGCATGAAATGGATGCTTTTATTATTAAACAGTTTGCAGCATTAAGAAATACATGTCATAAGCACAAATTAAAGTAACTACAAGCATGCACATATCTATAAACTTAACTCTATGGAAATGGGGAACACACGGCACATCGAAAAAGGGGAAACACATTACGAGTACCCTTACCCCCTCCCCTAGACCTAGACTAAGTTTCGACTTGAGGAACTCGGAATCATGCTCACCACTTTCAGATTCGCAAAAGAGGGGGTTCGCAGCCTTTTGGCACAGCTTTCCGTCGTCACGTGGATTTGGAAACTTCTGGCGCAGCTTGTTTTTCTCTCTCAGGCGATGAGGCAGTGGACACAGCCTCGATGAGCGCTCGTCATGACTGAATCCGTTGTCGACACGAAGTTGAAGAACTGGCACATAGGAGACTCTGCCACCGATGTGATGTTGTAGAGATGGATGCACATTTACCGAATGGGATGTTGAGGCGCTGGAGTGCTAGGCCCGGAGTGTCCTTTTGTTTCTCGCTCCCGCCTGGCTCGGCGGTTTTCCAGAGGGTGTCTTCTCCTTCGGCCTGGGTCGTCGATGATCTCCCGACAACAGTACCCGGGCCACCCTCGTCGTCTTCCCGTTGTCACCGAGCCTTGCCTGGTTGAACACCGACCATGTCCTGAAAACGTCCTGGTCGAATTCCGAAGCTGCCGAGGTAGAAGAAGAGAGTTCCCGAAGCGAAGCGTAGAATCGTAGAAGAAGCGAAGCGTCCTGATGAAATTCTGAAGCGTTAAGCCTTCCGAAGTGAAGCGTAGCGTCCAGTGTGTGTACTTACGAAAATCGCCGTGATGGACTTTTCAAATCCATAGTTATACCCTTTTGGGACAGTCTTATCTCCCGCCAGATCATAGTCCTGTCTTTGTAATATTTTTGGCGGGCAGAAATCTCTGCAGGGGCGCTTTGTCTTGTAACTGGAGCCGGTGATAGCTTAACTGGCCTTCCTGGCCGATAATGTCTTTTACTTTGTCACCGTAACTCGGTTCGCATATTGATCGGTCTGGAGATTGCCCTTGATGGCTGTTAAACGGTCTTTCCTTTGTACAGTAAATGGGTTTAAGTGTTCATTCAATTGTCCGCCCATTTCTTGATGGGCCCCATCCTGTTACCTGAAACTGTCTTGTACTTAGAATCCAATTAATATGTATGCTCAGTTCCCTGAGTTTCGGTTTCCCGATACTGGCTTTCGCGGGCTTACTGTCCTCAATCCACAAGCCTGTCTGGCTTGCAGTAACAGAAATCAAATGGTCCCAGAAACTGATCACGAGGTCCGGTGGCCATTTTGTATGCCCCTTTTTGCCAAAGGTTTTTCTGTACAAGCTTTCTCTTGGTCAATAAACTGTCTTATCAACCCTGTTTTGTTGCGTGATTGAATTCCTGAAAATTTCGAATCTTACAGCCTGCTCTGCCATTCAACGAGATCATGGCTGATCATCCAAACCCTAGCACCCGGTCCCTACACCGACAGCCATCCCACCCAAGCCCTATCCCCATAACCACGTAACCCCACGTATTTAATCCCCCCTAACACTAAGGGTCAATTTTTTTTTATCATGGCCAATCAACCTAACCCGCATATCTTTGGACTGTGGGAGGAAACCGGAGCACCCGGAGGAAACCCACGCAAACATGGGGAGAATGTGCAAACTCCACACAGACAGTCACCCAAGGCCGGATTTGAATCCCGGGTCCCTGACGCTGTGAGGCAATAGTGCTAACCACTATGCCACCGTGCTGCCCAGTTATTTGGCACATCATGCACACTCACAGGAACACACAGCTTCACTCTGTGCACAGTGACAGGAACACACAGCTTCAGTCTGTGCACAGTGACAGGAACACACAGCTTCACTCTGTGCACACTGACAGAAACACACAGCTTCACTCTTTGCACACTCACAGAAAAACACAGCTTCACTCTGTGCACACTGACATGAACACACAGCTTCAGTCTGTGCACACTGACAGGAACACACAGCTTCACTCTGCGCACACTGACAGGAACACACAGCTTCACTCTGTGCACACTGACAGGAACACACAGCTTCACTCTGTGCACACTGACAGGAACACACAGCTTCACTCTGTGCACACTGACAGGAGCACACAGCTCCACTCTGTGCACACTGAAAGGAACACACAACTTCACTCTGAGCACACTGAAAGGAACACACAGCTTCACTCTGTGCACACTGACAGGAACACACAGCTTCACTCTGTGCACAACTCACAGCTTCACTCTGACAGGAACACACAGCTTCACTCTGTGCACACTGATAGGAACACACAGCTTCACTCTGTGCACAACTCACAGCTTCACTCTGACAGGAACACAACTTCACTCTGTGGACACTGAAAGGAACACACATCTTCAGTCTGTGCACACTGAAAGGAACACACAGCTTCACTCTGTGCACACTGACAGGAACACACAGTTTCACTCTGTGCACACTGAAAGGAACACACATCTTCAGTCTGTGCACACTGAAAGGAACACACAGCTTCACTCTGTGCACACTGACAGGAACACACAGCTTCACTCTGTGCACACTCACAACTTCACTCTGACAGGAATGACGTGCCTCAATAACTTCAAGACTCGAAGTTAGCAGAATAAAACAAAGGCTTTTATTAGCAAAGAAAGGATGCTGGTGGCTGCACCTAGCTTCACCTGGCGTGCTGCTGTTCTACTGCAGGGCAAGCCTGGACTTGTCTTAAGTAGGGCCAGGTATGGGCGGAGCTGACACACAAAGGGGGCGGTGCCCTATACACAATACAAGGTACAAACACCGGAGCAGGCAATACAATATATACAGTTAACTACAGAGTCTGATGAATGACATATTTCATCACATTCACCCCTTCTACAGATTTAGTCTGTCCGGGGGTGTGATAGTCCTCTGTGACCGACGTAACGGTTGCGGTGCCGCGGGTGCTGGCTGGGTGTCCCGGGTGGTCTCCTGGGTCTCTGCCGGGGGTGCCACCGGGGTTGTTGACGGAGTAGGTGGTGGGGGAGTAGGTGGTGGGTGTACTGTTGGCTGGTGTTCTTCCGGGGGTGATGAAAAATTAGTGGGTGCAGTGGGTGGGTAATAGTTGTTGTGGTTGTTGTTGTTGTTGTTGTTGTAGTCATTGTCATTGTTGCTGTTGTTACCGGCTGGGGCGAGGTCTTTTATGGACACAGTGTCCTCCAGTCCGTCGGCATGCCGGACATACGCATATTGTGGGTTGGCGTGGAGCAGGTGCACTGGCTCCACGAGGGGGTCCGTCTTGTGGCCCCTCACATGCTTCCGCAGAAGTACCGGACCTGGGGTGGAGAGCCATGACGGTATGGGTACGCCTGAGGTGGATTTCCGGGGAAACACAAACATTAGCTCATGAGGCGTGGCATTAGTGGCGGTACACAATAGTGACCGTATTGAGTGGAGCACATCTGGGAGGACTTCCTGCCAGCGGGAGATAGGGAGGCCCTTGGTCCTTAGAGTTAGGGTGACTGCCCTCCATACTGTCCCATTCTCTCGCTCCACCTGACCGTTACCCCGGGGGTTGTAGCTGGTGGTACGGCTCGTGGCAATCCCCTTGGACAGCATGTACTGGCGTAGCTCTTCACTCATGAAGGCCGCCCCCCTATCCGTGTGGATATAGCTTGGCATACCGAACAGGCAGAACAGGCTGTTGAGGCATTTAATGACCGTGGCGCTGGTCATGTCTGGGCAGGGGAAGGCGAATGGGAAACGGGAGTATTCGTCCACAATGTTCAGGAAGTAAACATTGCGGTCGACGGACGGGAGGGGGCCCTTGAAATCTAAGCTAAGCCGCTCAAAGGGCCGTGTAGCTTTGATTAGGTGGGCTCTATCAGGGCGGTAGAACCGAGGCTTGCACTCAGCGCAGGTGCGGCAGTTCCTGGTCAGAGACCGAACTTCCTCAATCGAGTAGGGTAAGTTGCGGGACTTTATGAAGTGGAACAGCCGTGTGACCCCTGGGTGGCAGAGGTCCTTGTGGAGGGTCTGTAGCCGATCCCCGGTGGCGTTGGCACACATCCCTCGTGAGAGGGCGCCGGGGTTTCGTTAAGGGCCCCCGGCCGGTATATGATGTCGTACTCGAAGGTGGAGAGCTCGATCCGCCACCTGAGAATCTTATCATTTTTAATCTTCCCCCTCTGTTTATTATTGAACATAAACGCTACCGACCGCTGGTCGGTAAGTAGGGTGAAGCGTTTACCGGCTAGTTAGTGCCGCCAGTGGCGCACTGCCTCCACGATGGCTTGGGCCTCCTTTTCCATGGAGGAGTGTCTGATCTCGGGCCCCTGGAGGGTCCTCGAGAAGAAAGCTACGGGCCGCCCTGCCTGGTTGAGGGTGGCCGCCAAGGCAAAGTCAGGCGCATCACTTTCCACTTGAAAGGGAGTGTTCTCGTCCACTGCCTGTAGCGTGGCCCGCTCAATATCCTGCTTAATGCTTTTGAAGGCAGCATGGGCCTCAGCAGAGAGCGGGAAAGAGGATGCTTTCAAGAGGGGACGGGCTTTATCGGAGTAGTTAGGGACCCATTGGGCATAATACGAGAATAACCCCGGCACCTTTTCAGGGCTTTGGGAGTGTTGGGCAGGGGCAACTCCCGTAGGGGGCGCAATCGGTCGGGGTCTGGTCCGATTTCCCCATTCTCCACCACGCTGCCTAGTATGCAAAGGCGTGTGGTGTTGAAAACGCACTTGTCCTCGTTGTAGGTGAGGTTGAGTTTTTGTGCGGTTTTCAGAAACCTCGCGAGGTTTGAGTCGTGGTCCTGTTGGTTGTGGCCGCAGATGGTGACGTTGTCGAGATAGGGGAAGGTTGCCTGCAAGTGGTGGTCATCGACCATGCGGTCCATCTCCCTCTGAAAGACCCAGACCCCATTCGTCACCCCAAAGGGGACTCTGAGGAACTGGTAGAGGCATCCGTTTGCCTCGAAGGTGGTGTACGAACGGTCCTCTGGTCTGATAGGGAGCTGGTGGTACGCTGACTTGAGGTCGATGGTGGAGAACACCCGGTATTGGGCGATTTGGTTCACCATCTCGGATATGCGGGGTAGCGGGTAGGCGTCTAGTTGGGTATAGATGTTGACTGTTTGACTATAGTCAATCACCATCCGCTTCTTCTCGCTACCCCTCACCACCACCACTTGGGCGCGCCACGGGCTGTTGCTGCATTCAATAATGCGCTCCTTCAGGAGCCTGTCTACCTCGGTCGCGATAAACCGCCTGTCCTCCCAGCTGTACCTCCTGCTTTTGGTCGCTATTGGCCGGCAGCTAGGGGTAAGGTTCGCGAATAGCGAAGGCGGCTTTACCTTCAGGGTAGCCAGGCCGCACACTGTGAGGGGCGGCTGGGTCCCACCGAAATTGAGCGTGATGCTTTGGTGGTGGCACTGAAAATCCAGGCCCAAGATCACGCTCACACATAAATCTTTCATAATTAACAGTTTAAAATGATTATATACAGTGTCTTTAACGGACAATCGTACCGCGCAGTAACCCGCAATAGTCGATATCTGGGTTTTGTCGGCCATAGAGATCCTGCCCTGAGTAGGGACTATAGTTAGAGAGAGTCGTTGTACCAGATCAGGGTGAATGAAGCTCTCTGTGCTCCCGCTGTCAATTAAACATTTAACCTTGCACCCGTTTACCTCAATGTCCACCATCGATTTGGATAGTGGGTGCGGTCTGGACTGGTCCACTGTGATCGACGCCACTGTAGGGCCCTGATCGGGACAAGATGGTGGGCCACACGAGGCCGGGTAAGATGGCGTCCACGCTGTCTGCTCGCGAGATGGCGGACCCCACAAGGTCGGACAAGATGGCGTCCAAGATGGCCGCTCCCACGGCGCGCACGCGGCGGTGGCGGTTTTGCCTGCGGGGTTCCCTCTGCACACCTTCCCAAAATGCACCTCCTAAGGAACACACAGCTTCACTCTGTGCACACTGAAAGGAACACACAGCTTCACTCTGTGCACACTGGTAGGAACACAGATCTTCACTCTGTGTCAACTCGCAGGAACACACAGCTTCACTCTGCGCACACTCACAGGAAAACACAATTTCACGCTATGCACACTGATAGGAACACACAGCTTTACTCTGTGCACACTGAAAGGAACACACAGCTTCACGCTGTGCACACTGGTAGGAACACACATCTTCACTCTCTGCACACACACAGAAATGCACAGCTTCACTCTTTGCACACTCACAGGAACACACAGTTTCACTCTGTGCACAATGATAGGGAGACTCAGCTTCACTCTGTTCACACTCAAAGCTTCACTCTGATAGGAACACACAGCTTCACTCTGTGCACACTGACAGGAACATACATCTTCATTCTGTGCACACTGAAAGGAACACACAGCTTCACGCTGTGCACACTGGTAGGAACACAGAGCTTCACTCTGTCCACACACACAGGAACACCCAGCTTCACTCTGTGTACACTCGCAGGAATACACAGCTTCACTCTGTGTAAACTCGCATGAGCACACAGCTTCACTCTGTGCACACTTACAGGAACACACAGCTTCACTCTGAGCACACTGACTGAAACAGACAGCTTCACTCTGTGCACACTGAAAGGAACACACAGCTTCACGCTGTGCACACTGAAAGGAACACACAGCTTCACTCTGTGCACACTGGTAGGAACACACAGCTTCACGCTGTGCACACTGGTAGGAACACAGAGCTTCACTCTGTCCACACACACAGGAACACACAGCTTCACTCTGTGTACACTCGCAGGAATACACAGCTTCACTCTGTGTAAACTCGCATGAGCACACAGCTTCACTCTGTGCACACTTACAGGAACACACAGCTTCACTCTGAGCACACTGACTGAAACAGACAGCTCCACTCTGTGCACACTGACAGAAACACACAGCTTCACTCTGTGCACACTGACATGAACACACAGCTTCACTCTGTGCACACTGACAGGAACACACAGCTTCACTCTGTGCACACTGACAGGAACACACCGCTCCACTCTGTGCACAATCACAGCTTCACTCTGTGCGTACAGACAGGAACACACAGCTTCATTCTGTGCCCACTAACAGAAGCACACAGTTTCACTCTGTGCATACTCACAGGAAAACACAGCTTCACTCTGTGCACACTGACAGGAACACACAGCTTCACTCTGTGTCAACTTGCAGGAGCACACAGCTTCACTCTGTGGACACTAACAGGAACACAGAGCTTCATTCTGTGCACACTCACAGGAACACAATGTTTCACTCTGTGCACAGTAACAGGAACACACAGCTTCACTCTGTGCACACTCACAGGAACACACAGCTTCACTCTGTGCACACTCACAGGAACACACAGCTTCACTCTGTGCACACACACAGGAACACACAGCGTCACTCTGGGTACACTCACAGGAACACAGAGCTTCACACTGTGCTCACTGACAAGAACACACAGCTTCACTCTGTTCACACTCACAGGAACACACAGCTTCACTCTGTGCACACAAGTAGGAACACACAGCTTCACTCTGTGCACACCTACAGGAACAGACAGCTTCACTCTGTGCACACAAGTAGGAACACACAGCTTCACTCTGTGCACACCTACAGGAACAGACAGCTTCACTCTGTGCACACTGACAGCAAGACACAGCATCACTCTGTGCGCACTCACAGCTTCACTCTGACAGGAACACACAGCTTCACTCTGTGGACACTGAAATGAACACACAGCTTCACGCTGTGCACACTGGTAGGAACACAGAGCTTCACTCTGTGTCAACTCACAGGAACACCCAGCTTCATTCTGTGGACACTAACAGGAACACAGAGCTTCATTCTGTGCACAGTGACAGGAACACACAGCTTCACTCTGTGCACAGTGACAGGAACACACAGCTTCACTTATGTGCACACTTACAGGAACAGACAGCTTCACTCTGTGCTCACTGACAGTGTAGTAACCTGGGAGGTTATGGGTAACCTGATCCACCAGGTGGTGCTGTGGCAATTGGTCTCCTGAGTTAAGTCTGGTCTGTACTGGTTGTACTCTTTGTTTTTGCTGCCTCATGGCAGAAGCTTTTATGTGCAAGTGTTGATTGAACCATGTTACAGAGTTAACCTGTGTCCGTCTCCATCTATGGCCACCTCAAGATACCACATATGGCGACGAGAATAAAGGATGGAAAAGTTTTGGTGGATCAGTCATAGTTATGGAGTATTCGGAAGAGGTGCTCGGGTTGGTTAGCAAACTAGTCGGAAAAGCACGAGGCTAGGCCGCGGGAGTCGAAACGGACTTTGATTTTTTGGCTGACGTGACCAGACTCCAAGGATGGCAGGAACGGTAGGCTCCGTGGCACCTTTTGACAGCAAGTCGCAGTCTTGGGAGGAGTATTGTGAAATACTGAGCCATTTCTTTATGGCAAACGAGGTGGACAGTGCTGAAAAGAAAAGGGCCATTTTACTGAGTTGTGTGGGAGCGCAAACCTATACACGGATGAGGAATCTGCTGAGCCCGGAGCGGCCAGGAGAAAAATCTTTTGACGAGTTGGTGAGTCTACTAAAGAATCATTTCAATCCAAAACCTAGTGAAATAGTACAGAGATGGAAATTCAATTCGAGGATTAGGAGGCCGGAAGAAAGCGTTACTGAGTATGTGGAGGAGCTTCGGAAGCTCGCACAGGACTGTAATTTTGGAAATACGCTGATGCGCCATCAATTACTCAAAAGACTGAGGTTGAGCGAGTAACAATCAGGCTTTTATTAACTAAAGAATGAAGGTCTTGTCTCGAGTGGTCGACCCGTCCAGAATACTAAGGGACTGGGAGGTAGTCACTTATATACCTGGAATAGTGGGAGGAGTCAGCCGAGGCATGTCCAGACCTGTACCTAGTGGAATACACATACCTCTATAGACAGGTATAACAGTGGTTTACCACATACGCTCACAGTCATGTTAAGGGACAGACTAGTATGCAGAGTTAACGATGACAGTATACAGCAAAGGTTGCTGTCAGAAGAAGGATTAACGTTTGAGACGGCACTTAAAAAAGCACAAGCCATGGAGACGGCTAACAAGGCCATTAAGGACTTAAACAGCATGAGCAAGGAGAAATGGAGTAAACCAGTGGGAGGAGCTGTTTTCAAGATGGAAGCTGGCGCGAAAAGTCCACCAGTCAGAGTTGGGGATTGCTACCGATGTGGCGGGACGAGCCATTATGCAAAGGACTGCAGGTTTGCAAAGGCAAAGTGCCACAATTGTGGAAAAATAGGGCACTTAAAGAAAGTCTGTAAAAGGGCAGTGAGTGAGAGAAGCAGTGCTAAAGGGGCAAAGCATGCTAAAGCGGGGAGGGAGAAGTACACAAAGCGGGCAAATTACATACAAGAGGAGGAAGAGTCTAGTGAGTCGGGTTTCACTATATACAGTATAGACACTTCAAGGCCCAACGTACCCCCTCTCACTCAGTATTTGATAGTGAACGGAGGTCAAGTAAAGTTTGAGATTGACACCGGATGTAGTGTAACCATAATGTCGCAGACTGAGTACGCCAAGCTATGGGGGGAAGCAAAAGTACCAGAGCTAGGTACATGCCCCATTAGTCTCAAAACCTACACAGGACAGAAGGTGGACATTTTGGGGGCGGCCGAAGTACAAGTGGAACACAAAGGAGTCACCAAGGAGCTTACGGTGGTAGTGGTAACAGGGTCAGGGCCAAACCTGTTGGGGCGAGGGTGGATCAGTGAGTTGAGTGTGGACTGGCAGGCAATGAATAAAATGGAGGACAGTACAGAGGCACTGCAAGAAATGCTGATGAAGCATGAGTTAGTGTTCAAGGACAAACTGGGCACCTTAAGGGGAGCCACAGCCAAGATTCATGTAGCCAGTGATGCCACGCCTCATTTCTTTAAACCAAGGTCGGTACCTTTTGCAATGAAAACCAAGGTTGAGGCGGAACTAGATCGCCTGCTAAAGGACAAAGTAATAGAACCAGTGAAATTTTCAGACTGGGCGGCACCAATGGTCCCGGTATTGAAGCCCGACGGTAATGTAAAGGTGTGTGGTGACTATAAGTTAACAGTGAACAGAGTATCATCACTGGAACAGAACCCCATTCCGAGAATGGAGGACATGTTAACATCGCTCGCTGGGGGAGAAAGATTCAGCAAACTGGACATGAGTCATGCGCATCAGCAGATATTGCTAGATGAAGAATCAAAAAAGTTTGTCACGGTGAACACGAACAAGGGGCTGTTCACGTATGCCAGGTTACCATTTGGTGTCAGTTCTAGCCCAGCAATATTCTAACTGTAGTGGCGCTTCGTAATTTCCAAACATGCAGCCACTGAGCTTTGAGGCTTTTAACAACGAGTAGACGTGTGTCGAAATAAAACGTTCCAAAACGTAACTTTGTCTTTAAACTGTTTACTGTAACACCTTACAAACAGAATTACAAAACAAAACACGTTTAAACAAACACGGTCAAAAACTGTATTGCTCCAGCCCTCAAAAGCCTTTACCTTCTCTCCAGCCTCGTGCAGCTTGAACTGTAAAATGGCTGGACACCATGTGACAATCTTAAGGACTGTACCATTGTAGCAAGAATAAAGGGGGTATCTCAGACTATACTACTGGAACAAGAAAATAGGGGGTTTCTCAATACAATAAGTCAGTCAGGTAAATTAACTGTATTATACTATTTAACCAATATTTTAAAGTATTTTCTTTCTTAAACTTTCATGACTCTTACATTCCGGCCCCTAATTGACTAGGCACATGAAGCATATCAATTACTCAAACATTCTTAAGAGTCATAAACTAATGAGTTCAACATATTTACAATATAAATGTCCACTTTTTTTGTTCAGGAACCTTTCACGCTGCTTCTTGTAGCAGGCAGAGCTTTGTGATCGGTCTTTCCAGGGTACTGGTCTTGGTTTGCAAACAAACGCGACGAACAACGCCTCTGGAGTCTGGCATGGTCTTAATTATTTTTCCCATCAACCAAGAATTTCTAGGGGCTGAATCATCCACGATTAAGACGATGTCTCCGACAATGAAGTTCCTCTTTATTTTGGACCATTTTTGACGCTCCTGTAGCAGAGGTAAGTATTCTCTTGTCCATCTGGTCCAGAAAAGGTCTGACATATACTGAACTTGCCTCCACTTCCGACGGGCATACAGATCTTCCTTTTTGAAGACTCCCGGGGGCATGACTGGCTGTATTTTCAACAACAACAGGTGGTTCGGAGTCAGGGCTTCGAGGTCATTGGGATCATCTGATGTCTTAGTTATCGGTCGGTCATTAATGATGGCTTCAACCTCACACAGAACGGTTTGAAGTCCCTCGTCGTCAAGCACTTGCAGCTTCAGTACAGAACTGAGTAGTTTTCTTACGGTGCGTATCTGTCTTTCCCAGACACCTCCATGGTGGGATGCAGCCGGTGGATTGAAGATCCACTTAATTCCTGTTTGCGTCATGGCTTCCTGTATTTTAAGCTGATTCCAACCTTCAATAGCTTCCCGTAGTTCTCTCTCCGCTCCGACAAAATTAGTGCCATTATCAGAACGCATAATGGACACCTGTCCTCTTCTACAGACAAAGCGCCGCAGGGCGTTAATACAGGAATCAGTGTCAAGCGTGTGTGCCACCTCAATATGAACTGCTCTGATGGTCAAACAAGTGAAAAGCACACCATATCTCTTGACAAGGCTCCGTCCTCGCTTTACCTCGAAAGGCCCGAAATAGTCCACCCCTACATTTGTAAATGGGGGCTTGTCTGGTAACAAACGGTCTTCAGGCAGGTCTGCCATTTTCTGCTCCCCAGCTCTAGCGTGTAACCGTCTGCAAACAATGCATTCAGAGAGTATTTTTCTTATTGCAGAATTAGCTCCTGGAATCCAGTATCTTTGTCTTAGCTTCGCAAGCACGTGATTCCTCCCACTGTGTCCAATACTCTGGTGTATATGCTGAAGAATGAGAGTAGCAACCCAGAGGTCCTTAGAAAGGATAGCAGGATGCTTGGCCTCCTCTGGCATAGCAGATTTGTTTAGTCGCCCTCCCACCCTCAGTACTCCATCTTGCAGTGTAGGGTCCAGCTTGTAGATATGACTACCTTTCTTGATTGGAGTATTTCGCTGTAAAGCTTCGATTTCTTCTGGATATCTTTGTCTTTGACTGAAGCAAACTATCTCCATCTCAGCCTTGGCCAAATCCTCCACGGTCAATGAATTCTTACCCAATGTGGTCTTGTGCTAATGCATATATTGCTGTAGAAGCATTCTCTGCTTATCAGGGTTACTTTCAGACTGATGGATAGTGGCTCGATACTCTTTTCTCTTACCGCTCAGGTGTAGCAGCAACTCTTTCAACCTTAGAAACCATGCAACTGCTTTCCTCAACTGGTGCCATCCTGAGAAATGGTTAACAAGCTTGTTCACTGTGTCAAAGTTCTCTTTCGTAGTTATGAGATTTACTGTGACTGATCTCTTGACTTCGACGTCGTCTTCAGCAATCTGACTTGGCATATCTGGTCTTTCTGGCCATGATCTCTCTGTTTCCAGCAGATAACTTGGGCCTTGTATCCAAGTTTCACTCCTCATGAAGTTTTCAGCCTTCAATCCCCGTGAGGCTTGATCTGCTGGGTTTAATGAGGTGTTTACATACCTCCATTGAGATGGTTGTGTAGCTTCTCTAATGGATGAGATTCTGTTTGCTACGAAGGTCTTGAAGCGTATCTTCTCATTCTCTATATACTTCAGCACCGTCGTGCTATCCGTCCAGAAGACAGATTCTTCTAATGGGAGCTGTAACTCTTTCCGCATCACCTGGTCAACTTTAACTGCATCAACCGCTGCCGTCAACTCCAGTCTCGGGATGGTGACCTGCTTCAGCGGAGCCACCCTGGATTTCCCCATGAGGAAGGCACAATGTTTCTGGCCCTGTTGATTTGTCAGCAAGAGGTAAGTAGCCGTGCCATAGCCGTCCTCACTGGCGTCCGAGAAATGATGTAGTTGAGCCGTCTTTGTAACTCCAAAACTCACAGGCTTGATGCATCTACTGACGTTGGAGCTAGAAAGTTGTTGCAAATCTGTCAACCATCTGAGCCATCTCGGAGCTTGACCTTCTGGGATATCTTCATCCTATCCTCTCTTGTCTCTACACAGTTCTCGTAGGATCAGCTTCACCGGCAGAATGATTGGTGCCAGGAATCCAAGAGGGTCGTAGATGGAACTGACCACGGAGAGAATCCCTCGTCTTGTGGATGGTCTTTCGTTCACCATTATTCTGAAGTTGAACGTGTCTGACTCAATGCACCATTGTACACCAAGAGCTCTCTCAATAGGAAGGACATCGTGGCTCAGGTCCAGATCTTTGACTTCAGTGGCTCTTTCCTTTTCTGGGATAGAAGCTAGAACTGCTCTGCTGTTGCTTATCCACTTAGTCAGATGGAATCCTCCATTCGAACACAGAGTCCTAAGGTCTCTTGACAGTGCAATGGCATCGTCTTCTGTTGACACGGACTTCAGACAGTCATCGACATAAAAGTTTCTGAAGATTGTCTCCACAGCCTCTGATGGTGCTTTGCCTTTGCCATCTTCTGCAGTTTTTCTGAGAGCATAGCTTGCACAGCTGGGAGATGATGTGGCTCCGAACAAGTGTACAGCCATTCTACATTCCACCATCGCTTGACTAACGTCACCATCTGGCCACCAAAGGAAACACAGAAGATCAGCATCTTCATCAGGGATTCTGACTTGGTAGAACATTGATTCTATGTCTGCCATCATGGCAACGAGCTCTTGTCTAAACCTAGTCAAGACGCCAATGAGGGTATTAGTAAGATCAGGACCTTGAAGCAGCTGGTCATTCAGTGAAGTTCCTCTGAATGAGGCGGCGCAGTCAAACACTACACGGATCTTTTTCTTCTTTGGGTGATACACACCGTGATGAGGAATGTACCAGACCCTTCCATCGTCTCTGTTCAACTGTTCCTCGGGCACTTTTACAGCATAGCCTTTCGCTATGATGTTTCTCATGAAGCCTTTGTAGTCTTCGTGAAAGTCGGGGTTCTTGTTCAGCTTTCTCTTTAGACTGATGGCGTGCTGCTCTGCTATGCGACGATTGTTCGGCATCTTCACGGTCTGTCTTCTCAGTGGCGAACCAATGTGATAGTGGCCATCAATGAACTGTGTAGACCTTGTCATCAAATCCATGAACTGATGGTCTTCTTGTGACATCTCTGTCTTTTCCTCACAGCTGCGTTCTGAAAAGTCTGCATTGAACTGCTGTATCAACAGCTCTTCAATGCTTGCGATAGAGATACAATTAACTGTTACATTTTGTCGTTGCTCCTTGTACGACTTGTTGCCATCATCTCTCCTTACCGGTCCATTGACTACCCATCCAAGGGCTGTCCTGACTGCGTAGGGTCCGTCATCCTTGCTGTTTATCACCTGCCATGGCTCCATAGTTTTGTAGGCATTGGTTCCAATTAATAGGCCAATTTTATGGGAGACGCACCTTTTCCAGGTAAGGCCATCTCTCCACATCCTTCTGCAGGGCTAAGTTTCCTATTTTAACAGGAATCTCCCTCTGTGTGAAAACATTAGGCAGGTCTATGAAGTCCTTCTCTTCAAGTCCACACACTTCTAAGTCTGACAGGATATAACTTTGCATTGACTTCTCATGACCCATGGTGCGTAATAGGATTTCTGTTCTTCTGCCTCTAACGTTCAGCTGTCGCATGAGTGATTCTGTGCAGAACGTTGCTGAACTACCTGGATCCATGAAGACGGAAGTCTCCACAAACTTCTCACTCCTCTTAGACTTGATCTTTACAGGTACGATGGCAAGAATACAATCACTGTCACCGGCCCCAGTGAATCCACAAGTCTCTGGTTCTAGCGACACCAGAGCACTTGAAACAACCGTCTCGTTGGTATTGTTTTCTTCACTCTTCTTAGAGACTTGTTCTTCTTTGTGGATATGCAGCAGACTGGGCTGTTTCCGAGTGCACTCTCTGCATGTTGTTCTTTGCTTACAGTTTCTACTCAGGTGCCCCTGAGAGACATCCAAAACATAGGCCATTGTACTTCAGAAATTCGATTCTGTCCTTATGTGGCTGTGCTTTGCTGTCACTGCAGAAATCCAATGTATGATTCTTCTGGCAGAATAAACATGGCTTCTGAAAGGCATTAGCAGGCGTCACTGTGCTGCTCTTTTTGGGAGATGAGTTCTGAGACCTTTCTTCCCCAGCCTGAGTGACGATAGTTGCAAAGCTGCTTCCCCTGGAACCACCTTTCCTGAGAGTCTTTGATTCAGCAGGCTTGGCTTTCACTCTTCCATCAGTAGTCGGGCTGACATCCTGGATGTTTCCAAACAATGGGTCCCTAGCAATTTTAGCCTGTTTGTCTATGAAATTCACTAAGTCTGCAAACCTGGCTCTACTTTTCCGTCTCTCCATTATCTCAAAGGCTGTTCCTCTCCATTGTTCTCTCATCCTGTAAGGAAGCTTAGAGATGATGATTCTCATAGTCGGAGGATTGTCCATCTCTTCCATGAATTCAACATCCTCCATGGTGTTGCGACATCCTATGAGAAAAAGAACATATGTGTTCAATGCCTCTCCGTCCTCCGATCTGATCTGTGGCCACTTTGTAGCCTTTTCAATATATGCAGTGGCTATCTTCAGCTCGTTACCATAGTGCTCCTGCAGCAACTTCCTGGCTTCTATGTATCCCCGGTCCGGTCTCATGTGTTCACAGCTTCTGACCAGGTCTTGTGGTTTACCACTGGTGTACTGTCCCAGGTAGTATAACTTATCACTGCTGCTCTCTGTTTTGGAGTCAATGGCTTGTTCGAAGGATCTCATGAAGGGCTTATACTTGAGTGGGTCACCTTGGAACACTGGTATGTCTCTTTGAGGGAGTCAAAACAGATTCTGTTGTTTTACAAGCATCTCTGTAATTTCGTTCTGACGTTGCATCACTCGGCATCGGCTTCTCCCTGTGTCTTCAGGCCTCTGGTGGTCATCAGCAGGGTCTAGTCTAGACTGTCTGACGTCTGGGGTAGCATCACATGCTCCTGTTAGTGGAGAGGCCACTCTTCCACGCTGTAATGCCAGGAGATGGCCTTCGGACTCTCTTTTAACTCTTGAAGGTGCCCTGGATCCAACTCTGTGTGACAACATTGACTGGCAGTATTCGTTCATGCCATCCTGTGAGCCTTCATAATCTTCATACACACTCATCCTGGCATCTGAGACCGCAATAGCTGTTTTTATCTCCAGCTGTTCTTTCTTTGTCTGCACTTGGGCCTGTTGGGCCTGCAGTTGGGCCTGTTGGGCCTGCAGTTGGGCCTGTTCCCGTTCAAGATCTTGCTTCTCCACTAAAGATGCTGCGTGCGCCATCAACGCTGCCTGTTCAACCTCCTCTCTCATGCGTCGCGATGAGTGTGTGGTAGAAGCGACTGACCTGTGTCCAGAAACAGAGCTACCTTCTTTTCGATTTTTGCTCAGTCTGGCTGAAGTCTCTGAAATGCTATCATCTGGTCCGACTTCATCGTCATCTTTATCTTTCTCTGCTGTATCAGCATCTTGATGAATCTTTAACATCCACTGTTCTGTGGCCTTGACATAGTCCTTAATGCTGGATGATTTAAGATCAAACCAGTTGTGCTGATCAGCGTTTCGCATTCTTCAGACAGAAGTGCTAATACTTCTTCATTGAGTACATTAAATTCTTCATGCAACTTGGAGAAATCATAATGCATTATGTCTTCAGCTTTCTTAATATTAGCATTATCTTCCATGAGACAATCAATTATCTTCATTTTTCCAGTTATCTGAGCTAATTTAGCCCTCCTTGCACCTATTCTTCTATGTAACTTCTCTTCCATTGCCTTTGGGGTGAGCTTTACTTCCCTCTTTTGGCCAACAATCCTTCTGGCTGGGGGAAGCTCCTCACGGCTCCGTAAGGCCTCAGCCATTTTACCCGCAGCTCTTATTTAGCTTCTCAATAGAATGAACAAGGCAAGTAACAGTCACTGTACCTTCACTTTCTTATATTGTCGTCTGGCTCCGTGACCATTCATGTATACGTTCGCCGACAATTACGTCCTTTCCTTCTTAGGGAGCTAGTTTTTGACTAATGTAGTGGCGCTTCGTAATTTCCAAACATGCAGCCACTGAGCTTTGAGGCTTTTAACAACGAGTAGACGCGTGTCGAAATAAAACGTTCCAAAACGTAACTTTGTCTTTAAACTGTTTACTGTAACACCTTACAAACAGAATTACAAAGCAAAACACGTTTAAACGAACACGGTCAAAAACTGTATTGCTCCAGCCCTCAAAAGCCTTTACCTTCTCTCCAGCCTCGTGCAGCTTGAACTGTAAAATGGCTGGATACCATGTGACAATCTTAAGGACTGTACCATTGTAGCAAGAATAAAGGGGGTATCTCAGACTATACTACTGGAACAAGAAAATAGGGGGTATCTCAATACAATAAGTCAGTCAGGTAAATTAACTGTATTATACTATTTAACCAATATTTTAAAGTATTTTCTTTCTTAAACTTTCATGACTCTTACACGAACGGACTATGGAGGGCATTCTGCAGGGCATTCCAAAGGTGGCCGTGTACTTAGATGATATTCTGCTAACAGGAAATGATGATCAGGATCACGTAAAAACACTGGACAAAGTGCTACAGTGGCTGGAAGAGGCGGGGCTACGCCTGAAATGGAGTAAGTGTAGTTTCATGGAGAAGGAGTTACATTCCTGGGACATCGGGTGGATGCCACAGGCCTCCATCCATTGCCAGGGAAAGTGTGGGCAGTGCAGGATGCACCTGCACCCACCTCAGTGACTGAACTGAAAGCCTATCTAGGGCTCCTGAATTATTATAACCGGTTTCTTCCAAACTTATCGATGCTGCTAGCACCCCTGCACAAACTGCTGAGAAAGGAGGAGCCATGGCGTTGGGGGCCAGAGCAAGCGAAAGCGTTTCAGCAGTCAAAGGAGCTACTTCAGCCCAGCAGGGTGTTAGTGCATTACGACGAGAAGAAGGAGCTGATAATGTCCTGCGACGCATCACCCTATGGAGTGGGGGCAGTGTTGGCCCACCGAATGCCAGATGGAGCGGAAAGGCCGATCGGGTTTGTTTCACGCACGCTCACAGCTGCGGAAAAGAACTATTCACAGCTTGATAAAGAGGGGTTAGCCATTAGATTTGGAGTAAAGAAATTCCATAAGTACATATATGGGAGGAAACATAGAAACATAGAAACATAGAAGATAGGAGCAGGAGTAGGCCATTCCGCCCTTCGAACCTGCTCCGCCATTCAATGAGATCATGGCTGATCATCCAAATTCAGTACCGTGTCCCTGCCTTCTCCCCATATCCCTTGATCCCTTTAGCCTCAAGAAATATATCCAGCTCTTTCTTGAACATATTTAATGAACTGGCCTCCACCGCCCTCTGTGGCAGAGAATTCCACAGGTTCACCACTCTCTGGGTGAAGAAGTTCCTCCTCATTTCAGTCCTAAATGGCTTACCCCTTATCTTTAGACTATGACCCCTGGTTCTGGACTCCCCGGCCATCATAAACATCCTTCCTGCATCTAGTCTGTCCAGACCTGACAGAATTTTATAGGTTTCGATGAGATCCCCTCTCAATCTTCTCAACTCCAGTGAGTATAAGCCCAATCGACACAATTTCTCCTCATACGTCATTCCTGCCATCCCAGGTATCAGCATGGTGAATCTTCGCTGCACTCCCTCCATGGCAAGAACGTCCTTCCTCAGGTAAGGTGACCAAAAACTGCACACAATACTCAAGGTGCAGTCTCACCAAGGCCCTGTACAACTGGAGCAAGACATCCTTGTTCCTGTACTCGAACCCTCTTGCTATGAAGGCCAACATACCATTTGCCTTCTTAACCACCTGCTGCACCTGCATGCTTACCTTCAGCGACTGGTGCACAATAACACCCAGGTCTCTTTGCACTTCCCCTTCTCCCAATCAAATAATAATCTGCCTTCCTCTTTTTGCCACCAAAGTGGATAACCTCACATTTATCCACATTATAGTGCATTTGCCATGTTTCTGCCCAATCACCCAACCTGTCCAAATCGTACTGGAGTTTCACGACATCCTCCTCACAGCTTATCCTCCCACCCAGCTTTGTGTCATCTGCAAATTTGAAGATGTTACATCCAATTCCCTCGTCCAGATCATTAATATATATTGTGAACAGCTGGGGTCCTAGGACTGATCCTTGCGGTACCCCACTAGTCACTGCCTGCCACTCGGAAAACGACCCGTTTATTCCAACTCTTTGCTTTCTGTCCGCCAACCAGTTCTCTATCCAAGTCAATACCTTGCCCCCAATCCCATGTGCCTTAATTTTGCACGCTAATCTCTTATGGGGACCTTATCGAAAGCCTTCTGAAAGTCCAAATACACCACATCCACTGGTTCTCCCTTATCTATTTTACCAGTTACATCCTCAAAAAATTCCAGTAGATTAGTCAAACATGATTTACCTTTTGTAAATCCATGTTGACTTTGTCCGATCCTGTCACTGCTTTCCAAGTGCTCTGCTATTACATCTTTTATAATAGACTCCAGCATTTTTCCCCACTACCGATGTCAGGCTTACCGGTCTATAATTCCCCGCTTTTTCTCTACCACCTTCTTTGAATAGTGGGGTAACATTAGCTACCCTCCAATCCATGGGTACTGTTCCAGAGTCCATCGAGTTCTGGAAGATGACCAGCAATGCATCTACTATCTCTAGGGCCACTTCCTTAAGTACCCTGGGATGTAGACCATCAGGCCCTGGGGATTTATCAGCCTTCAGTCCCATCAATTTTCCTAACACCATTTCCCTACAAATACTGATTTCTTTCAGTTCCTCCCTTTCATCAGACCCTATGTTCCCCGACATCTCTGGGAGGTTATTTGTGTCCTCCTTTGTGAAGACAGAACCAAAGTATGTATTTAGTTGGTCTGCCATTTCCTTGTTTCCCATTATAAATTCCCCTGATTCTGACTGTAAGGGACCTACGCTTGACTTCACCAATCTTTTTCTCTTCACATATCTATAAAAGCTTTTACAGTCAGTTTTTATGTTCCCAGCAAGCTTACTCTCATATTCTATTTTCCCTTTCTTAATTAATCCCTTTGTCCTCCTTTGTTGACTCCTAAACTGATCCCAATCCTCAGGATTATTGCTTTTTCTAGCCAATTTATATGTCCTCTCCTTGGATCTTATGCTATCCCTAATTTCCCTTGTTAGCCACGGTTGAGTCACCTTTTTTGTTTTATTTTTATGCCAAACTGGGATGAACAAATTCTGTAGCTCATCCATTCAGTCTTTGAATGTTTGCCATTTCCTATCCACTGTCAACCCTTTGAGTGCCATTCCCCAATCAATCCTATCAACTCCTAATGAAGTTTGTAATCAGTACTGACCGCAAGCCTTTTATTAACTTACTGAATGAGATGAAAGCGGTGCCTCAAATGGCATCACAGAGAATAATGAGATGGGCAGTAATACTAAGAGCCTATAAATATGTGATCACGTACAGAGCCGGCAAGGAAAACGGCAACGCTGATGCTCTCAGCCGCCTGCCCCTCTCAAAATCTCCTCGCAGTACTTCCCCTGAGGATCACGTCCTGATGCTGGATCAGGAGATCAGTCCCCTGATGACTTCAGTGCAAATCCAGGGCTGGACAGCCAAGGACCCCGTTCTGTCAAGGGTCCGTGAGTATGTGTTGAAAGGCTGGCCAGATCACCGTGAGGGACCGGAGTTCGCGCCGTACAGACAGAGACAGCATGAGCTCAGTGTCCAAGATGGATGTGTGCTATGGGGAGCACGCATCATAGTCCCAGAGCGGGGATGCTCTACTTTGATGGAACAGTTGCATCAATCGCACCCAGGAATGACTAGAATGAAAGGACTGGCTAGGAGCTACCTGTGGTGGCCTAACTTGGATGCTGAAATTGAGTCAAAGGTAAAGTCATGCACTATATGTCAGGAACAGAGGAAAGCACCTGCCGGTGCACCACTCCATCCCTGGGAGTGGCCCAGCAAACCCTGGAGGAGAATTCACATAGAATATGCGGGACCTTTCATGGGCAAAATGTTTTTGGTGCTGGTAGACGCTCACTCAAAGTGGATCGACGTTTAGCCAGTGAGCTCTGCAACGACTGATGCCACACTGGATTGTCTCAGGAACAGCTTCAGCACGCATGGTATTCCAGAAATGATTGTATCCGACAATGCACAGTGTTTTGTTAGTGAAGGGAGCAAAGAATTCATGGTAAGGAAGGGAATCACACATGTCACCTCGGCTCCATATCACCCAGCCTCAAACGGGTTAGCCGAGCGAGCCGTGCAGACTTTTAAGGAGCTCATGAGGAAGAGCTCAGGTGACACCCTGGAGACCAAGCTCAATAGAGCCTTGTTTAGTTATTGTATAACACCCGAAGCTACCACGGGGCTTTCTCCGGCTGAGTTGATGATGGGGAGAAAGTTGCAGTGCACGTTAGACCTGATACACCCAGATCGCAAAAGCAAGGTTGAGACAAAACAAACAAACCAAAAAGCGTACCATGACAAACATACTAAAGCTCACCATTTCGACATAGGGGACTCTGTGTACACCCAGAACTTCGGCTATGGACCTAAATGGATACCAGGACTAATCCAGGACATTACAGGACCTGTGTCGTACTCCATGTTACTAGGGGATGGTTGAGGGGTTTGTCGGCATGTGGATCAGCTTTTCAGCCGGCAGCAGGGGGAACTGCCTCAGATGGAACAAAGGGCAGTAGAGGAGGCTGTTCCAGGACCCAGCATGGCTTATAAGGTGCCAGTGGACACTGGTACTGCCAGGCCCCAGCGGGACAGAGTAAAACCATAATCAGTGACTACTCCAATCTCAAGTGCGAGTGAACCTGAGAAACCAGCACAAAAGGAATGAAGACGTTCACAAAGGATTCGCAAGCAACCAGAAAGACTTATACAAACCTGTTAAATTAGTCAGGGGTTAACCATGGTTAGAGCATACTGGTTAATTAAAACATAGTACCTAGTAAGGGTTATGGTTTATGAATTGCATACGGCAATCTTAAGGGGGGAGGAGTGTAGTAACCTGGGAGGTTATGAGTAACCTGATCCACCAGGTGGTGCTGTGGCAATTGGCCTCCTGAGTTAAGTGTGGTCTGTACTGGTTGTACTCTTTGTTTTTGCTGCCTCATGGCAGAAGCTTTTATGCGCAACTGTTGATTAAACCATGTTACGGAGTTAACCTGTGTCCGTCTCCATCTATGGCCACCTGAAGATACCACAGACAGAAAAACACAGCTTCACTCTTTGCACACTCTCAGAAACACAAAGCTTCACTCTGTGCATACTCACAGGAACACACAGATTCACTCTGTGCACACTGACAGCAACACACAGCATCACTCTGTGTACACTAACAGGAACACACAGCTTCACTCTGTGCACATGGACAGGAACACACAGCTTCACTCTGTGCACACTCACAGCTTCACACTGACAGGAACACAGAGCTTCACGCTGTGCACACTGAAAGGAACACACAGCTTCACATTGTGCACGCTGACAGGAACACACAGCTTCACTCTGTGCACACTCACAGCTTCACTCTGACAGAAACACACAGCTTCACTCTGTGGACACTAACAGGAACACAGAGCTTCATTCTGTGCACACTCACAGGAACACACAGCTTCACTCTGTGCACACTAACAGGAACACACAGCTTCACTCTGTGCACAGTGACAGGAACACACAGCTTCACTCTGTGCACACACACAGGAACACACAGCGTCACTCTGTGCACACTCACAGGAATACACAGCTTCACTCTGTGCACATTGACAGGAACACACAGCTCCACTCTGTGCACACTTACAGGAACACACAGCTTCACTGTGTGCACAGCGACAGGAACACACAGCTTCACTCTGTGCACACTTACAGGAACACACAGCTTCACTCTGTGCATACTCACAGGAGCACACAGCTTCACTCTGTGCACAGTGACAGGAACACACAGCTTCACTCTGTGCACTCTCACAGGAAGACACAGCTTCACTCTGTGCACACGGACAGGAACATACAGCTCCACTCTGTGCACACTGACAGGAACACACAGCTTCACTCTGTGCGCACTGACAGGAACACACAGCTTCACTCTGTGACCACTAACAGAAAAACACAGCTTCACTCTGTGCACTCGCACAGGAACACACAGATTCACTCAGTGCACACTGACAGAAACACACAGCTTCACTCTGTGCACACTGACAGGAACACACAGCTTCACCCTGTGCACACTAACAGGAACACACAGCTTCACTCTGTGCACACTCACAGCTTCACTCTGACAGGAACACACAGCTTCACTCTGTGGACAATGACAGGAACACACACCTTCACTCTGTGCACACTGAAAGGAACACACAGCTTCACTCTGTGTCAGCTCGCAGCAAAACACAGCTTCACTCTGTGGACACTAACACGAACACAGAGCTTCATTCTCTGCACACTCAAAGGAACACAATGTTTCACTCTGTGCACAGTGACAGGAACACAGAGCTTCAATCTGTGCACAGTGACAGGAACACACAGCTTCACTCTGTGCACACTCACAGGAGCACACAGCTTCACTCTGTGCACACGTACAGGAACACACAGCTTCACTCTGTGCATACTCACAGGAATACACATCTTCACTCTGTGTACATTGACAGGAACACACAGCTTCACTCTGTGCACACCGACAGGAACACACAGCTTCACTCTGTGCACACTAACAGAAAAACACAGCTTCACTCTGTGCACACTGACAGGAACACACAGCTTCAATTTGTGCACACTCACAGTTTCACTCTGACAGAAACACACAGCTTCACTCTGTGCACACACACAGGAATACACAGCTCCACTCTGTGCACACTGACAGGAACACACAGCTTCACTCTGTGCACACTGACAGGAACACACAGCTTCACTCTGTTCACACTGACAGGAACACACAGCTTCAATCTGTGCACACTCACAGTTTCACTCTGACAGAAACACACAGCTACACTCTGTGCATACTCACAGGAACACACAGCTTCACTGTGTGCACAGTGACAGGAACACAGAGCTACACTCTGTGCAAACTAACAGGAACACACAGCTTCACTCTGTGCACAGTGACAGGAACACAGAGCTACACTCTGTGCAAACTAACAGGAACACACAGCTTCACTCTGTGCACACGGACAGGAACACGCAGCTTCACTCTGTGCACACTGAAAGGAACACACAACTTCACTCTGTGCACACTCACAGGAAAACACAGCTTCACTCTGTGCACACTGACAGGAACACACAGCTCCACTCTGTGCACACTGACAGGAACACACAGCTTCACTCTGTGCACACTGACAGGAACACACAGCTTCACTCTGTTCACACACACAGGAACACACAGCTTCACTCTGTGCACACTGACAGGAACACACAGCTTCACTCTGTGCGCACTGACAGGAACACACAGCTTCATGCTGTGCACACTGAAAGGAACACACAGCTTCACATTGTGCACACTGACAGGAACACACAGCTTCACTCTGTGCACACTGATGTGCCTCAATAAATCCGAGACTCAATGTTAGCGGAACAAAACAAGGCTTTTATTAACTTAGAAGGTAACACACAGTGGAGAGGTATCTTCCATCCAGAGGTCTGCTGTACTGGATGTGAGGCAGGCTGGGCCTGCTTACATAGGGGCCAGGTATGGGCGGAGCCCTACACACAATACAATACAATGGTGTGGAAACGGAACTGAGGTAAGGGAAATGAAACTGAAACCAAACCGCAGTCACAGGCAGAGAATACCGATGAGTGATGAATGGCATATTTCATCACATTCACCCCTTCGATAGATTTAGTCTGTTCGGGGGTTTGATAGTCCTCTGCGACCGACGTGGCTGTTGTGGTGCCGCGGGTGTTGGCTGGGTGTCCCCGGTGGCCTCCTGGGTCTCTGCCGGGGGTGCCGCCAGGGTTGTTGAAGGGGTAGTTGGTGGGGGTACCGTTGGTCGATGTTCTTCCGGGGGTGATGAAAGAGTAGTGGGTGGGTATGAGTTGCTGTGATCGTTGTTGCTGCTCTTGTCGTGGTTGTTGTCGTTACCGGCTGGGGCGACGTCTTTTATGGACACGGTGTCCTCCCTTCCATCGGCGTGCCGGACATACGCGTATTGGGTTTGGCGTGGAGTAGGCGCACTGACTCCACGAGAGGGTCCGTCTTGTGGCCCCTCACATGCCTTCGCACGAATACCGGACCTGGGGTGGAGAGCCATGACGGCATGGATACGCCTGAGGTGGATTTCCGGGGAAAGACAAACATTCGCTCATGAGGCGTGGCATTAGTGGCAGTACACAATAGCGACCGTATCGAATGGAGCACATCTGGGAGGACTTCCTGCCAGCGGGAGATAGGGAGGCCCTTGGTCCTTAGAGCTAGACTGACTGCTTTCCATACTGTCCCGTTCTCTCACTCCACTTGACCATTACCCCGGGGGTTGTAGCTGGTGGTACGGCTCGTGGCGATCCCCCTGGACAGCATGTACTGGCGTAGCTCTTCACTCATGAAGGACGCCCCCCTATCCGTATGGATGTAGCTCGGCATACCGAACAGGCAGAACAGGCTGTTGAGGCATTTAATGACCGTGGCGCTGGTCATGTCTGGGCAGGGGAAGGCGAATGGGAAACGGGAGTATTCGTCCACAATGTTCAGGAAGTAAACATTGCGGTCGACGGACGGGAGGGGGCCCTTGAAATCTAAGCTGAGCCGCTCAAAGGGCCGTGTAGCTTTGATTAAGTGGGCTCTATCTGGGCGGTAGAACCGAGGCTTGCACTCAGCGCAAGTGCGGCAGTTCCTGGTCAGAGACCGAACTTCCTCAATCGAGTAGGGTAAGTTGCGGGACTTTATGAAGTGGAACAGCCGCGTGACCGCTGGGTTGCAGAGGTAGTTGTGGAGGGTCTGTAGCCGATCCCCGGTGGCGCTGGCACACATCCCTCGTGAGAGGGCGTCGGGGGATTCGTTAAGGGCCCCTGGCCGGTAAATGATGTCATAATCGAAGGTGGAGAGCTCGATCCGCCACCTAAGAATCTTATCATTTTTGATCTTCCCCCTCTGTTTATTATTGAACATAAACGCTACCGACCGCTGGTCGGTAAGTAGGGTGAAGCGTTTGCCGGCTAGGTAGTGGCGCCAGTGGCGCACTGCCTCCACGATAGCTTGGGCCTCCTTTTCCACGGAGGAGTGTCTGATCTCGGGCCCTTGGAGGGTCCTCGAGAAGAAAGCTACGGGCCGCCCCGCCTGGTTGAGGGTGGCCGCCAAGGCAAAGTCAGACGCATCACTTTCCACTTGAAAGGGAGTGTTCTCGTCCACTGCCTGTAGCGTGGCCCGCTCAATATCCCGCTTAATGCTTTTGAAGGCGGCGTGGGCCTCAGCAGAGAGCGGAAAAGAGGATGCTTTCAAGAGGGGGCGGGCTTTGTCGGAGTAGTTGGGGACCCATTGGGAATAATAAGAAAATAACCCCAGGCACCTTTTCAGGGCTTTGGGAGTGTTGGGCAGGGGCAGCTCCCGTAGGGGGCGCAAGCGGTCGGGGTCTGGTCCGATTTCCCCATTCTCCACCACGCTGCCCAGTATGCAGAGGCGCGTGGTGTTGTAAACGCACTTGTCCTCGTTGTAGGTGAGGTTGAGTTTTTGTGCGGTTTTCAGGAACCTCTCGAGGTTCGAGTCGTGATCCTGCTGGTTGTGACCGCAGATGGTGACGTTGTCGAGGTAGGGGAAGGTTGCCTGCAAGTGGTGGTCATCGACCATGCGGTCCATCTCCCTCTGGAAGACCGAAACCCCATTCGCCACCCCAAAGGGGACTCTGAGGAATTGGTTGAGGCGTCCGTTCGCCTCGAAGGCGGTGTACGGGCGGTCCTCTGGTCTGATAGGGAGCTGGTGGTACGCTGACTTGCGGTCGATGGTGGAGAACACCCGGTATTGGGCGATTTGGTTCACCATTTCTGATATGCGGGGTAGCGGGTAGGCGTCTAGTTGGGTGTACCTGTTGATCGTTTGGCTATAGTCGATCACCATCCGTTTCTTCTCGCTACCCCTTACCACCACCACTTGGGCGCGCCACGGGCTGTTGCTGCGTTCAATAATGCGCTCCTTCAGGAGCCTGTCTACCTCGGTCGCGATAAACCGCCTGTCCTCCCAGCTGTACCTCCTGCTTTTGGTCGCTATTGGCCGGCAGTTAGGGGTAAGGTTCGCGAATAGCGAAGGCGGCTTTACCTTCAGGGTAGCCAGACCGCACACTGTGAGGGGCGGCTGGGACCCACCGTAATTGAGCGTGATGCTTTGGTGGTAGCACTGGATATCCAGGCCCAAGATCACGCTCGCACATAGATTCTTCATGATTAGTACTTTAAAATTATCGTATACAGTTCCGTTAACGGACAATTGTACCGTGCAGTAACCCATAATAGTCGATGTCTGGGTTTTATCAGCCATAGAGATGGCACCCCGAGTAGGGACCACCTTTAGGGAGAGTTGTTGTGCCAGTTCAGGGTGGATAAAACTCTCCGTGCTTCCACTGTCAATTAAACATTTAACCCCGCACCCGTTTACCTCGATGTCCACCATTGATTTGGATAGCGGGTGCGGCCTGGTCTGGTCCACGGTGACCGATGCCACTGTAGGGCCCTGATCAAGACAAGATGGCGTCCACGCTGTCTGCTCACAAGATGGCGGACCCCACGAGGTCGGGCAAGATGGCGTCCAAGATGGCCGCTCCCATGGCGCACACGCGGCGGTGGCGGTTTTTCCGGCGGGGTTCCCTCTGCACACCTTCCCGAACTGCCCCTTCTTACCGCACTTAAAGCAGGTGGTGCCTTTCGCCGGGCACAGGTTTCTGGTGTGCTTTGGCTGCCCGCAGAAGTAGCAGTTGGGTCCCCGACACGTCGCGGCTGTCGTAGGGCTTCTGGGGGGAGAGCGGGGCCCCGACGGTGTCGGGCTGCCGGGCAGGGAAGATGCCTTCCAAGATGGCGGCGTCCTTGGTGCACACGTGGCGGCGTGGACGGCGCGGGCTGAAGAGTAGGCGTCCGAGTTTCTCTGGGCCACATCCAGGGATCGCGCTGTGTCAACAGCCTGTTTCAGGTCCAATTCTGTTTTTTCCAGCAGTCTCTGCCGGATGTAAGTGGAGCTGAGGCCTGTGATAAAGGCATCGCGAACAAGCTCGTCAGTGTACACTGCAGCTTTTACATCTTGGCACTTGCAGTCTTTGCCAAGCGTTTTCAGGGTGCCTAGGAACTCATCCAGCGATTCCCCAGGTCGCTGTGCGCGAGTAGCGAGCAGATGCCTAGCATACACCTCATTCGTAGGCTGCTGGTAATGCGCCTTTAAGATGTCGCAGGCGGCCGGGTACGTGTCGGCGTCTTGGATGAGGGGGTAAACCCGGTGGCTTACCCAATTCCGCAGAATTCCGAGTTTCATACTTGCAGCGTCCGTAGCACCTGTGACGGCTGCGGAATTGTCCAGGAAGAATTCCATACACATAAGCCAGTGTCTGAAGCGTGCCGATGCGTCCGAAGCATGCTGGTCCAAATCCAAACGTTCGGGTTTCAAGAGTTGATCCATTGTGTTGAAAAGTAAGTTAATAAAATTGATGTGCCTCAATAAATCCGAGACTCAATGTTAGCGGAACAAAACAAGGCTTTTATTAACTTAGAAGGTAACACACAGTGGAGAGGTACCTTCCATCCAGAGGTCTGCTGTACTGGATGTGAGGCAGGCTGGGTCTGCTTACATAGGGGCCAGGTATGGGCGGAGCCCTACACACAATACAATACAATGGTGAGGAAATGGAACTGAGGTAAGGGAAATGAAACTGAAACCAAACCACAGTCACAGGCAGAGAATAACGATGAGTGATGAATGGCATATTTCATCACACACTCACAGCTTCACTCTGACAGAAAGACACAGCTTCACTCTGTAGACACGGAGAGGAACACACAGCTTCACTCTGTGCACACTGACAGGAACACACAGCTTCTCTCCGTGCACACTAACAGGAACACAGAGCTTCATTCTGTGCACAAGCACAGGAACACACAGCTTCACTCTGTGCACACTAACAGGAACACACAGCTTCACTCTTTGCACACTCACAGAAAAAAACAGCTTCACTCTGTGCACACTGACAGAAACACATAGCTTCACTCTGTGCACACTCACAGCTTCACTCTGACAGGAACACACAGCTTCACTCTGTGGACACTGACAGGAACACACACCTTCACTCTGTGCACACTGAAAGCAACACACCTTCACTCTGTGTCAACTCGCAGCAAAACACAGCTTCACTCTGTGCATACTCACAGGAACACACAGCTTCACTCTGTGCACAGTGACAGGAACACACAGCTTCATTCTGTGTCAACTCGCAGCAAAACACAGCTATACTCTATGCAAACTAACAGGAACACACAGCTTCACTCTGTGTCAACTCGCAGCAAAACACAGCTACACTCTGTGCAAACTAACAGGAACACACAGCTTCACTCTGTGCATACTCACAGGAACACACAGCTTCACTCTGTGCACAGTGACAGGAACACACAGCTTCATTCTGTGCACTCTCACAGGAACACACAGCTTCACTCTGTGCACACGGACAGGAACATATAGCTCCACTCTGTGCACACTGACAGGAACACACAGCTTCACTCTGTGCACACTGAAAGGAACACACAGCTTCACCCTGTGCACACTTACAGGAACATACAGCTCCACTCTGTGCACACTGACAGGAATACACAGCTTCACTCTGTGCACACTGACAGGAACACACAACTTCACTCTGTGCACACTCACAGGAAAACACAGCTTCACTCTGTGCACACTGACAGGAACACATAGCTTCACTCTGTGGACACTAACAGGAACACAGAGCTTTATTCTCTGCACACTCACAGGAACACAATGTTTCACTCTGTGCAAAGTGACAGGAACACACAGCTTCACTCTGTGACCACTAACAGAAAAACACATCTTCACTCTGTGCACTCGCACAGGAACACACAGATTCACTCTGTGCACACTGACAGCAACACACAGCATCACTCTGTGCACACTGACAAGAACACACAGCTTCACTCTGTGCACATTGACAGGAACACACAGCTTCACTCTGTGCACACTCACAGCTTCACACTGACAGGAACACACAGCTTCATGCTGTACACACTGACAGCTTCACTCTGACAGAAACACACAGCTTCACTCTGTGGACACTGACAGGAACACACAGCTTCTCTCTATGCACACTAACAGGAAAACACAGCTTCACTCTTTGCACACTCACAGAAAAACACAGCTTCACTCTGTGCACACTCACAGCTTCACTCTGACAGGAACACACAGCTTCACTCTGTGGACACTGACAGGAACACACACCTTTACTCTGTGCACACTGAAAGGAACACACAGCTTCACTCTGTGTTAACTCGCAGCAAAACACAGCTTCACTCTGTGGACACTAACAGGAACACAGAGCTTCATTCTCTGCACACTCACAGGAACACAATGTTTCACTCTGTGCACAGTGACAGGAACACAGAGCTTCAATCTGTGCACAGTGACAGGAACACACAGCTTCACTCTGTGCACAGTGACAGGAACACACAGCTTCACTCTGTGCACACTCACAGGAGCACACAGCTTCACTCTGTGCACACTGACAGAAACACACAGCTTCACTCTGTGCATACTCACAGGAATACACAGCTTCACTCTGTGCACACTGACATAAAAACACAGCTTCATTCTGTGCACTCTCACAGGAAAACACAGCTCCAGTCTGTGCACACTGACAGGAAAACACAGCTTCACTCCGTGCACACTGACAGGAAAACACAGCTTCACTCTGTGCACACTCACACGAGAATACAGCTTCACTCTGTGCACACTCACAGGAACACACAGCTTCACTCTGTGACCACTAACAGAAAAACACAGCTTCACTCTGTGCACTCGCACAGGAACACACAGATTCACTCTGTGCACACTGACAGCAACACACAGCATCACTCTGTGCACACTGACAAGAACACACAGCTTCACTCTGTGCACACTGACAGGAACACACAGCTTCACTCTGTGCACACTCACAGCTTCACACTGACAGGAACACACAGCTTCATGCTGTGCACACTGACAGCTTCACTCTGACAGAAACACACAGCTTCACTCTGTGGACACTGACAGGAACACACAGCTTCTCTCTATGCACACTAACAGGAACACACAGCTTCACTCTGTGCACACTAACAGGAAAACACAGCTTCACTCTTTGCACACTCACAGAAAAACACAGCTTCACTCTGTGCACACTCACAGCTTCACTCTGACAGGAACACACAGCTTCACTCTGTGGACACTGACAGGAACACACACCTTTACTCTGTGCACACTGAAAGGAACACACAGCTTCACTCTGTGTTAACTCGCAGCAAAACACAGCTTCACTCTGTGGACACTAACAGGAACACAGAGCTTCATTCTCTGCACACTCACAGGAACACAATGTTTCACTCTGTGCACAGTGACAGGAACACAGAGCTTCAATCTGTGCACAGTGACAGGAACACACAGCTTCACTCTGTGCACAGTGACAGGAACACACAGCTTCACTCTGTGCACACTCACAGGAGCACACAGCTTCACTCTGTGCACACTGACAGAAACACACAGCTTCACTCTGTGCATACTCACAGGAATACACAGCTTCACTCTGTGCACACTGACATAAACACACAGCTTCATTCTGTGCACTCTCACAGGAAAACACAGCTCCAGTCTGTGCACACTGACAGGAAAACACAGCTTCACTCCGTGCACACTGACAGGAAAACACAGCTTCACTCTGTGCACACTCACACGAGAATACAGCTTCACTCTGTGCACACTCACAGGAACACACAGCTTCACTCTGTGACCACTAACAGAAAAACACAGCTTCACTCTGTGCACTCGCACAGGAACACACAAATTCACTCTGTGCACACTGACAGCAACACACAGCATCACTCTGTACACACTGACAAGAACACACAGCTTCGCTCTGTGCTCACTGACAGGAACACACAGCTTTACTCTGTGCACACTCACAGCTTCACACTGACAGGAACACACAGCTTCACTCTGTGCACACTGACAGAAACACACAGCTTCATTCTGTGCACACTGACAGAAACACACAGCTTCACTCTGTGCACATTGACAGGAACACACAGCTTCACTCTGTGACCACTAACAGAAAAACACAGCTTCACTCTGTGCACTCGCACAGGAACACACAGATTCACTCTGTGCACACTGACAGCAACACACAGCATCACTCTGTGCACACTGACAGGAACACACAGCTTCACTCTGTGCACACTCACAGCTTCACACTGACAGGAACACACAGCTTCACGCTGTGCACACTGAAATGAACACACAGCTTCACATTGTGCACACTGACAGGAACACACAGCTCCACTCTGTGCACACTCACAGGAATACACAGCTTCACTCTGTGCACACTGACAGGAACACACAGCTTCACTCTGTGCACACTCACAGCTTCACACTGACAGGAACACACAGCTTCACGCTGTGCACACTGAAAGGAACACACAGCTTCACATTGTGCACACTGACAGGAACACACAGCTCCACTCTGTGCACAGGAACACACAGCTTCACTCTGTGCACATTGAAAGGAACACTCAGCTTCACTCTCTGCACACTAACAGGAACACACAGCTACACTCTGTGCAAACTAACAGGAACACACAGCTTCACTCTGTGCACATTGAAAGGAACACACAGCTTCACTCTCTGCACACTGACAGGAACACACAGCTACACTCTCTGCAAACTAACAGGAACACACAGCTTCACTCTGTGCACACTCACAGGAAGACACAGCTTCACTCTGTGCACATTGAAAGGAACACACAGCTTCACTCTCTGCACACTGACAGGAACACACATCTACACTCTGTGCAAACTAACAGGAACACACAGCTACACTCTGTGCAAACTAACAGGAACACACAGCTTCACTCTGTGCACAGTGACAGGAACACACAGCTTCACTCTGTGCACACTTACAGGAACACACAGCTACACTCTGTGCAAACTAACAGGAACACACAGCTTCACTCTGTGTGTAGTGGCGCTTCTTAGTTTCCAAGCAGGCAGCCACTGAGCTGTGGGGCTTTTAACAACGAGTAGACGCGTGTCAAAATAAAATGTTCCCAAACGTAGCTTTGTCTTTTAAACTGTTTACTATAACACTTTACGAACAGAATTACAAAGCAAACACGTATAAACGAACACGGTCAGAAACTGTATTGTTGCAGCCCTCACAACTTCTGCCTCCTTCAGCCACGTGGAGTTTAAACTGTAAAATGGCTGATGGCTAGGTGACGATCTTAAGGACTGTACCATTGTGGCAAGAATGAAGGGGCTATCTCGGACTATACTACTGGAGCAAGAAAATAGGGGGTTTCTTAATAAAATAAGTCAGTCAGGTAAATTAACTGTGTTATGCTATTTAACCAATATTTTAAAGTATTTTCTTAAACTTTCATGGCTCTTACATTCCGGCCCCTAATTGACTAGGCACATGAAGCATATCAATTACACAAACATTAAGAGTCATAAACTAATGAGTTCAACATATTTACAATATAAGTGTCCACTTTTTTCGTTCAGGAACTTTTCACGCTGCTTCTTGTAGCAGGCAGAGCTTTGTGATCGGTCTTTCCAGGGTACTGGTCTTGGTTTGCAAACAAACGCGCCGAACGACGCCTCTGGAGTCTGGCATGGTCTTAATTATTTTTCCCATCAACCAAGAATTTCTAGGGGCTGAATCATCCACGATTAAGACAATGTCTCCGACAATGAAGTTCCTCTTTATTTTGGACCATTTTTGACGCTCCTGTAGCAGAGGTAAGTATTCTCTTGTCCATCTGGTCCAGAAAAGGTCCGACATATACTGAACTTGCCTCCACTTCCGACGGGCATACAGATCTTCCTTTTTGAAGACTCCCGGGGGCATGGCTGGCTGTGTTTTCAACAACAACAGGTGGTTCGGAGTCAGGGCTTCGAGGTCATTGGGATCATCTGATGTCTTAGTTATCGGTCGGTCATTAATGATGGCTTCGACCTCACACAGAGCGGTTTGGAGTCCCTCATCGTCAAGCGCTTGCTGCTTCAGTACAGAACTGAGTAGTTTTCTTACGGTGCGTATCTGTCTTTCCCAGACACCTCCATGGTGGGATGCAGCCGGAGGATTGAAGATCCACTTAATTCCTGTTTGCATCATGGCTTCCTGTATTTTAAGCTGATTCCAACCTTCAATAGCTTCCCGTAGTTCTCTCTCCGCTCCGACGAAATTAGTGCCATTATCAGAACGCATAATGGACACCTGTCCTCTTCTACAGACAAAGCGCCGCAAGGCGTTAATACAGGAATCAGTGTCAAGCGTGTGTGCCACCTCAATATGAACTGCTCTGATGGTCAAACAAGTGAAAAGCACACCATATCTCTTGACAAGGCTCTGTCCTCGCTTTACCTCGAAAGGCCCGAAATAGTCCACCCCTACGTTTGTAAATGGGGGCTTGTCTGGTAACAAACGGTCTTCAGGCAGGTCTGCCATTTTCTGCTCCCCAGCTCTAGCGTGTAACCATCTGCAAACAATGCATTCAGAGAGTATTTTTCTTATTACAGGATTAGCTCCTGGAATCCAGTATCTTTGTCTTAGCTTCGCAAGCACGTGATTCCTCCCACTGTGTCCAATACTCTGGTGTATATGCTGAAGAATGAGAGTAGCAACCCGGAGGTCCTTAGAAAGGATAGCAGGATGCTTGGCCTCCTCTGGCATAGCAGATTTGTTTAGTCTCCCTCCCACCCTCAGTACTCCATCTTGCAGTGTAGGGTCCAGCTTGTAGATATGACTACCTTTCTTGATTGGAGTATTTCGCTGTAAAGCTTCGATTTCTTCTGGGTATCTTTGTCTTTGACTGAAGCAAACTATCTCCCTCTCAGCCTTGGCCAAATCCTCCACGGTCAATGAATTCTTACCCAATGTGGTCTCGTGCTGATGCATATACTGCTGTAGAAGCATTCTCTGCTTATCAGGGTTACTTTCAGACTGACTGATAGTGGCTCGGTACTCTTTTCTCTTACCGCTCAGGTGTAGCAGCAACTCTTTCAACCTTAGAAACCATGCAACTGCTTTCCTCAACTGGTGCCATCCTGAGAAATGGTTAACAAGCTTGTTCACTGTGTCAAAGTTCTCTTTCGTAGTTATGAGATTTACTGTGACTGATCTCTTGACTTCGACGTCGTCTTCAGCAATCTGACTTGGCATATCTGGTCTTTCTGGCCATGATCTCTCTGTTTCCAGCAGATAACTTGGGCCTTGTATCCAAGTTTCACTCCTCATGAAGTTTTCAGCCTTCAATCCCCGTGAGGCTTGATCTGCTGGGTTTAATGAGGTGTTTACATACCTCCATTGAGATGGTTGTGTAGCTTCTCTAATGGATGAGATTCTGTTTGCTACGAAGGCCTTGAAGCGTATCTTCTCATTCTCTATATACTTCAGCACCGTCGTGCTATCCGTCCAGAAGACAGATTCTTCTAGTGGGAGCTGTAACTCTTTCCGCATCACCTGGTCAACTTTAACTGCAACAACCGCTGCCGTCAACTCCAGTCTCGGGATGGTGACCTGCTTCAGCAGAGCCACCCTGGATTTCCCCATGAGGAAGGCACAATGTTTCTGGCCCTGTTGATTTGTCAGCAAGAGGTAAGTAGCCGTGCCATAGCCGTCCTCACTGGCGTCCGAGAAATGATGTAGTTGAGCCGTCTTTGTAACTCCAAAACTCACAGGCTTGATGCATCTACTGACGTTGAAGCTAGAAAGTTGTTGCAAATCTGTCAACCACCTGAGCCATCTCTGAGCTTGACCTTCTGGGATATCTTCATCCCATCCTCTCTTGTCTCTACACAGCTCTCGTAGCATCAGCTTCACCGGCAGAATGAGTGGTGCCAGGAATCCAAGAGGGTCGTAGATGGAACTGACCACGGAGAGAATCCCTCGTCTTGTGGATGGTCTTTCGTTCACCATTATTCTGAAGTTGAACGTGTCTGACTCAATGCACCATTGTACACCAAGAGCTCTCTCGATAGGAAGGACATCGTGGCTCAGGTCCAGATCTTTGACTTCAGTGGCTCTTTCCTTTTCTGGGATAGACGCTAGAACTGCTCTGCTGTTGCTTATCCACTTAGTCAGATGGAATCCTCCATTCGAACACAGAGTTCTAAGGTCTCTTGACAGTGCGATGGCATCATCTTCTGTTGACACGGACTTCAGACAGTCATCGACATAAAAGTTTCTGAAGATTGTCTCCACAGCCTCTGATGGTGCTTTGCCTTTGCCATCTTCTGCAGTTTTTCTGAAAGCGTAGCTTGCACAGCTGGGAGATGATGTGACTCCGAACAAGTGTACAGCCATTCTACATTCCACCATCGCTTGGCTAACGTCGCCATCTGGCCACCAAAGGAAATGCAGGAGATCAGCATCTTCATCAGGGATTCTGACTTGGTAGAACATTGATTCTATGTCTGCCATCATGGCAATGAGCTCTTGTCTAAACCTAGTCAAGACGCCAATGAGGGTATTAGTAAGATCAGGACCTTGAAGCAGCTGGTCGTTCAGTGAAGTTCCTCTGAATGAGGCGGTGCAGTCAAACACTACACGGATCTTTTTCTTCTTTGGGTGATACACACCGTGATGAGGAATGTACCAGACCCTTCCATCGTCTCTGTTCAACTGTTCCTCGGGCACTTTTACAGCATAGCCTTTCGCTATGATGTTTCTCATGAAGCCTTTGTAGTCTCCGTGAAAGTCGGGGTTCTTGTTCAGCTTTCTCTTTAGACTGATGGCGCGTTGCTCTGCTATGCAGCGATTGTTCGGCATCTTCGCGGTCTGTCTTCTCAGTGGCAAACCAATGTGATAGTGGCCATCGATGAACTGTGTAGACCTTGTCATCAAATCCATGAACTGATGGTCTTCTTGTGACATCTCTGTCTTTTCCTCGCAGCTGCGTTCTGAAAAGTTTGCGTTGAACTGCTGTATCAACAGCTCTTCAATGCTTGCGATAGAGATGCGATTAACTGTGACATTTTGTCGTTCCTTCTTGTTCGACTTGTTGCCATCATCTCTCCTTAACGGTCCATTGACTACCCATCCAAGGGCTGTCCTGACGGCGTAGGGTCCGTCATCCTTGCTGTTTATCACCTGCCATGGCTCCATAATTTTGTAGGCATTGGTTCCAGTTAATAGGCCAATTTCTGCTTCAATGTATGGGAGACGCACCTTTTCTAGGTAAGGCCATCTATCCACATCCTTCTGCAGGGCTAAGTTCCCTATTCTAACAGGAATCTCCCTCTGTGTGAAAACATTAGGCAGGTCTATGAAGTCCTTCTCTTCAAGTCCACACACTTCTAGGTCTGACAGGGTATAACTTTGCATTGACTTCTCATGACCCATGGTGCGTAATAGGATTTCTGTTCTTCTGCCTCTAACGTTCAGCTGTCGCATGAGTGATTCTGTGCAGAACGTTGCTGAACTACCTGGATCCATGAAGGCGTAAGTCGCCACGAACTTCTCACTCCTCTTAGACTTGATCTTTACTGGTACGATGGCAAGAATACAATCACTGTTACTGGCCCCAGTGAATCCACAAGTCTCTGGTTCTAGCGACACCAGAGCACTTGAAACAACCTTCTCGTCGGTATTGTTTTCTTCGCTCTTCTTAGAGACTTGTTCTTCTTTATGGATATGCAGCAGACTGGGATGTTTCCGAGTGCACTCTCTGCATGTCGTTCTTTGCTTACAGTTTCTACTCAGGTGCCCCTGAGAGAGACATCCATAACATAGGCCATTGTACTTCAGGAATTCGATTCTGTCCTTATGTGGCTGTGCTTTGATGTCACTGCAGAAATCCAATGTATGATTCTTCTGGCAGAATAAACATGGCTTCTGAAAGGCATTAGCAGGCGTCACTGTGCTGCTCTTTTTGGGAGATGAGTTCTGAGACCTTTCTTCCCCAGCCTGAGTGACGATAGTTGCAAAGCTGCTTCCCCTGGAACCACCTTTCCTGAGAGTCTTTGATTCAACAGGCTTGGCTTTCACTCTTCCATCAGTAGTCGGGCTGACATCCTGGATGTTTCCAAACAATGGGTCCCTAGCAATTTTAGCCTGTTTGTCTATGAAATTCACTAAGTCTGCAAACCTGGCTCTACTTTTCCGTCTCTCCATTATCTCAAAGGCTGTTCTTCTCCATTGTTCTCTCATCCTGTAAGGAAGCTTAGAGATGATGATTCGCATAGTCGTAGGATTGTCCATCTCTTCCATGAATTCAACATCCTCCATGGTGTTGCGACATCCTATGAGGAAAAGAACATATGCGTTCAATGCCTCTCCGTCCTCCGATCTGATCTGTGGCCACTTGGTAGCCTTTTCAATATATGCAGTGGCTATCTTCAGCTCGTTACCATAGTGCTCCTGCAGCAACTTCCTGGCTTCTATGTATCCCCGGTCCGGTCTCATGTGTTCACAGCTTCTGACCAGGTCTTGTGGTTTACCACTGGTGTACTGTCCCAGGTAGTACAACTTATCACTGCTGCTCTCTGTTTTGGAGTCAATGGCTTGTTCGAAGGATCTGATGAAGGGCTTATACTTGAGTGGGTCGCCTTGGAACACTGGTATGTCTCTTTGAGGGAGTCGAAACAGATTCTGTTGTTTTACAAGCATCTCTGTAATTTCGTTCTGACGTTGCATCACTCGGTATAGGCTTCTCCCTGTGTCTTCAGGCCTCTGGTGGTCATCAGCAGGGTCTAGTCTAGACCGTCTGATGTCTGGGGTAGCATCACGTGCTCCTGTTAGTGGAGAGGCCACTCTTCCATGCTGTAATGCCAGGAGATGGCCTTCGGACTCTCTTGTAACTCTTGAAGGTGCCCTGGATCCAACTCTATGTGACAACATTGACTGGCAGTATTCGCTCACGCCGTCCCGTGAGCCTTTGTAATCTTCATACACACTCAACCTGGCATCTGAGACCGCAATAGCTGTTTTTATCTCCAGCTGTTCTTTCTTTGCCTGCACTTGGGCCTGTTGGGCCTGTTGGGCCTGCAGTTGGGCCTGCAGTTGGGCCTCTTGGGCCTGCATTTGGGCCTCTTCCCATTCAAGAGCTTGCTTCTCCGCTAAAGATGCTGCACGTGCCATCAACGCCGCCCGTTCAACCTCCTCTCTCATGCGTCGCGACGAGCATGTGGCAGAAGCGACTGACCTGCGTCCAGAAACAGAGCTACCTTCTTTTCGATTTTTGCTCAGTCTGGCTGAAGTCTCTGAAATGCTATCATCTGGTCCGACTTCATCGTCAACTTTATCTTTCTCTGCTGTATCAGCATCTTGACGAATCCTTAACATCCACTGTTCTGTGGCCTTGACATAGTCCTTAATGCTGGATGATTTAAGATCAAACCGGTTGTGCTGATCGGCTTTTCCCTCTTCTTCAGACAAAAGTGCTAATACATCTTCATTGAGTACATTAAATTCTTCATGCAGCTTGGAGAAATCGTAATGCATTATGTCTTCAGCTTTCTTAATATTAGCATTATCTTCCATGAGACAATCAATTATCTTCATTTTTCCAGTTATCTGAGCTAATTTAGCCTTCCTTGCACCTATGCTTCTATGTAACTTCTCTTCCATTGCCTTTGGGGTGAGCTTTATTTCCCTCTTTTGGCCAGCAATCCTTCTGGCTGGGGGAAGCTCCTGGCTCCGTAAGGCCTCGGCCATTTTACCCACAGCTCTTATTTAGCTTCTCAATAGAATGAACAAAGCAAGTAACAGTCACTGTAACTTCGCTTTCTTATATTGTCGTCTGACTCCGTGACCATTCATGTATACGTTCGCCGACAATTCCGTCCTTTCCTTCTTAGGGAGCTAGTTCTTGACTAATGTAGTGGCGCTTCTTAGTTTCCAAGCAGGCAGCCACTGAGCTGTGGGGCTTTTAACAATGAGTAGACGTGTGTCGAAATAAAACGTTCCCAAACGTAGCTTTGTCTTTTAAACTGTTTACTATAACACTTTACGAACAGAATTACAAAGCAAACACGTATAAACGAACACGGTCAAAAACTGTATTGCTCCAGCCCTCACAACTTCTGCCTCCTTCAGCCACGTGGAGTTTAAACTGTAAAATGGCTGCTGGCTATGTGACGATCTTAAGGACTGTACCATTGTGGCAAGAATGAAGGGGGTATCTCGGACTATACTACTGGAGCAAGAAAATAGGGGGTTTCTTAATACAATAAGTCAGTCAGGTAAATTAACTGTATTATGCTATTTAACCAATATTTTAAAGTATTTTCTTAAACTTTCATGGATCTTACACTGTGCATACTCACAGGAACACGCAGCTTCACTCTGTGCACAGTGATAGGAGCACACATCTTCACTCTGTGCACTCTCACAGGAACACACAGCTCCACTCTGTGCACACGGACAGGAACATACAGCTCCACTCTGTGTACACTGACAGGAACACACAGCTTCACTCTGTGCACACTGAAAGGAACACACAGTTTCGCTCTGTGCACACTCACAGGAAAACACTGCTTCACTCTGTGCACACTGACAGGAACACATAGATCCACTCTGTGCACACTGACAGGAACATACAGCTCCACTCTATGCACACTGACAGGAACATACAGCTCCACTCTGTGCACACTGACAGGAACACACAGCTCCACTCTATGCACACTGACAGGAACATACAGCTCCACTCTGTGCACACTGACAGGAACACACAGCTCCACTCTATGCACACTGACAGGAACATACAGCTCCACTCTGTGCACACTCACAGGAAAACACTGCTTCACTCTGTGCACTCGCAGAGGAACACACAGATTCACTCTGTGCACACTGACAGCAACACACAGCATCACTCTGTGCACACTGACAGGAACACACACCTTCACTTTGTGCACATTGAAAGGAACACACAGCTTCACTCTGTGTCAACTCGCAGCAAAACACAGCTTCACTCTGTGGACACTAACAGGAACACAGAGCTTCATTCTCTGCGCATTCACAGGAACACAATGTTTCACTCTGTGCACAGTGACAGGAACACAGAGCTCCAATCTGTGCACAGTGACAGGAACACAGAGCTCCAATCTGTGCACAGTGACAGGAATACACAGCTTCACTCTGTGCACACTCACAGGAGCACACAGCTTCACTCTGTGCACACTGAAAGAAACACACAGCTTCACTCTGCGCACACTAACAGGAACACACAGCTTCACTCTGTGCACACTTACAGGAACACACAGCTTCACTCTGTGCACAGTGACAGGAACACACAGCTCCACTCTGTGCAGACTGACAGGAACACACAGCTTCACTCTGTGCACACTGACAGGAACACACAGCTTCACTCTGTGACCACTAACCGAAAAACACAGCTTCACTCTGTGCACTCGCACAGGAACACACAGATTCACTCTGTGCACACTGACAGCAACACACAGCATCACTCTGTGCACACTGACAGGAACACACAGCTTCATTCTGTGCACACTGACAAGAACATACAGCTCCAATCTGTGCACACTGACAGGAACACACAGCTTCACTCTGTGCACACTGAAAGGAACACACAGCTTCGCTCTGTGCACACTCACAGGAAAACACTGCTTCACTCTGTGCACACTGACAGGAACACACAGCTTCACTCTGTCCACACTGACAGGAACACACAGCTGCACTCTGTGCACACTGACAGGAACACACAGCTCCACTCTGTGCACACTCACAGGAAAACACATCTTCACTCTGTGCACACTGACAGGAACACACAGCTCCACTCTGTGCACACTCACAGGAAAACACATCTTCACTCTGTGCCCACTGGCAGGAACATACAGCTCCACTCTGTGCATACTCACAGGAACACACAGCTTCACTCTGTGCACAGTGACAGGAACACACTGCTTCACTCTGCTCACACACACAGGAACACACAGCTTCACTCTGTGATCACTAACAGCAAAACACAGCTTCACTCTGTGCACTCGCACAGGAACACACAGATTCACTCTCTGCACACTGACAGCAACACACAGCATCACTCTGTGCACACTGACAAGAACACACAGCTTCACTCTGTGCACACTGACAGGAACACACAGCTTCACTCTGTGCACACTCACAGCTTCACTCTGACAGCAACACACAGCTTCACTCTGTGCACACTGACAGGAACACACAGCTTCACTCTGCTCACTGACAGGAACACACAGCTTCTCTCTGCACACTAACAGGAACACACAGCTTCATTCTGTGCACACGCACAGGAACACACAGCTTCACTCTGTGCACACTAACAGGAAAACACAGCTTCACTCTTTGCACACTCACAGAAAAACACAGCTTCACTCTGTGCACACTGAGAGAAACACATAGCTTCACTCTGTGCACACTCACAGCTTCACTCTGACAGGAACACACAGCTTCACTCTGTGGGCACTGACAGGAACACACACCTTCACTGTGTGCACACTGAAAGCAACACACAGCTTCACTCTGTGTCAACTCGCAGCAAAACACAGCTTCACTCTGTGGACACTAACAGGAACACAGAGCTTCATTCTCTGCACACTCACAGGAACACAATGTTTCACTCTGTGCACAGTGACAGGAACGCACAGCTTCACTCTATGCACACTCACAGGAGCACACAGCTTCACTCTGTGTGTACTCACAGGAATACACAGCTTCACTCTGTGCACATTGACAGGAACACACAGCTTCTTTCTGTGCACAGTGACAGGAACACACAGCTTCACTCTGTGCACAGTGACAGGAACACACAGCTTCACTCTGTGCACACTTACAGAAGCACACAGCTTCACTCTGTGCACTCTCACAGGAAAACACAGCTCCACTCTGTGCACACTCACAGGAACACACAGCTTCACTCTGTGACCACTAACCGAAAAACACAGCTTCACTCTGTGCAGTCGCACAGGAACACATAGATTCACTCTGTGCACACTGACATCAACACACAGCATCACTCTTTGCATACTGACAGGAACACACAGCTTCATTCTGTGCACACTGACAGGAACACACTGTGATGGAATATATGCCTTCATCAGCCCCTGTGTTTTACCTGCATTGTATTGTGTGTACCGCCCCCTTTTTCCTATTGTGTGTATTGTCTCCGCCCCTGTCTTTTGTCATATAAAGATCTCAAGAGCTGTATGAGTCATTTCTGCCAGACGAATCCAATGTGGAAAGGCATGCAATGTTCTTCGTGATTAAAAGCCTTCAGTTGAATCCTTTAATTCCTTGTCTTTGATTTATTGATGGCACATCAATTTTAATCACTAAAACACCAAGATGGATCGACTCCTGAAACCAGAGCGCTTGGATCTGGAGCCCCATGCCTCAGACACAGCCACACAGTTCAGACACTGGTTCCAATGCTTTGAATTTTTCATCGAAAGCTCAGCCACCGCCATCGCAGCCGCGACCGCCACCGGAGACGTGAAACTGGGAATCCTGCGAAACTGGGTGAGTCATCGGGTCTCCCCTCTCATCCGAGATGCCACCAGCTACGGGGATGCCTGCACCATTCTGAAGGCCCACTACGTGCGGCCAATAAACGAGGTGTACGCCAGGCATCTTCTGACTACTCGCACGCAGCGGCATGGTGAGTCACTAGAGGACTTCATGCTAAGCCTAAAAGTACTGGGCAGAGACTGTAACTGTAAGGCCACGTCTGCCATCGTGTACATGGAGGAGCTGATCCGAGACTCCTTTATTGCGGGCCTCAGTTCAAATTACATTCGGCAGAAACTGTTTGAAAAGGAGGGACTGGACTTAAAACAGGCTATGGGCATAGCGCGATCGCTGGATAGGGCCCAGAGGAACACTGAATCCTGTTCCTCAGGCCACGCGGCCCACTCCGCCTCGTGCGTGCCGTGGGGGCCGCCATCTTGGAAGCCATCTTCACCTCCCAGGTCTCAGGCCAGCCCAGCACCATTGGAGCCCCAGCCTCCACCCAGGAGCCCCACTACTGCCGCGATGCATCGGGGCCCGAAATGCTACTTCTGTGGCCAGGACAAACACTCCAGGCATTTGTGCCCAGCGAAGGGCACCACCTGTTTTAAATGCGGGAAGAAAGGACATTTCAGCAAAGTCTGCAGAGGGAACCCCGCCTCCAACTCCGCCACCGCCGCGTGCGCGCCGTGGGGGCGGCCATCTTGGACGCCATCTTGTCCACCCTCATGGAGTCCACCATCTTGTCCCGATTACATGGACCTCCAGGACCCACTGGTGGCCTCGATCACGGTGGATCAATCCAGGCCACATCCGTTGTCTAGATCGATGATGGACATAGAGGTAAATGGGAACAAGGTTAAATGCTTGATTGACTGCGGGAGCACCGAAAGCTTTATTCATCCTAGCCTGGTAAAACGACTTTCACTAACGATAGTCCCTACACAGGGCAAAATCGCCATGGCTGATAAGACCCATACCTCAAAAATTATAGGTTTCTGCACGGTTATCTTGTCGGTAAAAGGCACTGATTACAAAGATTTTAAACTATTGATAATGCCAGATCTCTGTGTGAGTGTGATCTTGGGTCTGGACTTCCAGTGCCACCACCAAAGTATCACGCTCACCTACGGTGGGTCCCAGCCGCCCCTCACAGTGTGCGGTCTGGCTACCCTGAAGGTCAAGCCGCCCTCTCTGTTCGCCAACCTCGCACCCAACTGTCGACCCATAGCGACCAAGAGTAGGCGGTACAGCTGGGAGGACAGACGGTTCATTGCGTCGGAAGTAGAAAGACTCAAGCGGGAGGGTATCATTGAATGCAGTACCAGCCCGTGGCGCGCCCAGGTAGTAGTATTTAAGGGTAGCGAAAAGAAGCGGATGGTGATAGATTATAGCCAGACGGTTAATCTATACACCCAGCTAGACGCCTACCCTCTGCCCCGCATAGCGGATATGGTTAACCAAATCGCGCAATACCGGGTGTTTTCCACCATCGACCTAAAATCAGCATACCACCAGCTCCCCATTAGGCCGGAGGACCGCCCATACACCGCCTTCGAGGCGAACGGACGCCTCTACCACTTCCTCAGAGTCCCCTTTGGGGTAACGAATGGGGTCTCGGTCTTCCAGCGGGAGATGGACCGCATGGTCGATGAGAACCAGTTAACAGCCACCTATCCATACCTAGACAACATCACCATCTGCGGCCACGACCAGCAAGACCACGACTCGAACCTCGCAAGATTTCTAAAAACCGCCCTCAGACTCAATCTCACCTACAACGAGGATAAGTGTGTCTTTAGCACCACGCGCCTCTGTATCCTGGGCTGCGTGGTGGAAAATGGGGAAATCGGTCCGGACCCCGACCGACTGCGCCCCCTACGGGAGCTACCCCTACCAAACACTCCCAAGGCCCTGAAAAGGTGCCTGGGGTTTTTCTCCTATTACGCCCAATGGGTCCCCAATTATTCCGACAAGGCCCGTCCCCTCCTGAAATCAACGTCCTTCCCGCTCACGGCCGAGGCCCATGCCGCCTTCAACAGCATTAAACACGATATTGAGAAGGCCGCGCTGCAGGCAGTGGACGAAAACATCCCTTTCCAGGTCGAAAGCGATGCGTCCGACTTCGCTTTAGCAGCCACCCTCAACCAGGATGGGCGGCCTGTAGCCTTTTTCTCAAGAACCCTCCAAGGGCCCGAGATCAGGCACTCCTCGGTAGAGAAGGAGGCCCAGGCCATAGTGGAGGCAGTGCGGCACTGGAGGCACTACCTAGCCAGCAAATGCTTCACCCTGCTTACCGACCAGCGGTCGGTAGCCTTCATGTTTAACAACAAACAGAGGGGGAAGATCAAGAACGACAAAATTCTCAGGTGGCGGATCGAACTCTCCACGTTTGAGTACGACATTATATATAGGCCGGGGGCCCTCAACGAATCCCCCGACGCCCTATCACAAGGGATGTGTGCCAGCATCCAGGGGGACAGGCTACAGGGCCTCCACAATGGCCTCTGCCACCCGGGGGTCACCCGGCTATTCCACTTTATAAAATCCCGTAACCTGCCCTATTCCATCGAGGAGGTCCGGTCTATGACCAGGGACTACCGCACATGTGCGGAATGCAAGCCCCGTTTTTTCAGGCCCGACCAAGCCCACCTGATCAAAGCTACACGGCCATTCGAGCGACTGAGCTTAGATTTCAAGGGACCACTCCCCTCCACCGACCGCAATGTGTACTTTCTCAACATTGTGGACGAGTACTCCCGCTTCCCATTCGCCTACCCCTGCCCAGACATGACCAGTGCCACGGTCATCAAGTGCCTCGGCAGCCTGTTTTGCACGTTCGGCATGCCTAACTACATCCACACTGACAGGGGGGCGTCGTTCATGAGCGACGAACTGCGCCAATACCTGCTGTCGAAGGGGATAGCCACGAGTCGGACCACTAGTTATAACCCCCGGGGTAATGGGCAAGTGGAGAGGGAGAACGCGACGGTGTGGAAGGCGGTCACCTTAGCACTAAGGTCTAAAGGCCTCCCTACCTCCCGCTGGCAAGAGGTCCTCCCAGACGTACTCCACTCGATAAGGTCGCTACTGTGTACTGCTACTAACGCCACTCCTCACAAGAAGATGTTTTTTCCCCCCACAAATCAACCTCAGGAGTGTCCCTACCTTCGTGGCTCTCCACCCCAGGGACAGTCCTATTACGGAAGCATGTGAGGGGCCACAAAACGGATCCCCTTGTGGAGGCAGTACACCTACTCCACGCAAACCCACAGTACGCGTACGTCAAGCACGCCGACGGGCGTGAGGACACCGTGTCCATAAAGGACCTCGCCTCGGCAGGAAGCGACGACGACCCATCCTCACCACCCCCAGAAGAACCTCCACCATCCCCAGAGGTATCCTCACCAACCCCAGAAGTAACTGCAACACCCCCAGCACAGGGGTATGCCCAGGAGGGCACCACGGACTCGCGGTCAGAACCCGAGGTACTGTTGCGACGTTCAGGAAGGACTATCACACCCCCGGACAGACTAAATCTGTAGAAGGGGTGAATGTGATGAAATATATGCCTTCATCAGCCCCTGTGTTTTACCTGCATTGTATTGTGTGTACCACCCCCTTTTTCCTATTGTGTGTATTGGCCCCTGTCTTTTGTCATATAAAGGTCTCAAGAGCTGCATGAGTCACTTCTGCCAGATGAATCCGATGTGGAAAGACATGCAATGTTCTTAGTGATTAAAAGCCTTCAGTTGAATCCTTTAATTCCTTGTCTTTGAGTTATTGATGGCACATCACACACAGCTTCACTCTGTGCACACTCACAGCTTCACACAGACAGTAACACACAGCTTCACGCTGTGCACACTGAAAGGAACACACAGCTTCACATTGTGCAGACTGACAGGAACACACAGCTTCACTCTATGCACACTCACAGCTTCACTCTGACAGAAACACACAGCTTCACTCTGTGGACACAAACAGGAACACAGAGCTTCATTCTGTGCACACTCACAGGAACACACAGCTTCACTCTGTGCACACTAACAGGAACACACAGCTTCATTCTGTGCACAGTGACAGGAACACACAGCTTCATTCTGTGCACACACACAGGAACACACAGCGTCTCTCTGTGCATACTCACAGGAAGACACAGCTTCACTCTGTGCACATTGACAGGAACACACAGCTCCACTCTGTGCACACTCACAGGAACACACAGCTTCACTCTGTGCACATTGACAGGAACACACAGCTTCACTCTGTGCACACTTACAGGAACACACAGATTCATTCTGTGCATGCTCACAGGAACACACAGATTCACTCTGGGCACAGTGACAGGAACACACTGCTTCACTGTGTGCACACTCACAGGAACGCACAGATTCACTCTGTGCACACTGACAGGAACACAGCTCCACTCTGTGCACACTGACAGGAACGCACAGCTTCACTCTGTGCGCACTGACAGGAACACACAGCTTCACTCTGTGTACACTCGCAGGAACACACAGCTTGACTCTCTGCGCACTGACAGGAACACACAGCTTCACTCTGTGTGCACTGACAGGAACACACAGCTTCACTCTGTGCACACTGACAGGAACACACAGCTTCACTCTGTGCACACTCACAGGAACATACAGCTCCACTCTGTGCACACTCACAGGAAAACACATCTTCACTGTGTGCACACTGACAGGAACATACAGCTCCACTCTGTGCATACTCACAGGAACACACATCTTCACTCTGTGCACACTGACAGGAACATACAGCTCCACTCTGTGCATACTCACAGGAAAACACAGCTTCACTCTGTGTGCACTGAAAGGAACACACAGCTTCACTCTGTGGACACTGACAGGAACACACATCTTCACGCTGTGCACACTGAAAGGAACATACAGCTTCACATTGTGCACACTCACAGGAACACACAGCTTCACTCTGTGCACACTAACAGGAACACACAGCTTCCCTCTGTGACCACTAACAGAAAAACACAGCTTCACTCTGTGCACTCGCACAGGAACACACAGATTCACTCTGTGCACACTGACAGCAACACACAGCATCACTCTGTGCACACTGACAGGAACACACAGCTTCACTGTGCACACTCACAGCTTCACTCTGACAGGAACACACAGCTTCACTCTGTGGACACTGACAGGAACACAGATCTTCACATTGTGCACACTGAAAGGAACACACAGCTTCACGCTGTGCACACTGACAGGAACACAAAACTTAACTCTGTGCACACTCACAGCTTCACTCTGACAGAAACACACAGCTTCACTCTGTGGACACTGACAGAAACACACAGCTTCACTCTGTGTCAACTCGCAGGAAGACACAGCTTCACTCTGTGGACACTAACAGGAACACAGAGCTTCATTCTGTGCACACTCACAGGAACACAATATTTCACTCCGTGCACAGTGACAGGAACACACAGCTTCACTCTGTGTCAACTCGCAGGAACACACAGCTTCACTCTGTGCACATTGACAGGAACACACAGCTCCACTCAGTACACACTCACAGAAACACACATCTTTACTCTGTGCACACTGGTAGGAACACAGAGCTTCATTCTGCTCACACACACAGGAATACACAGCTTCACTTTGTGTAAACGCGCATGAACACACAGCTTCACTCTGTGTAAACTCGCATGAACAAAGAGCTTCACTCTGTGCATACTCACAGGAACACACAGCTTCACTCTGTGTACACTCGCAGGAACACACAGCTTCACTCTGTGCGCACTGAGAGGAAGACACAGCTTCACTCTGTGCTCACTGACAAGAAAAAAAATCTTCATTCTGTGAACACTCACGGAAACACACAGCTTCACTCTGTGCACACTGACAGGAAGACACAACTTCACTCTGTGCACACTCACAGGAACACACAGATTCACTCTGTGCACACTCAGAGGAAAACACAGCTTCACTCTGTGCACACTCACAAGAAAACACAGCTTCACTCTGTGCACACTGACAGGAACACACAGCTTCACTCTGTGCACAGTGACAGGAACACACAGCTTCACTCTGTGGACACTGACAGGAACACACATCTTCATGCTGTGCACACTGAAAGGAACACACAGCTTCACTCTGTGGACACTGACAGGAACACACATCTTCACTGTGTGGACACTAACAGGAACACAGAGCTTCATTCTGTGCACACTCACAGGAACACAATATTTCACTCTGTGCACAGTGACAGGAACACATAGCATCACTCTGTGCACACTAACAGAAACACACAGCTTCACTCTGCGCCCACTCACAGGAACACACAGATTCACTCTGTGCACATTGACAGGAACACACAGCTTCACTCTGTGCACACTGAGAGGAACACACAGCTTTACTCTGTGCACAGTGACAAGAACACACAGCTTCACTCTGTGTAAACTCGCATGAACACACAGCTTCACTCTGTGTAAACTCGCATGAACACACAGATTCACTCTGTGCATACTCACAGGAACACAAAGCTTCATTCTGTGCATACATACAGGAAGACACAGCTTCACTCTATGTACATTCGCAGGAACACACAGCTTCACTCTGTGCGCACTGACAGGAACACACAGCTTCACTCTGTGCACACTGACAGGAACACAGCTTCACTCTGTGCACACTGACAGGAACACACATCTTCACTCTGTGCACACTGAAAGGAACACACAGTTTCACTCTGTGCACACTGGCAGGAACACACATCTTCACGCTGTGCACACTGAAAGGAACACACAGCTTCACATTGTGCACACTGGCAGGAACACACAGCTTCACTCTGTGGACACTGACAGGAACACACATCTTCACTCTGTGCGCACTGACAGGAACACACAGCTTCACTCTGTGCACACTGACAGGAACACAGCTTCACTCTGTGCACACTGACAGGAACACACATCTTCACTCTGTGCACACTGAAAGGAACACACAGCTTCACTCTGTGCACACTGGCAGGAACACACATCTTCACGCTGTGCACACTGAAAGGAACACACAGCTTCACATTGTGCACAATGACAGGAACACACAGCTTCACTCTGTGCACACTCACAGCTTTACTCTGACATAAACACACAGCTTCACTCTGTGGACACTGACAGGAAGACACATCTTCACTCTGTGGACACTGACAGGAACACACAGCTTCACTCTGTGGACACTGACAGGAACACACAGCTTCACATTGTGCACAATGACAGGAACACACAGGTTCACTCTGTGGACACTGACAGGAACACACATCTTCATGCTGTGCACACTGAAAGGAACACACAGCTTCACATTGTGCACAATGACAGGAACACACAGCTTCACTCTGTGCACACTCACAGCTTCACTCTGACAGAAACACACAGCGTCACTCTGTGGACACTTGTAGGAAAACACAGCTTTACTCTGTTCACACACACAGGAACGCACAGCTTCACTCTGTGCTCACTTACAAGAACACACAGCTTCATTCTGTGCACACTCACAGAAGCACACAGCTTTACTCTGTGCACAGTCACAGGAACACACAGCTTCAATCTGTGCACACTGACTGGAACACACAGCTTCACGCCGTGCACACTGGTAGGAAGACACAGCTTCACTCTGTTCACACACACAGGAATACACAGCTTCACTCTGTGTACACTCGCAGGAACACACAGCTTCACTCTGTGTCAACTCGCAGCAAAACACAGCTTCACTCTGTGGACACTAAGAGGAACACAGAGCTTCATTCTGTGCCCACTCACAGGAACACAATGTTTCACTCTGTGCACAGTGACACGAACACACAGCTTCACTCTGTGCACACTGACAGGAACACACAGCTTCATTCTTTGCACACTCACAGAAACACACAGCTTCACTCTGTGCACACTCACAGGAACAAACAGCGTCACTCTGTGTACACTCGCAGGAACACACAGATTCACTCTGTGCACACTCACAGACAAACACAGCTTCACTCTGTGCCCACTCACAGGAACACACAGCTTCACTCTGTGCACATTGACAGGAACACACAGCTTCACTCTGTGCACATTGACAGGAACACACAGCTTCACGCTGTGCACACTCACAGGAAAACACAGCTTCACTCTGTGCACACTGACAGGAACACACAGCTCCACTCTGTGCACACTGACAGGCACATACAGCTCCACTCTGTGCACACTCAGAGGAACACACAGCTTCACTCTGTGCGCACAGACAGGAACACACATCGTCACGCTGTGCACACTGAAAGGAACACACAGCTTCACTCTGTGGACACTGACAGGAACACACATCTTCACGCTGTGCGCACTGACAGGAACACAGAGTTTCACTCTGTGTCAACTCGCAGGAACACACAGCTTCACTCTGTGGACACTAACAGGAACACAGAGCTTCACTCTGTGCACATGGACAGGAACACACAGCTTCACTCTGTGCACATTGACAGGAACACACAGCTTCACGCTGTGCACACTGGTAGGAACACACAGCTTCACTCTGTGCACATTGACAGGAACACACAGCTCCACTCTGTCCACACTGAGAGTAACACACAGCTTCACTCTGTGCACACTCACAGAAACACACAGCTTTACTCTGTGCACACTCACAGGAAAACACAGCTTCACTCTGTGCACACTAACAGGAACACACAGCTTCACTCTGTGCACACTGACAGGAACATACAGCTCCACTCTGTGCACACTCACAGGAAAACACAGCTTCACTCTGTGCACACTGACAGGAAAACACAGCTTCACTTTGTGCACACTAACAGGAACACACAGCTTCACTCTGTGCACACTAACAGGAACACACAGCTTCACTCTGTGCACACGGACAGAAACACACAGCTTCACTCTGCGCCCACTCACAGGAACACAGAGCTTCACTCTGTGCACATTGACAGGAACACACAGCTTCACTCTGCGCCCACTCACAGGAACACAGAGCTTCACTCTGTGCAAACTGATAGGAACACACAGCTTCACACTGTGTAAACTCGCATGAACACACAGCTTCACTCTGTGCACACTAACAGGAACACACAGCTTCACTCTGTGCACAGTGACAGGAACACACAGCTTCACTCTGTGCACACTGACAGAAACACACAGCTTCACTCTGTGCACACTCACAGGAACACACAGCTTCACACTGTGCTCACTGATAGGAACACACAGCTTCATTCTGTGCACACGGACATGAACACACAGTTTCACACTGTGCACACTGACAGGAACACACAGCATCACTCTGTGCACACTGACAGGAACACACAGCTTCACACTGTGCTCACTGACAAGAACACACAGCTTCATTCTGTGCACACGGACATGAACACACAGCTTCACTCTGTGCACACTCACAGGAACACACAGCTTCACTCTGTGCACACTGGTAGGAACACACAGCTTCACTCTGTGTACACTCGCAGGAACACACAGCTTCACTCTGAGCTCACTTACAAGAACACACAGCTTCACTCTGTGCTCACTGACATGGACACACAGCTTCACTCTGTGCACACTCACAGGAACATACAGCTCAACTCTGTGCACACTGACAGGAACATACAGCTCCACTCTGTGCACACTCACAGGAAAACACAGCCTCACTCTGTGCACACTGGTAGGAACACACAGCTTCACTCTGTGCACACTAACAGGAACACACATCTTCACGCTGTGCACACTGAAAGGAACACACAGCTTCACTCTGTGGACACTGACAGGAACACACATCTTCACGCTGTGCACACTGAAATGAGCAGACAGCTTCACATTGTGCACAATGACAGAAACACACAGCTTCACTCTGTGGACACTGACAGGAACACACAGCTTCACTCTGTGGACACTGACAGGAACACACAGCTTCACATTGTGCACAATGACAGGAACACACAGGTTCACTCTGTGGACACTGACAGGAACACACATCTTCATGCTGTGCACACTGAAAGGAACACACAGCTTCACATTGTGCACAATGACAGGAACACACAGCTTCACTCTGTGCACACTCACAGCTTCACTCTGACAGAAACACACAGCGTCACTCTGTGGACACTTGTAGGAAAACACAGCTTTACTCTGTTCACACACACAGGAACGCACAGCTTCACTCTGTGCTCACTTACAAGAACACACAGCTTCATTCTGTGCACACTCACAGAAGCACACAGCTTTACTCTGTGCACAGTCACAGGAACACACAGCTTCAATCTGTGCACACTGACTGGAACACACAGCTTCACGCCGTGCACACTGGTAGGAAGACACAGCTTCACTCTGTTCACACACACAGGAATACACAGCTTCACTCTGTGTACACTCGCAGGAACACACAGCTTCACTCTGTGTCAACTCGCAGCAAAACACAGCTTCACTCTGTGGACACTAAGAGGAACACAGAGCTTCATTCTGTGCCCACTCACAGGAACACAATGTTTCACTCTGTGCACAGTGACACGAACACACAGCTTCACTCTGTGCACACTGACAGGAACACACAGCTTCATTCTTTGCACACTCACAGAAACACACAGCTTCACTCTGTGCACACTCACAGGAACAAACAGCGTCACTCTGTGTACACTCGCAGGAACACACAGATTCACTCTGTGCACACTCACAGACAAACACAGCTTCACTCTGTGCCCACTCACAGGAACACACAGCTTCACTCTGTGCACATTGACAGGAACACACAGCTTCACTCTGTGCACACTGACAGGAACACACAGCTCCACTCTGTGCACACTGACAGGCACATACAGCTCCACTCTGTGCACACTCAGAGGAACACACAGCTTCACTCTGTGCGCACAGACAGGAACACACATCGTCACGCTGTGCACACTGAAAGGAACACACAGCTTCACTCTGTGGACACTGACAGGAACACACATCTTCACGCTGTGCGCACTGACAGGAACACAGAGTTTCACTCTGTGTCAACTCGCAGGAACACACAGCTTCACTCTGTGGACACTAACAGGAACACAGAGCTTCACTCTGTGCACATGGACAGGAACACACAGCTTCACTCTGTGCACATTGACAGGAACACACAGCTTCACGCTGTGCACACTGGTAGGAACACACAGCTTCACTCTGTGCACATTGACAGGAACACACAGCTCCACTCTGTCCACACTGAGAGTAACACACAGCTTCACTCTGTGCACACTCACAGAAACACACAGCTTTACTCTGTGCACACTCACAGGAAAACACAGCTTCACTCTGTGCACACTAACAGGAACACACAGCTTCACTCTGTGCACACTGACAGGAACATACAGCTCCACTCTGTGCACACTCACAGGAAAACACAGCTTCACTCTGTGCACACTGACAGGAAAACACAGCTTCACTTTGTGCACACTAACAGGAACACACAGCTTCACTCTGTGCACACTAACAGGAACACACAGCTTCACTCTGTGCACACGGACAGAAACACACAGCTTCACTCTGCGCCCACTCACAGGAACACAGAGCTTCACTCTGTGCACATTGACAGGAACACACAGCTTCACTCTGCGCCCACTCACAGGAACACAGAGCTTCACTCTGTGCAAACTGATAGGAACACACAGCTTCACACTGTGTAAACTCGCATGAACACACAGCTTCACTCTGTGCACACTAACAGGAACACACAGCTTCACTCTGTGCACAGTGACAGGAACACACAGCTTCACTCTGTGCACACTGACAGAAACACACAGCTTCACTCTGTGCACACTCACAGGAACACACAGCTTCACACTGTGCTCACTGATAGGAACACACAGCTTCATTCTGTGCACACGGACATGAACACACAGTTTCACACTGTGCACACTGACAGGAACACACAGCATCACTCTGTGCACACTGACAGGAACACACAGCTTCACACTGTGCTCACTGACAAGAACACACAGCTTCATTCTGTGCACACGGACATGAACACACAGCTTCACTCTGTGCACACTCACAGGAACACACAGCTTCACTCTGTGCACACTGGTAGGAACACACAGCTTCACTCTGTGTACACTCGCAGGAACACACAGCTTCACTCTGAGCTCACTTACAAGAACACACAGCTTCACTCTGTGCTCACTGACATGGACACACAGCTTCACTCTGTGCACACTCACAGGAACATACAGCTCAACTCTGTGCACACTGACAGGAACATACAGCTCCACTCTGTGCACACTCACAGGAAAACACAGCCTCACTCTGTGCACACTGGTAGGAACACACAGCTTCACTCTGTGCACACTAACAGGAACACACATCTTCACGCTGTGCACACTGAAAGGAACACACAGCTTCACTCTGTGGACACTGACAGGAACACACATCTTCACGCTGTGCACACTGAAATGAGCAGACAGCTTCACATTGTGCACAATGACAGGAACATACAGCTTCACTCTGTGCACACTCACAGCTTCACTCTGACAGAAACACACAGCTTCACTCTGTGGACACTGACAGGAACACACAGCTTCACTCTGTGGACACTGACAGGAACACACATCTTCATGCTGTGCACACTGAAAGGAACACACAGCTTCACTCTGTGGACACTGACAGGAACACACATCTTCATGCTGTGCACACTGAAAGGAACACACAGCTTCACATTGTGCACAATGACAGGAACACACAGCTTCACTCTGACAGAAACACACAGCGTCACTCTGTGGACACTTGTAGGAAAACACAGCTTTACTCTGTTCACACACACAGGAACGCACAGCTTCACTCTGTGCTCACTTACAAGAACACACAGCTTCATTCTGTGCACACTCACAGAAGCACACAGCTTTACTCTGTGCACAGTCACAGGAACACACAGCTTCAATCTGTGCACACTGACTGGAACACACAGCTTCACGCCGTGCACACTGGTAGGAAGACACAGCTTCACTCTGTTCACACACACAGGAATACACAGCTTCACTCTGTGTACACTCGCAGGAACACACAGCTTCACTCTGTGTCAACTCGCAGCAAAACACAGCTTCACTCTGTGGACACTAAGAGGAACACAGAGCTTCATTCTGTGCCCACTCACAGGAACACAATGTTTCACTCTGTGCACAGTGACACGAACACACAGCTTCACTCTGTGCACACTGACAGGAACACACAGCTTCATTCTTTGCACACTCACAGAAACACACAGCTTCACTCTGTGCACACTCACAGGAACAAACAGCGTCACTCTGTGTACACTCGCAGGAACACACAGATTCACTCTGTGCACACTGAAAGGAAGACACAGCTTCAATTTGTGCACACTCACAGAAACACACAGCTTCACTTTGTGCACACTCACAGACAAACACAGCTTCACTCTGTGCCCACTCACAGGAACACACAGCTTCACTCTGTGCACATTGACAGGAACACACAGCTTCACTCTGTGCACATTGACAGGAACACACAGCTTCACGCTGTGCACACTCACAGGAAAACACAGCTTCACTCTGTGCACACTGACAGGAACACACAGCTCCACTCTGTGCACACTGACAGGCACATACAGCTCCACTCTGTGCACACTCAGAGGAACACACAGCTTCACTCTGTGCGCACAGACAGGAACACACATCGTCACGCTGTGCACACTGAAAGGAACACACAGCTTCACTCTGTGGACACTGACAGGAACACACATCTTCACGCTGTGCACACTGACAGGAACACAGAGTTTCACTCTGTGTCAACTCGCAGGAACACACAGCTTCACTCTGTGGACACTAACAGGAACACAGAGCTTCACTCTGTGCACATGGACAGGAACACACAGCTTCACTCTGTGCACATTGACAGGAACACACAGCTTCACGCTGTGCACACTGGTAGGAACACACAGCTTCACTCTGTGCACATTGACAGGAACACACAGCTCCACTCTGTCCACACTGAGAGTAACACACAGCTTCACTCTGTGCACACTCACAGAAACACACAGCTTTACTCTGTGCACACTCACAGGAAAACACAGCTTCACTCTGTGCACACTAACAGGAACACACAGCTTCACTCTGTGCACACTGACAGGAACATACAGCTCCACTCTGTGCACACTCACAGGAAAACACAGCTTCACTCTGTGCACACTGACAGGAAAACACAGCTTCACTTTGTGCACACTAACAGGAACACACAGCTTCACTCTGTGCACACTAACAGGAACACACAGCTTCACTCTGTGCACACGGACAGAAACACACAGCTTCACTCTGCGCCCACTCACAGGAACACAGAGCTTCACTCTGTGCACATTGACAGGAACACACAGCTTCACTCTGCGCCCACTCACAGGAACACAGAGCTTCAATCTGTGCAAACTGATAGGAACACACAGCTTCACACTGTGTAAACTCGCATGAACACACAGCTTCACTCTGCGTAAACTCGCATGAACACACAGCTTCACTCTGTGCACACTAACAGGAACACACAGCTTCACTCTGTGCACAGTGACAGGAACACACAGCTTCACTCTGTGCACACTGACAGAAACACACAGCTTCACTCTGTGCACACTCACAGGAACACACAGCTTCACACTGTGCTCACTGATAGGAACACACAGCTTCATTCTGTGCACACGGACATGAACACACAGCTTCACTCTGTGCACACTCACAGGAACACACAGCTTCACTCTGTGCACACTGGTAGGAACACACAGCTTCACTCTGTGTACACTCGCAGGAACACACAGCTTCACTCTGTGCTCACTTACAAGAACACACAGCTTCACTCTGTGCTCACTGACATGGACACACAGCTTCACTCTGTGCACACTCACAGGAACATACAGCTCAACTCTGTGCACACTGACAGGAACATACAGCTCCACTCTGTGCACACTCACAGGAAAACACAGCCTCACTCTGTGCACACTGGTAGGAACACACAGCTTCACTCTGTGTACAGTCGCAGGAACACACAGCCTCACTCTATGCACACGGACAGAAACACACAGCTTCACTCTGCGCCCACTCACAGGAACACAGAGCTTCACTCTGTGTACATTGACATGAACACACAGCTTCACACTGCGACCACTCACAGGAACACACAGCTACACTCTGTGCACACTGATAGGAACACACAAATTCACACTGTGTAAACTCGCATGAACACACAGCTTCACTCTGTGTAAACTCGCATGAACACACTGCTTCACTCTGTGCACACTAACAGGAACACATAGCTTCACTCTGTGCACAGTGACAGGAACACACAGCTTCACGCTGTGCACACTGACAGGAACACACAGCTTCACTGTGTGGACACTGACAGGAACACACATCTTCACGCTGTGCACACTGAAAGGAACACACAGCTTCACTCTGTGGACACTGACAGGAACACACATCTTCACGCTGTGCACACTGAAATGAGCAGACAGCTTCACATTGTGCACAATGACAGGAACATACAGCTTCACTCTGTGCACACTCACAGCTTCACTCTGACAGAAACACACAGCTTCACTCTGTGGACACTGACAGGAACACACAGCTTCACTCTGTGGACACTGACAGGAACACACATCTTCATGCTGTGCACACTGAAAGGAACACACAGCTTCACTCTGTGGACACTGACAGGAACACACATCTTCATGCTGTGCACACTGAAAGGAACACACAGCTTCACATTGTGCACAATGACAGGAACACACAGCTTCACTCTGTGCACACTCACAGCTTCACTCTGACAGAAACACACAGCATCACTCTGTGGACACTGGTAGGAAAACACAGCTTTACTCTGTTCACACACACAGGAACACACAGTTTCACTCTGTGTACACTCGCAGGAACACACAGCTTCACTCTGTGCTCACTTACAAGAACACACAGCTTCATTCTGTGCACACTCACAGAAGCACACAGCTTCAATCTGTGCACACTGATTGGAACACACAGCTTCACACTGTGCACACTGGTAGGAAGACACAGCTTCACTCTGTTCACACACACAGGAACACACAGCTTCACTCTGTGTACACTTGCAGGAACACACAGCTTCACTCTGTGTCAACTCGCAGCAAAACACAGCTTCACTCTGTGGACACTAAGAGGAACACAGAGCTTCATTCTGTGCACACTCACAGGAACACAATGTTTCACTCTGTGCACAGTGACACGAACACACAGCTTCACTCTGTGCACACTGACAGGAACACACAGCTTCATTCTTTGCACACTCACAGAAACACACAGCTTCACTCTGTGCATACTCACAGGAACACACAGCGTCACTCTGTGTACACTCGCAGTAACACACAGATTCACTCTGTGCACACTGAAAGGAAGACACAGCTTCAATTTGTGCACACTCACAGAAACACACAGCTTCACTTTGTGCACACTCACAGGCAAACACAGCTTCACTCTGCGCCCACTCACAGGAACACACAGCTTCACTCTGTGCACATTGACAGGAACACACAGCTTCACGCTGTGCACACTCACAGGAAAACACAGCTTCACTCTGTGCACACTGACAGGAACACACAGCTCCACTCTGTGCACACTGACAGGCACATACAGCTCCACTCTGTGCACACTCACAGGAATGCACAGCTTCACTCTGTGCACTCTAACAGGAACACACAGCTTCACTCTGTGCACAGTGACAGGAACACACAGCTTCATGCTGTTCACACTAACAGGAACACACAACTTCACTCTGTGTACACTCGCAGGAACACACAGCTTCACTCTGTGCGCACGGACAGGAACACAGAGTTTCACTCTGTGTCAACTCGCAGGAACACACAGCTTCACTCTGTGGACACTAACAGGAACACAGAGCTTCATTCTGTGCGCACTCACAGGAACACAATGTTTCACTCTGTGCACACGGACAGAAACACACAGCTTCACTCTGTGCACATTGACAGGAACACACAGCTCCACTCTGTCCACACTGAGAGTAACACACAGCTTCACTGTGGTGTCGATAGTAGCATCTGCAATATTTGACCCCTTGTGACCCCACCTCATTGTTCTTTGATGTAATGTTTCCCTGACTGACCTGTTTGGACACCATTCACACCTTTGACTGCTGTGATTATCTCTCTGCCGAGGTGTGATAAATGGCAGTTGGAAAGGTTACCTATAAACATCTGACATGATTCTCTGACTATATAAGCTGTGTCTTTATGCATTTCTCCACTTCACCTGAAGAAGGAGCAGCGCTCCGAAAGCTTGTGATTTCAAATAAAGCTGTTGGACTATAACCTGGTGTCGTGTGACTTCTTACATTTGTCCACCCCAGTCCAACTCCGGCATCTCCACACCATGGCTACTATCGACACCACAAACTGCCGGCTCAAAGTGGAGAGGATCTCCAAGAAGATCGCGCATATCGACACAGACATCAAGTTTCTACAGAGATGCAAGAAAGCAGACAAGATCCCGAAAGGACTACAGATCACTAACCCACTCAAGTCGACCTACAACACAGACTACGCTGAGAGACTTTGCCGTCGTACCTCTCGCACACTCCTCAACCATCTCGTACACCAGCTCTACAGCAGACGCCGCAACCTCGAAACCGAGATGGAGTCCATGTTCTCAGCCTGTGCTCAGGACGCAGCAGACCAGCTACGAGACACCGCCAAACAAACAAGGCAACGGAACTGCGCTACCTACATGCACACCAAGAACAGGAAGCTTGAGAAACTTGGCATCACCAGCAGCAGCAACCAAGCCTCCCCCGGTACCACGGTTGAAACCATAGGGAAATCCATCATCAACCTGTCCGACCACACCCTTCAACCAGACGAAATTGAAGTTCTCAGCCGAGGGCTCAATATCTGCCCCACCACCAAAATGGACCCCATCGGTCTCGCAGCAGACACAGAGGAATTTATCAGGAGAATGAGGCTCCGGGAATTCTTCCACAAATCCCAAGGTGTCAGCAGCGAACCCAATGAGACAATCAATGATCCGGAACAGCAGACAGAGGGATCCGCAGTGCAGCAACCGAGGAAGAAAGAGTCAAATTGGACCCCTCCGGAGGGTCGCTGCCCTAAGCTTGACATGTATGCTCAAGCTGTCAGGAGATGCATCAACGCCAGATTCATCAGCCGCACTCACAAGGCAGTCCAGAATGTCACCCGAGCACAACGCAACGCCATCCACGCTCTCAAGACCAACCGCAACATCGTCATCAAACCAGCAGACAAAGGAGGTGCCATCGTCATACAGAACAGAACGGACTATTGCAAAGAAGTATACCGACAACTGGACAACCAGGAACACTACAGACAGTTACCCGCAGATCCGACCAAAGAACACACCCGCCAACTCAACAGACTGATCAAAACCTTCGATCCAGACCTTCAAAGCATCCTACATGCTCTCATCCCACGTACTCCCCGCGTGGGAGACTTCTACTGCCTCCCAAAGATACACAAAGCCAACACACCTGGACGTCCTATCGCATCAGGCAACGGAACCCTGTGTGAGAACCTCTCTGGATATGTCGAGGGCATCCTGAAACCCATCGTACAGGGAACCCCCAGCTTCTGTCGTGACACTACAGACTTCTTACAGAAGCTCAGCACCCACGGACCAGTTGAACCAGGAACACTCCTCGCCACGATGGACGTCTCGGCACTCTACACCAGTATCCCCCACAATGACGGCATCGCTGCGACAGCCTCAGTACTCAACACCAACAACAGCCAATCTCCAGACGCCATCCTACAACTCACCCGCTTCATCCTTGACCACAATGTCTTCACCTTCGACAACCAGTTCTTTACCCAAACACACGGAACAGCCATGGGGACCAAATTCGCACCCCAATACGCAAACATCTTCATGCACAAGTTCGAGCAAGACTTCTTCGCTGCACAGGATCTCCAACCATCGCTATACACCAGATACATCGACGACATTTTCTTCCTATGGACCCACGGTGAAGAATCACTGAAAAGACTACACGATAACATCAACAAGTTCCATCCCACCATCAAACTCACCATGGACTACTCCTCAGAATCAGTCTCATTCCTGGACACACAAATCTCCATCAAAGACGGACACCTCAGCACTTCACTCTACCGCAAGCCCACGGACAACCTCACGATGCTTCACTTCTCCAGCTTCCACCCTAACCACGTTAAAGAAGCCATCCCCTATGGACAAGCCCTGCGAATACACAGGATCTGCTCAGACGAGGAGGAATGCGATGGACACCTACAGACACTGAAAGACGCCCTTGTAAGAACGGGATATGACGCTCGACTCGTCGATCGACAGTTCCGACGGGCCACAGCGAAAAATCGCATAGACCTCCTCAGAAGACAAACACGGGACACAACCAACAGAGTACCCTTCGTCGTCCAGTACTTCCCCGGAGCGGAGAAACTACGCCATGTTCTTCGCAGCCTTCAACAGGTCATCGATGACGACGAACACCTCACTAAGGCCATCCCCACGCCTCCACTACTCACTTTCAAACAGCCGCCTAACCTCAAACAGACCATCATTCGCAGCAAATTACCCAGCTTTCAGGAGAACAGCGACCACGACACCACACAACCCTGCCACAGCAACCTCTGCAAGACATGCCAGATCATCAACACAGATACCATCATCACACGTGAGGACACCACCCACCAGGTACATGGTACATACTCATGTGACTCGGCCAACGTTGTCTACCTCATACGTTGCAGGAAAGGATGCCCCGGAGCATGGTACATCGGCGAGACCATGCAGACACTGCGACAACGGGTGAATGGACACCGCACAACAATCACCAGGCAGGAGTGTTCCCTCCCAGTCGGGGAACACTTCAGCAGTCAAGGACATTCAGCCTCCGATCTTCGGGTAAGCATTCTCCAAGGTGGCCTTCGAGACACATGACAACGCAAAATCGTCGAGCAGAAACTGATAGCCAAGTTCCGCACCCACGAGGACGGCCTCAACCGAGATCTTGGGTTCATGTCACGCTACATGTAACCCCACCTGATGCAGGGTCATCCAGACTCGAGTCGACATTGGCTTGTTCTCTCTACACAGATGCGGCAGGACCTGCTGTGATTTCCAGCCAAAAAAAATGTTTTTTGTCTGTTTTTTTGTTTTTCATACAGACCCCAGCATCTGCAATATTTGACCCCTTGTGACCCCACCTCATTGTTCTTTGATGTAATGTTTCCCTGACTGACCTGTTTGGACACCATTCACACCTTTGACTGCCGTGATTATCTCTCTGCCGAGGTGTGATAAATGGCAGTTGGAAAGGTTACCTGTAAACATCTGACATGATTCTCTGACTATATAAGCTGTGTCTTTATGCATTTCTCCACTTCACCTGAAGAAGGAGCAGCGCTCCGAAAGCTTGTGATTTCAAATAAAGCTGTTGGACTATAACCTGGTGTCGTGTGACTTCTTACATTTGTCCACCCCAGTCCAACTCCGGCATCTCCACACCATCACTAAGAGGAACACAGAGCTTCATTCTGTGCACACTCACAGGAACACAATGTTTCACTCTGTGCATACTCACAGGAACACACAGCGTCACTCTGTGTACACTCGCAGTAACACACAGATTCACTCTGTGCACACTGAAAGGAAGACACAGCTTCAATTTGTGCACACTCACAGAAACACACAGCTTCACTTTGTGCACACTCACAGACAAACACAGCTTCACTCTGCGCCCACTCACAGGAACACACAGCTTCACTCTGTGCGCATTGACAGGAACACACAGCTTCACGCTGTGCACACTGACAGGAACACACAGCTTCACTCTGTGCACACTGACAGGAACACACAGCTCCACTCTGTGCACACTGACAGGCACATACAGCTCCACTCTGTGCACACTCACAGGAATGCACAGCTTCACTCTGTGCACTCTAACAGGAACACACAGCTTCACTCTGCACAGTGACAGGAACACACAGCTTCACGCTGTTCACACTAACAGGAACACACAGCTTCACTCTGTGCACAGTGACAGGAACACACAGCTTCACGCTGTTCACACTAACAGGAATGCACAGCTTCACTCTGTGCACTCTAACAGGAACACACATCTTCACGCTGTGCACACTGAAAGGAACACACAGCTTCACTCTGTGCACACTCACAGCTTCGCTCTGACAGAAACACACAGCTTCACTCTGTGGACACTGACAGGAACACAGAGTTTCACTCTGTGTCAACTCGCAGGAACACACAGCTTCACTCTGTGGACACTAACAGGAAAACAGAGCTTCATTCTGTGCGCACTCACAGGAACACAATGTTTCACTCTGTGCACACGGACAGAAACACACAGCTTCACTCTGCGCCCATTCACAGGAACAAACAGCTTCACTCTGTGCACATTGACAGGAACACACAGCTCCACTCTGTGCACACTGAGAGGAACACACAACTTCACGCTGTGCACACTGGTAGGAACACACAGCTTCACTCTGTGCACATTGACAGGAACACACAGCTCCACTCTGTCCACACTGAGAGTAACACACAGCTTCACTCTGTGCACACTCACAGAAACACACAGCTTTACTCTGTGCACACTCACAGGAAAACACAGCTTCACTCTGTGCACACTAACAGGAACACACAGCTTCACTCTGTGCACACTGACAGGAACATACAGCTCCACTCTGTGCACACTCACAGGAAAACACAGCTTCACTCTGTGCACACTGACAGGAAAACACAGCTTCACTTTGTGCACACTAACAGGAACACACAGCTTCACTCTGTGCACACTAACAGGAACACAAAGCTTCACTCTGTGCACACTAACAGGAACAGACAGCTTCACTCTGTGCACACTAACAGGAACACACAGCTTCACTCTGTGCACACTAACAGGAACACACAGCTTCACTCTGTGCACATGGACAGAAACACACAGATTCACTCTGTGCACACTCACAGGAACATACAGCTCAACTCTGTGCACACTGACAGGAACACACAGCTTCACTCTGTGCACACTAACAGGAACATACAGCTCCACTCTGTGCACACTCACAGGAAAACACAGCTTCACTCTGTGTACACTCGCAGGAACACACAGCTTCACTCTGTGCTCACTTACAAGAACACACAGCTTCACTCTGTGCTCACTTACAAGAACACACAGCTTCACTCTGTGCTCACTTACAAGAACACACAGCTTCACTCTGTGCTCACTTACAAGAACACACAGCTTCACTCTGTGCACACTCACAGGAACATACAGTTCAACTCTGTGCACAATTACAGGAACACACAGCTTCACTCTGTGCACACTAACAGGAACACACAGCCTCACTCTGTGCACACGGACAGAAACACACAGCTTCACTCTGTGCCCACTCACAGGAACACACAGCTCCAGTCTGTGCACACTGATAGGAACACACAACTTCACACTGTGTAAACTCGCATGAACACACAGCTTCACTCTGTGCACACTAACAGGAACACACAGCTTCACTCTGTGCACAGTGACAGGAACACACAGCTTCACACTGTGCACACTGACAGGAAGACACAGCTTCACTCTGTGCACACTGACAGAAACACACAGCTTCACTCTGTGCACACTCACAGGAACACACAGCTTCACACTGTGCTCACTGACAAGAACACCCAGCTTCATTCTGTGCACACGGACATGAACACACAGTTTCACGCTTTGCACACTGACAGGAACACACAGCATCACTCTGTGCTCACTTACAAGAACACACAGCTTCACTCTGTGCACACACACAGGAACATACAGCTCAACTCTGTGCACACTGACAGGAACACACAGCTCCACTCTGTGCACACTTACAGGAACACACAGCTTCACTCTGTGCACACTGACAGGAGCACACAGCTTCACTCTGTGCACACTTACAGGAACACACAGCTTCACTCTGTGCACACTAACAGGAACACACAGCTTCACTCTGTGTACACTCACAGGAACAAACAGCTTCACTCTGTGCACACTGACAGGAAAACACAGCTTCACTCTGTGCTCACTGACAGGAACACACAGCTTCACTCTGTGCTCACTGACAGGAACACACAGCTTCACTCTGTGCACACTGACAAGAACAAACAGCTTCATTCTGTGTACACTCACAGAAACACACAGCTTCACTGTGTACACTCGCAGGAACACACAGCTTCACTCTGAGCACACTGACAGGAAGACACAGCTTCACTCTGTGCTCAATGACAGGAACACACAGGTTCACTCTGTGTACACTCGCAGGAACACAGCTTCAATCTGTGCACATTGACAGGAACACACAGCTTCACGCTGTGCACACACACAGGAACACACAGCTTCACTCTGTGCACACTGACAGGAACACACAGGTTCACTCTGTGCTCACTTACAAGAACACACAGCTTCATTCTGTGCACACTCACAGAAACACACAGCTTCACGCTGTGCACACTGGTAGGAACACAGAGCTTCACTGTGTTCACACTCACAGAAACACACAGCTTCACTCTCTGCATACTCACAGGAACACACAGCTTCACTCTGTGCACACTAAAAGGAACACAGCTTCACTCTGTGCAGACACACAGGAACACACAGCGTCACTCTGTGTACACTCACAGGAACACAGAGCTTCACACTGTGCTCACTGACAAGAACACACAGCTTCACTCTGTGCAAACTGACATGAACACACAGCTTCACTCTGTGCACACTGACAGGAACACACAGCTTCACTCTGTGTACACTAACAGGAACACACAGCTCCACTCTGTAATGTATGTACCTTTAAGGGGAGAACTACTTTTTACAGCTCCTGTATACTGTAGTACCGGCAGTGACCACACCTGTATATAAACCCTGAGTTGTGATCTGTACAGTTAGTTCTAGAGCAATGCTCATTCAGTAAACACCTTTTGAATCGTTCCCTGCAGTCTTGTTGTCTAATTATTGAAGGACACAACATCAAGATACACGGATCTAACATTGGCGACGAGGGAGCAGCGTCAACGGGGGAGAGAGAGAGGGTAGAGCGCAGAGGGCGCAGCCGGTGTTCAGGACCAAGCGGTGTCAACGGGGGAGAGAGGCGAGAGAGAGCAGAGCGCAGCCGGTGTTCAAGGGCCGAGCAGCGTCAACGGGGGAGAGAGGCGCGCAGGAAAACGCGCAGAGCGCAGCCGGTGTTCAAGGGCCGAGCAGCGTCAACAGGGGAGAGAGGCGCGCAGGAAAACGCGAGGTGCTGCCATTGCCACGAGGACCACAGAGAGCGGCATTGGCAGCAGCGCAGGAGCAGTGCACGAAACCCACAGGGCGTCATCATTTGCCACGAGGACCGCTGAGAGCGGCGTTGGCAGCAGCGCGGGAGACGCCATTTTAAGCCGCAGCGGGGATGAAAGGAAAGCGCGGGAGACGCCATTTTAAGCCGCAGCGGGGAAGAAAGGAAAGCGCGGGAGACGCCATTTTAAGCCAGTCTAACCACACCCAAAAATGCCGAAGAGTGGCAGTATCACAGCGTTCGACAATGAAGTTGAAGATTGGACGACATATGTCGAACGCATAGAAGTATACTGCAAGGCGAATGAAGTGCCAGATGACAAGAAAGCACTGGTATTGTTGAATTCAATGGGTGCAAAAACATATGGCTTACTATGAAACCCAGTTAACCCAGAGAAGCCAGTAGAAAAGGATTTTGAAAACATAGTGTCAACCCTACAGGACCACTTAAACCCCACACCGCTGCTGATAGCAGAAAGATTTTGTAGTGTATGTACCGTGAAGAAGGAATTATATTCTGCAGCCCCTGTATACTGCAGTACCAGTAGTGACCACCCCTGTATATAAGCCTGTGAAGTAACTTTGTATAGTAGTTCCAGTTTTGTCTCCATTCAGTAAACACCTGTTATAACCAACTTCTGCAGTCCGTGTCTCAATTACACACGGACATTACATTGGCGACGAACAGATCCGAACTTACCTACAGTTCTGCACCACCTCACGGGGATCCATCCCTGAAGCGAAGTTATTAGAGGTCCAAGCCAGAAGGAAGAAATCCAAAAAGAAAAAAAAAACAAACAGAAGAAACGGGCATCGACCGTGGGCAACCGCCCTCTGATTCATCGAATTCGAAGATTTGCAGGAGAGGCGGTCGAGAGCTGGGCTTGGTTCTCCAGTCTATGGTGTTCCAGCTAATCGGGCTGGTGGCAGGTAGTACACTGATCCTTCCTGGGCTGTGGCTGGCTAGAGCTCGATCGGGTGGCTTTTCAACGGGGCCGAGCAGCGTTGTCGGGAAGAGGAGAGAGAGAGAGAGGGTGGAGCACACAGGGCGCGGCCGGTGCTATGAAGCCGGGCAGCGTACAGACCCGAGAAGAGGGAGGAAAGTGTCCCATAGGGTCTGCTCTGACGACGGGAACAGTAATTAAAATAAAAGAAAAAGAAATTAGAAGCGCAGAAAGCCGCGAGGAGCTGCAGTTTGCCACGAGGACCACGGAGAGCGGCGTTGGCAGCAGCGCGGGGGGAAGCGCGCGAAGACCATAGGGCGTCGCCATCAAGGCTTAAAAACACCAGCAACAGCGTTGGCAGCAGCGGAAAAGGCAGAAAGCGCAGGAGGCGCCATCTTAATCCAGCGGGGAAGAAGGAAAAGCGCGGGAGGCGCTATTTTGTTCAATCGGGGAAGAAGGCAAAGCGCGGGAGGCGCCATTTTGTTCAATCGGGGAAGAAGGCAAAGCGCGGGAGGCGCCATCTTAGATCTCCAAGATGCCGAAGACTGGCAATATCACTGCCTTCGATAATGAAATAGAAGACTGGACCACGTATGTGGAAAGAGTCGAAGTATATTGCAAGGCAAATGAAGTAGCCGATGAGAAAAAGGCATCGGTACTACTAAACTTAATGGGCGCAAGAACGTACGGCCTATTGCGGAACCTGATCACTCCAGTCAAACCGATGGAGAAGAGTTTTAACGAAATTGTTGATATCCTACAGGAACACCTAAATCCTACACCGCTGCTGATAGCAGAAAGATTTATATTCCACAAGAGAAATCAGCATAAAGATGAGAGCAATGCTGATTACCTTATGGAACTACGCAAGCTATCAAAGCACTGCCAGTTCGGAGCAGGACTGGCAGATACCCTACGGGACAAATTTGTTTGTGGACTCCTGAGTGAAGGAACCCAGAAGAGGTTACTCTCAGAGAAAGAGCTGACGCTAGATAAGGCTTTCAGCGTGGCAGTATCGTACGAAGCAGCAGCAAGGGGAGCTGCGAAATACAGCAAAAGCCACAGGAATACGGCACCCATGAAATGACACGGGGATTTGAAAAATGTTATCGCTGCGGCAGAACAACCCATGACCAGAAGGACTGCTGGTTCAAGGACAAAACATGCAGGCAATGCGGAAAGATGGGACACATTGCACGAGTTTGCAGGTCCGGGAAGAAGACTAATGACAACAAAAAGACTACTAAGGAAAAGTACAGGAAAGTACAAAAGATGATGGACAGTAGTTCCAAAGACCAGAAGAGCGATAGTGAATCCGGGAACAAGAGACTAAGCTGTCTCAAACTACACAACGTAATCGCAAAAGAGGATCACCGAACCATTTGGGTCACCCTCACGATAGCAGGGTCCCAAGTCAAAATGGAATTGGATACAGGATCAGCCCTGACCATCATGAATCGACGAGACTACGAGCGGCTATTCTCACACATACCCTTGAAAGACACATCCATTGTCTTGAAGACATATACGGGGCAGAAAGTATACCCCAGAGGGAAAATAAGGGTGCCTGTCGAATACAACGGCAAGGAAATACAGAAATTGTATCTGTACATACTGCAAGATGGTGGACCACCGTTATTGGGACGTGAATGGATCAGAAAGATAAGTTTAGACTGGCACTCCATTCAGGCACTGACTGTGGCTGGTGAAAAGGATGACGACGTCACACCTGGACGATTGTCAAAAATCTTAGCTAACGCTAAAGAGGTATTTCAACAAGGACTGGGAACTCTTAAAGGCATAACCGCCTCGATAAAAATAGAAGAGAATGCAATTCCCAAGTTTTTCAAAGCAAGACCAGTGCCGTATGCAATTCGCCCAGCCGTCGAGGCAGAGCTGGAGAATCTGGAGAATGCAGGCGTGTTATCTAAGGTAGACTGGAGCGAGTGGGCGACACCCATCATTCCTGTCATGAAGAAAACGTTAAACAATAAGTCTGAGGAGCCAAGGAAGGTTCGCATCTGTGGGGACTTCAAGGTGACTGTGAACCCAGTCCTTCACACAGTACAGTATCCTCTTCCGAGGATAGAAGATATTTTTGCCTCACTATCTGGAGGGAAACGTTTTACAAAAATTGACCTAGCGCAAGCATATTTGCAGATGGAGGTTGAAGAATCCTCTAGGAAATATCTCACGATAAACACTCACAAAGGTCTTTACCAGTATAATTGACTGGTATTCGGAGTAGCATCAGCTCCGGCTATATGGCAAAGAGCGATGGAACAAGTCCTGCAAGGGATTCCGGGGACTCAGTGTTACTTGGACGACATCCTAGTGACAGGTGAAAATGACAGTGAACACCTTGCCAACCTAGAGCAGGTGCTCACTAGACTAAGAGAACATGGGCTATGAGCCAATCGCCCCAAGTGTGAGTTTTTTAAGAAACAAATATCGTATTGTGGCCACGTGATTGATGAAGAGGGGTTACATAAGTCCCCTGACAAAATTGAAGCGGTAGTTAAGGCTCCAGCGCCTGAAAATGTGTCGCAACTGAGGTCATTCCTCGGATTGGTGAATTACTACCATAAGTTTTTGCCGAATTTGTCCACAATTCTGCACCCACTGAACGCCCTGCTACAAACTGGAGTAGCATGGAAATGGAGCGATAAATGTAAGTGGGCCTTTCAGAAGTGTAAAGGCCTGATCACTTCAAGAGAAGTATTGGCTCACTACAACCCATCACTACCGATAAGACTGGCGTGTGATGCATCTCCCTACGGCGTTGGAGCGGTACTGTCACATAAATTCCTTGATGGTTCAGAGAGGCCGATAGCTTTTGCGCCACGCTCGTTAACTTCAGCCGAGCGTAACTACGCCCAGAATAACATAGAGGCCCTCAGCCTGGTGTGGGGGGTGAAGAAGTTCAATCACTACCTGCACGGACAGAAATTTACTCTACTAACTGATCATCAACCTCTTGTCTCCATTTTCAACCCTCAGAAGGGCGTCCCGATAATGACAGCACAACGGCTACAGAGGTGGTTCCTTTTCCTAGGGGCACACCAATATGACATAGAGTACAAAGGAACTAAACAGCATGGGAATGCTGATGGATTGTCGCGCCTACCGTTGCCGACGGTGGAAGAAGCACCTGCAGTGCATCCTGTGGAGATATTCCACTCGACCATAGTCGAATGTCTACCTGTGACGAATGCAAACATAGAAAAGGAAACACGAAATGACCCGACACTCTCCAGGGTCTATGATTTAACGGTGAAGGGATGGCCAGCACATGGCGAACCAGTGTTGCCAGCATTCTCGCCGAGAAGAGAACAGCTGTCAATGTGCCGAGGAACCTTGATGTGTGGATCCAGAGTAGTAATTCCACCCAAATTGAAGGATAGAGTGCTCAATGAGCTTCATGAGGGTCATCTGGGAGGGGTAAAAATGAAGAACTTAGCCAGAGCGTTTGTGTGGTGGCCAGGAATCGATAGAGAAATCGAAGAGATGACCAAGAGCTGTACATGATGCCAGAAGGTCCAAAACGCCCCACCACAAGCCCCTCTACATCCATGGGAGTGGCCCTCATCTCCATGGCAAAGGGTACACATTGATTTTGCTGGTCTATTTATGGACTCGATGTTTTTAATTGCGGTGGATGCACATTCAAAGTGGCCAGAGGTAATAATAATGTCCTCAACCACCACGGAAAAAACTATCACAGTCTTACGAACCATCTTCGTCAGAAATGGGCTGCCTGAACAGATTTGCTCCGACAATGGACCACAGTTTGTGTCTGAAGAGTTCCGGAGGTTCTTAAAGAACAATGGTGTTAAGCATTACACATCTGCCCCATATCATCCAGCCACCAATGGATTGGCTGAGAGGTTCGTTCAAACATTCAAGAAGGCTATCAAGGCAATGTGTAATGAAGACATACCCCTACAACACAAGGTGGATAACTTTTTGTTTGCCTATCGGAATGCGACACATGCGGTTACCAACCAAACTCCAACCATGATGTTCTTCAATCGAAGACTAAGATGCCGCTTGGATTTGGTTAAGCCAAACATCAGAAGAGATGTGGAGAACAGGCAGTTTCAGAATATGAATGAAAGGCCAACCAGGAGTTTCAAGATAGGTCAACCAGTTTTGGCCCGGGACTACCGCACAGAGAAATGGCAGCCAGGAACGATCTGCACACGGCAAGGGCCTCTAATGTATACCGTGGACGTTGGAGAGAGCATTGTAAGATGCCATGCTGACCAGATTCTAGAGTCACTGGAAAACGTCAAATCTACACCACGATCCTATACACCTGGTGATGAAACCAAAGTACCAATTGCATCTACCTCAGAATCGGTGATATTGGAAGCAGACGAACCAAACAATGACGTTGATCCTGAATCAACTTTGCCAGAAGAACCTGATACCCCAAAGAGGCGTTATCCGGACAGAATCAGGAAGCCTCCTCAAAGACTGAATTTATAATTGATTAACTTCAGCTAATGTATATAGCAACTGTAATTGTAAATATGTTATTTAATTATTAATCGAATGTTATGTACTGTTTAGCTAAAAGGGGAGGAATTGTAGTGTATGTACCGTGAAGAAGGAACTATATTCTGCAGCCCCTGTATACTGCAGTACCAGTAGTGACCACCCCTGTATATAAGCCTGTGCAGTAACTTTGTATAGTAGTTCCAGTTTTGTCTCCATTCAGCCAACACCTGTTATAACCAACTTCTGCAGTCCGTGTCTCAATTACACACGGACATTACAGATTTAAGTTTCACAAAAGGAACCAGCATAAAGATGAAAGTAATGCTGAGTATTTAACGGAACTGCGCAAGCTATCGAAACACTGCCAGTTTGGAACGGGACTAGCAGATACTTTAAGGGACAAGTTTGTGTGTGGGCTTCAAAGTGAAGGAACCCAGAAACGGCTTCTATCAGAAAAGGATCTTACGCTGGACAAGGCTTTCAGCATTGCAGTATCACATGAAGCAGCAGCACGGGGCGCAGCAGAGATACAACAGAGACCACAAGAATATGGCACAAATGAAATGTCATACGGAACAGTGAAGTGCTATCGCTGCGGCAGAACAACACACGACCATAATGATTGCTGGTTCAAGGAAAAAGTGTGCAGACAGTGTGGAAAAGTAGGACACATAGCAAGAGTCTGCAGGTCGGGAAAGAAAACCAGCAGCAAGAAATCTCCACAGGAGAAGTACAAGAAGGTACATAAGGTGACGGAGAGTAGTTCAGACGAACAGAAAAGTGATACAGACTCCAGAAGCAAGGAGCTGGGTTGTCTGAAACTACATAATGTGATCAAAATGGAGGATCACCAAACTATCTGGGTCACGCTCAAGATAGCAGGAGTCCAAGTGAAAATGGAATTGGACACAGGATCAGCCCTAACAGTCATAAACCGAAGGGACTACAAGCGGCTTTTCTCACATATACCCTTGAGAGATACAAAGATTGTCTTGAAGACGTACACGGGGCAAAAAGTCTACCCCAAAGGAAAAATAAGGGTGAACGTTATATATAACGGCAAGGAAACACCAAAAATGGACCTATATGTGTCGCCAGATGGAGGACCACCACTACCAGGACGTGAATCGATCCGGAAGATACAGCTAGATTGGCATTCCATACAAGCACTGACTGTAGATGCCAAAAAGGATGACGACGTCACACCTGGACGACTGACAAAAATGCTAACTGATGCACAAGAAGTGTTCCAGCAGGGACTCGGAACACTAAAAGGCATAACAGCGACGATCAAAATAGGAAAGTGGAAGCCCAAAGTTTTTTAAGGCCAGACCGGTACCTTATGCGATCCGCCCAGCCGTCGAAGCAGAGCTGGAAGGTTTGGAACGTTCAGGAGTACTGTCCAAAGTGGACTGGAGTGAGTGGGCTACAGGCATCGTTCCTGTAATGAAGAGGTCATTGAGTAATACGCCTGTAATGATCAATAACATGTCATTCTATAGTGGACACTAGGTGGAGGCGTAGAGCTGTGTAGAGCTGTATATAGCAGTATGTATAAGACTACACTACCCAGCTGTATGTGTATTAAGACTACATTACCCATGAGGCACTAGGCTACCCACAAGGCAGCAGTCAAGATGGAAGCCTCTACAGATACTGTACCTAGTCCACATGTGCTCAATAAAAGTGTCTAGCAAAAGCTAGCTGTGTTCATAATAAGAATGTCTATTTATTAATGACCATAAGATGGTACCAGGATGGTGAAGATCTGCTGAAAATTGTGAAAGCAACATGGAGAATTTGAAGCCACCAGAGCGTTTGAAACTCACAGGAAACATCGACTACAATTGGCAGACTCTTAAACAACAATTTGAACTCTACATTGCAGCCATCAGATTCGGTACGAAGCCAGACGCAAGGAAGATAGCGTTGCTGCTTACGGTTGCAGGCCCACAGGCGATAGAGGTATTTAATACATTTGTATTTAAACCAGAGGAGAACAGAGAAAAATTAGAAGATGTGTTAAAAAAATTTGATGCACATTGCTCTCCCAAAAAGAATGAGACCTATGAAAGATACATCTTCTGTTCTCGGACACAGCAACAAAATGAGACTTTTGATAGCTTTATAACTGATCTGAAACTGAAAGCACAGACATGTAATTTCTCTGAGCTCAAAGCATCCATGATTTGTGACCAGATTGTGTTTGGTATTCATGATAAAAAAGTCAGGGAACATCTGTTGAGAGAAACCGAACTAAATTTGGAAAATGCGGTGAAAATATGCCAAGCCAGCGAGCTAGCTCGAAAGCACGCGAAGACTGTCAGTGAAATCAATAATGATGCGATTGTAATGAGTGATAATGCTGCTGTCGGTGCTGTGTCCTACAAGGGGAAGAAACGTGGGCAGAACAGAAATGAAAAGCAATCGGAGGATGAAATTTTTAATTGTAAATGCTGTGGTTACAAACACCAGTTGAGACAATGCCCAGAGTTTGGAAAAAATGTGCACAAAGTGTAATGGAAAGAATCACTTTGCCAAACAATGCTTTTCAAAAGTACAAACTAAGAAAGGGCAACGAGTTAATGTAATTGAGGACACTGATTTAAGTGAGACATTTTTTGTAGGAATGGTGTCATGTGACAATATCAAAAAGGATACAGAAAATGTGCAGCCCTCAGAAATGGACAATGCTGAACATAAAGTTAATGCAGTAAAAGAGGACAAATGGATGATCCCACTGCAGGTAAATGGAGCATTAGTTACCTTGAAACTAGACACTGGGGCAAAAGCAAACTTAATCAGTATGAGTGACATTAACAATATGAAAGAAAAGCCCAAAATACAGAAAAAGTCAGTACTACTGAAGGACTATAATTAGGTGCATGCAGACTTAAAGTGACAGTCAAAGACAAAGTGCATCATCTCATGTTTTCTGTTGTGGCTGAAAGACTTGATTCACTATTAGGTGACAAAGCTTGTGAAGACTTAGAACTGGTCAAGAGAGTCTACCATATAAACTGTGCCATAAGCAGACCAGATGACTCAGTGGATTCTGTAGTGAGTAATTTCCAGGATGTGTTCAAAGGATTTGGAGCTCTACCATTCACATACAAGATCCAGCTAAAGGAGGATGCTCAGCCAATGGTGCATGCTCCACGAAGGGTTCCAGCACCCCTGCATGACTGGCTCAAGAATGAACTGGACAGAATGACCACACTAGGAGTCATCAGGAAAGTCGAAGAGCCAACAGACTGGGTTAACTCCATGGTATGTGTAAAGAAAAAGAACAATGATCTAAGAATATGCATGGATCCAAAGGAATTAAATGCAAACATAAAACGTGAACACTACCAGGTTCCCAAGCGAGAAGAAATCACCAGTGAAATGTCAGGTGCCAAATACTTTACAAAGCTCGATGCCTCACCAGATTTTGGCAACTAAAACTGGATGAAGAGAGCACCAAATACTGTACCTTCAACACACCATTTGGCAGGTATTGTTTCCTCAGAATGCCTTTCGGGATAATATCTGCATCTGAAATCTTTCATAGAGCGATGGAACACATAATTGAAGGTCTGGAAGGAGTTCAGGTCTATGTTGATGACATCATCATCTGGGGCTCCACACTGAAAGAACACAATGAGAGACTGATTAACTGCTACTGAGCATACGCCGGAATGGACTGAAGCTCAACAAAGCCAAGTGTCAGTTTGGTGTCCAGGAAGTCACTTTCCTAGGAGATAATCTATCTGGTAAAGGAATAGAGCCAGATATGGAAAAAGTAAACGCCATACTCAAAATGCCCAACCCACTGACAAAAAAGGAGTGCTACGCATCATGGGGATGATAAACTTCATTGGAAAGTTCATTCCTAACTTGTCAGCCAAGACAGCCTGTCTGCGAGACCTGCTACATAAGACAAATGAGTTCGCATGGACAGAAAGACATGAACAAGAGTGGATAAACCTCAAAAGAGTGCTGACAACCACACCTGTACTCAGCTTCTTTGACCCAACAAAAAGAATCAAAGTGTCAACGGATGCATCAAAAGATGGCCTAGGTGCAGTCTTGCTACAAGCAGAGGGTGAAGATTGGAAGCCTGTTGCCTATGCCTCCAGGTCTATGACTGATACTGAGTGTCGATACGCCCAGATCGAAAAGGAATGTCTAGGCTTGGTATTTGGACTAGAAAAGTTTCATGGCTACGTATATGGACTTCCCACCTTCACAGTTGAGACAGACCACAGCCCTCTGGTTGTCATCATAAAAAAAACCTGAATGAGATGTCTCCAAGGATTCAACGACTCATGATGAAGCTGCAAAGATATGACTTTGAACTGATCTACACACCAGGCAAATACATAGTGTTAGCAGAGGCACTATCCCAAGCACCCACAATGAGTCATGTGAGCTCTACTGAAGAAGACGTGGATGTTCATGTGAGTATGGTCATTGCTGCGCTGCCCGTGTCAGACACAAAATCAAAGCAAATAGCAGAAGAAACAGTAAAAGATACAGTATTACAAACAGTAATAGAGAACATTCATCATGGTTGGACAAAAGGTTCCTGTCCAAAATATTTTCACATAAGGTCAGAATTGAGTGTCACAAGTGGACTATTACTAAAACAGAACAGGATAGTCATTCCACAGGCTCTACGTCAAGACATGCTCAAAAGGATTCATGAGGGACACCTCGGAATTGAAAAATGCAAAAGGAGGGCAAGAGACACTGTTTATTGGCCTGGCATAAATAAGGACATTGAGAACATGATAGGCAAATGTGAGACATGTCAGAAACACCAAAACAAACAAGCAAAGGAACCAATGATAGTAGCTGACATACCAACAGCACCATGGCAAAAGGTTGGTATGGACCTTTTTCATTTAAATGGTAAAGACTATCTAATAGTGATTGACTTCTATTCTAACTATCCTGAGATGGTGCTGCTCTCAAGCACCACAGCAAGCAGTGTCATAATGCATGTGAAATCCATCTTCGCCAGACATGGAATTCCCAGGATTGCCGTTAGCGACAATGATCCGTGCTTCAACTGTAAGGAGTGGCAACAGTTTGCAGCACATTATGACTTTCAGCACATCACATCCAGTCCTTTGTATGCTCAGTCAAATGGTAAGGCAGAGAAAGGTGTTCAAGTTCTCAAGCAGCTACTGAAGAAAGCAACAGAAAGCAAGTCTGATCCTTATCTCGCCCTGCTGAGCTACCGAGCCTCACCTTTAGACTCTGGTTCTTCACCTGCTGAACTCCTAATGGGTCACAAGTTGCATACCACGCTACCCTGCTGTGCAAAAGAACAGCAAAGTGAGGAACTGAGACAGAGACTTCAACTGTTAAAGCTGAAACAGAAATCATACTATGACAAGTCATCCAAAACTCTAAAACCATTGACAAGGGATGATGTTGTCAGGATTGAGGATCCAGATGCATGGAACAGGAAAGCTACAGTTCTTGAGGAAGTAGGACCAAGGTCATACACTGTTAGAACTGAGGAAGGACAGATTCCCAGGTGGAACCGCCGTTCCCTCCTAAAAACACAAGAGACTATTCAAGACCAAATTGATGACAATGCCGCAACTGCATCTTGTCATTCACCGCCAGAACAATCTCATGAAGACACATCAGACTTACCCGTGTTGAGAAGATCCACATGTGAAGTAAAAAAGCCTGATAGACTTAATCTTTGAGTGCAATGTAAAGCTTTGAAAATGTGTTGACTGTTTTGAAAATGTTTATGTTTATAGAGCACTAACAAAAGTGTTACTGATATTATCTTTATTGTTTTCTTGAAAGTTGATTGATATTGATTTTGTTAAACCTCAAAGAAAGGGGGGTGTAATGATCAAGAACATGTCATTCTATAGTGGACACTAGGTGGAGCCGTAGAGCTGTGTAGAGCTGTATATAGCAGTATGTATAAGACTACACTACCCAGCTGTATGTATATTAAGACTACATTACCCATGAGGCACTAGGCTACCCACAAGGCAGCAGTCAAGATGGAAGCCTCTACAGATACTGTACCTAGTCCACATGTGCTCAATAAAAGTGTCTAGCAAAAGCTAGCTGTGTTCATAATAAGAATGTCTATTTATTAATGAACATAAGAACGCCTGGGGAACCAAAGAAGGTTCACATCTGTGGGGACTTTAAGGTGACAGTGAACCCAGTCCTTCACACTGTACAATATCCACTTCCGCGGATTGAAGATATTTTCGCCTCGCTATCTGGAGGGAAACGCTTCACTAAGATTGATCTGGCCCAGGCGTACCTGCAAATGGAGTTGAAGAAGCCTCAAAACAGTACCTCACGATCAACACTCATAAAGGTCTCTACCAATACAACTGGCTGGTGTCCGGGGTAGCATCAGCTCCGGCTATTTGGCAAAGGGCAATGGAACAAGTCCTGCAAGGGATTCCAGGTACCCAGTGTTATTTGGACGACATCCTGGTCACGGGCGAAAATGACAGTGATCACTTCGCCAACCTGGAGCAGGTGCTCACTCGATTGAAGGAATATGGGCTCCGAGCTAATCGCCACAAATGCGAGTTTTTCCAGAAGCAGATCTCGTATTGTGGCCACGTTATTGATAAAGAGGGGTTACATAAGTCCCCTGAAAAGATTGAGGCAGTAGTCAAGGCTCCAGCACCGGAAAATGTGTCACAACTGAGGTCGTTCCTCGGGCTGGTGAACTACTACCATAAGTTCTTGCTGAATTTGTCTACCGTAATACACCCACTGAACACCCTACTGCAAACGGGGGTACCATGGAAGTGGAGTGATGAATGTAAATGAGCTTTCCAGAAGAGCAAAGCATTGATCACATCAAAAGAGGTGTTGGCTCATTTCAATCCAGCACTATCAATTCGGTTGTCGTGTGATGCATCAACCTATGGCATTGGAGCGGTGCTGTCGCACAAATTCCCGGACGGCTCGGAGAGGCCAGTAGCCTTTGCGTCTCGGTCACTAACCTCAGCCGAGCGTAACTACGCCCAGATTGACAAGGAGGCCCTCAGTCTAGTGTGGGGAGTGAAAAAGTTCAATCACTATCTGCACGGGCAGAGTTCACCTTGCTGACTGACCACCAACCACTTGGCTCCATCTTTAATCCAAAGAAGGGCGTTCCGGTGATGACTGCGCAACGGCTACAAAGATGGTCCCTTTTTCTAGGGGCGCACCAATATGAAATTGAGTATGGAAACGCTGATGGGCTATCACGCCTGCCACTGCCTACTGCGGAGGAAGCACCAGCAGTGGAGCCTGTCGAAATATTTCATTCGACTATAATTGAATGCTTGCCAGTAACTAATGCTGGTATAGAGAAGGAGACCTGAAATGACCCAACACTGTCTCGGGTATATGATTTGACAGTGAAGGGATGGCCAGCACATGGCGACTCACTGTTGCCAGCATTCTCATCCAGAAGAGAACAGCTGTCAGTATGCCAGGGGACCATGATGTGTGGATCCCGAGTGGTAATTCCACCCAAGTTAAGGGAGAGAGTGCTCAATGAGCTTCACGAAGGTCATCTGGGAGGGGTGAAAATGAAAAGCCTTGCTAGGGTTTATGTGTGGTGGCCGGGGATCGATCAGCAAATCGAGGACCTGACAAAGAGCTGCTCAGGATGCCAGAAGTTCCAAAATGCACCACCACATGCCCCTCTACACCCATGGGAGTGGCCCTCATCTCCATGGCAACGGGTGCATATTGATTTTGCTGGTCCATTCATGGACTCAATGTTTTTAATAGCCGTGGATGCGCACTAGAAATGGCCTGAGGTGATCAAAATATCCTCCACCAACACGGAGAAAACTATTGCAGTCCTACCGACCATATTTGCCAGGAACGGCTTGCCAGAGCAGATTTGCTCTGATAACGGACCACAGTTTGTGTCCGAAAAGTTTCGAAGATTTATGAAAAGGAATGGGGTAAGGCATTACACATCCGCCCCATATCATCCAGCCACAAATGGATTGGCTGAGAGGTTTGTACAAACCTTTAAGAAGGCAATAAAGGCTATGTACAATGACAACATTCCGCTGCAGCACAAGGTGGACAATTTCCTGTTCGCCTACCGGAATGCAACACATGCAGTCACCAACCAGGCCCCGGCTATGATGTTCTTTAACCGAAGGTTGAGATCTCGTCTGGATTTGCTCAGACCAAATGTACGAAGAGATGTTGAGAGTAAGCAATTCCAGCACATCAATGAGAAGCCGACAAGCAGCTTCAATGTAGGGCAATCAGTCTTGGCCCGCGACTACCGAACAGAGAAATGGCGACCAGGAATGATATGCACACGGCAGGGGCCACTAATGTACACAGTGGATGTTGGGGAGAACATTGTGAGACGCCATGCTGACCAGATCCTAGAGCCACAGGAACGAGTCAACCCCATGTCTCGGCCATACGTACCTGGTGAGGAACCCGACGTACAGGTCGCATCTACCTCAGAAGCAATAGCATTGGAAGCTGATGAATCAACTGACGACAGGGTGTGAGAATCGCCTCCGCACCAAGAGTGAGACACTCGGGAAAGGCGTTATCCAGAAAGAATCAGGAAGCCTCCCCAAAGACTGAATTTATAAATAGACTATTTTCAGATAATGTTGCATGTTAAAAGTGTTAATTGTAATTAGTTTGATATTTATTTGTTAAATGAGTGTTATGGTACTGTTAATCTGAAAGGGGAGGGATTGTAATGTATGTACCTTTAAGGGGATAACTACTTTTTACAGCTCCTGTATACTGTAGTACCGGCAGTGATCACACCTGTATATAAACCCTGAGTAGTGATCTGTACAATTAGTTCTAGAGCAACCCTCATTTAATAAACACCTGTTGAATTGTTCCCTGCAGTGTTGTTGTCTAGTTATTGAAGGACACAACATCAAGATACACGGATCTAACACACTCTGTGCACAATCACAGCTTCACTCTGTGCGGACTGACAGGAACACACAGCATTACTCTGTGTCCACTAACAGAAGCACACAGTTTCACTCTGTGCACATTGACAGGAACAAACAGCTCCACTCTGTGCACATTGAGAGGAACCCACAGCTTCACGCTGTGCACATCACCAGGAACACACAGCTTCACTCTGTGCACACTGACAGGAACACACAGCTTCACTCTGTGCACACTGACAGGAACACGCAGCTTCAATCTGCGCCCACTCACAGGAACACACAGCTTCACTCTGTGCACATCACCAGGAACACACAGCTCCACTCTGTGCACACTGAGAGGAACACACAGCTTCACGCTGTGCACACTTGCAGGAACACACAGTTTCACTCTGTGCACATTGAGAGGAACCCACAGCTTCACTCTGTGCACACTGGTAGGAACACACAGCTTCACTCTGTGCACACTGACAGGAACACACAGCTCCACTCTGTGCACACTGACAGGAACACGCAGCTTCAATCTGCGCCCACTCACAGGAACACACAGCTTCACTCTGTGCACATCACCAGGAACACACAGCTCCACTCTGTGCACACTGAGAGGAACACACAGCTCCACTCTGTGCACACTTGCAGGAACACACAGCTTCACTCTGTGCACATTCACAGAAACACACAGCTTTACTCTGTGCACACTGAAAGGAACACTCAGCTTCACGCTGTGCACACTGACAGAAACACACAGCTTCACTCTTTGCACACTCACAGAAACACACAGCTTCACTCTTTGCACACTCACAGAAACACACAGCTTCACTCTGTACTCACTGACAAGAACACACAGCTTCACTCTGTGCACACTCACAGAAACACACAGCTTCACTCTGTGCACACTGACATGAACACACAGCTTCACTCTGTGAACACTAAAGGAACACACAGCTTCACTCTGTACTCACTGACAAGAACACACAGCTTCACTCTGTGCACACTCACAGGAACACAGCTTCATTCTATGCACACTAACAGGAACACACAGATTCGCTCTGTGCTCACTGACAAGAATGCACAGCTTCATTCTGTGCTCACTCACAGAAACACACAGTTTCACGCTGTGCACATTGACAGGAACACAGAGCATCACTCTGTGCACAATGAAAGGAAAACACAGCTTCACGCGGTGCACACTGGTAGGAACACAGAGATTCACTCTGTGAATTATCACAGAAACACACAACTTCACTCTGTGCACACTGACAGCAGCACACAGCATCACTCTGTGCACACTAACAGAAAAACACAGCTTCACTCTGTGGACACTGACAGGAACACACATCTTCACACTGTGCACACTGACAGGAACACACAGCTTCACTCTGTGGACACTGACAGGAACACACATCTTCACGCTGTGCACACTGAAAGTAACATACAGCTTCACTCTGTGCATTCTCACAGCGTCACTCTGACAGGAACACACAGCTTCACTCTGTGGACACTGACAGGAACACACAGCTTCACTCTGTGGACACTGACAGGAACACACAGCTTCACTCTGTGGACGCTAACAGGAACACACAGCTTCACGCTGTGCACATTCACAGGAACATACAGCTTCACTCTGTGCTCACTGACAAGAACGCACAGCTTCATTCTGTGCTCACTCACAGAAACACACAGTTTCACGCTGTGCACACTGACAGGAACACAGAGCATCACTCTGTGCACATTGACAGGAACACAGCTTCACTCTGTGCACACTGAAAGGAACACACAGCTTCACGCTGTGCACACTGTTAGGAACACACAGCTTCACTCTGTGCACACACGTAGGAATAAACAGCTTCACTATGTGCACACTGACAGGAACACACAACTTCACGCTGTGCACACTGACAGGAACACACAGCATCACTCTGTGCACACTGACAGGAACACACAGCTTCAATCTGTGCACACTAAAAGGAACACACAGCTTCACTGTGCACACTGACAGGAACACAGAGCATCACTCTGTGCACACTGACAGGAACACAGATCTTCACTCTGTGCACTCTCACATCTTCACACTGACAGGAACACACAGCTTCACTCTGTGCACAATTACAGGAACACACAACTTCACGCTGTGCACACTGACAGGAACACACAGCTTCACTCTGTGCACAATTACAGGAACACACAACTTCACGCTGTGCACACTGACAGGAACACACAGCTTCAATCAGTGCACACTAAAAGGAACACACAGCTTCACTCTGTGCACACTGACAGGAACACAGAGCATCACTCTGTGCACACTGACAGGAACACAGATCTTCACTCTGTGCACTCTCACATCTTCACTCTGACAGGAACACACAGCTTCACTGTGCGCACTGACAGGAACACAGCTTCACTCTGTGCATTCTCACAGCTTCACTCTGACAGGAACACACAGCTTCACTCTTTGGACACTGACAAGAACACAGAGCTTCACTCTGTGTCAACTCGCAGGAACACACAGCTTCACTCTGTGCACACTTACAGGAACACACAGCTTCACTCTGTGCACACTTACAGGAACACACAGCTTCACTCTGTGCACACTTACAGGAACACACAGCTTCACTCTGTGCACACTCACAGCTTCACTCTGACAGGAACACACAGTTTCACTCTGTGGACACCGACAGGAACACACAGCTTCACTCTGTGGACACTAACAGGTGATGTGCCTCAATAAATCCGAGACTCGATGTTAGCGAAACAAAACAAGGCTTTTATTGACTTAGAAGGTAACACACAGAGGAGAGGTATCTTCCATCCAGAGGTCTGCCGTACTGGATGTGATGCAGGCTGGGCCAGCTTACATAGGGGCCAGGTATGGGCGGAGCCCTACACACAGTACAATACAATGGTGAGGAAACGGAACTGAGGTAAGGGAAATGAAACTGAAACCAACCACAGTCACAGGCAGAGAATACCAATGAGTGATGAATGGAATATTTCATCACAACAGGAACACAGAGCTTCATTCTGTGCACACTCACAGGAACACAATGGCCCAGTAATTCGGGTCCAAATGCGTGAGTACGGTCTGGGTACTCACGCATCTGGCCGGATGAAATGCCGGCATTCAGGAAACACCGTGCATGCGGAGAACGCCGGCATTTCCGGTCCTCTGAACGAAGGGGTTCAGAGGCACAGCGCGTGCGACTGCACAGGCAGTGCGTGCGCAGTGAACTTCGTCGATTTCATTCATGGATTCAGTGAGGGTAAGTCCTTACAAGTTACACTTGAAAAAAGCATGTGTAAAGTTGGTCCAAGGCTGCGGAGGAAGATATATTTTATCGTGGAGCTTCTGAAAGGCAATATTTTTGTTTGGGAAAGGGAGAAAAGTTATTTTAAGAAATGCTGAGGTTAGTTTTAAAGTTTAAATTTTTTTTTTGTAAACGGGTTTTCAGTATGGTAGGTAGAAGGAGCAATTGTGGCTGTGTGAATTGAATGTGAGAATGAGTGTTCTAAAATGAGTAATGTAACATTTCCAACACTTTTAAGAAAGATACTTTTCATCAGTAATAAGTAATTATGTATGTATGTATGTCCGCATATATTCCTTTACGTATATGTATGTATGTTTTATATTCCTTTACTTATGTGTATGAATGTATGTTTTTAATTATGATTTTCCAATAAGTTACTTTCTCTGAAAGTCATAATTAAATACATACATTCATACACATAAGTAAAGGAACATATTCATACACACAAAGGAATATATACAGACATACATACATAATTACTTAAAAGAATATATTACTAATGAAAAGTTTCTTTCTTAAAAATGTTGGAGTCATTTTCACATTTAATAAACACAGCAAATTCAATTCACATAGCCACAATTGATCCTTCTACCTACAGTACTGAAAACCCATTTTAAAAAACAAAAATAAACTTTAAAACTTACCTCAGCATTTCTTAAAATAACTTTAATCCCTTTCCCAAACAACCGCAGCCTCTGGAGCAACTGTACTCATGCTTTTTTCATGTGTAAGTTGTATTGACTTGACCTCACTGAAAGCATGAATGAAAGCGGCAAATTTTACTGCGCACGCGCTGCCTGTACAGTCGCACGCGTTCTGCCTCTGAACCCCTTCGTTCAGAGGACAGGAGATGCCGGTTTTCCCCGCATGCGCTGTGCATGCTGAAAACCGGCATTTCCTCTGGACAGACGCGTAAGTACCCCGACCGTACTCGCGCGTTTGGAAGGGAATTACTGGGCCAACATTTTACATGTCAATAAAATGAAAAATTTAACAATTGCACGATTTGCCCCCTCGCATCTGCGACTGAGGGTCCAAGGAGGTGCATTGCGCAACAGGTCATCGTCGTACGTATCCTCACACTGTTCCCTTTCGGGAACTGTATGAAGTGGTGGAAGGATTTCTGGCCACGTTAACACTCCTTCTGTGACCATAGCCATCTTCATACCAGCCATTAGGGTGGTTAGTCCTATGGCGTGAGGGTTTTACGGGCTCCCACAACCCATCTGAGGGGGGGGAGCCACCCACACCTGCGGACGCAAGTATCCCGCTGGATGTCCACCCAGAATTTATAGTTGGAGCTCCGACTCCACTTGCCGGGACTGTCTGGAGCGGGGTTTGAAACCCTACTCCTTCTGGCCCAGCGGCGGGGATGCTTACCGCTACGCAAAAGGCCCACTCCGCGCAAAAGGTGACACCCATACGTTTCCTGCGCCTTTTCCCTCCCCGTGACTGGAGCCCTATGCTGCCACTTGAAAGACCAAGCTATCATCTGTCCTTTTTGCGGCGCCTTTGACTTCTCATTACCAATGATGAGCAGGCGCTGCGCCTCCACCTCGTTGAGGAGATTGCTGAGGTCATCATCAGTTCAATTGTGAGTTCTTTTAATGTCATGAATTGTGCTCATTCCAGCCATTCCGGCATGGTGGCATAGTGGTTAGCACTGTTGCCTCACAGCGCCAGAGACCCGGGTTCGAATCCGGCCTCGGGCGACTGTCTGTGTGGAGTTTGCACATTCTCCCCGTGTTTGCGTGGGTTTTCTCCGGGTGCTCCGGTTTCCTCCCACAGTCCAAAGATGTGCGGGTTAGGTTGATTGGCTATGATAAATTGACCCTTAGTGTTAGGGGGATTAAATACGTAGGGTTACAGGGATAGGGTGGGGTATGTGTTGGTGTAGGGGTTATGGGGGTCGGGTGGGATATGTGTCGGTGCAGGCTCGATGGGCCGAAATGGCCTCTATCTGCACTGTTGTGATTCTGTGATTCTGTGATTTCACGTTGCTAATCGGATTGGGCCTTTGGCGTAGCGGTAGGATCCCCGCCACTGGGCCAGACGGGGTAGAGTTTCGAACCCCGCTCCAGACAGTCCCGGCAAGTGGAGTCGGAGCTCCGGCTCTATATTCTGGGTTGACATCCAGTGGGATATTTGCGTCCGTGGGTGTGGGTGGCCCCCCCTCCTTGTATAGCTTGTGGGAGCCCGTAAAACCCTCCCGCCATAGGGCTAACCACCCTAATGGCTGGTTCAAAGATGGTTACGGTCACGGAATGAGTGTTAATCACGGCCATAAATCCTTCCACCACTTCATACAGTTCCCCAAAGGGAACAATGTGAAGACACGTATGACGACGACATTGGTAAATAAATAAATGGAATTAAAAAAATTATTTTAGGGCTTTTAAAAGTCTTTAAATAGCTTTAATTCTGTTTAAAACTACTTCAGATTCTTCAAAGTAATGTAAACATTTTTAAAAGTTTATAAAAGTTACCAAAAGCTTCATAAAAATACCAAAAACCTATTTAAAATGCTGCTTTGCATGTAAAAATGCTTAGCAGCTTGTGAGAAACATTGGGGGCGTGTCCTATTAAACTGAGACCTCAAGGGGCGTGTCTCACTTGCACAGCGCGCTCCAGGCTTCACGCTGGCTGCACTCCTGGGCGGCGTGACGTCAGACGCTGCCCGGGATTCTTCTTTTTCAAACACGAATTCCAGGCGTCCCTGGAGGTGAAATGTCAGTGCGTCGGGTAAGTGCATATCAGGGGCTTGCACACGCGGCAAGCCACCGACCCGAATTACTGGGCCTATGTTTCACTCTGTGCCCACTAACAGGAACACACAGCTTCACTCTGTGCACACTCACAGGAACACACAGCTTCATATTGTGCACACTGACAGGAACACACAGCTTCACTCTGTGCACACTGACAGGAACACACAGCTTCACTCTGTGCACACTGACAGGAACACACAGCTTCACTCTGTGCACACTGACAGGAACACACAGCTTCACTCTGTGAACACTGACAGGAACACACAGCTTCACACTGTGCACAATCACAGCTTCACTCTGTGCTCACTGACAAGAACACACAGCTTCACTATGTGCACGCAGACAGGAACACACAGCTTCACACTGTGCTCACTGACAAGAACACACAGCCTCTCTCTGTGCACACTCACAGAAACACACAGCTTCACTCTGTGCACAATCACAGCTTCACTCTGTGCTCACTGACAAGAACACACAGCTTCACTATGTGCACGCAGACAGGAACACACAGCTTCACACTGTGCTCACTGACAAGAACACACAGCCTCTCTCTGTGCACACTCACAGAAACACACAGATCCACTCTGTGCACACTCACAGCTTCACTCTGCTCTTTGACAAGAACACAGATTCACTCTGTGCACACTCACAGAAACACACAGATTCACACTGTGCACACTCACAGAAACTCACAGCTTCACTGTGTGCACTCGCACAGGAACACACAGCTTCACGCTGTGCACACAAGTACGAACACACAGCATCACTCTGTGCACACCTAAAGGAACAGACAGCTTCACTCTGTGCACACTGACAGGAACACACAGCTTCACTCTGTGCACACTGAGGTGCCTCAATAATCCCGAGACTCGATGTTAGCGAAACAAAACAAGGCTTTTATTAACTTAGAAGATAACAGTGGAGAGAGGTATCTTCCCTGGAGGTCTGCAGTACTGGCTGTGAGGCCAGACTGAGCTGGCTTAGATAGAGGCCAGGTATAGGCGGAGCCCTACACACAACACATTCCATACATTCCAATACACAATACAATGGTGAGGAGAAACCTGAAACCAACCACAGTCACAGGCAATACAATGGTAAGGGGGAACCTGAAACCAACCACAGTCACAGGCAGTGATGAATGGAATATTTCATCACACACACTGACAAGAACACACAGCTTCACTCTGTGCACACTGACAGGAACACACAGCTTCACTCTGTGCACACTGACAGGAACACACAGCTTCACTCTGTGCACACTAACAGGGTCACACAGCTTCACTCTGTGCACAATGACTGATACACACAGGTTCCCTCAGCGCATACTGATAGCAACAAACAGATTCAATCTATGCACACTCACAGGAACACACAACTTCAGACTGTGCACACTCACAGGAACACACATGTTCACTCTGCACATGCTCGCAGGAACACACAGCATCACTCTGTGCACACTGAGAGGAACACACAGCTTCACTCTGTGCACACTGACAGGAACACAGGTCTTCACTGTGTGCACACTTACGGAATGACAGAGCTTCACTCTGTGCACACTGACAGCAACACACAGCTTCACTCTGTGCAAACTCACAGGAACACACAGCTTCACCCTGTACACACAGTTAGCCCCGAGACCGGAGAGGCAGCGGACCTGCGAGGGAGCACCAGAGGCGGCGGAGGATAAAAGGAGCAGCCTGAGGCAGCGAGGCCGAAAGCCCCGAGACCGGAGAGGCAGCGGACCTGCGAGGGAGCACCAAAGGCGTACCAATCTAGGTTCCGGGAGAGAGGTAAAAAGTAATCCAAGTGTGACATCAGCAGGAAGCAGGTAAGTGATTGGTTGGTGAGTATTTCTCTCTTTTTTAAACTTTAACTCTGTTTTATAGTTTTTAAGGTCTCTCTGGTGTAGCGGGGACTGTTGGTAAACTATTTAACTGTAGTGTAATTAGTGGGATTGATTGATTTAATTTAAACTCAATTAATGAAAGGGTAAGTCATGGCAGGACAGCCCGGCCATGTGATCTGCTCCTCCTGCGAAATGTGGGAACTCAGGGACACCTCCTGTGTCCCTGACAACTACGTGTGCAGGAAGTGCACCCAGCTGCAGCTACTGACAGACTGCATTGCGGCACTGGAGCTGCGATTGGATGCATACTGGAGCGTTCACGATGCTCGGGACATCGTGAATAGCACATTTAGGGAGTTGGACACACCACAGTTAGAGGTTGGACAGGAAGAAAGGGAATGGGTGACCAACAGGCAGAGTACTAGGTGCAGGCAGGTAATGCAGGGGTCCCCTGTGGCCATCCCCCTCTCCAACAGATATACCACTTTGAGTACTGTTGGGGGGGATGACTTATCAGAGGAAGGCAGCAGCAGCCAACTTCCTGGCACCAGGGGTGGCTCTGCTGCACAGAATGGGAGGAAAAAGAATGGTAGAGCTATAGTAATAGGGGATTCAATTGTAAGGGGAATAGATAGGCGTTTCTGCGGCCGCAAACGAGACTCCAGGATGGTGTGTTGCCTCCCTGGTACAAGGGTCAAGGATGCCTCCGAGCGGCTGCAGAACATCTTGGAAGGGGAGGGTGAACAGCCAGTTGTCGTGGAGCATATAGGCACCAACGATATAGGTAAAAAGCGGGATGAGGTCCTAAAAGCGAAATATAGTGAGTTAGGAGGTAAATTAAAAAACAGGACCTCAAAGGTAGTAATCTCAGGATTGCTACCAGTGCCACGTGCTAGTCAGAGTAGAAATAGAAGGATACTTCAGTTGAATACGTGGGTAGAGGAATGGTGCCGGGGGAGGGATTCAAGTTCCTGGGACAATGGAACCGGTTCTGGGGGAGGTGGGAACAGCTCAAACCGGATGGTCTGCACCTGGGCAGGGCTGGAACCGATGTCCTAGGGGGAGTGTTTGCTAGTGCTGTGGGGGAGGGTTTAAACTAAAATGGAAGGGGGTTGGGAACCTGAGCAGGGAGACAGAGGAAAGGGAAACAAGGATAAAAGCAAAAGATAGGAAGGAGAAAAACAAAAGTGGCAGTCAGAGAAATCAACGGTTTAAATCAAACGTGGCCACAGTAAATAATAATTCTAATAGGTCTAAGAGCATTAAAAAAACAAGCCTGAAGGCTTTGTGTCTTAATGCGAGGAGCATTTGTAATAAGGTGGATGAATTGGCTGCGCAAATAGAGGTAAACGAATATGATTTGGTTGGGATTACGGAAAGGTGGCTCAAGGATGGCCAAGACTGGGAACTCAACATCCAGGGGTATTCGATATTCAGGAACGATAGGCAAAAAGGAAAGGGAGGAGGGGTAGCATTACTGGTTAAAGAAGGGATTAACACAATTGTAATGAAGGATATTAGCTCTGATTATGTGGAATCTGTATGGGTAGAATTGAGAAATACTAAGGGGAAAAAAACATTAGTGGGAGTGGTATATAGACCTCCAAACAGTAAGGCGGAGGTTGGGGATGGCGTTAAAAGGGAAATTAAAGAAGCGTGCAATAAGGGCACAGCAGTCATCATGGGTGACTTTAATCTACATATAGATTGGGCTAACCAAATTAGTAACAATACTGTGGAGGAGGAATTCCTGGAGTGTTTACGGGATGGTTTCCTGGACCAATATGTCGAGGAACCAACCAGAGATCAGGCCATCTTAGACTGGATATTATGTAACGTGAAAGGATTAATTAGCAATCTTGTTGTACGAGGCCCCTTGGGTCGGAGCGATCATAATATGATCGAATTCTTCATTAAGATGGAGAATGAAGTAGTTGACTCAGAAACTAGGGTCCTCAAATTAAATAAAGGAAACTACGATGGTCTGAGGAGCGAGTTGGGTAGGATTGATTGGGGAATGGCACTCAAAGGGTTGACGGTGGATAGGCAATGGCAAACATTCAAAGACTGAATGGATGAACTACAGAAGTTGTTCATCCCAGTTTGGCATAAAAATTAAACAAAAAAGGTGACTCAACCGTGGCTAACAAGGGAAATTAGGGATAGCATAAGATCCAAGGAGAGGACATACAAATTGGCCAGAAAATGCAATAATCCTGAGGAATGGGAGCAGTTTAGGATTCACCAAAGGAGGGCAAAGGGATTAATTAAGAAAGGGAAAATAGAATATGAGAGTAAGCTTGCAGGGAACATAAAAACTGACTGTAAAAGCTTTTATAGATATGTAAAGAGAAAAAGATTGGTGAAGTCAAGCGTAGGTCCCTTGCAGTCAGCATCGGGGGAATTTATAATGGGGAGCAAAGAAATGGCCGACCAACTAAATACATATTTTGGTTCTGTCTTCACAAAGGAGGACACAAAAAACCTCCCAGAAATACCGCGGAACATAGGGTCTGATGAAAGGGTGGAACTGAAAGAAATCAGTATTTGTAGGGAAATGGTGTTTGGAAAATTGATGGGACTGAAGGCCGATAAATCCCCAGGGCCTGATAATCTACATCCCAGGGTACTTAAGGAAGTGGCCCTAGAAATAGCAGATGCATTGCTGGTCATCTTCCAGAACTCAATAGACTCTGGAACAGTACCCATGGATTGGAGGGTAGCTAATGTTACCCCACTATTCAAAAAAGGTGGCAGAGAAAAAGCGGGGAATTATAGACCGGTAAGCCTGACATCGGTAGTGGGGAAAATGCTAGAGTCCATTATAAAAGATGTAATAGCAGAGCACTTGGAAAGCAGTGACAGGATCGGACAAAGTCAACATGGATTTACAAAAGGTAAATCATGCTTGACTAATCTACTGGAATTTTTTGAGGATGTAACTGGTAAAATAGATAAGGGAGAACCAGTGGATGTGGTGTATTTGGACTTTCAGAAGGCTTTCGATAAGGTCCCGCATAAGAGGTTAGCGTGCAAAATTAAGGCACATGGGATTGGGGGCAAGGTATTGATTTGGATAGAGAACTGGTTGGCGGACAGAAAGCAAAGAGTTGGAATAAACGGGTCATTTTCCGAGTGGCAGGCAGTGACTAGTGGGGTATCGCAAGGATCGGTCCTAGGACCCCAGCTGTTCACAATATATATTAATGATCTGGACGAGGGAATTGGATGTAATATCTCCAAATTTGGAGACGACACAAAGCTGGGTGGGAGGGTATGCAGTGAGGAGGATGTCGTGAAACTCCAGTATGATTTGGACAGGTTGGGTGATTGGGCAGAAACATGGCAAATGCACTATAATGTGGATAAATGTGAGGTTATCCACTTTGGTGGCAAAAACAGGAAGGCAGATTATTATTTGAATGGCAATAGATTGGGAGAAGGGGAAGTGCAACGAGACCTGTTTGTTCTTGTGCACCAGTCGCTGAAGGTAAGCATGCAGGTGCAGCAGGCGGTTAAGAAGGCCAATGGTATGTTGGCCTTCGTAGCAAGAGGGATCGAGTACAAGAACAAGGATGTCTTGCTGCAGTTGTACAGGGCCTTGGTGAGACCGCACCTTGAGTATTGTGTGCAGTTTTGGTCACCTTACCTGAGGAAGGACGTTCATGCCATGGAGGGAGAGCAGCGAAGATTCACCAGGCTGATACCTGGGATGGCAGGAATGATGTACAAGGAGAGATTGTGTCAATTGGGCTTATACTCACTGGAGTTCAGAAGATTGTGAGGGGAACTCATCGAAACCTATAAAATTCTGTCATGTCTGGACAGACTAGATGCAGAAAGGATGTTTCTGATGGCCGGGGAGTCCAGAACCAGGGGTCATAGTCTAAGGATAAGGGGTAAGCCATTTAGGGCTGAAATGAGGAGGAATTTCTTCACCCAGAGAGTGGTGAACCTGTGGAATTCTCTGCCACAGAGGGCGGTGGAGGCCAGTTCATTAAATATATTCAGGAAAGATTTGGATATATTTCTTGAGGCTAAAGGGATCAAGGGATATGGGGAGAAGGCAGGGACAGGGTACTGAATTTGGATGATCAGCCATGACCTCATTGAATGGCGGAGCAGGCTCGAAGGGCCGAATGGCCTAATCCTGCTCCTATCTTCTATGTTTCTATACAGCTTCACTCTGTGCAAACTCACAGGAACACACAGCTTCACTCTGTCCTCCTTAACAGGAACACACAGCTTCACTCTGTGCACATTAGCAGGAACACGCAGCTTCACTCTGTGCACACTCACAGGAGCACACAGCTTCACTCTGTGCACACTGTGATGAAATATTCCATTCATCACTGCCTGTGACTGTGGTCAGTTTCAGTTTCATTTCCCTTCCCCCAGTTCCGTTTCCTCACCATTGTATTGTATATTGGAATGTGTTGTGTGTAGGGCTCCGCCCATACCTGGCCCCTATGTAAGCAAGCTCAGTCTGGCCTCATATCCAGTACTCCAGCCCTCCGGATGGAAGATACCTCTCTCCACTACGTGTTACCTTCTAAGTTAATAAAAGCCTTGTTTTGTTTCACTAACATCGAGTCTCGGAATTATTGAGGCACATCAATTTTATTAACTTATTTTTCAACACAATGGATCAACTCCTGAAACCCAAACGTTTGGATTTGGATCAGCATGCTCTGGACGCATCAGCACGCTTCGGACACTGGTTTATGTGTATGGAATTCTTCCTGGACAATTCCGCAGCCGTCAAAGGCGCTACGGACGCTGCGAGTATGAAACTCGGAATTCTGCGGAATTGGGTAAGCCACCGGGTTTACCCCCTCATCCAAGACGCCGACACATACCTGGCCGCCTGCGACATCTTAAAGGCGCATTACCAGCAGCTTACAAATGAGGTGTATGCTAGGCATCTGCTCGCTACTCGCGCACAGCGACCCGGGGAATCGGTGGAGGAGTTCCTAGGAACCCTGAAAATGCTTGGCAAAGACTGCAAGTGCCGAGATGTAAAAGCCGGAGTGTACACTGACGAGCTTGTTCGCGATGCCTTTATCACAGGCCTCAGCTCCACTTACATCTGGCAAAGACTGCTGGAAAAAACGGGATTGGACCTGAAACAGGCTGCGGACACCGCGTGATCCCTGGATGTGGCCCAGAGAAACTCGGACGCCTACTCTTCAGCCCGCGCCGTCCATGCCGCCACGTGTGCACCGAGGGCGCCGCCATCTTGGAAGGCATCTTCCCCGCCCGGCAGCCCGACACCGTCGGGGCCCCGCTCTCCCCCCAGAAGCCCTACGACAGCCGCGACGCGTCGGGGACCCAACTGCTACTTCTGCGGGCAGCCAAAGCACACCAGAAACCTGTGCCCGGCGAAAGGCACCACCTGCTTTAAGTGCGGTAAGAAGGGGCACTTCGGGAAGGTGTGCAGAGGGAACCCCGCCGGAAAACCAACCGCCGGAAAACCCGCCACCGCCGCGTGCGCGCCGTGGGAGCGGCCATCTTGGACGCCATCTTGCCCGACCTCGTGGGGTCCGCCATCTTATGAGCAGACAGCGTGGACGCCATCTTGTCTCGATCAGGGCCCTACAGTGTCATCGGTCACAGTGGACCAGACCAGGCCGCACCCGCTATCCAAATCAATGGTGGACATCAAGGTAAACGGGTGCAGGGTTAAATGTTTAATTGACAGTGGAAGCACGGAGAGTTTTATCCACCCTGAACTGGCACAACAACTCTCCCTAAAGGTGGTCCCTACTCAGGGTACCATCTCTATAGCTGATAAAACCCAGACATCGACCATTCTGGGTTACTGCACGGTACAATTGTCCGTTAACGGAACTGTATATGATAATTTTAAAGTATTAATCATGAAGAATCTATGTGCGAGCGTGATCTTGGGTCTGGATTTCCAGTGCAACCACCAAAGCATCACGCTCAAGTACGGTGGGTCCCAGCCGCCCCTCACAGTGTGCGGTCTGGCTACCCTGAAGGTAAAGCCGCCTTCGCTATTCGCGAACCTTACCCCTAACTGCCGGCCAATAGCGACCAAAAGCAGGAGGTACAGCTGGGAGGACAGGCGGTTTATCGCGACCGAGGTAGACAGGCTCCTGAAAGAGCGCATTATTGAATGCAGCAACAGCCCGTGGCGCGCCCAAGTGGTAGTGGTAAGGGGTAGCGAGAAGAAACGGATGGTGATCGACTATAGCCAAACGATCAACAGGTACACCCAACTAGACGCCTACCCGCTACCCCGCATATCAGAAATGGTGAACCAAATCGCCCACTACCGGGTGTTCTCCACCATCGACCTTAAGTCAGCGTACCACCAGCTCCCTATCAGACCAGAGGACCGCCCGTACACCGCCTTCGAGGCGAACGGACGCCTCTACCAATTCCTCAGAGTCCCCTTTGGGGTGACGAATGGGGTCTTGGTCTTCCAGAGGGAGATGGACCGCATGGTCGATGACCACCACTTGCAGGCAACCTTCCCCTACCTCGACAACGTCACCATCTGCGGTCACAACCAGCAGGATCACGACTCGAACCTCGAGAGGTTCCTGGAAACCGCACAAAAACTCAACCTCACCTACAACGAGGACAAGTGCGTTTTCAACACCACGCGCCTCTGCATACTAGGCAGCGTGGTGGAGAATGGGGAAATCGGACCAGACCCCGACCGCTTGCGCCCCCTACGGGAGCTGCCCCTGCCCAACACTCCCAAAGCCCTGAAAAGGTGCCTGGGGTTATTTTCTTATTATTCCCAATGGGTCCCCAACTACTCCGACAAAGCCCGCCCCCTCTTGAAAGCATCCTCTTTTCCGCTCTCTGCTGAGGCCCACGCCGCCTTCAAAAGCATTAAGCAGGATATTGAGCGGGCCACGCTACAGGCAGTGGACGAGAACACTCCATTTCAAGTGGAAAGTGATGCGTCTGACTTCGCCTTGGCGGCCACCCTCAACCAGGCGGGGCGGCCCGTAGCTTTCTTCTCGAGGACCCTCCAAGGGCCCGAGATCAGACACTCCTCCATGGAAAAGGAGGCCCAAGCCATCGTGGAGGCAGTGCGCCACTGGCGCCACTACCTAGCCGGCAAACGCTTCACCCTACTTACCGACCAGCGGTCGGTAGCGTTTATGTTCAATAATAAACAGAGGGGGAAGATTAAAAATGATAAGATTCTTAGGTGGCGGATCGAGCTCTCCACCTTCGAGTATGACATCATTTACCGGCCAGGGGCCCTTAACGAATCCCCTGACGCCCTCTCACGAGGGATGTGTGCCAGCGCCACCGGGGATCGGCTACAGACCCTCCACAACGACCTCTGCCACCCAGGGGTCACGCGGCTGTTCCACTTCATAAAGTCCCGTAACTTACCCTACTCGATTGAGGAAGTTCGGTCTCTGACCAGGAACTGCCGCACTTGTGCTGAGTGCAAGCCTCGGTTCTACCGCCCAGATAGAGCCCACTTAATCAAAGCTACACGGCCCTTTGAGCGGCTCAGCTTAGATTTCAAGGGCCCCCTCCCGTCCGTCGACCGCAATGTTTACTTCCTGAACATTGTGAACGAATACTCCCGGTTCCCATTCGCCTTCCCCTGCCCAGACATGACCAGCGCCACGGTCATTAAATGCCTCAACAGCCTGTTCTGCCTGTTCGGTATGCCGAGTTACGTCCATACGGATAGGGGGCCGTCCTTCATGAGTGAAGAGCTACGCCAGTACATGCTATCCAGGGGGATCGCCACGAGCCGTACCACCAGCTGCAACCCCCGGGGTAACGGCCAAGTGGAGCGAGAGAACGGGACAGTATGGAAAGCAGTCACTCTAGCTCTAAGGACCAAGGGCCTCCCTATCTCCCGCTGGCAGGAAGTCCTCTCGGATGTGCTCCATTCGATACGGTCGCTATTGTGTACTGCCACTAATGCCACGCCTCATGAACGAATGTTTGTCTTTCCCCGGAAATCCACCTCAGGCGTATCCATGCCGTCATGGCTCTCCACCCCAGGTCCGGTATTCGTGCGAAGGCATGTGAGGGGCCACAAGACGGACCCTCTCGTGGAGCCAGTGTACCTACTCCACGCCAACCCCCAATATGCATATGTCCGGGACGCCGACGGAAGGGAGGACACCGTGTCCATAAAAGACGTCGCCCCAGCCGGTAACGACAACAACCACGGCGATAGCAGCGAAAACGATCGCAGCAACTCTTACCCAGCCACTACTCTTTCATCACCCCCGGAAGAACATCGACCAACGGCACCCCCACCAACTACCCCTTCAACAACCCTGGCGGCACCCCCGGCAGAGACCCAGGAGGCTACCTGGGACACCCAGCCGACACCCGCGGCACCGCAACAGCCACGTCGGTCGCAGAGGACTATCAAACCCCCGAACAGACTAAATCTATAGAAGGGGTGAATGTGATGAAATATTCCATTCATCACTGCCTGTGACTGTGGTCGGTTTCAGTTTCATTTCCCTTCCCCCAGTTCCGTTTCCTCACCATTGTATTGTATATTGGAATGTGTTGTGTGTAGGGCTCCGCCCATACCTGGCCCCTATGTAAGCAAGCTCAGTCTGGCCTCATATCCAGTACTGCAGCCCTCCGGATGGAAGATACCTCTCTCCACTACGTGTTACCTTCTAAGTTAATAAAAGCCTTGTTTTGTTTCGCTAACATCGAGTCTCGGAATTATTGAGGCACATCACACACTCGCAGGAACACACAGCTTCACGCTGTGCACACTCACAGGAACACACAGCTTCACTCTGTGCAAACTGACAGGAACACACAGCTTCACTCTGTGCACACTGACAGGAACACACAGCTTCACTCTGTGCACACTCACAGGAACACACAGCTTCAGTCTGCGCATACTGATAGCAGCACAAAGATTCAATCTATGCACACTCACAGGAACACACATCTTCAGAATGTGCACACTGACAGGAACACACAGTTTCACTCTGTGCACTCTTACAGGAACACACAGCTTCACTCTGTGCACACTGACAGGAACACACAGCTCCACTCTGTCCACCTTAACAGGAACACACAGCTTCACTCTATGCACACCGACAGAAAAACAGAGCTTAACTCTGTGCACACTGACAGTAACACCCAGCTTCCCTGTGTGCAAACTCAAAGGAACACACAGCTTCACTCTGAGCACACTGACAGTAACACACAGCTTAACTCTGTTCACACTCACAGGAACACACAGCTTCACTCCATGCACACTCACAGGAACACACAGCTTCACCCTGTGCACACTCACAGGAGCACACAGCTTCAGTCTGTGCACCCTGACAGTAACACACAGCTTCACTCTGTGCAATCTCACAGGAACACAGAGCTTCACCCTATGCACACTCACAGGAGCACACAGCTTCAGTCTGTGCACCCTGACAGTAACACACAGCTTCACTCTGTGCAATCTCACAGGAACACAGAGCTTCACTCTGTGCACACTGACAGGAACACATAGCTTCACCTTGTCCACCTTAACAGGAACACACAGCTTCACACTGTGTACAGTGACAGAAACACACAGCTTCACTCTGTGCACACTCACAGGAGCACAGATCTGTTGTGTCGGTACCTTTCTACCTAGACACAATTTAGGACTGAGAACTCAGAGATTCAAACATGAAGTGCTTTATTGGAAGGAAAGGAAGTTCTGGAAAGTTCCGAACAAAGAGAGCTAAACTTAACAGAGAACAGCCAACCATTTATCTCCTGTGACAGCGCCACCACAGGTGGGAGGAGAACACACAATAGAACACACAATACATAACATTTCCTCCCCTCTTAAATGGAAGGTCCACAGTATTCCTCAACAGGTAAGTTACTTTCAATGCACTCAACGAAACTAGGGTAGAAGTAGACTGCCTCAACCCCTGACTTTATCCTGGGGTTTATTCTGCCCCAGTCTTGTGGGTAAGTCACTAAGCCTACAGATCCAAGCGCCTTGGAGGCCGCCGCTCTCTGACAGGATACCGGCGTTCATCGCTGGCTTCCACAGCAGTAGGCATTGACACAGGCCTGGATGGAGATGGTGCCTGTGTCAGTCGAAAGTCAGGAGTTTGCACAGGTGGAACAGTCTCTTTGACTTCCTGTGTTGGAGAAGAGCACTGTGGCAAAGGATGCTGGTTTGCGGTATCATCCGGAAACAGTTCAGGCCATCCAGCCGTTGGAGCCTCTGTGACTGTCTCTGCTCCTAGCAACAGTTGATCTGTGTGTCTTCTCCAGACGACGTCCTCAGCCGTCTCAACCATGTAAGACACAGGGCCCGTCTGCGTGATCACCGTAGCAGGAACCCATTTTGGTCCAGTGTTGTAGTTTCGAGCTAGGACGTGCTCTCCAGGGTGAAACCGCCTCTCCTTGGCTCTTTTTTCTCTCTTTTCAACTTGAGCTTGTTGTTGACAATGGACAACCTGTTCTGCCCTTGGAGGTTTGAGTAAGTCAAAACTTGTCCGCAACTGCCTCTTCATCATGAGCGAAGTGGGGGAAGTTTTGGTTGTGGCATGCGGCTCGTTCCTGTAGGACAACAGGAAGCTGTTCAGACATTGGTGGATTGAGCCCTGGCCTTGCGATGCCTTCAAGGTGTGCTTCAAAGTTTGCACAAACCTTTCTGCCTGGCCATTAGTAGAGGGATGATAGGGCGCAGACCTGATGTGTTGGACACCATTCACATGCAGGAAGGTTGCAAACTCCTGTGATACAAATTGTGGACCGTTGTCACTTACGAGTTGTTCCGGTGAGCCATAATGGCTGAACATCTCACCAAGTTTCTCAATTGTTTTCTCTGCCGTGGTAGACCTCATCACAGCGACCTCCGGCCACTTGCTACGAGCATCCACAACCACCATAAACATCTTCTCTTCGAAAGGACCGGCGAAGTCCACATGTACTCGCTGCCACACTTCTGCAGGCCAATCCCAGGGGTATAGGGTTGCCAGCTGTGGAACATTCCGGACCCTTTGACATGGGGAACATTTTTTGGCTTTCTCCTCAATATTCCCATCGAGACCTGGCCACCAGAAGTAGCTTCTTGCCATTTCCTTCATCCGAACCATCCCACTGTGGCCTGTATGAAGTTGTTGCAGTATAGGTTCCCTCAGAGGTGGCGGAATGATGACACAGCATCCCCAAAGAAGACAAACTGCCTGGACTGAGAGCTCATTTCTTTTTGAAACGTATGGTTTCAAAATAGGAGAATCTCCAATAGCTCTCCCTCGAATGACATCGTCCATTACCTCAGACAGGGCTGGATCGTTGCGGGTGTACATTCGCACCTGAACTGCAGTGACAGGTGCTCCCTCCACTTGTCTAAAGTAGAAGATGTCTATCTGACGAGGCACTGGGGGAGTAACAGGCAAGGGTAGACTCAAGAGACCGTCTGCATTGCCATGCAAGTCTGATTTGCGATATTTGATGTCGTATGTGTGTCCTGACAACAGTAAAGCCCACCTTTGCATCCTGCTTGCAGCGAGAGACGGAATTCCGGTGTGGGGCCCGAAGATTGAAGTCAATGGACGGTGGTCCGTCAGGAGTGTGAACCTTCTCCCAAACAGGTACTGATGAAATTTTCGAATTCCAAAAACGATTCCCAAGGCCTCGCGCTCGATCTGTGCATAGTTACTCTCGGCCTTGTTCAAGGTGCGTGATGCGAAGGTGATAGGTTTCTCTTCACCCGAAGGCATGATGTGGGATATGACTGCTCCCACACCATATGGTGATGCGTCACATGCTAGCTGCACGGGTAGCTTTGGGTCGAAGTGTGTCAGGACCTCCGATTTCAGCAATGCTTTCTTTGCTTGGGTGAAAGCTTCGTTGCACAGTTCAGTCCATTTCCATGTTTTGCCTTGACATAGCAACTGATGTAACGGCTTCAGCAATGTTGCTAAGTCTGGAATAAACTTCCCATAGTAGTTAAGTAGCCCCAGAAATGAACGTAACTGGCTCACATTCTGGGGTGCTGGGGCCTCCACGATCGCCTTGACCTTTGACGGCGCCTTATGCAGGTCAGTAGCATCAATCACATGCCCCAGGTACTCAACTGAAGACTGAAAGAATTCACATTTGTCTTTACGAACTCTGAGTCCGTACTCTTTCAGTCGTTGTAGTGTCGCATCCAAGTTCAGAAGATGATCCTCCTCATTTGTCCCAGTGACAAGGATGTCGTCCAGGTAGCACTGGACTCCTGGCAGTCCACTCAAAATCTGATCCATTGCCCTTTGGAATAGAGCAGGGGCCGACGTAATTCCAAACGGAAGGCGGCAGTACCTGTATAGCCCCTTGTGTGTCACAATTGTCAGCAGCTCCTTTGATTTGTCATCGACATGCATTTGTAGATAAGCCTGGCATAAGTCTATTTTGCTGAACTTTTGCCCTCCGGCCAGGCCCGTAAAAAGATCATCAATGAGGGGAAGAGGGTACTGTTCCGCAGACAGCACCGGGTTAATAATCGCTTTAAAATCCCCACAGATTCGAACAGGTCCATCCTTTTTCAGGACAGGAACAATGGGTGTAGCCCATTTGCTCACGCTCACAGGCTCCAGGACTCCATTCTTGACTAAGGCCTCCAAGTTAGCCTCAACTTTTGGCCTAATTGCATAGGGTACAGGTCGGGCTTTGTGAAACTTCGGCTTGTGTCAGGTTTAATGTCCAGTCTCACGCTGATCTTTTTCATGCTCCCAAGTTCCCCATTGAAGAGTTCTGCATGTTTGTTTAACACTGCAGTCAGACCTGACTCCCCTTTTGACATCATGCGGACTGCAGGCCAGTCCAGCGTGATTTTCTCTAGCCACGCACGTCCCAGTAGCGATGGGTAATTTCCCTTTACCACATATAGTGGCAGTTTTGCAGTCTGTCCATTCAATTTAACTGTCACCTCAATGACGCCTCTCATGGCCACAGGTTCGCCGATATACGTCTTTAGCATAATGTTTGTTGGCTGAAGGGTAAGATGCTTTAGCATTTTGCTGTAGACAGTGTCCGATACAAGGGACACAGCCACGCCTGTGTCCACCTCCATCCGCACTGATTGTCCCTCCACCAGTGGTGACACCCAGTAGCCATTTGAATCACCTGCAACCGTCAGTATGTGCACCTCTTCCTCCTCAGAGGTGTCGCTCCCCTCTGTTTTGCTTGTTCCATCATACTGCACTGAATGAACACTCTGTTTCCTCTCTTGTCCAAATACAGACATTTTGCTTCCATGCTTCCCAGCTCTGTCTGTTCTTTTTTTTTACCTCTACAGGCGCTTTCAATGTGACCCTTTTTGCCACAATTTCGGCATTCCAGCTCTGTACACCAACAGTCATTAGCGTGATGGCCCATTTTCCCACAACGGTAACATGTGCCGTTCCGCGCACCTTTAGGCTCAGACGACACCTTGTGAACTCTCCCTGTTGAACTCAACTGGTGAGCCTCCTTTTCCACCATCTCCATGGAGACACTAACTTCAATGGCATTTTCAAGAGTAAGGTTGTCCTTAGTAAGAAGGCGCTTCTGTGTGGCAGCATTTTGCAGACCACACACAAGTCTGTCTCTAATGGTGTCATTCAGCACCTCCTTGAACTGGCAGTGTTCCGAAAACCTTTTCAAAGCAGCAATAAACATCGTCACTGATTCCCCCTCCTCTTGATTCCGCTTATGAAATCTAAATCTCTCAGCAATAACCAGAGGTTTTGGTGAAAAATGTGCTCCAAGAATTTCCACTAGTTGCTTATATGTTTTAGTTCCTGGCTTATCTGGTTGCATGAGGCTGCGAAGTAAATTGAATGTCTTCGGCCCGATTACACTCAAAAAGGTAGGCATGACCTTTTCATTTGCCACCGCATTCGCCAATACAAAATAGTCAAAACGTTCCGTATATGCGCTCCATTGCTCCACATTTTCATCAAAATCACCGATGTTTCCTAATATAGTAGCCACCTCACGTTTCAAATTAAATTTTCTGTTTACTCACTGCCCACCTAATGTACGCAGATTCATCCGCTCCTCGTTGCCACTTGTTGTGTCGGTACCTTTCTACCTAGACACAATTTAGGACTCAGAACTCAGAGATTCAAACATGAAGTGCTTTATTGGAAGGAAAGGAAGTTCTGGAAAGTTCCGAACAAAGAGAGCTAAACTTAACAGAGAACACCCAACCATTTATCTCCTGTGACAGCGCAACCACAGGTGGGAGGAGAACACACAATAGAACACACAATACATAACAAAATCATCACTCTGTGCACACTCACAGGAACACACAGCTTCACTCTGTGCACACTCACAGGAACACACAGCTTCACTCTGTGCACACTCACAGGAACACACAGCTTCATTCTGTACACACATGGAGGAACACACAGCTTCACTCTGAGCACACTGACAGGAAAACACAGCTTCACTCTGTCCACCTTAACAGTAACACACCTTCACTCTGTGCAAACAAACAGGAACACACAGCTTCACTCTGTGCACACTCACAGGAACACACAGCTTCATTCTGCGCACAATCACAGGAACACACAGCTTCACTCTGTGCACACTAACAGGAACACACAGCTTCACTTTGTGCAAACTCAAAGGAAGACACAAGTTCACTCTGTACACAGTGACAGGAACACACAGGTTCACTCTGAGCACACTGACAGGAACACACATCTTCACTCTTGTAATGTATGTACCTTTAAGGAGGGAACTACTTTCTACAGCTCATGTATACTGTAGTACCGGCAGTGACCACACCTGTATATAACGCTGAGTAGTAATCTGTTGTTTCAGTTGCAGTTTGAACCACGTTGAGTAAACATCTGTTGTACCGTTCTCTGCAGTCCGTTTCTTATTATACACGGACGTAACAGTGGCGACGAGGCAGTTTCGAACCTACCTGCAACTCTGCATCACCTCCCGGGGATTCGTTCCTGGAGATCAGTGGATTGGAGGTCAAGGCCAGAGACTCGGGCGTCGACCACGGGCAACCACCCAGTCATCCAGTAGAGACTCAGGAATTGCGGGGGAGGCTGTCGAGAGCCAGGCTTGGCTTTCCAGTTGAGGTGGTCCAGCAAAACGGGCTGGCAACAGGTAGTGCGCAGACCCTTCCCGGACGGCGGCGGGCTAGAGCTCGACCGAGCGACACAGCAAAGGGCCGAGCAGCATCGACGGAGAGAGAGAGAGAGGGCAGTGCGCACAGGGTGCAGCCGGTGTTCAGGGGCCGAGCAGCGTCGGAGAGAGGGAGAGAGAGAAGCGCGCGAAACCTACAGGGCGCCGCCATTGCCATGAGAACCGCCAGGAGTGGCATTGGCAGCAGCGGGGGAGAAAGGAAAGTGCGGGAGATGCCATTTTAAGCCATTGGGAGACGCCATTTTAAACCACACCCAAAATGCCGATGAGTGGCCGTATCACCGCATTTGACTACATATGTAGTTCCCCCCTTAAACGTACATACATTTGATTGGACTACATATGGCGAACGAATAGAGGTGTACTGCAAGGCAAATGAGGTGTTAGATGACAAGAAAGCGTCGGTATTGTTAAATTTAATGGGTGCAAAGACGTATGGTTTATTATGAAATCTAGTAACCCCAACAAAGCCAATGGAAAAGAGTTTTGAAGACATAGTAACGATACTAAAGGAACATTTAAACCCCACACCGCTGCTGATAGTCGAAAGATTCAAGTTTCACAAACGGAACCTGCATAAGGATGAAAGCAATGCTGATTATTTAACAGAACTGCGCAAACTATCGAAACACTGCCAGTTTGGACCGGGACTGGCAGATAGAAACATAGAAACATAGAAGATAAGAGCAGGAGTAGGCCATTCGGCCCTTTGAGCCTGCTCCGCCATTCAACGAGATCATGGCTGATCATCCATCCAAACCTTAGCACCCGGTCCCTACACCGACAGCCATCCCACACAAGCCCTATCCCCGTAACCCCGTAACCCCACGTATTTAATCCCCCCTAACACTAAGGGCCAATTTTTTTTTAAATCATAGCCAATCAACCTAACCCGCACATCTTTGGACTGTGGGAGGAAACCGGAGCACCCGGAGAAAACCCACGCAAACACGGGGAGAATGTGCAAACTCCACACAGACAGTCACCCGAGGCCGGATTTGAACCCGGGTCCCTGGCGCTGTGAGGCAACAGTGCTAACCACTATGCCACCGTGCTGCCCTAAGATACCTTAAGGGACAAGTTTGTGTGTGGGCTTCAAAGTGAAGGAACCCAGAAACGGCTTTTATCTGAAAAGGACCTTACGCTGGAAAAGGCTTTCAGCATTGCGGTATCATATGAAGCAGCAGCACGGGGCACTGCAGAGATACAACAGAGACCGCAAGAATATGGCACAACCGAAATGTCATATGGAACAGAGAAGTGCTATCGCTGCGGCAGAACAACACATGACCAGAATGATTGTTGGTTCAAAGACAAAGTGTGCAGACAGTGTGGAAAAGTAGGACACATAGCATGAGTCTGCAGGTTGGGAAAGAAAACCAGCAATAAGAAACCGACCAAAGGGAAGTACAAGAAGGTACATAAGATAACGGAGAATAGAGAATAGTTCAGACGAACAAAAGAGTGATAACGACTCCGAAAGCAGGGAACTGCGTTGTCTGAAATTACATAATGTGATCACAACGGAGGATCACCGAACCATTTGCATCACTCTCAAGATAGCAGGAGCCCAGGTAAAGGTGGAATTGGACACAGGATCAGCTCTAACAGTCATAAACCGACGGGACTACGATCGGCTATTCTCACACATACCCTTGAGAGACACAAAAATTATTTTGAAGACGTACACGGGGCAAAAAGTCTACCCCAAAGGAAAAATAAGGGTGACCGCTTTATATAATGGTAAGGAAACACCAAAACTAGACCTGTATGTATTGCAAGATGGAGGACCACCATTACTGGGACATGAATAGATCCGGAAAATACAACTGGATTGGCATTCCATACAGGCACTGACTGTGGCTGACAAAAAGGATGACGACGTCATACCTGGGTGACTGTCAAAGATCCTAACTGATGCGAAAGAAGTGTTCCAGCAAGGACTCGGAACACTAAAAGGCATGACAGCGATGATTAAAATTGAAGAAAACGCAAGCCCAAAATTTTTTAAGGCCAGACCGGTACCTTATGCGATCCACCCAGCCGTCGAAGCAGAGCTGGAGAGTCTGGAACGTTCAGGTGTACTGTCCAAGGTAGACTGGAGCGAGTGGGCTACACCCATCCTCCCTGTGATGAAAAAGTCGTTGAGCAGCACGCCTGGGGAACCAAGGAAGGTTCGCATCTGTGGGGACTTTAAGGTAACAGTGAACCCGGTCCTTCACACCATACAATATCCACTTCCGCGGATTGAAGATATTTTCGCCTCGCTTTCTGGAGGGAAACACTTCACTAAGATTGATCTGGCCCAGGCGTATCTGCAAATGGAGGTAGAAGAAGCATCAAAAAAATACCTCACAATCAACACCCATAAAGGTCTCTACCAATACAACCGGCTGGTATTCGGGGTAGCATCAGCTCCGGCTATTTGGCAGAGGGCAATGGAACAAGTCCTGCAAGGGATCCCAGGGACCCAGTGTTATTTGGACGACATCCTGGTCACGGGCGAAAATGACAGTGATCACCTTGCCAACCTGGAGCAGGTGCTCACTAGATTGCAGGAATATGTGCTCCGAGCTAACCGCCCCAAATGCGAGTTTTTTAGAAAACAGATCTCGTATTGTGGCCACGTTATCGATAAAGAGGGGTTACATAAGTCCCCAGAGAAGATTGAGGCAGTAGTCAAGGCTCCAGCACCGGAAAATGTGGCACAACTGAGGTCGTTCCTTGGGCTGGTAAACTACTACCATAATTTCTTGCCAAATTTGCCTACAATACTACACCCACTGAACACCCGACTGCAAACTGGGGTGCCATGGAAGTGGAATGACGAATGTAGATGAGCTTTCCAGAAGAGCAAAACACTAATCATATCGAAAGAGGTATTGGCCCATTACAACCCAGCATTACCAATTCGGTTGGCATGTGATGCGTCACCCTATGGCATTGGAGCGGTGCTGTCGCACAAATTCTCGGACGGCTCAGAGAGGCCAATAGCCTTTGCGTCACGATCACTAGCCTCAGCCGAGCGTAACTATGCCCAGATTGACAGGGAGGCACTCAGCCTAGTGTGGGGAGTGAAAAAGTTCAATCATTATCTGCACGGGCAGAAATTCACCTTGCTGACTGATCACCAGCCTCTTGTCTCCATTTTTAATCCAAAGAAGGGCGTTCCGGTGATGACTGCGCAACGACTACAAAGATGGTCACTTTTTCTAGGGGCGCACCACTATGAGATTGAATATAAGGGCACTGTAAGATTCGCGAAATTTTCATAAATAATCACGCAGGAAATTAGGGTTAATAAAACAGCTTTATTGACCAAAAGAAGCTTGTACAGAGAAACATTTGATAAAAGGGCACACAAAATGGCCGCCAGACCTCGTGACCAGCTTCTGGGACCATTTGAATTTCTGTTACTGCAAGCCAGACAGGCTTGTGGATTGAGGACATTAAAGCCCGCGAAAACCAGTTTCGGGAAACCGAAACTCATGGAACTGAGTATACATATTGATTAGATTATAAGTACAGGACAGATTTGGGTAGCAGGATGAGACCCATCAAGAAATGGGCGGACAATTGAACGAACACTTTAACCCATTTACTGTACAAAGAAAAGCCGTTTAACAGCCATCAAGGGCAATCTCCAGACCGATCAATATACAAGCCGAGTTACGGTGACAAAGCAAAGACATTATCGGCCCAGGAAGGCCAGTTAAGCTATCACCGACTCCCGTTATGAAAACAAAACACCCCTGCAGAGAGTTCTGCCCGCTAAAATTATTACAAAGACAGGACTATGATTTGGCGGGAGATAAGAATGGTTCCAAAAAGTATAACTGTGGATTGAGTAAAGTCCATCAGTGAGTTCTCCATCGGAACCAAGCAGCACTTCGGTTCGGACCGTGTTCGGTGCTCGGGCAGGCAAGGCCCGGCCACGACGAGAAGACGACGAGGGTGGCCCGGGTACTTTTGTTGGGAGATCATCGACGAACCAGCCTGAAGAAGAAGACACCCTGTACTCCAGCTCTGCTTCAAATCAGAAGGACAATTATGACTGTATAAAGAAAGCTTTTTGGGACCAGCGTCCCGCCCCGAGTAAGACCATCGGGAGGTCGATGACCCAGGCCGGAGAAGAAGACACTCAGGGCCCCCGCTCCAGTGTCTCAACATCACATCGGTAACGGATTCACCCATGTGCATCCAGTTCTCAAAATCACGTCGGTAACGGATTCATCCGTGGCGAGCGCTCACCAAGGCTGTACCGGCTGCCTACATCGCAGGAGAACCAAGAGGAAAACAAGCTGCGCCAGAACTTTCCAAACCCACGTGACGACGGAAAGCTGTGTCGAAAGGCTGCAAACCCCTTTTCGCAATTCTTAAAGTGGTGAGCATGATCCCGAGTTCCTCAAATCGAAACTTAGTTAGTTCTAGGGGAGGGGGTTAAGGGTAATTGTAATGTGTTACCCCTTTTATGATGTGCCGTGTGTTCCCCATTTCCATAGAGTTAAGTTTATAGATGTGTGCATGCTTGTAGTTGCTCTAATCTGTGCATATGACATGTATTTTATAATGCTGCAAACTGTTCAATAAAGGCATCCATTTCGTGCTATTCGACCTGGTCTATTGAGTTTTTCTGCACTACGGCTCCCTGCATCTAAGTCCAAGGTCGAGAACCGTAGGGGCGAGTGGGTCGAACCACTCACGGGTAATTATTGCAAGAAGCCTGGCAGGAGACCAGAGCAAGCAAGAGAAACCCCCTACAGAGATGGCGACTGCGGCAGGACCTTGGCAGCAGGAATGTAGAGTGTTAGATCAAGGTCTGAATAAACGAAATGTGATGGATGAGAGAATAGTGGATTATGTTTTTGGGAAGGTAAACCTTACAAAACAGTGGATATCTGACCTACTAAGAGATAGGCCCCCGCTAGACGCAGCCATCAAATGGACAGAAAGCAAAGAGCACAAAAGATCTGTAGAAAAAGCGGTCTGGCTGATGTGCTACAAGAAGCAAGTCCAGCTTTTGGATCAAGTCGTTGTAGCACAGACGGCCCAGATAATAGGGTTACTAGCAGAAGTAGAGGAAAAGGTTGCGGGAGGAAAGAGACTGATTGCATCGCTCAACGCGCTGAATCAGGAACGCCAATCCGTAACCCATCGCCATGAGACCAAGATAGATTACTTGGAGTGTCAGGTCATTGAGGCCAAGGCCAGTGAAGGTAGAATAAGAGACAGGTGTTTCCGCCTAGCTCAGCAGGTAGAGGCACAGGAGGAAAATATACTGGGAGCTAGGGCAGCATACAAGATGGCCATCGAGGATAGGTCTGAGAACGCCGACCATAGCGCTTGCCAAAGGGAGCTAGAGGACCTGAGAACGGCCCTAGCGAAGGCAAACGGCTTGGTGTATCTCATAAACCCACCAGCGAGCCAGCTGCAGTTAGCCAGGGAATCCAAAAGACCGATTCCGCAAGAGGCAGTTGTGGTACCAACCACCATGCCCTCGGCACCTCCCAGCTATAGTGAGTCTTGGGATGAGGGGAAGGAAACGGTGAAGTTAGACGAAGAGATTCCGGAGGTAGAGCAACCCCAGGTAGTAGGGTCGAAGCCGGTACCGATGTGTCCCGTTCGACACTGGAGGCTCGGTCCGGACAACGACGATGGCGAGGGCGGACCCCTCGTGAATCAGATCATAATGCCCCACAGCGCACAACAGCTAAGGGCAATGATAAGCCACATCCTAAAACTCTCCGAGTCAGGAGATCCCTTCGTCCATTTTAGGGACGTGGAGCAGACCGCAGCAGTTAATGACTGCTACGGGAGAGAGCAGTCCAGAATGCTGCTGTTCTCCCTGGACAGCTTGATCCTCCAGTGTCTCTCTGACGAGAGCAAGAGAGGACACGGGGAGTATGAGGATTTACGGGACGAGGTCCTGCAGGTTATAGGGGAAGATGACGGAAATCTGTTCCTCCGATTGGGTAGGACGGTACAGCTAGAGGGAGAGCCCCCACGGGTTTTCGCCGGAAGGTTGTGGTCAGTGTATCGGCGCAGCTGCCCGGGCGGGCCGCCCCGGGACGGGCTGGACGCTGGTCAAAGGGCTCATTGGCTCCGGTGCCTGGTCACCAATTGCTTGCCACAGGTGAGGGAGCAGGCCAAAACATGGTTTGACCCCAATAACCCCCGCTCCACGGAAGAGATAGTACTTGATCAGCTCACGATAGGTTACAGGAACAGCAGGAGTAAGGAAGTGCCTCCCCCGAAGGGAAAGGTGCATGAGGCGAGGCCTGCAGCTCCTGTTAAAAGAGAGTGGCATCAGGAGGGGAATCGCCCTCCCCAAGCCAAGAGTAGTTGTTACGGGTGTGGGAAGGAAGGTCACTGGCGCCGGGACTGTAAAAATCCCTGGAAGGATTCAAAGGGAAAAGCTCCCTCAGCCCCAGCCCAAACGCCCATCCGGGAGAAAGGAGCCGATGTGTCGATCCATCCCGATGCGATCGAGTCAGTTTTAGAGGCAATGCGGTCTCTAATGACCTCGCAGGGGAAGGTGGCAGTCGCCAACGGCCCTGTTGCTCCCCCAGCCCCAACCGCTGTGCCCAATTGACTAGAGCCAGCGCAGCCTGTTGACCTGTGTCCTCTAGAAAGACATGCACAGGAAGAGACCTCCTGTAAAATGGAGGAATACCTGCGGTGCCAGGTTGCGGAGGCTAAGTTAGTTGAGCAGGCTTTAAGGGAGGAGAACGCTAGGTTAACAGCGAGGGCTGGCAGTTTAGAGGGTCAGCTAAAGGCTTCTAAATGGTTTCACATTAACCAGTGTAAACTGTTTAAGCCGGGTGCACAAGGGCCACCAACAGAGGCCAGGTCTGAGGGCAGAAATCCTCAGCCTGAGACAGGGTCACAGACCACACAGGCTGGAACTGTAGCCTGCGTGAGGGGAGGAGTCATCCCATTGGAGTGGGAGGTCTCCCCGTTAGTTTGGGATTCGGACGAGGAAGAGCCCGAACAGCTCGACCCCGCCCCTGAACCGATCAAGGAGGAGGAGGAGTCGGAGGACGAAGGTCTCGCCCCCGACTCGAGCTTAGGGGAGGTAGGGATTGGAGGCGGAGACTCACCACCTGTGGGGACAGGTGGAGTGGAGCCGGATGCCACAGATCCCAGCCCCGGGGGGGCGGAGCCTGAGGGAAGGGAGTCGGAGCCGGCAGCTGTGGTGGGACCACAGGCTGCGATGGTGAAGGTCCCGATCCCCGGTCCGTTAGCCCTGGGAGCCTCGCCCAAGGCGCCCCCTCGTAGGTCGGCTCGGACGCCTCAGCCCAGAAAGTTTTGGCCAGATCATCCTTACTCCCCCCAACCTCGGTCCAGGGTGGCCCAGGAAAGACACGATTCCCGCTCAGCAGCGACAGGCTGCGGGGGATCAAAGCCGAAGGTCAGTGCAGCCCCGCCACAGGGAGCGGCACGCTGCAGCCCTCACAGGAATTAGGTAGGCCGCCCGAAGGAGGGCGGCGCTGTACATAAGTTTAGGTAATGATAAGTTAAGTTAAGTAATTTTTAATGTTAGTTTAAGGCATGTAAAGTTTAAGATGATGGGGATGTTTTAAAAGGTAGTTTTTTGAAGTCTACCCAGTATGTGTGTTTGTTTGGAAGCGGGGTCAGGGGACCCGAGCATCCGTTTAATTAGGCCAGCGCCTATTGGGAGCCTGGCTACATCATCTTATCGGTTACAGAAACCAGGGATACAATGGAGAGGATTCTCGTGGTGCTCGCAGCGATCGGGTGCGGGTTGGCCTACCGAGGCCGCACCAAGGACGTCGTTGTGTTCAGATGCTCCGGGGACACAGCCCCCATCGCGACGGATGGGACGGGGAAGCGAGAGGTTGAGGAAACCGCCACCTACTTCCACCAAGGGAGATGGCCAGGATAGCTGGGGTCGAATTCTACAGAATACTCCAGCAAATCCAGGTTTGCCTACCAAGAGACTTCGTTACTGTGCCATCGGGTGAGGATCATTGCACCCAGAGTCAGCGTTACCATGGGAAAGAGGATCTGTTTGGTGTGTAATGGGAACGTACCGCTAAGTAGATGGTGGTGGCTTCGAAAGCTGGGAAAGAATATGAAGAACTCTACAATCGAGTGGGAGCGACTGGGTAACAATACCCATCGGACAACTACAGGGACTCACGGACAATTACGTGTGTGTTGGGACAAATGGTGGGAACCAGATGAAGGGATATATGTCTGCATGTGGGGTTCGAAGTACGTTTGCCCCAAAGGCATATCCATCTTTTTCCAGAGGCAGTGGCAGGATGAAGGGAAGGGGATGAGGTGGGACGTCAGCACCCGGGCGTGCGGAGCCCCATTCTCCCCGATTCCGGTAAACGCCACCAAACTCATCACCCGCCCACGCAAACCCCTGCCCACGATTCCGGTAGCACTAGCCCAGAAGGAAGGGTGCCCCACCACCACAAAGGGACCTGGGAACGGTTTAGTATTGGTACCCACCGGTCAGATGCTGTACCAAGGGGTACACTACGCGGTGGCCTCAGTGATTTTAAACCTCACTGAGGTACGATTGCCGGAGTGGTGTCCCAAGGAAACGGAGCAATTGTACCAGGTCCTGTTAACCAGGATGTTCAGACAATTTTATGAATTTGACTTTGCCGACATCGACAAAGCCAAATTGTACACCACACCACAGGAAGTTTTGGATCGGGTAGGGAGGCAAAGAAGGGGTACTGTAAATGACATCTTCACTGCTTTTAGTACCGGGACATCTGTTGTCAACGCTCTAGACAACATGGAGCTGCAGACACAGGTTAATGGTCTAAAGGCCCAGTTAAAGAACATACTGACAAACGAAAATAAGGTAGTGGGCTCTGAGCTACATGAGGACCAGGCCATGACACTACACTTAAAAGAAATAATCGCTGAGCTGGAGAAACACGCTAGAATGGTAAATGCACTCATTAGAGAGGATCGGAATGCGTCCGATCAGGCAGCACAGAACGAGGCTTGTGTGCTATACGGGGCGTGGTTACTGGGCGAGGGCCGCAGTAATCTGGAGGATTTAAAACAGGTTTGGTCCCGTCCTGGATCAGCAACAAGCACTTGCAAGCACTCCACCCTTTTGAGAACGCATTAAGTCCGTGCCAGCTCAGACTAGCTGCAGAGGCGTACCCAGTCCCAGTGGACTGTGGACGCTCGAATCACACTATCATGGGAATAGTGGTGAGGATGCCGGCGTTGGGTCCCACAGCAAAACCTGCCCCGGTATACAGGGTGGAGAACATTGGAGTCATTCAGGGGGGTGCGCACATTTGTTACGCAGTGGTCCCGCCTTATGTCATCAGATGGGAGCGTACAATGACAGGCACTGACCTCTCGGGGTGTTGAAGCCGGGGAGCACACATCATCCTGTGTCCCCAGCACTTGAATGCCTTTTTAAAACCACAGTGCGGGTTCAGAGCCGCTAGCGCGAAGCCGATAAATTGCACCATGGAGGCAATGGCAAAAGACCATGTGCCCCCGCAGGTGGCATATATCGGAGGTGGAACATACTGCGTTACCACTGCAGCGCCTCACTACCACCACGGACAGCACGGGTGGTGTCCGGTCAGTGACAGCAGTTTCTGTTTCAAACCCAGGGCTGAAGTTCAAGTGGCACAACAGCGAATTGTCCCCATTCCTGTACCTTCCACTGTTCACCTCACTGTGAAAGAGAATTTCACGGATTTGTAGCGATTCATTGCGCATTTTGGTTATGTCATTCCCCCTCTCCCCGAACACCTCACCAAGATTTTAAAAGCTGTAGTAGTCTCACAGAAGCATTTTTACACACTAGAGCAGAAGACATTGGAGATAGGGAAAGACATATTAGACATAGTCACCCCACCATGGTGGGACCTGTTCACTAATATAGAGATCCCGCCCTGGATTAGAATAGCATCCCACATCCTAGTAGTGTCAGGTTTTGATTGTAATATATTTACTGTTCGTGCATTGCAAGAGAGGCAAATGCCTCCAGAGGCACGAGAACACAGGAGAATGGAGAGAACGCTATGTACGAGTGGGTGAAGAGACCCCCGCTTAGGCTGCTATGTATTAAAGGATAAAGCATCCCTCCACTCTTGGATATGGTTACTATATGATTTAAGTGTATGAATACTGTTGTGTTATAACCGTTGATTGGTTTTTCAATTTTTGATTAACAAAATGTGTATGCAGGTGGTGTAAAGGGTATCGGCCCCTTTCACATCTGAAAGATGAATGTATTATAGTTTGAGGTAGTACTGCCTATGGTTGTCCAACTGTACACAATGTAATTTTTCTGAAATGGGAACTGCATGTGTCGTGGGGGTTATAGGTAGTTAATTATTAGGAATGTTTGGATGTGAGGAATCAGGGAAAATTTGCTCACCAAGGGTTATTGATACTTTAAGCAAGCTATCAGTATCACAGGAGGGACTGTAAGATTTGCAAAATTTTCATAAATAATCACGATGGAAATTAGGGTTAATAAAACAGCTTTATTGACCAAAAGAAGCTTGTACAGAGAAACATTTGATAAAAGGGCACACAAAATGGCCACCAGACCTCGTGACCAGCTTCTGGGACCACTTGAATTTCTGTTACTGCAAGCCAGACAGGCTTGTGGATTGAGGACATTAAAGCCCGCGAAAACCAGTTTCGGGAAACCGAAACTCATGGAACTGAGTATACATATTGATTAGATTATAAGCACAGGACAGGTTTCGGTAGCAGGATGAGACCCATCAAGAAATGGGCGGACAATTGAACGAACACTTTATCCCATTTACTGTACAAAGAAAAGCCGTTTAACAGCCATCAAGGGCAATCTCCAGACCGATCAATATACAAGCTGAGTTACGGTGACAAAGCAAAGACATTATCGGCCCAGGAAGGCCAGTTAAGCTATCACCGACTCCCGTTATGAAGACAAAACACCCCTGCAGAGAGTTCTGCCCGCCAAAATTATTACAAAGACAGGACTATGATTTGGCGGGAGATAAGAATGGTTCCAAAAAGTATAACTGTGGATTGAGTAAAGTCCATCAGTGAGTTCTCCATCGGTACGCTTCGGGACAGACTCCATCGAACCAAGCAGCACTTCGGTTCGGACCATGTTCGGTGCTCGGGCAGGCAAGGCCCGGTCACGATGAGAAGACGACGAGGGTGGCCCGGGTACTTTTGTCGGGAGATCATCGATGACCCAGGCCGAAGAAGAAGACACCCTGTACTGCAGCTCTGCTTCAAATCAGAAGGACAATTATGACTGTATAAAGAAAGCTTTTTGGGACCAGCGTCCCGCCCCGAGTAAGACCATCGGGAGATCGACGACCCAGGCCGGAGAAGGAGACACTCAGGGCCCGGCACTCCAGTGTCTCAACATCACATCGGTAACGGATTCACCCATGTGCATCCAGTTCTCAAAATCACGTCGGTAACGGATTCATCCGTGGCGAGCGCTCACCAAGGCTGTACCGGCTGCCTACATCGCAGGAGAACCAAGAGGAAAACAAGCTGCGCCAGAACTTTCCAAACCCACGTGACGACGGAAAGCTGTGTCGAAAGGTTGCAAACCCCTTTTCGCAATTCTTAAAGTGGTGAGCATGATCCCGAATTCCTCAAATCGAAACTTAGTTAGTTCTAGGGGAGGGGGTTAAGGGTAGTTGTAATGTGTTACCCCTTTTACGATGTGCCGTGTGTTCCCCATTTCCATAGAGTTAAGTTTATAGATGTGTGCATGCTTGTAGTTGCTCTAATCTGTGCATATGACATGTATTTTATAATGCTGCAAACTGTTCAATAAAGGCATCCATTTCGTGCTATTCGACCTGGTCTATTGAGTTTTTCTGCACTACGGCTCCCTGCATCTAAGTCCAAGGTCAAGAACCGTAGGGGCGAGTGGGTCGAACCACTCACGGGTAATTATTGCAAGAAGCCTGGCAGGAGACCAGAGCAAGCAAGAGAAAGCCCCTACAGCACGAAACTGATGGGCTATCACGCCTGCCACTGCCTACTGCAGAGGAAGCACCAGCAGTGGATCCTGTCGAAATATTCCATTCGACTATAGTTGAATACCTACCGGTAACTAACGCTTGTATCGAAAAGGAAACACGAAATGACCCGACACTGTCTCGGGTATATGATTTGACGGTGAAGGGATGGCCAGCATATGGCGAATCACTGTTGCCAGCATTCTCGACAAGGAGAGAACAGCTGTCAGTGTGCCGGGGGACCTTGATGTGTGGATCCCGAGTAGTAATTCCACCCAAGTTAAGGGATAGAGTGCTCAATGAGCTTCATGAGGGTCATCTGGGAGGGGTAAAAATGAAAAACCTAGCCAGGGCTTATGTGTGGTGGCCGGGAATCGATAAACAATCGAGGACCTGACCAAGAGCTGCTCAGGATGCCAGAAGGTCCAAAATGCACCACCACATGCCCCTCTACACCCATGGGAGTGGCCCTGCTCTCCATGGCAACGGGTGCATATTGATTTTGCTGGTCCATTCATGGACTCAATTTTCTTAATAGCAGTGGATGCGCACTCGAAATGGCCTGAGGTGATCAAAATGTCCTCCACCACTACGGAGAAAACGATTGCAGTCCTACAGACCATATTTGCCAGGAACGGCTTGCCAGAACAGATTTGCTCTGATAACAGACCACAGTTTGTGTCCGAAGAGTTTCGGAAATTTATGAGAAGGAATGGGGTAAGGCATTACACATCTGCCCCGTATCATCCAGCCACAAATGGATTGGCTGAGAGGTTCATACAAACCTTTAAAAAGGCAGTAAGGGCCATGTGTGATGACGACATTCCACTGCAGCATAAGGTGGACAATTTCCTGTTAGCCTACAGAAATGCGACACATGCAGTTACCAACCAGACCCCGGCCATGATGTTCTTTAACCGAAGGTTGAGATCTCGTCTGGATTTGCTCAGACCAAACGTACGAAGAGATGTTGAGAGTAAGCAATTCCAGCACATCCATGAGAAGCCAACAAGGAGCTTCAATGTAGGGCAAACAGTCTTGGCCCGCGACTACCGAACAGAAAAATGGCAGCTAGGAACGATATGCACACGGCAGGGCCCACTAATGTACACAGTGGACGTTGGGGAGAGCATCGTGAGACGCCATGCTGGCCAGATCGTGGAGTCACAGGAACAAGTCAACCCCATGCCTCGCCCATACGTACCTGGTGATGAACCCGACGTACAGGTAGCATCTACCCCAGAAACAGTAGCATCGGAAGCTGATGAACCAACCGACGACAGGGGGCCAGAATCGCCTCCGCACCAAGAGCAAGACACTCGGGAAAGGCGCTATCCAGAAAGGATCAGGAAGCCTCCCTGTAGTGTCCGAGTATAAATAATACATGGACTGCAGGAGAACAATAATAACAGGTATTTACTGAACAGAGGGTAATGTAAGACTGACGTAAAGAAGCCTGCTATGGCTTTATATACAGGGGTGGTCACTGCCAGTACTGCAGTATAGAATCAGTTCTTCTCTTAAAGGTACATACACAACAATTCCTCCCCTTTTAGATAAACAGTACATAATATTCATTTAACAACTAAATAATAACTAATTACAATTACAATTTTCTCTGTACTATATACATCAACTGAAATAATCATTTATAAGTTCAGTCTTTGAGGAGGCTTCCTGATCCTGACTGGATAGTGCCTTTCACGAGTATCCTGTTCTTGCGGCGGAGTTGATTCTGGCTCATTGTCATTGGTTGGTTCGTCAGCTTCTGTTAAGTCTGTGAGTTGTTCAAGTAATTAATTCTCAGACTTAATCAGTAACAATAAAACAGGTCTTTACTGGTTGGAGGTAGGGACTATTCTGAATACAAGATTACTGCACAGTGCTTATATACCGATGTGTTCACCCCCGGTATTACGTCTACAGCAGCCTGAGAAAGTAGTACATCTCTTAAGGTGGAACAGGCTTAAGCTCTCTTAAGGTGGAACAGGTTACATACACAACACTCCTCCCTTCTTAGTTTTATAGTCATCCCCCCCATTTAACATAACGTAATAACATATATACATATATAACTTCATGTTTAACGTAACATATCACAGATTCAGTCTCTGCGGAAAACAGTTCACAGATTCAATCTCTGTGGTGTAGTTGGTTCACGTTACTCATTCAATAGTCCTTTCATGGATTTAACAGCTTGAACTTCCGAACTGATTTGGCTCCGTTCGGAGGGACCACGTGTGTGATCTGGTAGAGGTGATAATGGTTCAGATGGGTCATCTTCTGTTTTTACTTTTTCTTTTCTGCTTCTTGGAGACTCTCTGGGCTCCATTGTCAGCTGCCACAGCTGCCAGCTGCATGCGCAGTTCCTCCTTCTCTTCCTCCTTTTTCGTAGTAGAGCCACCTTCTCCCGATGTTCCGTAGACTTTCGGTGCTCCTCCATGATTTCTGTATGGTGGGAGTCGAAGTTACAAGTTGGGCAGGACAGGACATAGTAATATTCGGAGTCGTCCGACAGGTCAGCGAGAGGGTCGTCTATTTCCTCCATACCCAGCTGGACGTTAGCCAGCTCTTGTTCCAAATCCAGACATCTTTCCTGAAGAGACTTCTTCATGTGTACCTCTGCATCCAGCTTTTTCTGGGCTTTCAGCAAGTCGTTTACTAGTGACCTCATTTGTGATTTTAATACTTCAACTTCCTTTGGAGATTGATTGATCGGACTATGCAATCCCTCTACCGGAGCAGCTGTTTCAGCGGTCTGTTGTTCTACATTGACGTGAGTCAGCGTACTTTTGGCATCCAATGGCTGCTCTGTTGCAGTCGTTTCAGTCTGTGTCGTCACATCAGCCATCTCAATGACTTTTGAGAGCTCCGAACCCTTTTCCTTTGAAGATCGCAGCTCGTGTTCAAGTTTTTCCCATTTCAGAGTCTTGTCCCTCAGCATATGAAGGAGTTGGCTGACCGTTAACTCTTCTGACACCAGATTATGGCACGTACCTTCAGAACCTGAATCAGCTTTGATTCGTTCGGCCTCCTCGCGCAGATGGTTGGTGTGCTCCTGCTCCATTTTCTCCATCAGTTGCTTCTGTTGCCTTTCCAGATTCTCCCACTCTGTAACAAAGAACTTTTTTATTTCATTCATCTCTTGCTCAAAACGGCGAATCATTTGTTCTAATTGCTGTTGTAGTTTGAAATGGAGTTGAGTTCGAGCCCAGTGTCCCTCAAAAATGTGCATATCAGTAGACTTGACAGACTCAGAATTCTCTGTTAAACTATGTTGTTGTTGCTCAGTGGAATTCTGTGCTGAGACTTTGTCTTTTGCACATGGGTTGGTCTTACCATCATCAGTTCTAGAGTCTGGGCTGATTATCTGCACCGAGTTCTCACTCTTTATGGCTTTTAGCGAATGCCAGTCCATATTTATGTTTCTAAACCACTCCCGGCCTAGTAGTGGTGGACCTCCCTCCGGTAGCACATATAAGTCCATTATTTGACTTCCTTCGCCCTTGTTGGCCACTGCAACCTTTATTGTCCCGATGGGGTACACTCTCTGCCCCGTGTAGGTTGTCAATATAATCTCCGTATCCTGTAGGGGAATATGTTGGAATAACCTTCTGTAATCTTTCTTATTCATGACCGACAATGCCGATCCAGTGTCCAATTCCATTTTTACTTGGACTCCTTCTATCTGAAGAGTAACCCAAATTGTCTGGAGGTCTGCACCCTTACCAACGTTGAGTACCCTTAAGCTAGCCAGTTCAATACTGCTTAAGCCAGCCAGTTCATTACTGCTAGCGTCTGAATCGGACTCCTGTTCGGCCACCTTGTGTACTTTTGCGTATTTTCCTTGCGGTGACTTCTTGTTGCTGGTCTTCTTCCCTGACCTGCATACTCTAGCTATATGTCCAAGCCTACCACAAGTTCTACATTCTTGGTTTTTAAACCAACACTGGTTCTGATCATGCGTTGTCTTTCCACAACGATAACATTTGCCAGAACTCACACCCAATTTGTGTGCACTGAGCTCCGGTGACCGTAGCTGCATTACTGCCGTGCCTCTCGCTGCGGCTTCGTGTGCTGCTGCCATAGTGACCGCCTTCTCAAGCATCAGCTCATTCTCCTCGAGCAGTCGCTTTTGTGTATCCTGTTTAAATAAACCACACACAAATTTGTCTCGTAGTGCATCTGTCAGTCCCGTTCCAAACTGGCAATATTTCGCTAATTTACGCAATTCCAGCAAATATTCAGCATTGCTTTCATGCTGTAGCTGCCTTCTGTCGTAAAATTTAAATCGTTCTGCTAGCATCAGCGGCGTGGGGTTTAGATGATCTTTCAGGACAGTAACAATCTCATCGAACATCTTATCCGCCGGTTCATCTGGTGATAACAGGTGTTTCAATTGCCCGTATGTCTTCGCACCCATTAAATTTAATAATGTTAGTGCTTTATCAGCCTCACGAATTTTATTGGCCTTACAATAATTTTTAACTCGTTCAACATATATGGCCCAATCTTCGATGTCACTATCAAAGTTGCTAATATTCCTGTGTTTAGGCATTGTAGTACTTTATCAGATTTGCAATTTCTCAGATTTTTTTTTTTTACTGCTATCCAAGATGGCGGCTTCCCGCTCTTGCCGTCGTCCTCCGCCCACAAAATGGCGGTTTTCCCGCGCTTGGCGGTCTTCACCCGTCCCCCCGACGCCGTCTCCCTTCAGCCCCCGAGTGCGGCCCTTATCTTCGCCGCGATCGCCCGAGTGCGGCCCTTATCAGCGGATGCGATCGCTGGATCGCGAAGTGGCTCCCGACCGAAGTGGCTCTCGGCCCTTATCTGGAGATGCGATCGCTCTCGCGGCTCTCGGCCCTTATCAGGAGATGCGATCGCTCTGTTGAAACGCCTCCCGCTCGAAGCGGCTCTCGCGCCCTATTCCTCCGGCTCCCCCAGCCCCGTTCGTGCGGCCAACGCGGTCGACTGCCTGTCGCATCGCTGCCCGGCTCAGACAACGGCTTACCCACCACCAAGCTGGAGAAGAAGCTGACGGTCGCCGATGGAGGCTCCGAGGTCAGGATGTCTTCCAGTGGGGTGGAGAGGGTGGAAACCTCTCTGCAACGTCCTGGCTGTGGATGAAGCTGCCGTGGAGTGACTGCCGCAGGGTCCGAATCAGACTCGTCGCCAGTGTTAAGTCTGTGAGTTGTTCAAGTAATTAATACTCAGACTTAATCAGTAACAATAAAACAGGTCTTTACTGGTTGGAGGTAGGGACTATTCTGAATACAAGATTACTGCACAGTGCTTATATACCGGTGTGTTCACCCCCGGTATTACGTCTACAGCAGCCTGAGAAAGTATTACATCTCTTAAGGTGGAACAGGCTTAAGCTCTCTTAAGGTGGAACAGGTTACATACACAACAGCTTCCAATACCACTGCTTCTGAGGTAGACGCAATCTGTACTTCGGGTTGATTACCAGGTGCACCTGCTCGTGGTATGGGTTTGGCTTGTTCCTGTGACTCTAGAATCTGGTCAGCATGGCGTCTCACAATGCTCTCTCCAACGTCCACTGTGTACATTAGTGGTCCCTGCTGTGTGCATATCGTTCCTGGCTGCCATTTTTCTGTTCGGTAGTCGCGGGCCAAGACTGGTTGCCCTATCTTGAAGCTTCCGGTTGGCTTCTCATTTATGTGCTGGAATTGCTTATCCTCAACATCTCATCTTATGTTTGGTTTGAGCAAATCCAGGCGACATCTTAGCCTTCGGTTGAAGAACATTACGGCTGGAGCTTGGTTGGTGACTGCATGTGTCGCATTCCGGTAAGCAAACAAGAAATTATCCACCTTGTGTTGTAGTGGTATGTCGTCATTATACATTGCCTTTATGGCCTTTTTAAAGGTCTGAACAAACCTCTCAGCCAATCCATTTGTGGCTGGATGATATGGGGCAGATGTGTAATGTTTCACCCCATTATTCCTCAGAAACCTCCGGAAATCCTCGGACACAAACTGTGGCCCATTGTCGGAGCAAATCTGTTCTGACAAGCCATTCCTGGTGAAGATTGTCCGTAGGACTGCAATAGTTTTCTCCGTGGTGGTGGAGGACATTTTGATGACCTCTGGCCATTTCGAATGGGCGTCCACAGTGATTAGGAACATTGAGTCCATAAATGGACCAGCAAAATCAATGTGTACCCGTTGCCATGGAGATGAGGGCCACTCCCATGGATGTAGCGGGGCCTGTGGTGGAGCGTTTTGGACCTTCTGGCATCCTGTGCATCGCTTGGTCATATCCTCGATTTCTTGATCGATTCCCGGCCACCACACAAACGCCCTGGCTAGGCTCTTCATTTTTACCCCTCCCAGATGACCCTCATGAAGCTCATTGAGCACTCTATCTCTCAACTTGGGTGGAATTACCACTTGGGATCCACACATCAAGGTCCCCCGGCACACTGACAGCTGTTCTCTCCTTGGCGAGAATGCTGGCAACAGTGAGTCGCCATGTGCTGGCCATCCCTTCACCGTCAAATCATAGACCCGAGAGAGTGTCGGGTCATTTCGGGTTTCCTTCTCTATACTTGAGTTTGTAACAGGTAGCCATTCGACTATGGTCGCATGGAATATCTCAACAGGGTCCACTGCAGGTGCTTCCTCTACCGTAGGCAACGGTAGGCGCGACAGCCCATCAGCGTTTCCATGCTGTTTTGTACCCTTGTACTCTATGTTGTACTGATGTGCCCCTAGAAAAAGTGACCATCTTTGCAGCCGTTGCGCCGTCATCACCGGAACGCCCTTCTTTGGGTTAAAAATGGAGACCAGGGGCTGATGATCAGTCAGTAGGGTGAATTTCTGCCCGTGCAGATAGTGATTGAACATCTTCACCCCCCACACCAGGCTGAGAGCCTCCCTGTCAATCTGGGCGTAGTTACGCTCGGCTGAGGTTAACGAGCACGACGCAAAGGCTATTGGCCTCTCTGAACCGTCAAGGAATTTGTGTGACAGCACTGCTCCGATGCCATAGGGAGACGCATCACATGCTAACCAAATCTGTAGTGTTGGATTGTAGTGGGCCAATACTTCTTTTGAAGTGGTTAGGCATTTACATTTCTGAAAGGCACGCTTACACTCATCACTCCATTTCCATGTTACTCCAGTTTGCAGTAGGGCATTCAGTGGGTGCAGAATTGTAGATAAATTCGGCAAGAACTTATGGTAGTGGTTCACCAACCCGAGGAATGACCTCAGTTGCGACAGATTTTCCTGTGCTGGAGCCTTGAATGCAGCTTCAATTTTGTCCGGCGACTTATGCAACCCTTCCTCGTCAATCATGTGGCCACAATACGAGATTTGTCTCCTGAAGAACTTGCATTTGGGGCGGTTGGCTCGTAGCCCATATTCCTGTAATCTCGTGAGCACCTGCTCCAGGTTGGCAAGGTGTTCACTGTCATTTTCGCCCGTAACCAGGATGTCGTCCAAATAACACTGGGTCCCCGGGATCCCTTGCAGGACTTGTTCCATCACCCTCTGCCAAATAGCCGGAGCTGATGCTACCCCGAATACCAGTCGATTGTACTGGTAAAGGCCTTTGTGAGTGTTTATCGGGAGGTATTTCCTAGATGCTCCTTCCACCTCCATTTGTAGATACGCTTGGGCCAGATCAATCTTTGTAAAGCGTTTCCCTCCAGATAGTGAGGCGAAAATATCTTCTATCCGTGGAAGTGGATATTGTACTGTGTGCAGGACTGGGTTCACAGTTACCTTGAAGTCCCCACAGATGCGAACCTTCTTCGGTTCCCCAGGCGTGCTGCTCAATGATTTCTTCATTACAGGAACGATGGGTGTGGCCCACTCGCTCCAGTCCACCTTGGACAGCACACCCGAACGCTCCAGACTCTCCAGCTCTGCTTCAATGGCTGGGCGGATCGTGTAAGGTACCGGTCTGGCCTTAAAAAATTTTGGGTTTGCGTTATCTTCGATTTTTATCGTTGCCGTTACTCCTTTTAGAGTCCCAATTCCTTGTTGGAACACCTCTTTCGCGTCAGTTAGAATCTTTGACAGTCGTCCAGGTGTGACGTCATCATCCTTTTTATCAGTCTCAGTTAGCGCCTGAATGGAATGCCAATCCAATTGTATTTTTCAGATCCATTCACATCCCAATAATGGTGGTCTTCCATCTGGTAGTATATATTGTGCTGTCTCTCTGTAGCAATTTATGTTAGTTTTCCAGTTAATTCAGGGGTTTGAGTAAGTTGGGTCGATTCCCATTGTGTGCCGCCACCTAGTGACTATTTGGTACCTAGCAACTGCAGTAAAGTGCAGTAAAGCACAGTAAGTGCAGTAAAGTAAACTACTGTATATATTACAGACCTACAGTGGCACATGCTCTGGAAAGTATATTGTTCCCACGCCTGAGTCTTGGATATTATTTGTCTGTAAGCACTTGAGAATGTTATAGATGATTAGTGTACACTGTATGTTGCAGAAAATGCTTAGTTTGTAACTTTTCTCTGTAAGCAAACTTACACAGCTAGCCATGAAGTGCTCGCTCTCTGTCTAGCTGGTTAACTAGTAGCTGTATTTTGATGCACTATGTACAGGGCTAATTTAAAGAGAATGCCTTCCAGTTTACTAAATGTATATTCACAGTAAGCTGTGTTTCCACGTGTTTGGTAATTTACATGCCAAATGTACTGTGTTGCTCAGGCATACCTAAATTTGTGTATGCATATCAGTTATGCGCTTGTATACTAATGTGTGCTTCCATTTCTGTGTTGTATTTCAGTTTTACAATAAGAATCTTTCAGTAAAGCTTTACAAGAAAAGTCAAACCTTGTGATTTTTATGGGAAGATATCAAGTTGTTAGCTACCTGTCTAGCTCTGCATAGGAACGCGCTGCGAGGGCAGAAAAGTAAAAAGACAACAGCACAGCGGGCTCAAGCACAAGAAGATACCACTCAGCTACCATGAGTCTACGCTCAGGAAGACAATATACCATAGAGGACATCGACCAGCCAATCGAGAAGCATGAGCCTCTCCGAGCAAATGATGCCAAGTCACAGTCCTCTAAAGCATCCTCTAGATCATCTCGGCGGTCCAGCAGACTGTTGTCATCGACAGCTTCTGCAGCCGCCAAAGCACGTGCCAAGGCAAAAGCTGTCCAGGCTCAATTGTCCTTCGCTGAAAACAAAGCTAGTGTGATGAAGCAGAGAGCTGACCTCGACACTAGTGTGATGAAGCAGAGAGCTGACCTCGACGCTAGTGTGATGAAGCAGAGAGCTGACCTCGACGCTAGTGTGATGAAGCAGAGAGCTGACCTCGACACTAGTGTGATGAAGCAGAGAGCTGACCTCGACGCTAGTGCGATGAAGCAGAGAGCTGACCTCGACGCCAGTCTCCACATTCTCCAAAGCCAGAGAGCTGCCGCTGCCGCTGAAGCTGAAGCTGCAGCTTATGAAGAAGGTGAGGAGAACGAAGGCGGGGAGCCCAGCCATGAAGCATATGTTCTAGAACAGCCCCTCAGTCCAGTGCAACGTACAAGTGAGTATGTCCAACAACACTCCAAATTGTTCTTCAAGCAAACATCCAGGTATCTCGACGCAGAACCAGCTACTCACCACAGTAGCAAACAGCCTGTTTTTGGAGACACTGAGCTTAAAGGAGAAGAAACAAGTAAGACTTACCTGCAGAGACCTCCACAGCACTCGGCCAATCCAGCCAAGCAGTCCTCACCCGAGCCACAAGGTGCACAAGACCTCGCTAGGTACCTTATCCGCCAAGAATTGTTAAGTTCAGGCCTTCTAGAATTTGATGACCGTCCTGAAAATTATTGGTCATGGAAAGCATCCTTCCTGAGCACCACCAAGGACTTGAACCTGTCAGCCAGAGAAGAACTAGATTTGATGACAAAGTGGCTCGGAGCTGAGTCGTCAGAACAGGCGAAGAGAATTCGCTCAGCGCACGTCCGCAATCCCACAGCAGGCCTCAACCTGGTTTGGCAATGTCTCGAAGACTGTTATGGGACACCAGAAGTCATTGAACACGCACTGCTCAAGAAGATTGAGGACTTTCCGAAGCTAACCAACAAAGATAATGTCGAGCTCCGAGAACTGGGCGACATTCTCCTCGAACTGGAGTGTGCCAAGGGAGAAGGTTACCTGACCGGCCTCTCGTATTTGGATACAGCTCGTGGGGTAAACCCAATAGTGGAAAAGCTCCCCTACAACCTTCAAGAGAAATGGATAGCTAAGGGATCCAAGTACAAGGAGGACAATGGAGTGGCATTTCCCCCCTTCTCTCTCTTCTCCAGGTTCGTCCAACAACAGGCAAAGGTGAGGAATGATCCAAGTTTCACTTTCTCCGCCTCCAGCAGTTGCGCTCCTTCGAGAACAGAGAGCAGAGGGCAGCACGGTGGCATAGTGGTTAGCACTGTTGCCTCACAGCGCCAGAGACCCGGGTTCAAATTCGGCCTCGGGCGACTGTCTGTGTGGAGTTTGCACATTCTCCCCGTGTTTGCGTGGGTTTTCTCCGGGTGCTCCGGTTTCCTCCCACAGTCCAAAGATGTGCGGGTTAGGTTGATTGGCTATGATAAATTGACCCTTAGTGTTAGGGGGATTAAATATGTGGGGTTACAGGGATAGGGTGGGATATGTGTTGGTGTAGGGGTTACGGGGATCGGGTGGGATATGTGTCGGTGCAGGCTCGATGGGCCGAATTGGCCTCTATCTGCACTGTGGGGTTTCTGTGATTCTGTGATTCTGTGAAACCCACAAAGTACAGCAACAAAGCCTCTGTGAGCGTGCACAAAACAGATGTTCCAGCCGAACCCTCAGTCAACCAATCCAGTTCTGCTGGGAATAAGGTGGATGACCCAGATCGTCAGTGTCCAATACACAAGAAGCCCCACCCACTCAAAAAGTGTCGAAGCTTTAGAGACAAGCCTATTGATGAGCGCAAATCATACCTGAAAGAGAATCGCATCTGCTTCAGGTGTTGTGGGTCGACTGTGCACATGGCGAAAGACAGCAAGGCGACAATCAAGTGCTTTGAGTGCAACAGTGAAAAACACATCGCAGCCCTGCATCCAGGCCCTCCTCCTTCAACCACCGAGAGTGCTGCGGTTGACAAAGAGGATAGCGGGGAGCAAAGCGAAAGCACATCTTCTTCAGTCACCTCCAAGTGTACAGAGGTTTGTGGAAATGCAAGCAGCCCACGCTCATGCTCCAAAATCTGCTTGGTTAAAGCATATCCTGCAGGGAGAAAGGAGAAGGCAATCAAAATGTACGCAGTGCTTGATGAGCAAAGTAACAAGTCTCTAGCGAAGACAGAATTCTTCAATCTCTTTGAAGTCAAGGCCAGTGCAGCTCCGTACACGCTAAAAACCTGTTCAGGGACAACAGAGGCTACGGGTAGGAGAGTTGGGAACTTCATGATCGAGCCCATGGAAGGGAAACTACAGCTTCCCCTCCCCACCTTAATTGAGTGTGACATGATGCCAGATGATAGGACGGAAATTCCCTCCCCAGAGGTCGCATGCCATCAGCCCCACCTACAGCCAGTTGCCAACAAGATTCCAGCTGTGGACCCAGACGCTCCAATCCTCCTGCGCTTGGGAAGAGACATCTTAAGGGTGCACAAGGTGCGTGAGCAAATCAACGGGCCCCACAATGCTCCTTATGCGCAGCGGCTTGACCTGGGATGGGTCCTCGTGGGTGGAGTTTGCCTGGGAACAGTCCACAAACCAACGGGTGTCAACGTCTATAAAGCAAACGTGTTGCACAACGGTCGCACATCCTTTCTCAGCCCATGCCCAAACAGGATCCAGGTAAAGGAAGACTACGATGGCATGACGCAGCATCATAGGTCAACCTCCTCTGCCTGTGAGGAGGAGGCAGGCCTCACTGTGAGCACAGACAGCCTAGGATGCTCAGTGTTTGAAAGGTCCAAGGATGATGACAAGCCAGCACTATCCATGGACGATAAAGCTTTCCTAACCATCATGAATGAGGAGGTTTACCAGGACGATGGACACAGCTGGGTGGCACCCTTACCATTTCACTCTCCCAGACGCCGTCTCCCGAGTAACAGGGAACAAGCTATGAAGCGCCTCTGCTCACTCAGGAGAACACTGGAGAAAAGGCTAGAAATGAAGGGCCATTACATAGAGTTCATGCAGAAGACGCTGGACAATGACCAAGCCGAGCCTGCTCCACCTCTGGAGGAAGGTAAAGAACACTGGTACCCACCAACATTCGGTGTGTATCACTCACAAAAGCCAGACCAGTTACGAGTTGTGTTCGATTCAAGTGCTGAATGTAAAGGAGTGTCTCTGAATGATGTACTCCTCAGCGGCCCAGACTTGAACAACATCTTGTTGGGAGTTCTTCTGCGGTTCAGGAAAGAACCTGTAGCCCTGACAGCAGATGTGCAGCAAATGTTTTATTGCTTCATCGTCCGAGAAGACCACAGGGACTATCTCCGCTACCTGTGGCATGAGGACAACGACATCAACAAGAATGTGGTGGAGTACAGGATGAAGGTCCACGTGTTTGGAAACAGCCCTTCACCTGCTGTGGCTATCTACTGCATGAGGCGAGCCGCTCAGAAAAGTGAGCAAGAATATGGCTCCGATGCGAAGCATTTTGTTGAGAGACAGTTCTAAGTTGACGATGGTCTTACCTCGGTTACCACACCTGAAGAAGCAATAGATCTCCCGACAAGAACCAGAGCGATGTTGGCAGAGTCCAACCTGAGACTACACAAGGTAGCATCGAACAGTGGACAGGTGATGGAAGCCTTCCCTGCAGAGGACCGTGCTAAGGATCTGAAGGATTTGCACCTTGGAGTGGATCCTCTCCCCCTTCAACGGAGCCTGGGGCTCTCCTGGAACCTGGAAACAGACAGCTTCACATTCCTGGTGTCCCGTGAAGAAAGGCCATTCACACGGAGAGGCATCCTGTCCACAGTCAACAGTTTGTACGACCCTTTGGGGTTCGTAGCTCCCATAACAATGCAAGGAAAAGCATTAGTACGGGAACTCTCATCGGATCAGAGTGAGTGGGATGCTCCACTCCTCCCAGAAAAAGAAGCAAAATGGAACCTATGGAAGGAGTCCTTGAAGGCTCTCGAAGACCTGCACATAGAGCGGTGCTACATTCCAGGATCGCTGTCTTCAACACAGAGAAGAGAGCTGTGCATCTTCTCAGACGCTTCCACAGTAGCAATAGGAGCTGTGGCCTACTTGAGAGCAGCTGACACCGATGGGAAATACCATGTGGGATTCGTTATGGGGAAGTCCAAGTTGGCCCCTCGGCCTGCCCACACCATTCCACGTCTCGAGCTTTGTGCAGCTGTGTTGGCTGTTCAACTGTACGAGTTGATCAGAGACGAGATTGACATCGATGTGGGCGCCGTCAAGTTCTTCACGGACAGCAAGATTGTACTTGGTTACATCCACAACTCAACAAGAAGGTTTTATGTGTATGTTTCCAACCGGGTGACTCATCTCACACACGACGTCCTAAGCACGCTCATGGCTGAAGTCATGGCGATCATGAATGCAAGACCCCTGGTGCCGGTGTCCACCGACCCAGACATGCCTGCAGTCCTCACCCCAGCGATGCTCCTGACTCAAAAGATGAGTGCTATTTCAGCCCCCTCTGGAAACTTTGACATGGCTGAGCTGCACAGGAAGTAATGGAAGCAAGTCCAGTGTCTTGCAGACACTTTTTGGAAGAGATGGAGAGGAGAGTATTTGTCCACCCTACAGAGCCGTAGGAAATGGACAGAAGACAAGCCAAATGTCAAAGTGAGAGATGTTGTCTTGCTGAAAGACAGCCAAGCACACAGAAATGAATGGCCAGTGGGACTGGTTGTCAAAACTCTGCCGAGCAGGGACAAGAGGGTCCGCAAGGTGGAGGTGAAGATTGTCAAGGAGGGTACTGTCAAAGTGTTTCTGAGGCCAGTCTCAGAGATCATAGTCCTCCTTTCTGAAGAAACCTAGAGAACGGATTCTCAATATGTTTGCAGCCAAAGGACGTTTTCTTTAGGTTTATTTTGTATCTGTAGTGGTACAATGGAATTGTACCAAGCGGGGAGTGTGCTGTCTCTCTGTAGCGATTTATGTTAGTTTTCCAGTTAATTCAGGGGTTTGAGTAAGTTGGATCGATTCCCATTGTGTGCCGCCACCTAGTGGCTATTTGGTACCTAGCAACTGCAGTAAAAGCGCAGTAAAGTGCAGTAAAGCAGAGTAAGTGCAGTAAAGTAAACTACTGTATATATTACAGACCTACAGCGGCACATGCTCTGGAAAGTATATTGTTCCCACGCCTGAGTCTTGGATATTATTTGTCTGTAAGTACTTGAGAATGTTATAGATGATTATTGTACACTGTATGTTGCAGAAAATGCTTAGTTTGTAACTTTTCTCTGTAAGCAAACTTACACAGCTAGCCGTGAAGTGCTCGCTCTCTGTCTAGCTGGTTAACTAGTAGCTGTATTTTGATGCACTATGTACAGGGCTAATTTAAAGAGAATGCCTTCCAGTTTGCTAAATGTATATTCACAGTAAGCTGTGTTTCCACGTGTTTGGTAATTTACATGCCAAATGTACTGTGTTGCTCAGGCATACCTAAATTTGTGTATGCATATCAGTTATGCGCTTGTATACTAATGTGTGCTTCCATTTCTGTGTTGTATTTCAGTTTTACAATAAGAATCTTTCAGTAAAGCTTTACAAGAAAAGTCAAACCTTGTGATTTTTATGGGAAGATATCAAGTTGTTAGCTACCTGTCTAGCTCTGCATAGGAACGCGCTGCGAGGGCAGAAAATATATAGATACAGTTTCTGTGTTTCCTTGCCGTTGTATTCAACTGGCACCCTTATTTTTCCTCTGGGTTAGACTTTTTGCTCCGTGTATGTCTTCAGTACAATGGACGTGTCCTTCAAGGGTATGTGTGAGAATAGCCGCTCATAGTCTCGTCGATTCATCACAGTTAGGGCTGATCCTGTGTCCAATTCCATCTTTACTGGGGACCATGCTATCATGAGGGTGACCCAAATGGTTCGGTGATCCTCCTTTGCGATCACGTTGTGTAACTTTAGACAACTTAGTCTCCTGCTCCCGGAGTCCTTATCACTCTCCTGATCTTCCGAACTACTGTCTGTCAATTTCTTTACTTTCTTGTACTTTTCCTTAGTAGTTCTTGTAGTGTTGGTTTTCTTTCCCGACCTGCAGACTCTTGCTACGTGTCCCATTTTCCCACATTGCCTGCATACTTTGTCCTTAAACCAGCAGTCCTTCTGATCATGGGTTGTTCTGCCACAGCGATAGCACTTTTCTGCTCCATACGCCATTTCGTTAGCGCTGTACTCCTGTGGTTTCTGTTGTATTTCCGCAGCTCCCCATGCTGCTGCTTCGTAGGATGCTGCCACACTGAAAGCCTGTTCTAGCGTCAGGTCCTTTTCCAAAAGTAGTCGTTTCTGGGTTCCTTCACTCTAGAACCCGCAGATAAACTTATCCCGTAAGGTGTCTGCCAGTCCTGCTCCGAACTGGCAGTGCTTTGATAACTTGCGTAGTTCCGTAAGATAGTCAGCATTGCTCTCATCTTTGTGCTGGTTTCTTTTATGGAACTTGAATCTTTCTGCCATCAGCAGCAGTGTAGGGTTTAGGTGTTCCTGTAAGATATTAACAATCTCTTCAAAACTTTTCTCCATTGGTTTAGCTGGGGTTATTAAATCCGCAATAGGCCGTACGTTCTCGTGCCCATCAAATTTAATAATACCGACGCCTTCTTTCCATCGGCCACCTCGTTTGCCTTACAGTACACTTCAATTCTTTCCACATACGTGGTCCAGTCTTCTACCTCGTTGTCGAAAGCAGTGATACTGCCACTCTTCGGCATCTTGAGTGATTTAAAATGGCGCCTCCCACGCTTTTCCTTCTTCCCCAATGGAATAAAATGGCAGCTCCCGCGCTTTTCCTTCTTCCCCAATGTAATAAAATGGCGCCTCCCGCGCTTTTCCTTCTTCCCCTTGCTGCCACGCTGCTCCTAGCGTTCTACAGGGTAATGGCGGCGACCCGCGGTTTCGGTGCGTATCACTTTTCCTTCCCCGCGTTCTATCCTCTCCACACTGCCCTGTTCTTGAGCACCGACCGCGCCCTTTGCGCTCCACCCTCTCTCTCTCTCTTCCTCCCGACAACGCTGCATGGCCCCTTTGCAGAGCCGCTCGATCGAGTCCGAGCCCACCGCAGTCCGGAAGGGTCAGCGCACTACCTGCTACCAGCACGACTTGCTGGAACATCTTGACTGGGGAGCCAGGCCCAGCTCTCCACAGCCTCCCCTGCAACTCTCCGATGGATCCCTGGGCGGTTGTCCGCGGTCGACGCCCGCCGTTCTGACTTCGACCTCCAAGAAGCTTCTCTTCAGGGAAAAGATCCCCGTGAGGTGATGCAGTACTGCAGGTGAGTTCAAACCTGCCCGTCGTCAGTGTAGTGTCCGAGGATCAATAATACTCAGACTGCAGGAGAACAATAAAACAGGTATTTACTGAACAGAGAGTAATTCAAGACGGAAATACAGAAGCCTGCTATGGCTTTATATACAGGGGTGGTCACTGCCGGTACTGCAGTATAGAATCAGTTCTTCTCTTAAAGGCACATACACAACACACACAGCTTCACTCTGTGCACACTCACAGGAACACACAGCTTCACTTTGTGCAAACTCACAGGAACACACAGCTTCACTCTCTGCACACTCACAGGAACACACAGCTTCACTCTGTCCACACTAACAGCAACAGACAGCTTCACTCTGTACACACAGGTAGGAACACACAACTTGCATCTGTGTACACTGAGAGGAACACATAGCTTCACTCTGTGTACACTGACAGGTAAACACAGCTTCACTCTGTGCACACTCAGAGGAACACATTGCTTCACTCTGTGCACACTGACAGGGGCACACAGCTTCACTCTGTGCACACTCACAGGAACACACTGCTTCACTCTGTGCACACTGACAGGAACACACAGCTTCTTTCTGTGCACACTTACAGGGGCACACAGCTTCACTCTGTGCACACTCACAGGAACACACAGCTTCTTTCTGTGCACACTGACAGGGGTACACAGCTTCACTCTGTGCACACTCACAGGAACACACTGCTTCACTCTGTGCCCACTGACAGTAACACACAGCTTCACTCTGTGCAGACTCACAGGAGCACTCAGCTTCACCCTGTACACTTAGGTAGGAACACAGTTCATTCGGTCCACTCTAACAGGATCACACAGCTTCACTCTGTGCACACTGACAGGAACACACATCTTCACTCTGAGTACACTGACAGAAAAACAGCTTCACTCTGTGCACACTCACAGGAACACACAGCTTCACTCTGTGCACACTAACAGGGACACACAGCTTAACTCTGTGCACACTCACAGGAACACACAGCTTCACTGTGTGCACACTAACAGGAATACACAGATACACTCTAAGAAACTCACAGGAGCACAGAGATTCACTCTGTGCACACTGACAGTAACACACAGCTTCACTCTGTGCACACTCACAGGAGCACACAGCTTCACTTTGTGCACACTCACAGGAACACACAGCTTCACTCTGTGCAGACTCACAGGAACACTCAGCTTCATCCTGTACACATAGGTAGGAACACACAGCTTCATTCGGTCCACTCTAACAGGAACACACATCTTCATCTTTGCACACTAACAGGAACACAGAGCTTCAGTCTGTGCACACTGACAGGAACTCACAGCTTCACTCTGTGCACACTCACAGGAACACACAGCTTTACTTTGTGCACACTGACAGGAGTACACAGCTTCTCTCTGCACACTCACAGTAACACACAGTTTCACTCTATACACACTAACAGGAATACACAGCTACACTCTATGAAACTCACAGGAGCACAGAGCTTCGCTTTGTGCAAACTCACAGGAACACACACTCACAAGAACTCACAGCTTCACCCTGCGCAAACTCGCAGGAGCACACAGCTTCACTCCGTGCGCACTCACAGGAACACACAGCTACACTCTGTGCACACTCACAGGAACACACAGCCTCACTCTGCGCACACTGACAGTAACACGCAGCTTCACTCTGTGCAAACTCACAGGAAGACTGTAAGGGGTTTTAGATCGCAGAGGTTTCTCTCTCTAGAGGCCTCTCTCTCTTGCACAGTAAAACCGTGAGTGGTTCGACCCACTCGCCCCTTAGATTCTATACTCTGGACTTTGGGGCAGGAACTACAATGTAGAGAAAACTCTTATAGACCAAGTTTGATGAAACGAAATGGAATTTTATTACATAATGTAAAACAAATCAAATGCAAGCAAATAAGAGGGTACATGGGGGGGGGGAAACACAAACAAATCATAACGACACAATACTAACTAAGGCAAATACAGGCATATTATACTCTACAAAAATCATCATGAAATGGGGAAAACACACGGAACATCGAGGGACAACAACTCATGTTAATTATACCCTTAAATGACCACCCCCTTAAACCTATCTAGATCTGATTATGACGGGCCAGAAACATGCTCACGAATCCAACTAGAAAGTGTAAGGTTTTGAAACAGGTCTGCGTTTGATCCTTTCAGGCGTCCTGTTTCCACGTGGTTAGTGGAGCCCCAGCGAGCTGCGCCACACCTCTCTCCTGAGGTGGGAGTCGGGGACGGCTGGACACCGGCTGGCCTGGATGTCGGCGGGGTCGGGGATCATCTGCTCGACCCCGGTCAGAGGAGCCTCGGGCTGACCCCCATAGTTTCTTCAGTTTTTCGTTGTCTCTTCTCCCGAGCCGGGGTGTGTCGATGGCCTCCCGTTTCATCAACGGCCCGGGGTTGGTCGATGATCTCCCGATGTTTTACCCCGGGGCGGGACGCCAGCATGCACCGTCTTCTTCCCCTTCTTCTAACGATGCCCCACCGATACGATAGTAGCACCACGATAACTGCTTTTCTTTCTACCCCTGGGTTCCCAGATATACTTCTCCTCAGAAGCCCTTATCTCACGCCAAATCAGGTTAGTCTTTTGTTTTAATTTTGGCGGGCTGGGAGCACAACGGGGTAGTTATTATATTTTAAACTGTTCTTGGATGGCCGGTAACGGGCCATCTCTGGTCTGGAATGACCTTCATTGTTTTTAATGTCCTGGTGATGTCCTTAACGGGTCCTTGATGCTCTTTTCATAAATATGAAACTGTTCCCTTTTGTCTGGGTAAACATTTCGATGGCCTTTATCTACAGGCCGATCTTGACTGGATCTGCATCCAATCTATATGTATATGTGGGTGTCTGGTTTTGTTCTCTCAGAAACGGCTTCCAGAACTTACTGTGGGCTGAATCCACAAAGCTGTCTGAGGACTGCAGGAACCATTTTAAAGTGTCCCAATAAGTTGGTCACAGGGTCTGGCAGCCATTTTGAATGCCCCTTTTTCCTAGGCTTCTTTTAAAACAGTCTTTAAAATCATGGCCGCTTCTGCCATTTGACCCTTTATAATATAAAGTTCAATTTTGCGAATCCTACAAGACAGAGCTCGACTCTGTACACACAGGTAGGAACACACAGCTTCAATCTGTGTTCACTGACAGGAACACACAGCTTCACTCTGTCCACACTAACAGGAACACACAGCTTCACTCTGTACACAGAGGTAGGAACACACAGCTTGAATCTGTGTACACTGAGAGGAACACATAGCTTCACTCTGTGCACTGATAAGAAAACAGAGCTTCACTCTTTACACACTGACAGGAACAGAAAGGTTCACTCTGTGCACACTGACAGGAACACACAGCTTCACTCTGTACACAATGACAGGAGCACACAACTTCACCCTGTGCAAACTCACAGGAACACACAGCTTCACTTTGTGCACACTGGCAGGAGCACACAGCTTCTCTCTGTGCACACTCACAGTAATGTTGTGTGTGTACCTTTAAGAGAAGAACTGATTCTATACTGCAGTACCGGCAGTGACCACCCCTGTATATAAAGACATAGCAGGCTCCTGTATTTCAGTCTTAAGTTACCCTCTGTTCCAGCATTTCTGGCTGTGCAGCTGCCTCAGTCAGCAGGAGGAGAAGGAGCAGCCAAACCAGGAGAGTGGAAAGTGGTGGTCTCCTGACCAGGAAGAGGAGGATATCGATAGACCACCACCACCTCCACCTCCACCATCATCACAGCAACTGAGGTGCCTGGAGAGAGAGGACAGAGGAGGAGAAGGAGAAGGGAGGCCAGCAACAACACCAACCAGGGGAGAGGCCTTTCCATTACTGCCTCCCCAAATTGGCCTCCACTTCAGGAGAGGGAGAGAGGGGAGAGAAACAACCAACAACCACCAACTGTTTGGAAGGAAGGAAGAACAACATCATCTTTAAGGTGGGTGTTATTTGGTGCACTCTCCCAAAGACTTTGTATTTTAGGTGGGGGGAGAAAAGAAGAAACAAGGCTGGATCATCAAGGGGTGTCTGTGTGTGTGTGTGGCTCTTGTTAAAAACTAGGCCACACACACCACTAATAAGCACCCCTTCAATTGCCTGACCTGGGACAGCTGGAGCTGCCTAGGTGATGTCCAATTACATCATTAAGACCTGGTGTGGGACTGAGCCTGGGGCATCTCCAGCTTTCTCAGGTGAAGACATCTTCTCCCCCTGCCAGAAGACCACCTTCAAAGACTTTAATTTTTCATCGGAGAGTGCGCCCCTGCCGACACCCACCCACCCACCATCCTGAGTGGCGACCCTGCCTTTGCGGCCTCCCTCCTTCCCACCCCCCCTCTCTCTCTCTCTTTGTCTTTCTCTGCCTTTCTCTCTGAGGCACCTCATTTCATCTTGATTTATTAATTGCTTATTGAGCAGAGGGGAGAAGGCCCCTCTCCCAATTTCAATCAATAAGGGGGAGAGGTGTGCCTTCAATTTAAACAGCTCCCTCTGCTCAATTGAGGACCAAAAAATACCTGAGGCCACAATTAACACCTTCAGGCCTGTGACCTGGGGTGAATGTAGCCCTTTTTAGAAAACACCCCAGAATGGCGGCTGCATCTTCGCCGGTGGCGGGGCCAGCCAGGACTTATGCGTGAGTGGCAGCCACAGCCACAGCTGCTCCCGCTGCTTCTGCTGCCCCATCATCATTTAGATTGATAACAAAAAAGCTTGGGGTGAAGAGCTACACTCACCCCACTATGACCATTGAGGCCTGCGTTAAAGCCATGGCTGGGGTTGTCGGCCCTTCAGCCACCGTCGCGGCTTCAAAAATGTATGGGAAGGCTGTGTTCTTCCTGGGGTCAGAGCGGGCGGTGTCCCTGGCCATCGCCAAGGGGCTCACCGTGGGCGGGACCTTCCTGCCGGTGGATCCTCTCGAGGCCACCGCGCAGAGGATCGTCATTTCCAACGTCCCGCCCTACGTTCCTGGTGAGCTCCTCCTTCCCCATTTACGTCAACTTGGGGAGGTGAGGTTGGGGATCACACCCATCCCGCTCGGCTTCCGGGAGGCCAGCCTTCGCCACGTCTTCTCCTTCCGGCGCCAGCTGTTTATCCAGCTGGCGCGGGAGGAGGACACCGACGGGGCATTCGTCGTCCTCCACGAGGGGACGGCCTATCGCGTCTTTTGGACGTCGGACGGTGTGCGGTGCCATGCCTGCAAGGAGGTGGGGCACATCAGGAAAAACTGCCCCGCCTCCAAGGCCGCCGGATCATCTCGTGCGGCCGAGGCTGGCGCCGCCGCCGCTCCTCCCCCCGGATCTGCCCGCGCGTCGAGAACATCTGATGCGTGGTTGACGTCGGGGGCCGATGCCACCTAGGCCTCTGGCGGGGGGGAGGGAGCGCGTCCGGCTGGAAAGAAGGCGCGGATAAAATCAAAACACCTTAGGGCGGGTCCCCCCGTGGAGGGCCAGCCCTTGCCCCTTGAGCCCCTTACACCCGCGCTCCTCACAGAGTTAATCGGGGCGGACGTGAGTGGGAGGGGCCTCGTGCCCGAGCCTGTGGTCGCAACCGCCGTTGCGGAAACGCCAATACCTGCGGCCGGGCTCGGGCCCGAGGAAACCGACAAACCTGCTCCACCGGAGGGAGCTGAGGAGGAGGCCTCTGCAGACATGGAGGTCTCCCTCGCTCCCTCCATGCTAAAAAGAAGGCGCGACCCCCTGGAAGAGGAGGAGGACCGGGAGGAGGGAGGTCCCTCCAAGCAGGGGGAGTCGTCGCCCGCCGCGGGTACTGCGCCACCCCCCCCGTTGTCGTCATCACCAGTGATCGGCAGGGGTCGCCTGTCCCTCGGGAGGCTGAGGCAGATGGGTCTGTCTGGCGCGTGCCTCCCGGGGATGGGGACGAGACCCTGCCCGTGGTGGGGGGTCGCGGAACAACCCACGGCAGAAATTGACATTTTATCGGTGCCGTTACCCCTCGCCGGGTCGGGCGGCCTGGGGTCTGGGTCGGGCGAGCTCGAGGAAAATGAGCTTGCCCAATGCGACCCGGACATCTCCCAGGGGCTGCTCGACCTGGTAGAGGTTTTAATTCAGAACACACCATCCGCTGGGTCGGAGGTTGGTGGCGGGGAGGGGGATGGCCCCCTGGCTGCGTCTCTGGTGCCAGACGTACTGGAGGAGCTGGGAATTGTTCTCTCCCCGGTTTTTTTGGTCATTCCGGCGTCTGGGGCGGAAGGGGGCTCTGAGCCGCCGCCGTCGTCTGGCCCAGCAACCCTAGAGGAGCCCAGGGAAGAATCCTCAGCCACTGATCCTGGGGGTGGGATCCGGGCGGAGGCGGGGCTGGCTGGTGTGGCTGAGCCGTTCGCTGCGCACTGCGCGGCGGACAGGTCGGCCGCTGGTGATGACCCCCTGGAGGAGGATGGGGACTCGGTGATGGGCACGGAGGACGATTCGGACTCCAGCGCCGATGAGGTGATGGATGACCTCGTGCCCCTTGCCGAGTCTCCCCTCATTCCCGTAAGGGAACTCCGGGATTTTATGGCTACGTGCCTGGGTCGGCGCAATAAGGTCCGGCTGGCCCTCGACAGGTGGTCAGAGCTGGCGCTGCTCATCGTGTCCGTCCGCACCGCCGTTAAGATCATGGGCGCGGATGAGGGCGTGAACCCGCTCGAGCTGCGTCGGCGCAGAACGTTCCTCACTGGGCTGCTGAGGAGGTGGCGGCTGACCAGCGGCTGCGCTTCCTCCCCCCGTTAGGTGTAGGTAGAGGTTGCACTATGCTTCTGACATGAAGATAACCATAGCCAGCCTCAACATCAACGGCAGCAGGGAGGCGCGCCGCAGATTCAATAACTTCTCGTTCCTTCGGGACGGGAAGTATGCGGTGTGCTTCCTGCAAGAAACCCACACCGTTCCGGGAGATGAAGCCACGTGGCTCCTGGAGTGGCAAGGAGGGGTCGGCATGAGTCACCTCTCCAACAATTCTAGCGGGGTGGCTATCTTGCTGGCCCCGCATTTTTAGCCGGAGATCTTGGGGGTCAAGGAGCACGTGCCGGGCTGCTTGCTCCAGGTCACTGTTCGCCTGGGGGGCGTGCCGCTCCATCTAGTGAACGTGTACTCCCCTCAGACCGGTGCACAGCAAGTGCGCTTCTTCGAAGAAGTGTCCGCTCTTTTGGGCTCCGTCGATGTGGGCGAGTGCGTCATCCTCGGGGGGGGATTTTAACTGCACCCTCGAGGCGAGGGACCGTTCGGGTCCCCCGCGAAGCCCGGCGGCGATGGAGAAGTTGAGGGACCTGGTTGGTTCCTTCGACTTGGTGGACGTCTGGCAAAATCTTCACCCCGACTCCAGCGCCTTCACTAGCGTGAGGTCTGGGGGAGGAAGGTCCAGAATCGACCGCCTCTACATTTCCCGGGCGTACATCTCCTGCGTTCTGGCAACTTCCATGCAGCCGGTGCCGTGCACGGACCACCACCTGGTGTGGGCGGAGCTCGCTCCGCTGCGCGCGCGGGGGGGGGGTCCGCGTACTGGCATTTTAACAACCTGCTGCTGGAGGATGCGCGGTTCCGGGATTCGTTTCGTCGGTTCTGGGCCGACTGGAGAAGGAAGCAGGGGGGCTTTCCCTCCTCGAGGCTATGGTGGGACGTGGGCAAGGCTCACATCCGTCTCTTCTGTCAGGAGTACGCGAAGGGGTCGACCAAGAGGCGGGAGGCACGGGTCGGGCGGTTGGAGAAGGAGGTGCTCGACCTGGAGTCCCGTCTCGGTCAGGTCGTCGAGGACCCGGCCCTGCGGAAGGTGTACGAAGAGAAGAAGGGCGCGCTGAAGGACCTGCAGCTCGTCGGGTCCCGAGGCGCGTATGTGAGGTCGCAGATCCAGCTCCTGCGGGACCTGGACCGCGGCTCCCCCTTCTTCTACTCGCTGGAAAAAAGACGGGGGTCCATGAGCAGCTCTTGGGGCTGCTGGCCGACGACGGATCTCTGGTCTCGGATTTGGAGGGAATCAGCACGGAGACCCACGCCTACTACGGGGCTCTGTTCTCTCCGGATCCGTCCAGCGAGGATGCGCGCAGAGTTTTGTGGGAGGACCTGCCGAAGGTCAGCCCGGAGGGCGCCGAAAAATTGGACGCTCCGCTAAGCCTGGCGGAGCTGACCGGCGCCCTCCGCCAGCTCTCTAGGGGAAAGTCCTATATGATAAGGCAGGATCTGGCCAAAGTGGACTGGTAGCAGCTACTGATAGGAAAATCCACATCAAAGCAGTGGGAGACTTTCAGAAGGGAAATAGAGAGAGTACAACGCCAACATGTTCCCGTAAAGGTCAAGGGTGGTACCAACAAGCAAAGGGAACCTTGGATGACAAGGGATATACAAAAATGCATTAGGAAAAAAAGGGGGTCTTTTGGCAGTTACAAAAGACTAAAGACGGAGGAAGCCCGAGAGGAGTATAAAAAGTGCAGGGGCATACTTAAAAAAGAAATTAGGAGAGCGAGGAGGGGCCATGAAATAACACTGGCGAGCAAAATAAAGGAAAATCCTAAGATGTTTTATAAGTATATTAAGGGCAAGAGGATAACCAGGGAAAGGGTAGGGCCCATTAGGGACCAAAGTGGCAATCTGTGTGTAGAGCCAGATGATGTAGGCGGGGATTTAAATGAATTTTTTGCATCTGTGTTCACTATGGAGGAAGACGATGTAGACATAGAAATCGGGCAAGGGGACTGTGATATACTTGAACATATTAGCATCGAGAGGGAGGAGGTACTAGCGGTTTTAGCAGGCCAAAAAGTGGATAAATCCCCAGGCCCAGACGAGATGTATCCCAGGCTGCTGTGTGAGGCAAAGGAGGAGATTGCAGGGGCTCTGACACAAATTTTCAGAACCTCTCTGGCCACAGGGGATGTACCAGAGAACTGGAGAACAGCTAACGTAGTACCATTATTCAAGAAGGGTAGCAGGGATAAACCAGGGAATTACAGGCCAGTGAGCCTAACATCTGTGGTAGGGAAATTATTGGAAAAAATTCTGAGGGACAAAATTAGTCTCCACTTGGAGAGGCAAGGATTAATCGGGGATAGTCAGCATGGCTTTGTCAAGGGTAAATCATGTCTGACCAATCTGATTGAATTCTTCGAGGGGGTGACAAGGTGTGTGGATGAGGGAAATGCTGTGGATGTGGTATACATGGACTTCAGTAAGGCTTTTGACAAAGTCCCGCATAGGAGACTGGTCAAGAAGGTAAGAGCCCATGGGATCCAGGGTGCCTTGGCACGTTGGATCCTAAACTGGCTGAGTGGCAGGAGGCAGAGGGTGATGGTCGAAGGTTGCTTTTGTGACTGGAAGCCTGTGTCCAGTGGGGTACCTCAGGGATCAGTGCTGGGTCCCTTGCTGTTTGTGATCTACATAAATGATTTGGATGAGAATGTAAAAGGTATGATCAGTAAGTTCGTAGATGACACGAAAATTGGTGGGGTGGTAAATTGCGAGGAGGAAAGCCTCAGGCTACAGGACGATGTAAACGGGTTGGTCAGATGGGCGGAAAAGTGGCAAATGGAATTTAACCCTGAAAAGTGCGAGGTGATGCATTTTGGACAGACAAATAAGGCAAGGGAATACACAATGTGCGGTAGGGCCCTAGGAAGCACAGAGGGTCAGAGGGACCTTGGTGTACATGTACATAGATCCCTGAAGGCAGCGGATCAGGTAGATAAGGTGGTTAAAAAGGCATATGGGATACTTGCCTTCATTAGCCGAGGCATAGAATATAAGAGCAGGGAGGTTATGATGGAGCTGCACAAACCGCTGGTAAGGCCACAGCTGGAGTACTGTGTGCAGTTCTGGTCGCCTCACTATAGGAAGGATGTGATTGCTTTGGAGAGGGTGCAGAGAAGATTCACCAGGATGTTACCTGGGATGGAGCGCCTCAGCTATGAAGAAAGACTAAACAGGCTGGGGTTGTTTTCCTTGGAGCAAAGAAGGCTGAGGGGGGACCAGATTGAGGTGTACAAAATGATGAGGGGCATAGATAGGGTAGATAAAGAGGAACTTTTCCCCTTAGTAGGGGGGTCAATAACAAGGGGGCATAGATTCAAGGTAAGGGGCAGGAGGTTTAGAGGGGATTTGAGGAGGAACTTTTTCACCCAGAGGGTGGTTGGAGTCTGGAACTCACTGCCTGAAAGGGTGGTAGAGGCAGGAACCCTCACAACATTCAAGAAGCATTTGGATGAGCACTTGAAATGCCATTGCATACAAGGCTATGGACCAAATGCTGGAAAATGGGATTAGATTGGACAGGGCTTGATGGACGGCGCAGGCACGATGGGCCGAAGGGCCTCTTTCTGTGCTGTATAAATCTATGGCCTAGAAATTCACTTTGGGCCCGCCAGCTGGCGTGCGCCCAAAAGTTAGCGCTGAGCGCGGAGCCAGTTGCGCCCGTCAGATATTCGGTTTTTGCGCCCCAAGTCGGAACCGGGCGCTATTCCAGGGTGTGCCCGCCCCCGCTTGGGGCGCTGAAACTGAATTTCAGCGCTCTAGGCGCCGCTGCGCCACCCGCTGCGGAGCGGCAGGCTGCGGTACTGCAGGCCTCCTCCTTCTCTTAAGGGGGAGGTGCCTGCAACGGGGAGATCGCCGCTGGATAGTGCCGGCAAATGAGCCCGGCACCACGGAGAAGTGCCGGGTTCGCGGAAAGCAGCCGGCAATGCCGCGGGGGGGTGGGTGGAGGAGGCCGGGGAAGGAGGTGTGGGCAGGCGGCCGCCGAAAAAGCGGCCGGCCGCACCTCCACCTTAAAGCGCCCCACTAAGGCTACAGTACGGCCCCGTTTACTGATCGCTGTTTGCCGCCGCTGCGGAAGAGGCGGCCGCAACTAAATATGGCGGTCGGGCCGGTAGCGGGGCGGTAGCGGGGCACTGTGCACACCGATGATGTCATCGGTGGCGGCGCAGCGCTACTGGCTAACGCCGCCATTACCGCAGCGCTGAATATCGGCGAAAGCTCAGCAAGTGGCGCAAAAGCCCTCTTTGGGCGAAAACTGGGCGCAAAGCCTACTGAATTTCTAGGCCTATGACTCTATGACTCTATGACTGGACGGGCTGACCGTGGAGTTCCACAGGGCATTCTGGGACGTCTTGGGGGGCGACTACGCGCGGGTCCTGGGGGAAAGTTTGGTGACCGGGGAGATGCCCCTCTCTTGGCGCAGGGCGGTCATTGTCCTGCTGTGTAAGAAGGGCGATCTCCGCCTCCTTAAGAACTGGCGCCCGGTCTCCCTCCTCAGCACGGACTATAAAATCTTTGCCAGGGCCATGTCTGCTCGCCTTGGCACCGTGCTGGCCCACATGATCCACCCCGACCAGTCCTACACGGTCCCGGGCCGGACCATCCACGATAACATCCACCTGGTCCAGGACCTGGTCCACCACTCCCAGAGGGCTGGTCTGTCAGTCGCCTTCCTTTCCCTGGATCAGGAGAAGGCATTCGACAGGGCGGATCACGAGTATCTCTTCGGGACTCTGCGCGCATTCGGGTTCAGGACACATTTCGTCGCCCGGATCTGACTTCTGTACGCCGCCGCGGAGTGTCTGATTAAAGTTAACGGGTCCTTGACGGCGCCCCTTCACTTCGGGAGGGGGGTGCGTCAGGGATGCCCCATGTCCAGTCAGTTACACGCCGTTTGCGTGGAGCCATTCCTGAGCCTCTTGCGGAAGAGGTTGACGGGACTGGCTCTGCAAGGGCCGGGCGTGGAGGTGGTCCTCTCGGCTTACGCCAATGACGTGCTCCTCACGGTCACGGATCCCGCTGACTTGCGGAGGATGCGGGAATGCCAGCAGATTTACTCTGACGCATCCTCCGCCAAGATCAACTGGGAGAAATGTTCAGGACTCCTGGTGGGTCAGTGGCAGGTGGACTCCCTGCCGGAGGAGTTCAGGCCTTTCGCCTGGAGCACCACACACCTCCTCTATTTGGGAGTCTACCTTAGCCCTGCCGAGGACGCCTGGCCGGCGAACTGGCAAGAGCTGGAGGCCAAAGTCACCGCTCGCCTAGGACGCTGGACAGGACTGCTCCGAGTGTTATCCTACAGGGGTCGAGCGCTGGTCATAAACCAGATAAACCAGCTGGTGGCCGCCATGTTGTGGTACCGGTTGGTCACTTTGATCCCTCCTCCTGCGTTTGTCGCCAAGATGCAGAAGAAGCTCATCGACTTCTTCTGGGACAAAAGGAAGCACTGGGTCTCTGCCGCGGTTCTGTGTCTCCCGCTTAGGGAGGGCGGTCAGGCGCTGGTGTGCCTTCGCACCCAGGCTGTGACTTTCCGTCTTCAGACGCTGCAGAGATACCTGTACGTCGAGAATCCTCCGAGATGGTGTGCGCTGGCGACGTTTTTCTTCCGCCAGCTCCACGGCCTCAATTACGACGCACAGCTCCTGTTTACGAAAGTGGGCGGCAGGCGTGCCGGCCTGCGGGAGCTGCCTGTCTTCTACCAGGAAGTACTATGGGTTTGGAACTACGTCGCTTCCAGGCGGATCTCTCCCCCGTCAGGAGCGGCGGCTCTCCTTCGGGAGCCGCTGCTCAGGAATCCGCACCTCCACGAACGCGGGTTCGGGCGGCTGGCAGAGGGCAGGGCTGTGCCTGGCAAGGTGACCAGAGTCAGGGACCTGCTCGATGGCGGAGGAGCGGGCTGGATGGCGCCAGAAGAGCTGGCGCGGCGCCTGTCCTGGGCCAACGTCCGGCTCGCGGTCGAAGCCATCGAATCGGTGAAAGCGGCACTGGGCCCCAACTCCACTAGGTGTATCGAGGCGGCTCAAGCACGAGGGGCGATCCCGTCCAAGCTTACTCCCGTTCGGACGGAATTCCTCATCGGCGCCCGGCCCCGAAACTCCCCTCGGGAACCGGCGCCTCACAACTTGAGCCGTCTCGAGGAAATACCCTCCGTGCCTTTTCATTCCGCGTGGAGGGGTTTCCTGTACGGGCTGCTCCTGCACACTCTCCACTTTGCCATCTTCGTCTACCGTCCGGGCGCGCCTTGGCATGGCGTTTTGCCGACTGGCGGTGGCGGAGGTCCCCAATGGAGGGCTCTCTATGTGGGAGTCCTCCCTTGTTCCATCGGGGACTTGGCCTGGAGGGTGTTGCATGGAGCGGTTCCGTGCTATAAGGTTGTAAGTAGGTTCACGGACTCCCACCCCACCTGCATTTTTGCGGCCTGGAGAAGTCCGTGTTTCACGTTTATATGGAGTGTGAGAGGTTGCAGCCCCTCTTTCACTACTTGAAGGGGCTGCTCCTCGATTTTTGGTTGCACTTCAGTCCCACGCTCTTGATCTACGGTCACCCGGTGCGGAGGGGAGCGGACAGGTTGGAGGACCTCCTTGTGGGCCTGCTCCTGGGCCTGGCTAAAAGAGCCATCAATTGGTCCAGGCAGCGGGCGGTTGAGGGGGTCGTCCAGCCGAATTGCCTGCCTCTCTTCCGCGGCCATGTTCGTGCCCGGGTGGCCCTGGAGTTGGAGCACGCGGTGTCCGCCGGCGCGCTTCAGTATTTCCACGACCGGTGGACGCCGCGGGGACTGGAGTGCATTATCAACCCGGAAAACCAAATTTTAATTTGATTTGTTAAGTTTTAGTTGAACTTTTGTTTATTTACAGTTCAATTGGTTTTTTTTTTTTGGGGTCCAAACAAAAAGAGTTCAGTAAATACCTGTTATTATTGTTCTCCTGCAGTCCGTGTATTATTTATACTCGGACAATACATTGGCGATGAACAGGTTTGAACTCACCTGCAGTACTGCATCACCTCATGGGGATCTTTCCCTGAGAAGAAGCTTCTTGGAGGTCGAAGTCAGAACAACGGGCGTCGACCGTGGGCAAACGCCCAAGGATCCATCGGAGTTCGGAGAGTTGCAGGAGAGGCTGTGGAGAGCTGGGCTTGGCTCCCCAGTCAAGGTGTTCCAGCAAACCATGCTGGTAGCAGGTAGTGCGCTGACCCTTCCGGACTGCGGCGGGCTCGAGCTCGATCGAGCGGCCCTGCAAAGGGGCTGTGCAGCGTCGTCGGGAGGAAAAGAGAGAGAGAGAGGGCGGAGCGCACAGGGCGCGGTCGGTGCTCAAGAACCGGGCAGCATAGGGAAAATAAAACAAGGTTAAGGAAAAGTGAGAAGCCCCGAAGCCGCAGGTCGCCGCCATTACCCTGCAGAATGCTAGGAGCAGCGTGGCAGCAAGGGGAAGAAGGAAAAGTGCGGGAGGCATCATTTTATTCCATTGGGGAAGAAGGAAAAGCGCGGGAGGCGTCAGTTTAATCCATTGGTGAAGAAGGAAAAGCGCGGGAGGCGCCATTTTAAACCACCCAAGATGCCGAAAAGTGGCAGTATCACTGCTTTCGACAACGAGGTAGAAGACTGGACCACGTATGTGGAAAGAATTGAAGTGTACTGCAAGGCAAATGAGCTGGCCAATGGAAAGAAGGCGTCGGTATTATTAAATTTGATGGGCGCGAGAACGTATGGCCTATTGCGGAATTTAATTACCCCAGCTAAACCAATAGAGAAAAGTTTTGAAGAGATTGTTAATATCTTACAGGAACACCTAAACCCTACACTGCTGCTGATAGCAGAAAGATTCAAGTTCCATAAAAGAAACCAGCACAAAGATGAGAGCAAAGCTGACTATCTTACGGAACTACGCAAGTTATCGAAGCACTGCCAGTTCGGAGCAGGACTGGCAGATACCTTACGGGATATGTTTGTCTGTGGGCTCTAGAGTGAAGGAACCCAGAAACGACTACTTTCGGAAAAGGACCTGACGCTAGAACAGGCTTTCAGCATGGCAGTGCCCTACGAAGCAGCAGCACGGGGAGCTGCGGAAATACAACAGAAACCACAAGAATACAGCGCTAACGAAATGGCGTATGGAGCAGAAAAGTGCTATCGCTGCGGCAGAACAACCCATGATCAGAAGGACTGCTGGGTTAAGGACAAAGTATGCAGGCAATGTGGGAAAATGGGACAAATAGCAAGAGTCTGCAGGTCGGGAAAGAAAACCAACACTACAAGAACTACTAAGGAAAAGTACAAGAAAGTAAAGAAATTGACAGACAGCAGTTCGGAAGATCAGGAGAGTGATAAGGACTCCGGGAGCAGGAGACTAAGTTGTCTAAAGTTACACAACGTGATCGCAAAGGAGGATCACCGAACCATTTGGGTCACCCTCATGATAGCAGGGTCCCCAGTAAAGATGGAATTGGATACAGGATCAGCCCTAACTGTCATGAATTGACGAGACGATGAGCGGCTATTCTCACACATACCCTTGAAGGACACGTCCATTGTATTGAAGACATACACGGGGCAAAAAGTCTACCCCAGAGGTAAAATAATGGTGCCAGTTGAATACAACAGCAAGGAAACACAGAAACTGTATCGATATATACTACCAGATGGAGGACCACCATTATTGGGACGTGAATGGATCCGAAAAGTATAATTGGATTGGCATTCCATTCAGGCGCTAACTGTGACTGATAAAAAGCATGATGACGTCACACCTGGACGACTGTCAAAGATTCTAACTGACGCGAAAGAGGTGTTCCAGCAAGGACTTCGGACTCTAAAAGGAGTAACGGCAATGATAAAAATCGAAGATAACGCAAACCCAAAATTTTTTAAGGCCAGACCGGTACCTTACACGATCCGCCCAGTCGTTGAAGCAGAGCTGGAGGGTCTGGAGCATTCGGGTGCGCTGTCCAAGGTGGACTGGAGCGAGTGGGCCACACCCATCGTTCCTGTAATGAAGAAATCATTGAGCAGCACGCCTGGGGAGCCGAAGAAGGTTCGCATCTCTGGGGACTTCAAGGTAACTGTGAACCCAGTCCTGCACACAGTACAATATCCACTTCCACGGATAGAAGATATTTTCACCTCACTCTCTGGAGGGAAACGCTTTACAAAGATTGATCTGGCACAAGCGTATCTACAAATGGAGGTGGAAGAAGCGTCTAGGAAATACCTCACGATAAACACTCACAAAGGCCTTTACCAGTACATCTGACTGGTATTCGGGGTAGCATCAGCCTCGGCTATTTGGCAGAGGGCGATGGAACAAGTCCTGCAAGGGATCCCAGGGACCCAGTGTTATTTGGACGACATGCTGGTTACGGGCGAAAATGACAGTGCACACCTTGCCAACCTGGAGCAGGTGCTCACTAGATTGCAGGAATATGGGCTATGAGCCAACCGCCCAAAATGCGAGTTCTTCAGGAGACAAATCTCGTATTGTGGCCACATGATTGATGAGGAAGGGTTGCATAAGTCGCCGGACAAGATTAAGACTGTAGTCAAGGCTCCAGCACTGGAAAATCTGTCGCAACTGAGGTCGTTCCTCGGGTTGGTGAACTACTACCATAAGTTCTTGCCGAATTTATCTACAATTCTGCACCCACTGAATGCCCTACTGCAAACTGGAGTAACATGGAAATGGAGTGATGAGTGTAAGCGTGCCTTTCAGAAATGTAAATGCCTAATCACTTCAAAAGAAATATTGGCCCACTACAATCCAACACTACCGATTCGGTTAGCATGTAATGCGTCTCCCTACGGCATCGGAGCGGTGCTGTCACACAAATTCCTTGACGGTTCAGAGAGGCCAATAGCCTTTGCGTCACGCTTGTTAACCTCAGCCGAGCGTAACTATGCCCAGATTGACAGGGAGGCCCTCAGCCTGGTGTGGGGAGTGAAGAAGTTCAATCACTATCTGCACAGGCAGAAATTCACCCTACTGACTGATCATCAGCCCCTGGTCTCCATTTTTAACCTAAAGAAGGGCGTTCCGGTGATGACGGCGCAACGGCTGCAAAGATGGTCACTTTTTCTGGGGGCACATCAGTACGACATAGAGTACAAGGGTACGAAACAGCATGGAAACGCTGATGGGCTGCCGCGCCTACAGTTGCCTACGGTAGAGGAAGCACCTGCAGTGGACCCTGTTGAGATATTCCATGCGACCATAGTCGAATGTCTACCTGTTACAAACTCAAGTATAGAGAAGGAAACCCGAAATGACCCGACACTCTCTCGGGTCTATGATTTGACGGTGAAGGGATGGCCAGCACATGGCGACTCACTGTTGCCAGCATTCTCGCCAAGGAGAGAACAGCTTTCAGTGTGCCGGGGGACCTTGATGTGTGGATCCCAAGTGGTAATTCCACCCAAGTTGAGAGATAGAGTTCTCAGTGAGCTTCATGAGGGTCATCTGGGAGGGCTAGAAATGAAGAGCCTAGCCAGGGCGTTTGTGTGGTGGCCGGGAATCGATCAAGAAATCGAGGATATGACCAAGAGATGCACAGGATGCCAGAAGGTCCATAACGCTCCACCACATGCCCCGCTACATCCATGGGAGTGGCCCTCATCTCCATGGCAATGGGTACACGTTGATTTTGCTGGTCCATTTATGGACTCAATGTTCCTAATCGCTGTGGATGCCCATTCGAAATGGCCAGAGGTCATCAAAATGTCCTCTGCCACCATAGAGAGAACTATTGCAGTCCTACGGACCATCTTCGCCAGGAATGGCTTGCCAGAACAGATTTGCTCCGACAATGGGCCACAGTTTGTGTCAGAGGATTTCCGGAGGTTTCTGAGGAATAATGGTGTGAAGCATTACACATCTGCCCCATATCATCCAGCCACAAATGGATTGGCTGAGAGGTTTGTTCAGACCTTTAAAAAGGCAATAAAGGCAATGCATAATGATGACATACCACTACAACACAAGGTGGATAATTTCTTGTTTGCTTACCGGAATGCGACACATGCAGTCACCAACCAAGCTCCAGCCATAATGTTCTTCAACCGAAGGCTAAGATGTCGCCTGGATTTGCTCAAACCAAACATAAGACGAGCTGTTGAGGTTAAGCAATTCCAGCACATAAATGAGAAGCCAACCAGGAGCTTCAATATAGGGCAACCAGTCTTGGCCCGCGACTACCGAATAGAAAAATGGCAGCCAGGAATGATATGCACACAGCAGGGACCACTAATGTACACAGTGGACGTTGGAGAGAGCATCGTGAGACGCCATGCTGGCCAGATTCTAGGGTCACAGGAACAAGCCAAACCCATACCACGAGCAGGTGCACCTGGTAATCAACCCGAAGTACAGATTGCGTCTACATCAGAAGCAGTGGTATTGGAAGCTGACGAACCAACCAATGACAATTAGCCAGAATCAACTCCGCCGCAAGAACAGGATACTCGAGAAAGGCGCTATCCAGTCAGGATCAGGAAGCCTCCTCAAAGACTGAACTTATAAATGATTATTTCAGTTGATGTATATAGTACAGAGAAAATTGTAATTGGAATTAGTTATTATTTAGTTGTTAAATGAATGTTATGTACTTTTTATCTAAAAGGGGAGGAATTGTTGTGTATGTACCTTTAAGAGAAGAACTAATTCTATACTGCAGTACCGGCAGTGACCACCCCTGTATATAAAGCCATAGCAGGCTTCTGTATTTCAGTCTTAAGTTACCCTCTGTTCAGTAAATACCTGTTATTATTGTTCTCCTGCAGTCCGTGTATTATTTATACTCGGACACTACAAGTAACACACAGCTTCACTCTATGCACACTAACAGGAATACACGGCAACTCTGTTCACACTCACAGGAACACACAGCTTCACTCTGTGCACACTCAGAGGAACACACAGTTTCACTCTGTGCACACAAACAGGGACACACAGATTCACTCTGGGCACATTCACAGGAACACACAGCTTCACTCTGTGCACACTCAGGAAAACACAGCTTCATTCTGTGCAAACTGACAGGAACACACAGATTCACTCTGTGCAAACTCACAGGAACACACAGCTTCACTCTGTGCACACTCAGGAACACACAGCTTCATTCTGTGTACACTCACAGGAACACACAGCTTCACTCTGTGCACACTCACAGGAACACTCAGCTTCACTCTGTGCACACTCACAGGAACACTCAGCTTCACTCTGTTCACATTCACAGGAACACACAGCTTCACTCCGTGCACACTGACAGGAACACACAGCTTCACTCTGTGCACACTCACAGGAACACACGGCTTCATTCTGTTCACATTCACAGGAACACACAGCTTCACTCTGTGCACTTTCACAGGAACACACAGCGTCACTCTGCGCACACTGACAGTAACACCCAGCGTCTCTCTGTGCACTTTCACAGGAACACACAGCTTCACTCTGTGCGCACTCACAGGAACACACAGCTTCACTCTGTGCACACTGACAGTAACACACAGCTTCACTCTGTGCACACAGGTAGGAACACACAGCTTCACACTGTCCACACTAACAGGAACACACAGCTTCACTCTGTACACAGAGGTAGGAACACACAGCTTGAATCTGTGTACACTGAAAGGAACACATAGCTTCACTCTGTGCACACTGATAAGAAAACTGAGCTTTATTCTGTGCACACTGACAGGAGCACACAGCTTCACTCTGTGCACACTCAGAGGAACACACAGTTTCACTCAGTGCACACTAACAGGGACACACAGCTTCACTCTGTGCACACTGACTGGAACAGACAGCTTCACTCTGTGCTCAATGACAGGAACACACATCTTCATTCTGCGCATACTGATAGCAACACACAGCTTCACTCTGTGCACACTCACAGGAACACACAACATCACTCTGTGCACACTCTCAGGAACACACAGCTTCACGCTGTGCACACTCATAGGAAAACACTGCTTCACTCTGTGCACACTGACAGAAAAACAGAGATTCACTCTGTGCACACTCAGGAAAACACAGCTTCAGTCTGTGCTGTTAAGTCTGTGTGTCCCAGTTATGCTTATTATAAATCACTGGACACAGACCACAAGAATAACTTTAACAGGTCTTTACTATTCGGAGGTCAGGGCTGAACTGCCCAGCAAATCCCTACACAACACTTATATACCGGTGTGGTCACCACCGGTATTACAGTATACAGCAGCCAAGAGAAAGTAGTACATCTCTTAAGGTAGTTCTCTTAAGGTGGAACAGGTTACATACACCACAATCCTCCCTTTTTAGCTTAACAGTTATATCCCCATTTAACATAACATAATAACATATATATATACAACTTCATGCAAAACAGTTCAAAGGTTCAGTCTCTGAGGAGGCCTCCTGATTCGAGTTGGATGACGCCTTTCAGGGGTCTCTGATTCTCGTTGCTGGGGTGACTCATCTAGTTGGTCTCTTATGGATTGGACATCATCATCAGGTACATTCACTTCTGAGGTAGATGCTTCAGGTTCACTAACTTCCTCCACGGTTGTCTCTGCCATAACCATGGGTTCGACCCTTGTTCTCGATTCTACCAGTTGGTCAGCATGACGCCGTATTACATTTTCACCAATATCTACCGTGTACATCAGGGGTCCTTGTCTGGCCCGAATTGTTCCAGATTGCCATTTCTCGTTTTTATAGTCCCGGGCTAACACTGGTTGTCCTATTTCAAAACTCTGAGTGGTCTTGTTATTTATATGCTGGAACTGTTTGTTTTCAACTTCCCTCCGCACATTTGGTTTTAACAAGTCCAACCTGGACTGCAACCTCCTGTTATAGAACATCATGGCAGGACTTTGGTTTGTCACTGCATGAGTGGCGTTTCGATATGCCAGTAGGAATTTGTCCACCTTGTGCTGTAGTGGAATCTGATCTTCGCTCATGGCCTTTATTGCTTTTTTGAACGTTTGTACAAATCTCTCGGCCAACCCGTTTGTAGCTGGATGATATGGGGCAGAGGTATAATGTTTCACCCCATTCTTCTTCATGAATTTCTGGAATTCTTCTGACACGAACTGCGGTCCGTTGTCTGAACATATTTGTTCTGGCAATCCATTTCTTGCAAATATCGTTCTTAGCACTGCGATCGTCTTTTCCGAGGTAGTGGTAGTCATCTTAATCACTTCTGGCCATTTAGAATGTGCGTCCACCGCAATTAAAAACATGGAGTCCATGAATGGACCCGCAAAGTCAATATGTACACATTGCCATGGGGTTGAAGGCCATTCCCATGGATGCAGCGGTGCAATCGGAGGTGCATTTTGCACTTTTTGGCACCCTGAGCAGCTTTTCGTCAGATCCTCTATCTGTTGGTCGATACCCGGCCACCACACATAAGCCCTAGCAAGGCTTTTCATCTTGACTCCACCCAAATGACCTTCATGCAGTTCCTTTAGAACTCTCTCTCTTAACTTAGAAGGAATAATCACCCTTGTTCCATACATCAATGTTCCTTGACAGACGGACAGCTGTTCTCGTCTTGCTGAGAATGCCGGTAACAGTGGATCACCATGTGCTGGCCATCCCTTCACTGTCACTTCGCAGACCCGGGACAGTGTCGGGTCGTTCCTGGTTTCTCTTTCAATACTTGCATTGGTGACTGGTAAACATTCGATGATGGTCGAGTGAAATAACTCAACAGGGTCAACCGTCGGTGCCTCCTCCTCTGTAGGTAGTGGCAGGCACGACAGCCCATCAGCATTACCATGCTGCTTTGTACCTTTGAATTCGATCTGATATTGATGTGCCCCTAGGAAAAGGGACCATCTCTGGAGTCTCTGTGCTGTCATCACCGAAACACCCTTCTTAGGGTTAAAAATGGATACCAACGGCTGGTGGTCTGTCAGAAGCGTAAACTTTTGGCCCTGCAGGTAATGATTAAACGTCTTTACTCCCCACACAAGGCTGAGAGCCTCCCTATCTATCTGAGCATAGTTGCGCTCAGCGGAGGTCAATGATCTGGATGCGAACGCAACTGGCCTCTCCAGGCCATTTGGCAACTTGTGTGAGAGTACTGCCCCAATACCATATGGAGAAGCATCACAAGCCAAACGAATAGGCAGCGTTGGGTTGAAGTGAGCCAACACTTCCTCTGAGGTGATCAATGCCTTGCTTTTGCGAAAGGCCCTCTTACAGTCCTTGCTCCACTTCCATGGTACTCCCTTCTGCAAAAGAGCGTTCAGCGGGTGCAGCACCGTGGATAAATTTGGCAGAAACTTATGGTAATAGTTAATCAACCCTAGGAACGACCTCAACTGGGATACATTATCCGGAGCGGGAGCCTTCACAACAGCTTCGATCTTGTCAGGAGACTTATGAAGCCCCTCCTGGTCAATGACATGACCACAGTACGAGAGAACTGAAAGAGCTCACATTTCTGGCGATTAACTCGAAGTCCATATTCTTTCAATCTGGTGAGCACCAGTTCCAAATTTGCAAGGTGTTCCTCGTCATCATCTCCTGTAATCAGAATATCGTCCAGGTAACATTGTGTGCCTGGAATTCCCTGTAATACCTGCTCCATGGCCCTCTGCCAAATTGCTGGAGCCGATGCCACTCCAAAAACCAGTCTATTATACCGGTACAAGCCACTATGCGTGTTGATCGTGAGATACTGGCGTGACTCTTCCTCAACTTCCATCTGTAAGTACGCCTGCGCCAGGCCTATCTTGGTGAAGTGTTTCCCGCCAGACAACGAAGTGAAGATATCCTCAATCCGCGGAAGCGGATACTGCACCGTGTGAAGCACCGGATTAACAGTGATCTTGAAATCTCCACAGATGCGAACCTTCCCCGGTTCCCCCGGCTTGTTGCTCGATGAACGCTTCATGACGGGAACAATGGGCATGGCCCACTCACTCCAGTCTACCTTAGACAGTACTCCTGAACATTCTAGCCCTTCCAGCTCAGCTTCCACAGCAGGTCGTATCGCATAAGGTACCGGTCTGGCTTTGAAAAATTTCGGGTTTGCATGTTCTTCAACCTTGATGTTTGCCGTAATTCCTCTCAGTGTTCCCAGTCCCTGTTGGAACACCTCTTTAGCATCGTCCAATATTCTGGACAATCGTTTAGGTTTGACATCTTTTTTACCGGAATCTACCGTTAGTGCTTTTAAGGAATGCCAGTCCATATTTATTTTCCTAATCCACTCCCATCCCAGTAGTGGTGGACCTCCCTCAGGTAGCACATATAAGTCCATTCCTCGGCTTTCTTTGCCCTTGTGGACCACCTTTACCTCTATCTTCCCGATGGGGTATGCTCTTTGCCCCGTGTATGTTTTCAATACAATCTCCGTATCCCGTAGGGGAATATGTGGGAATAACCTTTTGTAATCTTGCTTATTCATGACCGTCAATGCCGATCCAGTGTCCAATTCCATCTTCACTTGGACTCCTGCTATCTGAAGTGTGACCCAGATTGTTTGGAGGTCTGCTTCATTACCAACATTGTGTACTCTTAGACTACCCAGTTCATTACTGCTGGAGTCTGAATTTGACTTTTGTTCGTTCGAACTGTTCTCTGTCACCTTGTGTACCTTTCTGTACTTTTCCTGCGGTGACTTTTTGTTGCTGGTTTTCTTTCCTGACCGGCATACTTTAGCTATGTGACCAAGCCTGCCACATTTTCTGCCTTCCTGATTTTTGAACCAGCACTGGTCCTGATCATGTGTTGTCTTTCCACAACGATAACATTTTACTGTACCCAAGACCATTTGATTGGTGCTGAGTTCCGGTGACCGTAGCTGCATTTCCGCAGTGCCTCTCGCTGCGGCTTTGTGCGATGCTGCAATAGTGACAGCTTTATCAAGCGTAAGATCATTCTCCTCAAGCAGTCGCTTTTGTGTTCCTTCTTTTAACAATCCACACACAAATTTATCTCTCAGCGCATCTGCTAGTCCTGTTCCAAACTGACAGTACTTTGATAGCTTACGCAGTTCAATTAAAAATTCAGCGTTGCTTTCGTCTTTCAGCTGCGTTCTTCTGTAAAATTTAAATCGTTCCGCTATCATCAGCGGCGTGGGGTTTAAATGATTTTTCAGGACAGTAACAATATTCGCGAAAGTCTGATCCGTCGGTTTATCTGGTGATAGAAGGTGCTTCAATAGCCCGTATGTCTTCGCACCCATTGAGCTTAATAAGGTTAGTGCTTTCTCATCATCTGGTACCTTATTTGCTTTACAATAAACTTCCATGCGTTCTACATACGTGGTCCAATCTTCGATATCGCTATCAAAGGTATTAATGTTCCTATGTTTAGGCATCCTTGCAAGTTTTTAAATTTTTCTTTTTCTCAAAATGGCGGCTTCCCGCGCTTGTCTTCTTCCCCCGCCTACTAAAATGGCGGCTTCCCGCGCTTGGCGGTCTTTCCCGCGCTCGTCTTCTTCCCCCGCCGACTACAATGGCGGATTCCCGCGTTTGCCTTCTTCCCCCGCTGGCTGCAATGGCGATTGCCGTGCTGCTGCCGTTCTCGCCTCCCCAGCGGTTCTCAATTCCCCGACGCTGTTTTTACTCCCCCGCGGTTCACGTGGGCATTCACGCTTCCCCTGCTGTTGTGCCTCTCAGCCCCGCATGCAGCCCGGTCCTTTACACCGGCTGCGTTTGAGTTCTCCGCGGCTCTCGTACCTTAAGCTGCCCCAGCCGCTGCGCCTCTCGGCCTCGATTGCAGCCCGGCCCTTTTCACCGGCCGTGGTCGAGTTCTCCGCCCTTTTTCCTCCGTTTTCCCTCCCCCACTCCACAGTCAACGCGGCTGACTTTCTGCTCGTGTCGCTGATCGGCTTACCCACCACCGTGGTAGAAGGGATGATCAATGCCTGTCACTGATGGAGGGCTTCGTGGTCAGAATTTTTCTTTTTAACCCGGGTTCTCGATGCCTCCCGTGCGATGGTGCTCAGCAGGATGATGAGGGCGGATGCCTCTTCTCGACGCCCGTTCTGAGGACGAAACTGCCTTGGATGTAAAACTGCCGCAGGGTAAGATCGGACTCGTCGCCACTGTTAAGTCTGTGTGTCCCAGTTATGCTTATTATAAATCACTGGACACAGACCACAAGAATAACTTTAACAGGTCTTTACTATTCGGAGGTCAGGGCTGAACTGCCCAGCAAATCCCTACACAACACTTGTATACCGGTGTGGTCACCACCGGTATTACAGTATACAGCAGCCAAGAGAAAGTAGTACATCTCTTAAGGTAGTTCTCTTAAGGTGGAACAGGTTACATACACCACATGTGCAAACTGACAGGAACACACAGCTTTACTCTGTGCACACTCACAGGAACACACAGCTGCACTTTGTATTGTCCGAGTATCAATAATACACGGACTGCAGGAGAACAATCATAACAGGTATTTACTGAACAGAGGGTACTCTTTTATTTGGACCCCAAAAAAAAACAATTCGAATGTAAATAAACAAAAGTTCAACTAAAGCTTAACAAATCAAATTAAAATTTGGTTTTCCGTGTTGATGATGCACTCCAGTCCCCGCGGCGCCCACCGGTCACGGAAATACTCAAGTGCACCGGCGGAAACCGCGTGCTCCATTTCCAGGGCCACCCGGGCGCGAACATGGCCGCGGAAGAGAGGCAGGCAATCCGGCTGGACGACCCCCTCGACCGCCCGCTGCCTGGACCAATTGATGGCTCTTTTAGCCAGGCCCAGGAGCAGGCCCACAAGGAGTTCCTCCAACCTGTCCGCTCCCCTCCGCACCGGGTGACCGTAGATCAAGAGCGTGGGACTGAAGTGCAACCAAAAATCGAGGAGCAGCCCCTTCAAGTAGTGAAAGAGGGGCTGCAACCTCTCACATTCCATATAAACGTGAAACACGGACTCCTCCAGGCCGCAAAAAATGCAGGCGGCCTGGGAGTCTGTGAACCTACTTACAACCTTATTGCACGGGACCGCTCCGTGCAACACCCTCCAGGCCAAGTCCCCGATGGAACAAGGGAGGACTCCCGCGTAGAGAGGCCTCCATTGGGGACCTCCGCCACCGCCAGTCGGCAAGACGCCACGCCAAGGCGTGTCCGGACGGTAGACGAAGATGGCAAAGTGGAGAGTGTGCAGGAGCAGCCCGTACAGGAAACCCCTCCGCGCGGAATGAAAAGGCACGGAGGGTATTTCCTCGAGACGGCTCAAGTTGTGAGGCGCCGGTTCCCGAGGGGAGTTTCGGGGCCGGGCGCCGATGAGGAATTCCGTCCGAAGGGGGGTAAGCTCGGACGGGATTGCCCCATGTGCTTGAGCCGCCTCGATACACCTAGTGGATTTGGGGCCCAGTGCCGCTTTCACCGATTCGATGGCTTCAACCGCGAGCCGGATGTTGGCCCAGGACAGGCGCCGCGCCAGCTCCTCCGGCGCCATCCAGCCCGCTCCTCTGCCATCGAGCAGGTCCCCAACTCTGGTCACCTTGCCAAGCACAGCCCTGCCCTCCGCCAGCCGCCCGAACCCGCGTTTGTGGAGGTGCGGATTCCTGAGCAGCGGCTCCTGAAGGAGAGCCGCCGCTCCTGACAGGGGAGAGCTCCGCCTGGAAGCGACGTAGTTCCAAACCCATAGCAGTTCCTGGTAGAAGACAGGCAGCTCTCGCATGCCGGCACGCCTGCCGCCCAATTTCGCGAACAGGAGCTGCGTGTCGTAATTGAGGCCGTGCAGCTGGCGGAAGAAAAACGTTGCCAGCGCACACCATCGCGGAGGATTCTCGACGTACAGGTATCTCTGCAGCGTCTGAAGACGGAAAGTCGCAGCCTGGGTGCGAAGGCACACCAGCGCCTGACCGCCCTCCCTAAGCGGGAGACACAGTACCACGGCAGAGACCCAGTGCTTCCTTTTGTCCCAGAAGAAGTCGATGAGCTTCTTCTGCATCTTGGCGACAAACGCAGGGGGAGGGATCAAAGTGACCAACCGGTACCACAACATGGCGGCCACCAGCTGGTTTATGACCAGCGCTCGACCCCTGTAGGACAACACTCGGAGCAGTCCTGTCCAGTGTCCTAGGCGAGCGGTGACTTTGGCCTCCGGCTCTTGCCAGTTCGCCGGCCAGGCGTCCTCGGCAGGGCTAAGGTAGACTCCCAAATAGAGGAGTTGCGTGCTGCTCCAGGCGAAAGGCCTGAACTCCTCCGGCAGGGAGTCCACCCGCCACTGACCCACCAGGAGTCCGGAACATTTCTCCCAGTTGATCTTGGGGGAGGATGCGTCAGAGTAAATCTGCTGGCATTCCTGCATCCTCCGCAAGTCAGCGGGATCCGTGACCGTGAGGAGCACGTCATCGGCGTAAGCCGAGAGGACCACCTCCACGCCCGGCCCTTGCAGAGCCAGTCCCATCAACCTCTTCCGTAAGAGGCGCAGGAATGGCTCCACGCAAACGGTGTATAACTGACTGGACATGGGGCATCCCTGACGCACCCCCCTCCCGAAGCGAAGGGGCGCCGTCAAGGACCCGTTAACTTTAATCAGACACTCTGCGGCGGCATACAAAAGTCGGATCCGGGCGACGAAATGCGTCCCGAACCCGAATGCGCGCAGAGTCCCGAAGAGATACTCGTGATCCACCCTGTCGAAAGCTTTCTCCTGATCCAGGGAGAGGAAGGCGACCGACAGACCAGCCCTCTGGGAGTGGTGGACCAGGTCCCAGACCAGATGGATGTTATCATGGATGGTCCGGCCCGGGACCGTGTAGGACTGGTCAGGGTGGATCATGTGGCCCAGCACGGTGCCAAGGCGAGCAGACATGGCCCTGGCAAAGATTTTATAGTCCGTGCTGAGGAGGGAGACCGGGCGCCAGTTCTTAAGGAGGCGGAGATCGCCCTTCTTAGGCAGCAGGACAATGACCGCCCTGCGCCAAGAGAGGGGCATCTCCCCGGTCGCCAAACTTCCCCCCAGGACCCGCGCGTAGTCGCCCCCCAAGACATCCCAGAACGTCCTGTTAACTCCACGGTCAGCCCGTCCAACCCCGGGGACTTTCCCCTAGAGAGCTGGCGGAGGGCGCCAGGCTTAGCAGAGTGTCCAGTTTTTTGGCGCCCTCCGGGCTGACCTTCGGCAGTTCCTCCCACAAAACTCTGCGTGCTTCCTCGCTGGACGGATCCAGAGAGAAAAGAGCCCCGTAGTAGGCGCGGGTCTCCGCGCTGATTCCCTCCGGATCCGAGACCAGAGATCCGTCGTCGACCAGCAGCCCCAAGAGCTGCTTACGGACCCCCCGTCTTTTTTCCAGGTCCCGCAGGAGCTGGATCCATGACCTCACGTACGCGCCTCGGGACCCGACGAGCTGCAGGTCCTTCAGCACGCCCTTCTTCTCTTCGTACACCTTCCGCAGGGCCGGGTCCTCGACGACCTGACCGAGACGGGACTCCAGGTCGAGCACCTCCTTCTCCAACCGCCCGACCCGTGCCTCCCGCCTCTTGGTCGACCCCTTCGCGTACTCCTGACAGAAGAGACGGATGTGAGCCTTGCCCACATCCCACCATAGCCTCAAGGAGGGGAAGCCCCCCTGCTTCCTTCTCCAGTCGGCCCAGAATCGACGAAACGAATCCCGGAACCGTGCGTCTTCCAGCAGCAGGTTGTTAAAATGCCAGTACGCGGACCCCCCCCGCGCACGCAGCGGAGCGAGCTCCGCCCATACCAGGTGGTGGTCCATGCACAGCACCGGCCGCATGGAAGCCGCCGGAACGCAGGAGATGTACGCCCGGGAAATGTAAAGGCGGTCGATTCTGGACCTTCCTCCCCCAGACCTCACGCTAGTGAAGGCGCTGGAGTCGGGGTGGAGATTTCGCCAGACGTCCACCAAGTCGAAGGACCCAACCAGGTCCCTCAACTTCTCCATCACCGCCGGGCTTCGTGGGGGACCCGAACGGTCCCTCGCCTTGAGGGTGCAGTTAAAATCCCCCCCGAGGATGATGCACTCGCCCACGTCGATGGAGCCCAAAAGAGCGGACACTTCTTCGAAGAAGCGCACTTGCTGCGCACTGGTCTGAGGAGCGTACACGTTCACTAGATGGAGCGGCACGCCCCCCAGGCGAACAGTGACCTGGAGCAAGCGGCCCGGCACATGCTCCTTGACCCCCAAGATCTCCGGCTGAAAATGCGGGGCCAGCAAGATAGCCACCCCGCAGGAATTGTTGGAGAGGTGACTCATGCTGACCCCTCCTTGCCACTCCAGGAGCCACGTGGCTTCGTCTCCCGGAACGGTGTGGGTTTCTTGCAGGAAGCACACCGCATACTTCCCGTCCCGAAGGAACGAGAAGTTATTGAATCTGCGGCGCGCCTCCCTGCTGCCATTGATGTTGAGGCTGGCTATGGTTATCTTCATGTCAGAAGCATAGTGCAACCTCTACCTACACCTAACGGGGGGAGGAAGCGCAGCCGCTGGTCAGCCGCCACTTCCTCAGCAGCCCAGTGAGAAACGTTGAGAGCCGACGCAGCTCGAGCGGGTTCACACCCTCGTCCGCGCCCATGATCTTAACAGCGGCGCGGACGGATACGATGAGCAGTGCCAGCTCCGACCACCTGTCGAGGGCCAGCCGGAGCTTATTGTGCCGACCCAGGCACGTGGCCATAAAATCCCAGAGTTCCCTTACGGGAATGAGGGGAGACTCGGCAAGGGGCACGAGGTCATCCATCGCCTCGTCGGCGCTGGAGTCCGAATCGTCCTCCGTGCCCATCACCGAGTCCCCATCCTCCTCCAGGGGGTCGTCACCAGCGGCCGACCCATCCGCCGCGCAGTGCAAAGCGAACGGCTCGGCCGCGCCAGCCAGCCCCGCCTCTGCCCGGATCCCACCCCCAGGATCGGCGGCAGAGGATTTCTCCCTGGGCTCCTCTAGGGGTGCTGGGCCAGAAGACGGCGGCGGTTCAGAGCTCCCCTCCGCCTCAGACGCCGGAACGACCGGAGAAACTGGGGAGAGAACAATTCCCAGCTCCTCCAGTGCGTACGGCACCAGAGACGCAGCCAGGGGGCCATCCTCCTCCCCGCCACCAACCTCCGACCCAGCGGATGGGGGGTTTTGAATTAAAAGCTCTACCAGGACGAGCATCCCCTGGGAGATGTCCGGGTCGCATTGGGCGAGCTCATTATCCTCGAGCTCGCCCGATCCAGACCCCAGGCCGCCCGACCCGGCGAGGGTTAACGGCACCAATAGAAGGTCAATTTCAATTACCGCCGCGGGTTGTTCCACGACACCCCCACGGGCAGGGTCTCGTCCCCATCCCCGGGAGGCACGCGTCGGACAGACACATCTGCCTCAGCCTCCCGAGGGACAGGCAACCCCTGCCGATTGCTGGTGATGACGACAGCGGGGGTGGGGGGAGCAGTACCCGCGGCGGGCGACGACTCCCCCTGCTCAGAGGGACCTTCCTCCTCCCGGTCCTCCTCCTCTTCCAGGGGGTCGCGCCTTCTTTTTAGCACAGAGGGAGCGAGGGAGACCTCCATGACTGCAGAGGCCTCCTCCTCAGCTCCTTCCGGCGGAGCAGGTTTGTTGGGCTCCTCGGGCCCGAGCCCGGCCGCAGGTAATGGCGTTTCCGCTATGGCGGTTGCGGCCACAGGCTCGGGCACGAGGCCCCTCCCGCTCGCGTCTGCCCCGATTAACTCCACGAGGAGCGCGGGTGTAAGGGGCTCAAGGGGCAAGGGCTGGCCATCCACGGGGGGACCCGCCCTAAGGTGTTTATTTTTCCGCCGCGCCTTCTTTCTGGCCGGACACGCTCCCTCCCCCCCGCCGGAGGCCTTGCTGGCATCGGCCCCCGACGTCGACCGCGCATCAGACGTTCCCGACGCGCGGGCAGATCCGGGGGGAGGAGCGTCGGCGGCGCCAGCCTCGGCCGCACGAGATGATCCGGCGGCCTTGGAGGTGGGGCAGTTTTTCTGGATGTGCCCCACCTCCTTGCAGGCGTGGCACCGCACAACGTCCGACGTCCAGAAGACGCGATATGCAGTCCCCTCGTGGTGGATGACGAATGCCCCGTCAGTGTCCTCCTCCTGCGCCAGCTGGATGAACAGCTGGCGCCAGAAGGAGAAGACGTGGCGAAGGCTGGCCTCCCGGAAGCCGAGCGGGATGGGTGTGATCCCCGACCTCACCTCCCCAAGTTGACGTAGATGGGGAAGGAGGAGCTCACCAGGAACATAGGGCGGGACGTTCGAAATAACCACCCTCTGCGTGGTGGCCTCGAGGGGGTCCACTGTCAGGAAGGTCCCGCCCACGGTGAGCCCCTTGGTGACAGCCAGGGACACCGCCCGCTCCGACCCCAGGAAGAACACAGCCTTCCCATACATTTTTGAGGCCGCGACGATGGCTGAGGGGGCGACAACCCCAGCCATGGCTTTAACGCAGGCCTCAATGGTCATAGTGGGGTGAGTGTAGCTCTTCACCCCAAGCTTTTTTGTTATAAGTTTAAAGGATGACAGGGCAGCAGAAGCAGCGGGAGCAGCTGTGGCTGCGGCTGTCACTCCCACATAAGTCCTAGATGGCCCCGCCACCGGCGAAGATGCAGTCGCCATTATGGGGTGTTTTTATAAGGGCTACACTCACCCCAAGTCACAGGCCTGAAGGTGTTAATGGCCTCAGGTATTTTTTTTGGTCCTCTATTGAGCAGAGGGAGCTGTTTAAAATGAAGACACACCTCTCCCCTTATTGGTTGAAATTGGGAGAGGTGCCTTCTCCCCTCTGCTCAATAGGCAATTAATAATTAAAGATGAAATGAGGTGCCTCAGAGAGAAAGGCAGAGAAAGACAAAGAGAGAGAGAGAGAGAGGGGGTGGTGAGAAGGGGGGAGGTGGCAAGGACAGTGTTGCCACTCAGGATGGTGGGTGGGTGTTGGCAGGGGTGCACTCTCCGATGGGATTTAAAAGTCTTTGATAGTGGTGGTCTTCTGGCAGGGGGAGAAGATGTCTTCACCTGGGAAAGCTGGAGTTGCCCAGGCTCAGTCCTGCACCAGGTCTTAACGATGTAATTAATGGAATTAACCACTTAACCTAGGCAGCTCCAGCTGGCCCAGGTCAGGCAATAGAAGGGATGCTTATTATTGGTGTGTGTGGCCTAGTTTTGGCAAGATCCACACACACGCACACACACAGCCACCCCTTGATGTTCCGGCCTTGTTTCTTCTTTTCTCCCCCCACCTAAAATACAAAGTCTTTGGGAGAGTGCCCCAAATAACACCCACCTGTAGATATTTTGAAGATGATACTCCTCCCTCCTTCCAAACAGTTGGTGTTGGTTGATGGTGGTTTCTCTCCCCTCTCTCCCTCTCCTGAAGTGGAGGCCAATTTGGGGAGGCAGTGATAGAAAAGGCCTCTCCCCTGGTTGATGTTATTGCAGGCCTCCTTTCTCCTTCTCCTCCTCTGTCCTCTCTCTCCAGGCACCTCAGTTGATGTAATGATGGTGGCGTTGGTGGTGGTGGTGGTCCAGCGTTCTCCTCCTCTTCCTGGTCAGGGGACCACCACTTTAGTCCACTCTCCTAGTCTGGCTGCTCCTTCTCCTTCTGCTTGCAGCTGCACAGCCAGCAATGCTGTGAATGAGGTACAACAGAGGATAACTTAAGACTGAAGTACAGAAGCCTGCTATGGCTTTATATACAGGGGTGGTCACTGCCGGTATTGCAGTATAGAATCAGTTCTTCTCTTAAAGGTACATACACAACAATTCCTCCCCTTTTAGATAAATAGTACATAACATTCATTTAACAACTAAATAATAACGAATTACAATTACAATTTTCGCTGTACTATATACATCAACTGAAATAATCATTTATAAGTTCAGTCTTTGAGGAGGCTTCCTGATCCTGACTGGATAGTGCCTTTCTCGAGTATCCTGTTCTTGCGGCGGAGTTGATTCTGGCTCATTGTCATTGGTTGGTTCGTCAGCTTCCAATACCACTGCTTCTGAGGCAGACGCAATCTGTCCTTCGGGTTTATTATCAGGTGCACCTGCTCGTGGTATGGGTTTGGCTTGTTCCTGTGACTCTAGAATCTGATCAGCATGGCATCTCACGATGCTCTCTCCAACGTCCACTGTTTACATTAGTAGTCCCTGCTGTGTGCATATCATTCCTGGCTGCCATTTTTCTGTTCGGTAGTCGCGGGCCAAGACTGGCTGCCCTATCTTGAAGCTCCTGGTTGGCTTCTCATTTATGTGCTGGAATTGCTTATCCTCAACATCTCGTCTTATGCTTTTTTTGAGCAAATCCAGGTGACATCTTAGCCTTCGGTTGAAGAACATTATGGCTGGAGCTTGGTTGGTGACTGCATGTGACGGTAAGCAAACAAGAAATTATCCACCTTGTGTTGTAGTGGTATGTCGTCGTTATACATCGCCTTTATTGCCTTTTTAAAGGTCTGAACAAACCTCTCAGCCAATCCATTTGTGGCTGGATGATATGGGGCAGATGTGTAATGTTTCACCCCATTATTCCTCAGAAACCTCCGGAAATCCTCGGACACAAACTGTGGCCCATTGTCGGAGCAAATCTGTTCTGGCAAGCCATTCCTGGCGAAGACAGTCCGTAGGACTGCAATAGTTTTCTCCATGGTGGTGGAGGACATTTTGATGACCTCTGGCCATTTCGAATGGGCGTCCATGGCAATTAGGAACATGGAGTCCATAAATGGACCAGCAAAATCAATGTGTACCCGTTGCCATGGAGATGAGGGCCACTCCCATGGATGTAACTGGGCCTGTGGTGGAGCGTTTTGGACCTCCTGGCATCCTGTGCATCTCTTGGTCATATCCTCAATTTCTTTATCGATTCCCGGCCACCACACAAACGCCCTGGCTAGGCTCTTCATTTTTACCCCTCCCAGATGACCCTCATGAAGCTCACTGAGAACTCTATCTCTCAACTTGGGTGGAATTACCACTCGGGATCCACACATCAAGGTCCCCCGGGACACTGACAGCTGTTCTCTCCTTGGCGAGAATGCTGGCAACAGTGAGTCGCCATGTGCTGGCCATCCCTTCACCGTCAAATCATAGACCCGAGAGAGTGTCGGGTCATTTCGGGTTTCCTTCTCTATACTTGAGTTTGTAACAGGTAGACATTCGACTATGGTCGCATGGAATATCTCAACAGGGTCCACTGCAGGTGCTTCCTCTACCGTAGGCAACGGTAGGCGCGACAGCCCATCAGCGTTTCCATGCTGTTTCGTACCCTTGTACTCTATATCGTACTGATGTGCCCCTAGAAAAAGTGACCATCTTTGCAGCCGTTGCGCCGTCATCACCGGAACGCCCTTCTTTGGGTTAAAAATGGAGACCAGGGGCTGATGATCAGTCAGTAGGGTGAATTTCTGCTCGTGCAGATAGTGATTGAACTTCTTCACCCCCCACACCAGGCTGAGGGCCTCCCTGTCAATCTGGGCATAGTTACGCTCGGCTGAGGTTAACGAGCGCGACACAAAGGCTATTGGCCTCTCTGAACCGTCAAGGAATTTGTGTGACAGCATCGCTCCGATGCCGTAGGGAGATGCATCACATGCTAACCGAATTGGTAGTGTTGGATTGTAGTGGGCCAATACTTCTTTTGAAGTGATTAGGCATTTACATTTCTGAAAGGCACGCTTACACTTATCACTCCATTTCCATGTTACTCCAGTTCGCAGCAGGACGTTCAGTGGGTGCAGAATTGTAGATAAATTCGGCAAGAACTTATGGTAGTAGTTCACCAACCCGAGGAACGACTTCAGTTGCGAGACATTTTCCGGTGCTGGATCCTTGACTACAGCCTCAATGTTGTCCGGCGACTTATGCAACCCTTCCTCATCAATCATGTGGCCACAATACGAGATTTGTCTCCTGAAGAACTCGCATTTGGGGTGGTTGGCTCGTAGCCCATATTCCTGTAATCTAGTGAGCACCTGCTCCAGGTTGGCAAGGTGTTCTCTGTCATTTTCGCCCGTAACAAGGATGTCGTCCAAATAACACTGGATCCCTGGGATCCCTTGCAGGACTTGTTCCATCGCCCTCTGCCAAATAGCCGGGGCTGATGCTACCCCGAATACCAGTCAATTGTACTGGTAAAGGCCTTTGTGAGTGTTTATCGTGAGGTATTTCTTAGATGCTTCTTCCACCTCCATTTGTAGATACGCTTGGGCCAGATCAATCTTTGTAAAGCGTTTCCCTCCAGATAGTGAGGCGAAAATATCTTCTATCCATGGAAGTGGATATTGTACTGTGTGCAGGACTGGGTTTACAGTTACCTTGAAGTCCCCAGAGATGCGAACCTTTTCGGCTCCCCAGGCGTGCTGCTCAATGACTTCTTCATTACAGGAATGATGGGTGTGGCCCACTCGCTCCAGTCCACCTTGGACAGCACACCCGAACGCTCCAGACTCTCCATCTCTGCTTCAACGGCTGGGCGGATTGCGTAAGGTACCGGTCTGGCCTTAAAGAATTTTGGGTTTGTGTTATCTTCAATTTTTATCATTGCCGTTACTCCTTTTAGCGTCCCAAGTCCTTGTTGGAACACCTCTTTCGCGTCAGTTAGAATTTTTGACAGTCGTCCAGGTGTGACGTCATCATCATTTTTGTCAGTCACAGTTAGCACCTGAATGGCATGCCAATCCAATTGTATTTTTCGGATCCATTCACGTCCCAAAAATGGTGGTCCTCCATCTGGTAGTATATATAGATACAATTTCTGTGTTTCCTTGCCGTTGTATTCAACTGGCACCCTTATTTTTCCTCTGGGGTAGACATTTTGCCCCGTGTATGTCTTCAATACAATGGACGTGTCCTTCAAGGGTATGTGTGGGAATAGCCGCTCATAGTCTCGTCGATTCATGACAGTTGGAGCTGATCCTGTGTCCAATTCCATCTTTACTGGGGACCCTGCTATCATGAGGGTGACCCAAATGGTTCGGTGATCCTCCTTTGCGATCACGTTGTGTAACTTTAGACAACTTAGTCTCCTGCTCCCGGAGTCCTTATCACTCTCCTGATCTTCCGAACTACTGTCTGTCAATTTCTTTACTTTCTTGTACTTTTCCTTAGTAGTTCTTGTAGTGTTGGTTTTCTTTCCCGACCTGCAGACTCTTGCTATGTGTCCCATTTTCCCACATTGCCTGCATACTTTGTCCTTAAACCAGCAGTCCTTCTGATCATGGGTTGTTCTGCCGCAGCGATAGCACTTTTCGGCTCCATACGCCATTTCATTAGCGCTGTATTCTTGTGGTTTTTGTTGTATTTCCGCAGCTCCCCGTGCTGCTGCTTCGTAGGATACTGCCACGCTGAAAGCCTGTTCTAGCGTCAGGTCCTTTTCCGAAAGTAGTCATTTCTGGGTTCCTTCACTCTGGAGCCCGCAGACAAACTTATCCCGTAAGGTGTCTGCCAGTCCTGCTCCGAACTGGCAGTGCTTCGATAACTTACGTAGTTCCGTTAGATAGTCAGCATTGCTCTCATCTTTGTGCTGGTTTCTTTTATGGAACTTGAATCTTTCTGCTATCAGGGTTTAGATGTTCCTGTAAGATATTGACAACCTCTTCAAAACTTTTCTCCATTGGTTTAGCTGGGGTAATTAAATTCCGCAATAGGCCGTACGTTCTCGCGCCCATCAAATTTAATAATGCCGACGCCTTCTTTCCATCGGCCACCTCATTTGCCTTGCAGTACGCTTCAATTCTTTCCACATACGTGCTCCAGTCTTCTACCTCGTTGTCGAAAGCAGTGATACTGCCACTTTTCGGCATCTTGGGTGATTTGCAGAGCCGCGCGATTGAGCTCGAGCCCGCCACAGTCCGGAAGGGTCAGCGCACTACCTGATACCAGCACGATTTGCTGGAACACCTTGACTGGGGAGCAAAGCCCAGCTCTCCACAGCCTCTCCTGCAACTCTCCGAACTCCGATGGATCCTTGGGCGGTTGCCCGTGGTCGACGCCCATTGCTCTGACTTCGACCTCCAAGAAGCTTCTTCTCAGGGAAAGATCCCCGTGAGGTGATGCAGTACTGCAGGTAAGTTCGAACCTGTTCGTCGCCAGTGTAGTGTCCGAGTATCAATAACACATGGACTGCAGGAGAACAATAATAACAGGTATTTACTGAACAGAGGGTAACTTAAGACTGAAGTACAGAAGCCTTCTATGGCTTTATATACAGGGGTGGTCACTGCCAGTACTGCAGTATAGAATCAGTTCTTCTCTTAAAGGTACATACACAACACACTTCGTGCACACTGACAGTAACACACAGCTTCACTCTGTGCAAACAGACAGGAACACACAGCTTCACTCTGCAAACTCACAGGAAGACACAGCCTCACTCTGTGCACACTCACAGGAACACACAGCTTCACTCTGTGCACATTCACAGGAACACACAGCTTCACACTGTGCACAATGACAGGAACACACAGCTTCACTCTGTGCACACTCACAGGAACACACAGCTTCACTCTGTGCACACTGACAGTAACACACAGCTTCACCATGTGCACACTGACAGGAACACACAGCTTCAGACTGTGCAAACACACAGGAACACACAGCTTCACTCTTTGCACACTCACAGGAACACACAGCTTCACTCTGTGCACACTGACAGGAAGACACAGCTTCACCATGTGCACACTCACAGGAACACACAGCTTCAGACTGTGCACACTCAGAGGAACACAGAGCTTCAATCTGTGCACACTGACAGAAACACACAGCTTCACTCTGTGCACACTGACAGTAACACACAGCTTCACTCTGTGCAAACTCACAGGAACTCACAGCTTCCGTCTGTGCACACTCACAGGAACTCACAGCTTCAGTCTGTGCACACTCACAGGAAAACACAGCCTCACTCTGTGCACACTCACAGGAAGGCACAGCTTCACTCTGTGCACACTCACAGGAACACACAGCTTCACTCTGTGCACACTCACAGGAACACACAGCTTCACTCTGTGCAGTCACAGGAACACACAGCTTCACTCTGTGCAAACTCACAGGAACACACAGCCTCACTCTGTGCACACTCACAGGAAGGCACAGCTTCACTCTGTGCACATTCACAGGAACACACAGCTTCACACTGTGCACAATGACTAACACACAGCTTCATTCTGTGCACACTCACAGGAACAGACAGCTTCACTCTGTGCACACTGACAGAAGAACAGAGATTCACTCTGTGCACACTCAGGAAAACACAGCTTCAGACTGTGCAAACTGACAGGATCACACAGCTTCACTCTGCACACTGACAGCAACACACAGCTTCACACTGTGCAAACTCACAGGAACACACAGCTTCACTCTGTGCACACTCACAGGAACACACAACTTTACTCTGTACACACTCAGAGGAGCACAGAGCTTCACTCTTTGCACACTGACAGGAACACACAGCTTCACTCTATGCACACTGACAGTAACACACAGCTTCACTCTGTGTACACTCACAGGAAAACACAGCTTCACTCTGTCCACACTGACAGGAACACACATCTTCACTCTGTGCAAACTCACAGGAAGACACAGCTTCACTCTGTGCATACTCACAGGAACACACAGCTTCAGACTGTGCACACTCACAGGAACACAGAGCTTCTCTCTGTGTAGACTGACAGGAACACACAGCTTCACTCTGTGCACACTGACAGGAACACACAGCTTCACTCTGTGCAAACTCACAGGAACACACAGCTTCAATCTGTGCACACTGACAGAACACACAGCTTCACTCTGTGCACACTCACAGGAACACACAGCTTCACTCTGTGCACACTGACAGGAAAACACTGCTTCACTCTATGCACACGAACAGGAATACACAGCTACACTATGAAACTCACAGTAACACAGAGCTTCACTCTGTGCACTTTCACAGGAATACACAGCTTCACTCTGTGCACACTGACAGTAACACACAGCTTCACTCCGTGCAAACTCACAGGAACTCACAGCTTCAGTCTGTGCACACACAGGAACTCACAACTTCAGTCTGTACACACTCACAGGAGCACAGAGCTTCACTCTGTGCACACTCACAGGAAAACACAGCTTCACTTTGTGCACACTGACAGGAACACACAGCTTCACTCTGTGCACAGTCACAGGAACACACAGCTTCACTCTGTGCACACTCACAGGAACACACAGCTTCACTCTGCGCACACTCACAGGAACACACTCTTATGTTCATTAATAAATAGACATTCTTATTATGAACACAGCTAGCTTTTGCTAGTCACTTTTATTGAGCACATGTGGACTAGGTACTGTATCTGTAGAGGCTTCCATCTTGACTGTTGCCTTGTGGGTCACCTAGTGCCTGATGGGTAATGTAGTCTTAATATCATACAGCTGTGTAGTGTAGTCTTATACATACAGCTATATACAGCTCTACGGCCCCACCTAGTGTCCACTATAGAATGACATGTTATTGATCATTACATCCCCCTTTCTTTGAGGTTTAGCAAAATCAATATCAATCAACTTTCAAGAAAACAATAAAGATAATATCAGTAACACTTTTGTTAGTGCTCTATAAACATAAACATTTTCAAAACAGTCAACACATTTTCAAAGCTTTACATTGTACTCAAAGATTATGTCTATCAGGCTTTTTTACTTCACGTGTGGATCTTCTCAACACGGGTAAGTCTGATGTGTCTTCATGAGATTGTTCTGGCGGTGAATGACAAGATGCAGTTGCGGCATTGTCATCAATCTGCTCTTGCATAGATCGAGGTCTCCTTGCGATCTTTGTTTGGAGAGGGTTTCAGTGTTTCCTTCACTCTTCATGCCATAACTCTCAATGTAGTCAATGCACTCTCGAAAAACTGCTGGCAGCTGGATCCCATCATACAGCATAGTCCTCTCAACAGCCTCGGCTAATGGAACACCAAAGATTGGCCTGAGGGAAGAAGGAGTATCCACCTGAACTGCTTCCTGCTCTGGTGCAGGCTTCTTCTTTTTCTTTTTCTCTTTCCACTGCTTAACAACATCTGCTGCGGATATATCCTTGGACTTTTTCTCCTTGTGTTTTTCCTCTTTGTGCTTTTCTTCCTTTGGCTTCTCTTTGACCTTAAAGTCTTTTTCTTTCTTCTTGGAGAAACTAGACTTTCTGAAGACATGGATACCCTTTGGCCTTTTCATCCTTGATGGGCTCTCTGCTTCATCACCTGAGTCATCTGGTCTGCTTATGGCACCGTTTATACGGTAGACTCTCTTGAGCAGTTCGAAGTCTTCCCAAGCGTTGTCACCTAGTATCGAATCAAGTTTTTCAGCCACCACAGAAAACATGAGATGATGCACTTTGCCTTTGACTGTCACTTTAAGTCTGCATACACCTAAGCTATCTATTTTCTGTCCATTATAACTCTTCAGTAGTACTGACTTTTTCTGTATTTTGCGCTTTTCTTTCATATTTTTTATGTCACTCATACTGATTAAGTTTGCTTTTGCCCCAGTGTCCAGTTTCAATGTAACTAATGCTCCATTTATCTGCAGTGGGATCATCCATTTGTCCACTTTTACTGCATTGACTTTATGTTCAGCATTGTCCATTTCTGAGGGCTGCACATTTTCTGTATCTTTTTTGATATCGTCACATGACACCATTCCTACAAAAAATGTCTCACTTAAATCAGTGTTCTCAATCACGTTAACTTGTTGCCCTTTCGTTGTTTTTACTTTTGAAAAACATTGTTTGGCATAGTGATTCTTTCCATTACACTTTGTGCACATTTTTCCAAACACTGGGCATTGTCTTAACTGGTGTTTGTAACAACAGCATTTAAAATGAAAAATTTCATCCTCCGATTGCTTTTCATTTCTGTTCTGCCCATGTTTCTTCTCCTTATAGGACACAGCACCGACAGCAGCATTATCACTCATTACAATCGCATCATTATTGATTTCACTGAAAGTCTTCGCGTGCTTTCGAGCTAGCTCGCTGGCTTGGCATATTTTCACTGCATTTTCCAAATTTAGTTCGGTTTCTCTCAACAGACGTTCCCTGACTTTTTTTTATCATGAATACCAAACACAGTCTGGTCACGAATCATGGATGATTTCAGCTCAGAGAAATTACATGTCTGTGCTTTCAGTTTCAGATCAGTTATAAAGCTATCAAAAGTCTCATTTTGTTGCTGTGTCCGAGAACGGAAGATGTATCTTTCATACGTCTCATTCTTTTTGGGAGAACAATGTGCATCAAATTTCTGTAGCACATCGTCTAATTTGTCTCTGTTCTCCGCTGGATTAAATACAAATGTATTAAATACCTCTATCGCCTGTGGGCCTGCAACCGTAAGCAGCAACGCTATCTTCCTTGCACCTGGCTTCGTACCGAATCCGATGGCTGCAATGTAGAGTTCAAATTGCTGTTTAAAAGTCTGCCAATTGTAGTCGATTTTTTCTGTGAGTTTCAAACGCTCTGGTGGCTTCAAATTCTCCATGTCGCTTTTCACAATTTTCAGCAGATCTTCACCACCCTGGTACCATCTTATGTTCATTAAAAACTAAACATTCTTATTATGAACACAGCTAGTTTTTGCTAGACACTTGTATTGAGCACATGTGGACTAGGTACTGTGGCCTAGAAATTGGGTTGGTAGCGCCGGCGCCGAGTGCCTAAAGAGACCTAGAATTGGGGTGAAGCCCTATGTTGGGGCGAACGCTATGAAGATAGTGCCAACTCAGATATTGACTATACATTTAGCGCCTGCGCTAAGTGTTTGCGCGCACCCGCGAGCGCAAGCAGCTCATGATGTCATTTCAGTGTGCAACGCCTTTTTGGAGCGCCTGAGCGCATATTGGGTGGCGCCCGGAGCCTTAGCGCCCAGCGCTATTCGTGACAGTTCGAGGGAGGGCTAACAGGCCCTTCTTGGAGTAGGGCGGCGCTATTTAAAGGGGACAGCTCTAGTGCAGAATCTTCTGCCACTTGGCCTGCTCATTGCGATCGCTGCTAGAGAGAGTTGGCAAGCTAATGTGGAGCGGAGTTCTGGGAATTTAGCTTTACAGTACTTGGGACCTTCAACCCTGTCCGAAGCACTTGCAGCACTACACCTAAAAGCCTTTTGACCAACTGGCATCGGAATGGGAGCTTGTTTGGAGGACGACGGCCTCATCGCCCAACACTGTGAAGGGGCAGAGAGACGGCGGGAGAGAGGGCGGGATTGGCCAGAATGAGGAGGGGCAATGGAGGTCTGCCAATCCGACGGGATGCTGCGAGGGTCTTTAGGCAGCAGGTGACAAGACTTGACATGTCGGAGGAGCAGTGTTTGCGAAGGCTTCGAATCTGGAGGGACATTGTTACTGATCTGTGCCACCTGCTTGGTCAGGATCTGCAGCCGCGTGAACGCTGCAGAACCTCTCTGTCCGTGATGGCTAAACTGACTGATGGCCTCCATTTTTATGCCAACGGATCCTTTCAGTCAGCCATTGGGGACAATGCGACTGTCGCTCAGGCTGCAGTCCGCTGTTGCATCCGGCAAGTGACAGATGCCCTTTATAGGCGAACGCGTCAATTCATTACCTTCCCTCGGACCCTGCACAAGCAGGCGGAGAAGGAGGAGTATGAGGAGGAGGAGGAGGAGGAGGAGGAGGAGGAGGAGGAAGAGCAGGCGGAGGAGGAGGAGGAGGAGGAGGAAGATGGAAGGGCTGCTGAAAGTGGAAGGTCCATACGTCAGAGGCTCCTCTGGACTCGTGTCGACACCCCTGTGGCGGAATGATGAGAGTCTTAACTCATGTGCACTTTGGATGTTTGAGGGCCTCTGAATGCCAGCATCACTGAAAGTAGTCACATGCACCATGCAACATTGAAACTTCTGTTTATTGACACAAAAGACTTTCATTACAGCTAAACAAAGTAATGTGAGCAGAAACCATAACTTTCAAAATAACTGTGAACTGTTCGGCAAAGCCGCAAAACTCAACAAACCTTCTTCAAATATAACAGCAGGTGAGGGTGTCCTTGAATTTGGACAAACAAACATCTCAGCACCTCCCTCTACAACTGGCCCCTTGAGGGAGAACGACTTCTCTTCTGCGCCCGGCCCCTTCCCTCCCTGCTGCTCCTACGTAATTGGACCCCAGTGGCGGGCTCAAGGCTGGGGGACGCTTGCTGACTGTCTGGAAGCGCAGAAGCCCCTGAGGGATGGCCTGGCCGACCTCTGGGCTTGGAGGGTGCGGACGCAGGATGCTTGCTGTGACCATGGCTGGAAGCAATGTGGCCTGCAGGTGGTGGCAGCTGCAATGCAGGCGTACCAGCGCTGGCATGTGCAATGCTCTCCTGCCGAGAGAGGACACCTGCACCATGGTCGAACAACAAACTGGCTATCTGAGGGGAGCGGCTCGGCTCATCCGCCACAATCGCATGCTCCACTGATTCCTGGCCTTGTACAGGAGTGGAAGGGCCCGGGGTGATCCTATCTGATGCAGAGAGGGTGGCTGCAGTGAGAGATCGCATTGCGTCAATCTGGCTGTGGAGGAGCCCAGCAAGTGACTGCATGGCAACAGTGAGGACCTGTGTGCCAGGTGCCAGTGCTTCGGAGAAGGCCTGGACAGTTCTTCCCATGGCTTCGGACAAGGCAGGTGCCGACCGCTCCACTGCCTCGGACAAGCCCTGCACAGACCTTTCCAGGGATTGTCCGAAACCCTGAACAGTCCTTTCCATTGCCGACTCAAAGCCGTGGACAGTCCTCTCCATTGTTGGGCCAAAGCCCTGGATAGTCCTGTCCATTGTGGCCCGGAAGCCCTGGATAGACCTGTCCATTGTTTCCCCGAACACCTGGAGAGTCCTCTCCATTGTTGCCCCAAAGCCCTGCAGAGTCCTCTCCATTGTTGCCCCGAAGTCCAACATACTCCTAGCCAATGAATCTATTGACTCAGGCATCTTCTCCACTGCAGCCATCAGCTCCGTGTGTCTGACCCGGGCCTGTTTGCTCATCTCAGCCAGGCGACGGACCTCATCTGCACTCTGTGCAGCAGTCATGACGACCTGCCTTGCCCTGCGGGGAGACGGTGGCCGAACTTGCCTATCCCCTGTGCGTTGCTGCATGCCGCTTGGTCCGGCAACTGGTTCATCCTCAGAGCCACCCCCCCTCCCCTCCAGGGGACTACTATCCCCAGTCTGCAGATGTCTCAGCTCCCCGGATTCTGCAGCGGCTGGTCCGGATTTCTCCTGGTCCTCGCCTCCGGTGGCACTGGCACTGGCAGCTTCAGCGCGTTGAGCCCGAGTTGGTGCTGCTTCATCTGAAAGTGGGAGGTGGAAGAGTGGCTTTAGCAAAGAACAGCTTTGCTGAAAGGCATGCCAGATTGCGGCAAGGCTCTGACATGGCTGCACACTGAGGAAGCATGCTGGTGGGGGGACCAAGTGGAAGGCAACAGGTGAAAAAGGTGAGAGTCTTACCCTTGCTGTCGGTAATGGGGTCAGCAGATGCAGTGGTCACAGGGCCAGACAGACGTCCTCCAAGTATCTGGTGCACTCTCTCCTCCAGATCCGTGAGAGTGACCACTTGTGCAGGTCCGCCACCGGTTCGACGCTGCTCCTTTCAAATCATCGCCAGCTTGGACTGCAGGGGAAAGAAGGGGAGGTTCTGTTACACGATGCCTTGAGACCTCATCGCATGCCTCCCATGGTGCAAGAGCCCTTACATGAGGCCTTGAGACCTCATCACATGCCCCCCATGGTGCAAGAGCCCTTACATGAGGCCTTGAGACCTCATCGCATGCCCCCCATGGTGCAAGAGCCCTTACATGAGGCCTTGAGGCATCTGTCCTTGTGTGTGCCCAGAAAGGGCCATGGGTGCATACTGACAGATGGCCATTGGCGCATCATTGCAGCAGGGTGCCCGAAGTCATCTGCAGATGGAGGGAAGCACAAGTTTGGTAAACCATTACTCACCCTAACGATCCGTGTGAGGTTGTTGAATTTCTTCCTGCACTGAACAGGGGTCTTGGTCGCCATGCTGCTGGAGTTCACCCTCAGAGCAACCTCCCTCCAAGATCGTCGATAAGCCTTCTGATTCGGCCTCTTGCCATTATCCGGATACAGGACCTCTCGACGGTGTTCAACTGCAGCCACCAAGTGGTCCAGAGCCTCAGTGCTGAAGCGCTCTGCTCTCTGCCTAACCTTCTCCATGATGAACAAGTTTGTACCACCAGACAAGGGCGAGTGCCGAATCTGAGGCCTACAGGGTGTTGGGTGTTGAAGCTCAGGCTGACTGACCCACCCCTTTAAGTGCCGGCCGGCGCCTGGAGGTCTCGTGCTTTCCCGTAATTGAGTTCACCTGCGCTGCGCCCGTCCGCATTGATATTGAGTAGCGCCTGACCTTTTGCGCCTTAAGAGCACCGTGCAATGGCTGATTTAGCGCCTCAATCCCCTTTGGGGGCGATGCAACCCAA